>NC_048580.1:31219259-31842593 GCF_013265735.2 Oncorhynchus mykiss | reverse complement strand
CAGCTCTACTAGACCCGGCCCATCACAACACAGCTCTACTAGACCCGGCCCATTACAACACAGCTCTACTAGACCCAGCCCATCACAACACAGCTCTGACCACTACTCCAGGGTCGGTCAGAACACTGCCCTTCAGGGAAGTAGACCACATGATGCAGTCCACACCATGTATCGGTCAGATCATCAGCCTACATATGCTGAGGTAACCTCTGGTAGAAGACCCCTAGAACAATCAGAAATAGGAGAGGTGCGCAAACTACTGCAACTAATATGCAGACTACTGAGCTAGACAGTCCCTTTAATTCACACACGGGCACGCACACACGCGCACACACACATGTAATAGTGTGTGTGTGTGTGTGTGTGTGTGTGTGTGTGTGTGTGTGTATGTATGTGTATGTGCATATGTATGTATGTATGCATGTATGTATGTATGTATGTGTTGTGGCAAACCTCTTCAAGGTTAGGAGCGTTTGTCATAAATTAAGTGGTAAACTGTCACCAAATCACCCAACAATGAGAGTTCTTTCGAACAGGACAGTACCTGTTTGTTTGTTTCTCCGTCCTGGTCCACCCAGGCCGTAGGCGAGGTCAAGGATAGCAGGGTTCGGTACACGAATCGGGTTCTCGGTAGGTCCAGGTCCAAACACCAACAGGTAAGTCCAAAACAATCCAGCTCATACACATTAAATCCAGCCAATCTCTATTGTCTCTTTCTCTATTGTTCATAGATCCTTCCAGCACTCTCTCTTCCTCTTCCTGGTTTTTCTTGACCCTTTATCTGTGGGTCGACTCCACCTTCTGAGGGTTCCCCTTGCTTCTGGGACTTGTAGTTTTGGCGGTCGGCCATTTTGTGATCTGTAGTTCTGACAGGGGCCACCCCATGGGGCCACCCCCACCCCATTTTAGTGATCGAGCAGAGCCCGTTTATTAGTTCTGCTCTCACATATCTGCCATTTATCACTCGACCCCCTTCTTTGCCACACATCTCTCCCCCTAGATCCGACCCCCTAGGTCGGGCTACCGCAGCAAAATATGCGTGCATGCGGGATAAACCATCCACGTTTCCCATTTCCTTCCCTGCTCTGTGTTTCAAGTCAAAATGAAACGGTTGGAGACTCAAAAACCACCGCATCACCCGAGCGTTCTTCTCTTTAGCCCTATGCATCCAGGTGAGTGGGGCATGGTCACTGACGAGGGTGAAGTGACGCCCCAGCAGGTAGTATTTCAGGCTTTCTAGAGCCCACTTTACTGCCAGCGCCTCTTTCTCAACAACTGAGTAGTTGGTTTCCCGTGGTTCCAGCTTCCTGCTTAAAAACTGGATGGGGTGTTCCACCCCTTCTACCTCTTGGGATAGCACTGCTCCCAAGCCGACCTCTGAGGCATCCGTCTGAACCACAAACTCTCTCTCAAAGTCGGGTACCACCAGCACTGGATTACAGCAGAGAGCATCCTGTAATGTCCTAAATGTTTTGGTGGCCCTTTCATCCCATTTGACCATGTTTGGCCCTCTGGCTCTAGTCATGTCGGTAAGTGGGGCGGCCACTGTGGCATAACTTGGGATGAACTTCCGGTAGTAACCGGTCAGCCCTAGGAAGGCTCGAACCTGCCTCGTATTTACTGGTTTCGGCCATTCTCTAATTGCCTTCACCTTCTTACGTTGGGGTTTGATTAACCCTCTTCCCACAGTGTACCCCAGATACTCTGTTTCCTCTGACCCCACATAACACTTGGCAGGGTTTGCCGTGAGCCCTGCCTTTCTAAGGGCGTCTAACACTGCCTGTACCCGGGGTAAGTGGGATTCCCAATCTGGGCTGTAGATCCCCACGTCATCTAAATAAACTGCGGCGTATGCTTTGTGCGGTTTTAGGACTTTGTCCATGAGCCGTTGAAAGGTGGCTGGGGCCCCGTGTAAGCCGAATGGCATGACGGTGTATTGAAACAAACCGTCAGGTGTTGCAAAGGCTGTCTTTTCTTTGGCCCTGGGGGTCAGAGGAATTTGCCAGTACCCTTTTGTCAGATCAAGGGTCGTAATGTACCGAGCATTACCAATTTTCTCCAGTAGTTCATCTACTCGGGGCATGAGGTAGGCATCAAACTTGGAGATTTCATTTACCTTCTGAAAGTCGTTACAGAACCGCAAAGACCCATCGGGCTTGGAGACCATCACAATTGGGCTAGACCACTCACTATGTGACTCTTCGATCACTCCAGCTGTCAACATTTTCTCAGTGTCTGCTCTAATCGCGGCCTGTCGAGCCTCGGGTACCCGATATGGCCTCATGCTCACTTTTCTCCCTGGTAGGGAAACAATATCATGAGCCGTAACCTCAGTTCGGCCAAGTACCTCTGAAAACACATCTCTGTTTTTCTGGATCAGGGTCTTTACTTCCTGTACTTGTGCTGGGGACAGAGTGGGTGAAATATTTACTTCGGCTGTCTCCTGAGTGTGTGTGGGGTATGTGACCATTAGTGTTTCTCTCTCTCTCCATGCTTTTAACAGGTTTATGTGATAAATCCTGTTCCTGGGGCCGTCGACCTGGCTGATCCGATAATTGACTTCTCCTATTCTCTCCAGTACTTCATATGGTCCTTTCCATGTGGCTAGTAGTTTACACTCTACCGTGGGGATCAGCACTAACACCTTATCTCCCGGTTGAAATTCCCTCAGGGTAGCCTGCCGGTTATAAGTGTGCCGCTGGTGCTCCTGTGCTTGTCTCATGTGCTCTCTGACGATGGGCATGACTGTGGCTATCCTGTCTTGCATTGCCGTGACGTGCTCTATGACACCAGTATACGGGGTGGATTGGTGCTCCCAGGTTTCCTGGGCGATGTCTAAGATTCCCTGGGGATGTCTCCCATATACCAGCTCAAAGGGAGAAAACCCCAGCGAGGCTTGAGGAACCTCTCTAATGGTAAACATCAGATACGGCAACATGCAATCCCACATTTTCCCATCCTTATCGATTACCTTCCATACCTTAAGGGAACATTTTTACATTTTGTGTATGCTTAGTGAGAAAGTCCATATTGGAAATGTACGGTCCCTTACTAGACGTCCGAAAACGTTTGTAAAATTTGCAGTCGGCGTCGGGCCGTGCGGTAGGGCCGGACCTACCGGGAAGTCATCAAATGAACTTTGTCGGACAAAGGTCAGATCTTTTCAAAACTTCATATGTGTGATTAGGCAACCCCCATAAACTGTAAGTCAGTCATTTCTCCCAACAGATGTCAAAGAAAAGCTCTCACACACACAAACAGCAAGGGTGGAGTGACAAAGTGCGGTGCTTATAGACACAGAGAGCAGGAAATGGCATTACCATAATCCCTAGGCCGTGCCGAGTTCAACGAGATATCCCGCTTGACCGTAGCTCGCTCGGTCTAAGCGCAGCGACCATTAGAAAATTAGGCCCAAAATGAAGCCTGCACCACAACATCATTTGCTTTTGGGTGACAGCGGCGGAACAGTTAGGTTTAGAAGGACAATTCCACCACAGGAATGTTCCTAAGGTCCTCCCGATCTGTGCAAGCCTAACCTTGACCGTGTGGCATTAACCCTTAACAGTTAAAAGAAGGTGTTTATATCAAACAGTTTGCATTGATTTCTCTCCCCATAGGAATACATTGCCTGCACCCCTAAATTCAACCTGAAGCCTATATGGGTTATGAATGCCGTATGAACCTGTCTTCTGTAACAGTCCATCAGGCCACTATGAGGTCTACCTGTGTTGATTCTAAGCTTCCTGGACCAACCGGAAGTGGTTAAAATCCCCCTAAAAGTGTATATCCATACCCTGCCTACAGTTTGATAGACATAGTGCATTCAACCCTGTGTAAATCAGTCAATTCTTAACGTAAAGATTTAAAACTCAGGATTCTGTAAAATAATACCCCAATGAGGATATGTGTTGACTTATAGCTTCCTGTGCCAACCGGAAGTGCCATAATTGGTGTCTCAGGGGCTGTTTCGAAGGGTTAAAAAGTCAGATCTGTCCAAAACTTCATATGTGTGATTAGGCAACCCCCATGAACTGTAAATCAGTAATTTTTCCCATAAAATTTCAAAGGAAAACTAAATCACACTAAAACACAACTTGGAAGGAGGGACGTATTGGGGTGCGTAGAGACAGACAGTGGCTGCAATAGTTAGCTTTGTTCGAGCTAAAAAAGAACCGTCAGACCTAGAGTTCCGAAACTTTACAAACCTGTTCTAGACCTCCGGTCGATAGTGCGTGGTGAGTTAGGTGGCTCTAGAAGGTTCTCGGACCGAGAAACAGCCTCGTACATTTGCAATGACTTCAATTCATTTTGACCATTACGAAAATGACGACATTTAGAAAAGTCTCAGAGACGCAAGGCTAGGTGCATTGAAACCGGCTCAGCCCATAGAGACGGACCCCAACGTTTCTGTCCGCTAGCTCATTCAAGGACCCCGTAGCAAGGCATGTAAAAAAGTGGATTTTCAGCACCAATTAGGGTTTTGCTCGGGCACCGAAGGACCTATTGAGCCGAAACTCGGGATTTGGGGTCGCCTCACATAGGCCTTCACAAATTTAAAGACTATAAGGAAGTAGTCTGTGATGCCTGCGGCGTGACTAACTGTGAAGAAAAATGATGGTGACAGAATCATGAGAACCAGTCATGTGGATGGACTAAGTCTGAAGAACTACGGGTCAGATGAAATGGAAGTGTCCTACAAATGTCCTGGAGGAGATGTCCAGAAGGAACTATGTTACACAAGTTTTACAATGTGATCAATGCAAGAACTCAAAAAACTGTGAAGTCTACGCCGGAACCAAAAAGGTTAGTTCTGGTAGAGTGGCTACATCTAGAGGCACCTATCAAGTTGGTACAAAGACTTCAAAAACTGAAAAATTGAAACAGTCCCTGGAAAAGATCAAGAAATTTGCTATCTCTGACAAAACCAAAGGGTCGGAGCTACAGTCATCAACAACAAAGAGAAGATCCTCAAACTAGCCAAGGTTATCGGAGTTCCTGAAGATTCCATGATAAACATGGATCATATCATTCAACTGGGTAACTCCTTTTACACCAGAGATTTTGATGGGGGACTAAAGGCATTGGTCGAATTGACTAGTCGACTACTGGGCGAAGAAGAGGAACAGGAGATTGAGAAAGATTTGGAGGAAGGTGAAATTGTCAGAGTCGTGTGTATAGGTGGCAGGGAAATCAGGCGCAGGAGAGTAAAACGAGTGTAATGGAGTCCTTTTAATATTTGTCCACTAAACATGCTCCAAACACTAAATGTACATACATAAATAAATATGGGTACGAGGACCCGTCGCGCACCTATGCAAACATAAACTATCTCTGACAAAGACATGAGGGGAAACAGAGGGTTAAATACACAACAGGTAATGAATGGGATTGAAACCAGGTTTGTAGGAAGACAAGACAAAACCAATGGAAAATGAAAAATGGATCAATGATGGCTAGAAGACCGGTGACTTCGACCGCCGAGTGCCGCCCGAACAAGGAGAGGCAAGGACTTCGGCAGAGGTCGTGACAGAGATCAACAACACCAATCTATTCACTTACCTTGAGTCCGAAAAAGAGGCCGTTGTGAGAGGCCAAGATCTACACCAGGACGACCCGGAAAAGAGTGTAATCTTTTGGGACAAATATAGGTTGCACATAATTATTGGTGTTGGTTATCAGTTCAACATCTTGTGTGATATGCTGTTGTCTCTGTTGTATGAGACGGAAATGCAATAAGAAAGAGACTGTATCAACCACCGGCACAACTGGAAACTGACACAGCTGTTTAAATGTATATCTTTCTAACACGCTTGTGTCATTTCTATTATGTAGTGAATGCATATGGACCTTGAATATTGCAAGTTGACAATCTCTCTATGTTATGTGTGTTTTAATTGTTGTGGAAATGCTATAAGTTTCTCCAATATTAAGTATACATGTACAGAATCCAGACTCTGACCTTTTCTTTGCAATTGTGACTTTGTGTTTCACCCCACCTCAAAGTGTTTATTATCCAACCAGGGCCTATTTGCAGGGACCATTCATTCATCCGACCACGACTCATTCATCCAATCGCGGAATAAAACTAGGTCTATAGCACAACCTACGTTTTGCATTACAACTGTTGACCTGCGTCATGATGATGTTGACCTATTGATACCATGCAGAAAGTCCAAAAAGAGCAGTGTGGGTGTGCATCTATGACCCTGCTGAGCCAATGGACAGTCCTTGAGTTACCTTTTTCATTAGCAAGGAAGGGTAGTCCGAGGACCATTCATCCAACCGAGGACCATTCAGCCAACCAGGGCTCATTTATCCAACCACGGCTCATTCATCCAACCAAGGACCGTTCATCCAACCGAGGACAAATTCATCCAACCACGACTAATTTATCCCACCACGGGACGTCTATGGGAGAACATTCATCCAACCATGGGTCATGTGTCCAAACATGTTCAAACTGTACCATATATAAATGCACAGCAAAACAATTGCGCTATTCACAACCTCGGTCTGTATGATGAATTCACAGTTATTGAAGAGTTACAAGTACGACATAGCCAGCATTTTTCTGTACTTTGCTCAGGACCACCTTATATTCTGTGCCGTCGTTTAGATAGAGCTCGGGGACCTCGTGCCCTTGCAGACACAAGTACTTCCTCTTCTCACCGGTAGACCCGATACCAGACTCTCGTCAGATGTGGGGCTTAGCGTTTCGAAGATGTAACAGTCTGTCTACAATGAGCCCCAACCCATCCAATCTGTTACGGGCGTTCGACTCGAAGAACCTAGACAGAAAGGTGCGGTAGAGAGATCCCCTGATCCCGCCTAGCTACTGTTTTCTTACAGTTGACATTACCGTGCTTATCCAGAATGGCCTCAAAGGAGTCGTGTTGCTTTCGAGTCATCGGCAGCAGGTATTTGTCCTCATCGGCGACGTCACAGACCACTCGGAACCTATCCTCACTTGAAGCCAGTTCCCTAAACTGAAGCTTGGATGGGAGGTTGTCGGGAATGGCAAACAGGAGCTCCCCAAAGGTTGACATGTGCATGTCTCGATCCTCGTGGTAGCTCTTGTTGTCTAGCCTCATAGTAATGCCCTCGCGGCCACAAGCCATCAGCACGGCCACCAGGTCCGAGTCTCCGGTGCACACGGTCACACTACCTTTCAGAACGTTTGCCAACTCCACGAGCAGCGTGTAGCCTCTGTGCTCGAACACCCTAGACACACGTCCCTCAATGTAGACAATTGTATAGTCTTGGGGTTCGCAAAAGTCGCCACAAAGACGCCCTCGAGTCCCTCAGGCCTGTCTATCGAGCCGTCTGCATAACTGGGATCTATGTCGGACAGCTCACGCTCGGGAGGTTTCAGATCTTTGAGCGTGTTCACGAATACGCTTTCGTCCTGGCACTCCTGGTACTTCTGGTGAAATGACACGAGGTTATCAACCGAGGTTCCCTCTAGGAGCTCATCCTCGGAGGAGTCTCCCTTCACACCGGTCACTGGAAACAACTTGTTTTTCATACCCATGTTGGCCAACAGCTTCATCATGGTGTATTCTATGGCGCACAGATTTCGCTTACAGAACTCTGTGAGGTACAGAGGGTCGGTTTAGTCTGATCCCTCTCACGGCCGGCTTCTGTGCTCCCACTCCGTCCTTTACAAGCACTACACACTGGCTGCCTGCGTTTTCCGACATGTAACCACACACCAGTGTTCTTGCCATGCTTAATATGGACGCCTGCGAATCACCCTCGATGTAGTCACTGTCCTTGACTTTGTGGATTACCATGAGATGGTCTATCCAATCGGCGCCAGGTGAGGGTTTGCAAGCATTGCGTGGATTGTGTTTCAACCCCATTTCAGTGTTTCAACCCCATTTCAGTCAAAGCGTTATCCGATCAACTAAGAGCCAAATGGAGTAGGTCTATAGTCTGTACATGGACAGTCTAGCCTGGACAGTATTGGTATACACAATTGGACAAATGCTCTAGGGTTGGAGCCCTGGTTGGACAAATGAGCCCTGGTCGTGGATGGATGTTTAGGCACCATTGGACAAATGCTCTAGGTTTGGAAACCTGGTTGGAAAAATGAACCCTGGTCAGACAAAATTCCCTACGGTTGGAGATATTGGCCCTGGTCGGATGTTTCACCACTGAACTCTTGCATGGACACTACATGTACGTTTATTCCTCTTCATCGTGGTCGATTTCAACACCATCTGAATCTCCAGTCATTAACCTCTAGCGTCGAGCAATCCCGTGTCCGGGAGGGTAATCATAGCCTCAAGCTCATTACCATAACGCAACGTTTTCTATTCATGAAAATCGCAAATGAAATGAAATAAATATATTGAAACACAAGCTTAGCCTTTTGTTAACAACACTGTCATCTCAGATTTTCAAAATATGCTTTAACCAAAGCTACACAAGCATTTGTGTAAGAGTATTGATAGCCTAGCATAGCATTAAGCCTAGCATTCAGCAGGCAACATTTTCACAAAAACAAGAAAAGCATTCAAATAAAATAATTTACCTTTGAAAAACTTCGGATGTTTTCAATGACGAAACTCTCAGTTAGATAGCAAATGTTCATTTTTTCCCAAAAGATCATTTGTGTAAGAGAAATAGCTCCATTTTGTTCATCACGTTTGGGTAAGAAAAAAAAACGAAAATGCAATCACTTACAACGCCAAACTTTTTTCCAAATTAGCTCCATAATATCGACAGAAACATGGCAAACGTTGTTTAGAATCAATCCTCAAGGTGTTTTTCACAATTCTATTAGATGAAAAATCATTCCTGGCAGTCGGTTTCTCATCAGAGCCAAACTGAAAAATACTGCAGCTGGAGATTACGCAATAATTGCGACGGAGGACACAAAAGGACCACCTGGTAAATGTAGTCTCTTATGGTCAATCTTCCAATGATATGCCTACAAATACGTCACAATGCTGCAGACACCTTGGGGAAAACGTGGAAAAGGTAAGCTGACTCCTAGCTCCTCCACAGCCATATAAGGAGTCATTGCCATGAGGCGGTTTCAAAAAATGCGGCACTTCCTGATTGTATTTTTATCTGGGATTTTTCTGTAACATCAGTTCTGTGGCATTCACAGACAATATCTTTGCAGTTTTGGAAATTTCAGAGTGTTTTCTTTCCAAAGCTGTCAATTATATGCATAGTCGAGCATCTTTTCGTGACAAAATATCTTGTATAAAATGGGATCATTTTTCATCCAAAAATTAAAAGAGCGCCCCCTATATCGAAGAAGTTAATGCCTCCACAGTCTTCCTGTTCTTAATTTCTCCTGGTTGAAAAGTATGTTCCTGTAACACAAGTTGGTAGGGTCTAACCAGGAGGCCAGCTGAGTCTTGACTCTTATGTTCACATACATATGAGCATATGTCAGCCACAGCTGCATGTTGTATCGCCACAAGTTGGTCTGCTGTAGAATGTCGTTGTTCTTGGTCTTGAGCTCCAACAGCGTTATGTTGTCCTTTACGGTGTCGTGGGCCACTAGGTCCACCTCGGTGTAGAAGCCCCATGTGCCATGGATGGACTTGAAGCCTCGCGTACAGCCGCTGTGGGCACACCGGCAACCTTGAGGCCAGCACAAATGGGAGTCAGGCGCAGAGCCTCGAGCTGCGTGAGAATGAGACGACACAAGGGGCCCACGTCACGCATTGTCTTCTTTCCGTTGAACACGTCCTTGCACTGCGCATCTACCGCAACGCCTATACCGGTAGACATATGGCTCCTGTCCCACAGGCGTCTGCAGGCTTCTGGAGACCGTTGCAGCAGCGCTTCCTTGTGACCGGATGAGCGCTTCCTGCAGCACATTATAGAATCTAGGCATTTGGTACCCTTAACCTTGTACCAATGGTGGTTGGCTGTAGACTTCGCACACAGCGTACCACGTGAGCCTTGGAACTTGATTGTATTAAATGTTCTAGGATTGTTAGGTTGCTATGATAACCAGATCACTTTGAGAGAAACAGAAAGTGGCACTGTTAAGTTATTCCTAGTGTCGCAACGTGAGTAAGTAAGGAAGGACAACCCAGAAATAGGAAAATAAGAACTCAGGGATCCCCCACGAGAGATATGAATCGCAAGAAAAGGAGCCTGGGAGGTTTCGAGTCTCTGATATCCACGAGTAAGGATCTGTTTAACAGCAGAATGTCAGCCGTCCCTAACGGTACCATCCTGAGCATGCCACGTTTCAGGGACAAGCTCGGAGCCTCCATCGCTGTCATCATCAGTCTTTTTTGATGCGTAGCGCCGTTAATCATGAATGAAGCTCATCAATAAGCTAAGGACTGAACGAGCTGAATAGTGAAGAATTTAGCTGAACAGTTTGTTTGTTAATTCTGTAAACACACTGGATGATTTAGAATCCATTGAAGAGCTTGAACGATTCATTGACGAGAGATACTTACGAACTCAAAGAAACATGTCGCTGGTTTAGGAGGATTCAAGCATTGTCAAGGACAACCAACCAAATCTACAAAACAAAACAAAACCAGGTTGGCCAATAGGTATCAACGATGGAACCAAACCATCCCCTAGTAAGAGGGCGCGTGTGGCGAGTGGGGAGAGGTTTACTGATATGGATGTTGACTTGTTAAACTTGATATCTTGGATATATTACGAGAGGACATCAATGCATTATGTGCCAGTCTCGAATTCAGCCAATGTCAGATTGATGATCTAAGGAAAGAGAACACTGCGCTGAAAGGTACTGAAGACTCTATTCATAGCAAGGTGGAGGTGGTGCAAAGGGAGAACAAACAACTTAAAGAATCATTGCTTGATGTACAGTGTCGATCAATGCGGAACAATCTAATATTCTCAGGGATACCGGAGAATGACAACAGCAGAGGCTGTCCGAGACTTTATGTCAACTCAACTAAATCTGCCCACCGATGTTGTGCGCAATGCCACTTTCTCCAGAGTCCATAGAATAGGCAAGGCCTCTGGAAATAGGCCACGGGCTATTATTGCATGTTTTGATAAATTTAAGCAAAAGGAAATGACGAAGAACATGGGGAGAGAACTCAAACACTGATTTTGGAATGAATGATCACTTCCATACCGAGATCAATGAAAGGAGAAAAAAACTATATCCCATCATGAAGGAAAAGCGTTGCCTGAATCAACGAGTCTCCATGGTGATGGATAAACTTTATATCAATGGGCAATTGTATCAGGACTCTAGAGTAACTCCCTGGTTATTTTAATTTAATGTTTAAAACTGAGTTTGTGTGTTGTAGTGTATCATGACAACTTCAACTTCAATAAGAAATACATGCTATATTGATCTCCACTTGATAAGGAAAGGGCTGCATATAGCTCAGGTTAATGTATGTAGCCTTCCTAACAAAATACATGAGGTTTTTAACTTGGTCAACATAAATAATATTCATATTTTGGCTTTGACCGAAACGCATTTAGATGCATCTGTAAATGATGGGCAAATTAACATTCAAGGATATAGTCTACTGAGAAGGGACAGGAACAGGAATGGTGGGGGTGTTGCACTGTATATTCAGAATCATATACCTTTTAAGAGGAGTGATGACCTTAATGTAGGTCAAATAGAGGCACTATGGGCTCAAGTACATCTACCTCACCAGGCACCCATATTGGTAGGATGTGTGTATAGACCTCCTAGCTCTAAGGTGTCCTATCTGGATGACTTATGTACTGAGTTTGACCAGGCCACAGATACCAACAGAGATGTATTTATCTTCAGGGATTTTAATATAAATTGGAATGATCACAATAATTCGAATAGAACAAAATTGATGAGATATGCTAAGAACTGTGGTTTGAAACAAATGGTTAATGATACTACTAGATCTTCAATTAAGTTGGGTCATCGTTCAGACACATGCATTGATCTGATTTTCTGTAATATACCATTGCAATGCTTAAAAGCCAGATCAATGCCAGTGGGCTGGACAGGCCATAATATTGTGACCATAACCATGAACACAAAGGTTCCAAAGAACCCCCCTAGGATTGTGGTCAAAATACATTTTAAAACATTTAATCATGAGTTATTTCTAAATGATTTATCTGCTGTACCCTGGGAGCTGATTTATCTAGAGGATGATTTAAATCACGCTACAGCATGTTTTATTGATTTGCTCACTGAGGTAATGGACCATCATGCCCCTATAAGAAAGAGAACAGTCGGTGCCCGTCCATCTCCATGGATTGATGATGAACTGGGTGAGGCTTTTTCTCAAAGAAATATGGCAAAAGTCTGAGCAGCCAAGTCAAAATTAGAAATTGATTAACAGAATTATAGAACATTACGTAATTATGCAGTTAAATTGAATCGAAGGAAAAAAAAGTCATTTTACAACAATGCTTTTACTGATTGTAAAAATGATTCTAAAAAGGTATGGAACAAACAATTAAGGGCTCACTTGGTACATCTATCTCATCATGCCCATCTAGTGTGGAAGTTGACGGGAGAATAATAACAAAACCAGTTGATATTGCCAATCATTTTGCAGATTTTTTTACACAGAAAATGAAATTACCAAGCAACAATGTAGACATAAATTCTTCCAAACAAGCTATTGTCCAATGGATTGATGATCATATTATGAGCAATAAGATCTGCTCTTTTAGTCTACAACGGTGTCAGTGGAGGAGGTGTTAACTGTTGGATCTATAGGGGCGCTATTTCATTTTTGGATAAAAAACGTTCCCGTTTTAAGCGCAATATTTTGTCACGAAAAGATGTTATTGACAGTTTTGGAAAGAAAACACTCTGAAGTTTCAGAATCTGCAAAGATATTGTCTGTAAGTGCCCCAGAACTCATTCTACAGGCGAAACCAAGATGAAACGTCAAACAGGAAATGAGCAGAATTTCTGAACTCTGTTTTCTAATGTCTCCTTATATGGCTGTGAATGCGACAGGAATAAGCTTAGACCTTCTGTCGTTTCCCCAAGATGTCGGCAGCATTGTGACGTATTTGTAGGCATATCATTGGAAGATTGACCATAAGAGACTACATTTTCCAAGTGTCCGCCTGGTGTCCTGCGTCGAAATTGATGCGCAAAGCCAGGTGCAAGTATTTTTCCATTTGATTGAGAGGAGAAACCATGCTTCCACGAACAATATATCATTGAAGAGATATGTGAAAAACACCTTGAGGATTGATTCTAAACAACGTTTGCCATGTTTTCAGTCGATATTATGGAGTTAATTTGGAAAAAAGTTTGCGTTTTGAGGACTGAATTTTCGGGTTTTTTTGGTAGCCAAATGTGATGTACAAAACGGAGCTATTTCTAATACACAAAGAATATTTTGGGAAAAACTGAGCATTTGCTATCTAACTGAGAGTCTCCTCATTGAAAACATCCAAAGTTCTTCAAAGGTAAATTATTTTTTTTGAAGGCTTTTATGTTTTTGTTGAAATGTTGCGTGCTGGATGCTAATGCTAATGCTAACGCTAAATGCTACGCTAGCTAGCTACTTTTACACAAATTATTGTTTTCCTATGGTTGAGAAGCATATTTTGAAAATCTGAGATGACAGTGTTGTTTACAAAAGGCTAAGCTTGAGAGATGGCATATTTATTTCATTTAATTTGCGATTTCATGAATAGTTAACGTTGCATTATGGTAATGAGCTTGAGTCTGTATTCACGATCCCGGATCCGGGATGGGGAGATCAGAGAGGTTTTAAACCTATTGAAGTCATTACCTGATGGTAAATCTACAGGTTATGGTCTTATGGACAATTTTTTGCTTCGCTGTGCTGCTCCCCAGATTGCAGTTCCACTGAGATACATATTTAAATGGTCACTGGAAAAGGGGTTGTTTGCAAATGTATGGAAGCATGCGAAACTGTGTCCTATTCCGAAAGACTGCAAAGATCCCATTACTCCTGCCAATAGTCGACCAATTAGTCTACTCCCTACACTCAGTAAGATATTGGAGGGTATTGTGAGTAGACAAATGTGGGAGTATATGGAAAAGAATGATCTGATTACAGCCAATCAGCATGCTTATCGCAAAAAACATTCCACTACCACTGCATTGACTGCATGACTGACCAGTGGCTCAATGCTATGGATAATGGCAGGTTTGTAGGTGTACTATTTTTAGGTTTCAGTGCAGCATTTGATTTAGTGGATCATGAAATTATTTTGACAAAATTAATGCATTATGGTTTTAAGGAGGTAGCATTGAATTGGGTACAGTCATATCTAACTGACAGGAAACAGTCCACCTATATCAATGGTTCATTTTCTTCCCCTAATGTGTTAAACTGTGGAATACCGCAGGGCAGCTGCATTGGGCCACTTCTCTACTTAATATACACCAACGACCTTCCCTATGCCTTGGTTGAAACTCAAGCTACTATATTTGCAGATGATACTACAATTTATGCAGCAAGACAATCGGTTCAACAGGTACAGCAAGCTTTGCAAGGAGATTTGGAGATTATCAGGATATGGGTTTGCCAAAACAAACTTGCTTTAAACACCAAGAAAACCAAAGTTATGTTGGTCTGTTCAACTAGGAAAAGGCCAAAACAGCATGGGATACAATTAAGTATGGGAGGAGTACAAATTGAAGAAGTGGCAGAAACCAAACTACTGGGAGTGCAGCTAGAACAACTGCTTATCGTGGTTGTCTCAAATAACTAATCTATGTAAAAACAAATATTAAAACAGCATGCATAATCAGAAGGATATCTAAATATTTACCAGGGAAAATCCTTCAGCAAATAACACAGGCATTGGTTGAGAGTCAAGTGAACTATTGTTCGGTGGTCTGGGGAAATGCATCATCTAGTGAAGTTAGGAGGCTGCAGAATGCACAGAATAAAGCAGCAAGGAATGTTTTAAGGCGGAGATATGGTTCTTCTGTTGCAGTCATGCGCAGTGTTCTTGGTTGGTCATCAATCGACAAGATAATAAAAAAAAAACATGCTTATCTTATTTTATAATATACATCATTTAAAACGGCCAAGTTCTATTCACAATGGTATTCAGTTGGTAAGAGACAGACATTCCGTAAATACTAGGAATAGATTGTCCACCATCTATGCGTTATCCAGACAGAAAAAAGAAATGGGCAAAAGAACATTTAGATTTAGAGCAATAAAGAAATTGAATAAATTAACTGAGCAAACTAGAAACCTTTCAATACATAAGTTTAAACATTATTTAAAAACAATTTAAATATAGTATATAGAAATGTTGTGGGACTATAGTAGATGAAGAATATTTTTTTTTTAGATTGAGTATTTATTGGGTCATGTGCTAGTGTATTGCTAGTGTATTATGTATGTTTGTAATAGTGTGTTATATGTGAATTTTTTTTTAATTATAAATTGTATTTTAATGTTAAGGACTCTTGGAAGATTAGTCCAAATGGGCACTAAAAGACATCCTAATAAAATAAAATAAAATCACCTCCCTCATTGTGGGGCTTCTGACCATCCCTAACAACATTTTGTCCTTCATCAACAACAAGCACGGTACGAGAACCACGGGCAAGCTGGACGCAGACTCCAAGTCGTCACCTTCCGAGGGCAGACCCGACTACGAGTACGTTTACACCCACTCGGGGATAGCCCTCATCACGCTCGGGTGCCTGGCCATGGTCGTGAGTATAGTGCTCAGCTACTTCGCCTCCAAGAGCAAACGGAAAATGGACATAAAATGGCTCATACAGGGGTCCGGAGTCCACCAAGAGCACCAGGACCGTGCTGGCGTACCTCATCATGATGAACACTGAGCTGTTCATGGCTGTGATCGCGGGCTGCAAGGAGTTGCTTTACCGACCTCTGATCAGCCATGCTCAGGGGCTGCATAACATGTTGTGCTATCGCCGTGTTCAACATAATCTACATCATGTACGTGGTGACCATGGTGCTGACTTCGACCGTCCTAAAGGGGAAGCATGAAATAATCCCGGTTGATGTCCAGAGACATCCCGGAAACTGTGACCATACCCTCAGCCCGAGACTACATGAGCAGAAGCATCAAACCTTACAATTCACAATCCAGCTTCATGTAAGGAACTCAACCCTCTCTAACGTCTCCGCCTCCACCTGAGCTGAGAAACAAAGGGAGCCTAGAGCTGGAACGCACCTAAACCGCACGCCCTACAGGCTGACAGCCTGCAGGTCTCCGGAGAAGTTGGTATATTGTTATGGCTATTATTAATATTTTCAAGGACCTCTGAGTGTGTCGTGTGTTGTGGTTACAGCCCAGTTGTCAGGAGCTGCATCAGCAATACACAAAATCAGCTGACCTGACCCGGCGCTTCAGAAGAAATGAAAACAATGTCCACAGCAGTCCTTCCAGGATAGACCCTACGTCTCCTTCGAATGAGTTATTTAACACGTTTTCTTTGTCTTTTTTTTTATTAGTTATTTGAACTGAATAATACACTGGCCACAACAAGGGAACAATCGTCCAAATAGCAGAATAGGCTCCTGTGTGATTGGGCGATCCCCCTTTGTGTTTTCTCACTTGTCACAGTGATATAGACGTGTGTGTCGTGGATCAACCTGTGGTATCTATGTGAATAAATGACAAGGACCCAATTTCTTGGAGTCTGGTCTCTTTATTGACAGATGTTCAACAGAAAATATTATGAATAGGAGCATATTCACAGGTTTAGGTTCATATGAAACCGTACAGTTGTCCGGACCATATGGCTGCTACACTTCACTTCTTTATTTCAACCAGCGAAGTGTTGCAGATAGGGCAGTGGTAGACTGTGTCCAGACACTCATTCTTGAAGAAAGGGTAAATGCAGCAGCCCACCAGGCATCTAGCGAATGACAGAGATGCGCGTTATTACTTTCATAATGACAACTGGGTACCACAGAAATGAGAAAAGAATCATATCAAGACTATCAGTGGAATATGAGGAGCAGAATTAATGGTTTCCGGAGTCTGATTCAACATGGTTGTGATGAACAATGTAATCAAAGAGACATACAGTCAAAACAGGGGTTGTGAGAGGACTATGTGCGCTTCAGAGATAGATATGTGTTATCTAGGTAACTTCCCACTACAATCACCCTTCCTATGAAGCTGACTACTCTTGTGAACTGTCACAGTGTAGTGCACATCACTGATCAGGCACTTTATATCAGACCATGACACCACCGATGTGACTGGATACATAGCGAGGATCGAGTTGAGAAGAATGTGAATGAGAAAAAGAACAAGACCAAGAAGAAAACAACAATTAACAACAAGGGAGGCAGGGTTGTCATATTGGGTCGCAGCTGACACCAAAAGGTTGGGAAGGAGGCTACACCAGTTAAAGCCCACAATATCTAGATGTCTATACGAGGGTCACCGGGACCACATGAGGAACTATATAACGGTTAAGCGCGTGTCAGAACGCTCACATCCCAGTATTTACAAACAGCTTACTCAGCAAACCGTCTCATGGTTTAGTACCAGAAGTCAAGAAAGTGATGCTGGGTGAGACACGTGCAATCATGATCAGCTGTTAATTGCAGGGAGGAGAGGACAAGAGTAAGGGAAAGAAAAGACAAGCCAAGAGACATCATGACAAGAGAAGCCTTAAAGTAAAGAAGATGATCGTCATCACAGTACATCCACCAGTGGAAGGAAATGTTTGACCTGGACCTTGGACCCATAGGCCCGTTCAGTGAGCCTTCATGCTGTTACTCGGCAAACAGCCATCGTTGGAAACAAGCAACCCCGCGAGATTTACTTGACCGCGATCGAGCAACAGCTGAGCCTCATCTCTTGCATCATGACACCGTGCCTGTACAGCATGTACTATGACAATGAAAACGAATACATAATAAATAACTTAAAACCTCTTAATACTAGCCATCCCGGATCCGGGATCGTGAATACAGCCTCAAGCTCATTACCATAACGCAACGTTAACTATTCATGAAAATCGCAAATGAAATGAAATAAATATGCTAGCTCTCAAGCTTAGCCTTTTGTTAACAACACTGTCATCTCAGATTTTCAAAATATGCTTTCAACCATAGCAAAACAAGCATTTGTGTAACAGTGTTGATAGCTAGCGTAGCATTTAGCGTAGCATTGAGCAGGCAACATTTTCACAAAACAAGAAAAGCAGTCAAATAAAATAATTTACCTTTGAAGAACTTCGGATGTTTTCAATGAGGAGACTCTCAGTTAGATAGCAAATGTTCAGTTTTTCCAAAAAGATTCTTTGTGTATGAGAAATCGCTCCATTTTGTTCAAAAACGAAAAGAAAAAAATAATAATAATAATTCAGTCATCAAAACGCCAAACTTTTTTCCAAATTAACTCCATAATATCGACTGAAACATGACAAACGTTGTTTAGAATCAATCCTCAAGGTGTTTTTCACATATCTCTTCGATGATATAACTTTTGTGGAAGTCTGCTCTCTCCTCTGAATCCCATGGAAGAATGCTTGCAGCTGAAGATTACGCACCAATTTCGATAAAGGACACCGGGCGGACACCTGGTAAATGTAGTCTTTTATGGCCAATCTTCCAATGATATGCCTACAAATACGTCACAATGCTGCAGACACCTTAGGGAAACGGCAGAAAGTGTAGGCTCGTTCCTGGCGCATTCACAGCCATATAAGGAGACAATGGAAAACAGCGCCTCAGAAATTTTGTTCACTTCCTGTTTGAAGTTTAATCTTGGTTTCGCCTGTAGCATCAGTTCTGGGGCACTCACAGACAATATCTTTGCAGATTTGGAAACATTTATATGCATAGTCAAGCATCTTTTCGTGTCAAAATATTGCGCTTAAAACGGGAACGTTTTTTTATCCAATAATGAAATAGCGCCCCCATAGATTCAACAGGTTAACAGTCTATTGAACACGGCGGTGTCTCCCATTTTATTGAGTATGTGTATCTATCCCTACGTCTGTCTCTCTGTCATTACAATGCAAGGCATACCGCGCAGTGTTTCTTAACAAACTTTGTGACTAGCAATCCCGGATCCGGGAGCGTAATCATAGCCTCAAACGAATTAGCATAACGCAGCGGACATAAATACCTCTAGAAAATGTTCCTATTCATGAAAATCGCAAATGAAATGAAATATATTGAAACACAAGCTTAGCCTTTTGTTAATCACACTGTCATCTCAGATTTTCAAAATTTGCGTTACAGCCAACGCTGGACAAACATTTGTGTAAGTTTATCATGGCATAATGCTATGCTAGGCTCTGCTGGCAGCAGGCAACATTTTCACGAAAATAAGAAAAGCAATCAAATTAAATAATTTACCTTTGAAGAACTTCGGATGTTTTCACTCAGGAGCCTCCCAGTTAGATAGCAAATGTTCCTTTTGGTTGGCTGAGAAATCGACCGGAAAATGCTAAAACTACAACGCCAAACTTTTTTCCAAATTAGCTCCATAATATCGACAGAAACATGACAAACGTTGTCTAGAATCAATCCTCAAGGTGTTTTTAACATATATATTCGATAATATATCCGTCGAGGCAATTGGTTTCTCATAAGAAGCGATTGGAAAAATGGCTACCTCAGTATTTTACGCAAGATTTTCTGCGGGAGACACCATGTGACCACTTGCTAAATGTGGTCCCTTATGGCTATTCTTCAACAGAAATGCGTAAAAAGACGTCACAATGCTGTAGACACCTTGGGGAAGACGTAGAAAACGTAAGCTCATTCGTAGCTCATTCACAGCCATATAAGGAGTCATTGGCATGAGGCGGTTTAAAAAAATGCGGCACTTCCTGATTGGATTTTTATCTGGGTTTCGCCTGTAACATCAGTTCTGTTGCACTCACAGACAATATATTTGCAGTTTTGGAAACGTTAGAGTGTTTTCTATCCATACAGTCAATTATATGCATAGTCGAGCATCTTTTCGTGACAAAATATCTTGTTTAAAACAGGAACGTTTTTTATCCAAAAATTAAAATATCGCCCCCCCCTATCGCCCCCTAAGAAGTTAATACCACATAGGAGGATAGTTGTTACACTCGCATGAGTTAAAGAGGAGCAGTAGCAATCTGCATTAATTTCCAAGTTGTAGAGACAGGCTGAAGTTAGTGTTTACATTGGGAGGGAAATTTAGTCAGTCTTGCCAAGCTACTTTCCCAATTCACTCTGCGAACCAGGGATATGTGATGAATGCAATACATCAAACAATTGCGAGAGTGATTCAGTGGCATAAAGTGTAGTTACAGAGAGAGTTTGAGAGAGAAGACAATAGCAAATTAAATGTGCCCCATGAGCGTTTGGGTATTCATTTTAAAAACGCCCCGCACCCCATATGCCTAACCCAAACTAACCGTGGGATGGAGTTTGATCGTAACACCTAGTGAATGTGTCACATTCTACCAGCCAATTGTAGGCCTGTATCTCTTTGACTCAACTCATTGTTCATTTCACACTTGTAATGATGTCAGAGGAGAGTGGTATAGAAACCGACAACAGCAACCTCAGCCCGGTAGGATACACATGATTATATCCTACGTTACTCACACCTTGTTTATACAACATGCTAATCGTAATATTTTATCTTGTATGGTTATGACGCTAATCTCCACACCACAGGCATCTACCATAACCCTGAGCCATTCTGTAGGTACACAGATAGATTGTGAATGACTATTTCAATCATGTTTCATGCATTGTTATACCATGTCTATGGGATATTTCTATCCCATGCATATAATACACATCTCAGGAGAGCGATTACATACTATCCTCTGACGGAGAGGGACCTGAAAACCCTGTGGTACAACAAGAGCGTCCACTGGCGCCCCCGGAGGTCCTCAACCATGCACAACCTCAACCTCATCCAGCATTGCCTCCTCTTCCCCAGCTGAACAAAAAGATGACATGGTAGATCTGGAAATGTATAAGGTGATAACACTTTGCCTGTGTGTATGACCTCTTGTTAATGTGATTATTTGTCTTTCTCTCAAGTACATGGCTGGTGATGAGGAAGAGCAGGGGGATGACGATGTTCCAATGTAGTGAGGACTAAGGAGAAGAACACGTTTTATTCCTTTCTGGGCTCAATAAAGTTTATGTTCTTTGGAAATGAATGCTGCCCCTGCTTCTCTGGTTGTGGACAGTTACGGTTTGGGTATGGATTTATTGACAAAGTGAATACTTGTAATGTACTCTGTCAATAAATGTGAATGATCACATTCAGTTTCAGAAATACTTTGTCTTTATTCACATATTGATGACTACAACACAAGGACTTTTGAAATGACATAGTGAAACAGGGATAGAACAGTGATTACATATGCTACCAACTTCCATCTGTAGTAATCTACAGATTTCTTGGCGACTCTGTGACACGCGGTGGACCTTCCATGTCTTCATCCCCGACGCTCAGGTTCGCTTGCATCACGGAACAGGGTCGAGTTGCAAAGGCAACTTTTTCAACCATGCTGATGTAGGACAGTACACTTGTGATCTCAGAAAAGCGTGCACTTGTCCCAATCGTAAACCCCAATGTATCAAACAAATCTCTTTCCCTTGGCAGTCACAATCTTGAACAGGTATCCCAAACTCTCGTTATCCATATAATGCATTGCTGCACCTGGGTCGGCGTACAGTTTTTCCTTCATTCGTAGATTCTGTATCACTTCGCGGTGCTCAGGTGACCTTTTAGAACTGCCGTATGAAGCTCCCCACCATGCACCTTTCAGCACCTTTATCATGTAACACATCTCTTCCACTATATGTGTCACAGAGAAGTAGTCAATTATTTTCCTCTGTCTAGGCAGCAAGTGCCCTTCTCCCAGTTTACAAACGAGATCTATTATGTCAATAGGATTTGAAAAATCTACTTGTATCAAGTCGTGACGGATGAACACACCAAATGTCATGAATGCGTTGTTGGTCTTCACCGTAACCGAACACACTCCTCCGGGCATGTCACCAAAGTGTGCTGCGATGACAATATCTCCAGCGCAAATCTTAGGTGTATCCATGAAAGAGCTAATCTGCTCTCCAGAGACCGAGCCCCACCAGTGTTCACCCAGCCATTCTAAAAATGAAAGCCATGGTCTGTTCAATAGTGACCATTTAAGCTTGCGCTGTTTTTGTCTCGCATCCTCCTCAGCACGAACCGTGTCGTCAACCTCGTCGTCGTCGTAAACCTCGTCGTCATCCAGAAGGTTGTTTTTGGAATTGTATTGGTGATGAGTTTCGGCTTCGTGGTCCCTGTTATCCTCCAAGTCATCACCCGGAGTTTAGTGTTCATGCTCATCGTGGTACCACTCTTCGTGGTCATGCTCATCGTCCTCTTGCCAGTATCCGGGATCATCCTCACACATCCAATCATCGTATTCACTGGACCTTGTTGCTCGCCAAGCTCTCTCGGAATCGGGCGAGTTGGAGGCTGAAGACTTGCATGCTTGTGGTGTAACACTGTTCCCACTTGCATCTACTTTGCATTAACAAAACTGCATCTGAGGCCTCTTGACGCAAACAACTGTCTCATAATGGTTCCCATGATTCTCCAAAATAAATCCCCTTGTTAGACACCTGTAAACCGTTACAACTGTATTCAAGCCAACGGTCGGTGTAGTATGTATATATGTTTACACCCAAACAATCTGCTGCTGTTTGAATCTCCACTTCGGTCGCCCAACTACCAAGAGAGCTCCTTTTGGATTTGATTACATATTCTGACACTGAACGGTAACCCATTCTCAAAATGCTCCTATATGTACCATCGTTGCTTTGTAGCTGCTTCACCACGACTTTTTGAATTGTTCCATAATACTCATCTGTACCACCCACCGCTTCACTGATCGCTCTGAAGAAACAATTTCCGTCTCCTTTTATTTTCACATTCTTACAAGGAGCCCCTAACTCACCAGCAGCTGTAAGAATTACAGACTGCTGCTTGCACTGCACCTTTAGCCTCATGCACAGAAGCTGCGCAACTGCAGCTCTAAAAGGGTTGAGCTGCAGCTCTCTACATGTGTTGCCACTAACAAACTCAATGTCTGAGTCGTCATTCCCCTTTCTCGTATCATAATACCTGAGTGTATCGAAACACGCTGATGTAACATATGCCATTATTCACTATTCTGCATTTGAGTGCCTTTGCTACTGTCATTAGTTTAGTCATTAATATATCGTGATGGGCCCCTATCACCAAGGACCCCTGCATCCTGTACAGAATGTCTCCATATTGCCTGAGTTGTGGACGGTGTGCGTTTTGGGTATGGATTTTAAACCGCCCCCCCTCCAAGACTAACTTCCCTGGTTGTGGACAGTTCATTAACCCTCCTGCTGTCCTCGGGTAATTTTGACACCACACAGTGTTGACCCTCCCGCTGTCCTTGGGTAATTTTGACCCGACACTACATCAGTGAAAACAATCATCTCCATGACATTATGCAACTTGAAATTTGATGACTTGTCCTAGACTGACCCCAATATTACAAAAGTTAATGGGTACATGTCCGTGTCCGTACATGTCCGCATGACATGTGGAGCAGTGAAAACAATCACATCCATGATATTATGCAACTTGACATTTGATGACCTGTCCTAGACTGACCCCAATATTACAAAAGTGAAATGTTGCCTTTATTCATGTACCCGTGTAAGCTGTACGAAACAACAGATACTAATATTGTCATGGGTACATGTCCGGACATGTGGTCTTGTCCAAGGTGCTGAAGCCATTACTGTGCGTTTCACTGCTGAACAGGTTCTAGAAAATGATATTTTCAATGTCCATCAAGTCTACGCTGATTCTGAAGAGGAAGTGGAGGATGTGTCAGAAAATGAAGATTGGGAGGAATTACAACCCAGAGCATGATGCATCATCTTCAGAGGAAGACGATATCTCTCACGCTGAAAGCGAGACTTTCCTGTCAAAAAATGCAAAATCAAATGGTCCTCAGTGGCAAATCACAAACAGGGAAGAATGGCAGAACATAAGGTAATATAGATGACCCCAGGACCACAACGTATGCCGTTTCCCATGCCCATGACATGGACTCAACATTCTACCTGTTTATCACACCGGCAAATATAAAAAAATCATCCTGGACATGACAAATCTGGAGACAGCTGGAAAGGGATGGATGAGACTGACCTGCATGCCTATATAGGGCTGCTAATCTTAGCAGGTGTATGTATACATGTCCTGAGGTGAGGCTGCCGCTAGTCTATGGGATGCAGGGAGTGGAAGGGCCATTTTCCGTGCCAACATGCAACTAAAAGTATTTCACACTTACTCAAGACTGCTACGATTTCATGACCATGAGTCAAGACATGCAAGACGTGGGACAGACAAACTGGCAGCCGTTTGAGAGGTCTGGGAAAAGTGGGTTGAGCGGCTGCCATACCTCTACAACCCAGGGGCTGACGTGACAGTGGATGAGCAACTGGTTCCATTCAGAGATATTAAATATATATATATTAAAAGTGATTTTCACCACTGACTTCTGTGACTGTTTCTGTGTGACACTGATACTAATAATTACCGATGATGCTAATCTCTTCTTGCCAAAGGTCATTGTCCTTTCCGGCAGTATATGCCCAGCAAGCCAGAAAAATATGGGATCAAGTTATGGGTGGACCTGCGACGCCAAATCCAGCAACGCTTGGAAGATGCAAGTCTACACCAGGAAGCCGACCAGTGGAGGCCCAGAGAAGAACCAGGGGATGTGGGTTGTGCTTGATGTGACAGAGGGACTGAGGGGTCACAATGTCATGTGACAATTTCTTCACTTCTTATGAACTCGGACGGCAGCTCCTGAAGAGGAATGTCACCATGGTGGGCACAGTTCGAAAGTCTGAGCTCACACAGTACTGCTTGCGTCCAAGGAAAGAGAGGTCTTCTCATCAAAGTTTGCCTTCACGCCCACCACCACTCTAGTTTCCTACCTCCCAAAGAAAAACAAGAACGTGTTACTTCTGAGCACACTGCACACAGAGGCTGAAATTAGCCATCGCCAGGACAGGAAGCCAGCCATGATCCTAGACTACAACTGCAACAAAGGATGTGTGGACAACCTAGATAAGGTGATTGGAACGTACAGCAGAAGAAGGGTGACTGCCCGCTGGCCCCTGGTCATCTTCCACAACATCATTGATGTTTCCTCCTACAATGCCATTGTGATATGGAGAGAGATCAACCCGAGCTGGATGCCTCGTAAGCGCAACAAGAGCAGCTGGGAAAGGCACTTGTGAATCCATTCATCGAAAGAAGGGAGCATCTCCACTACACAGACGCATCTGCAGCAGTTGTGAAAGCTGTTCAGAGGGCTAGATCTCGGAGAGCAACCTGAGGAGCCCCCAGCCACTTCCCCAGCTGGGGCAAGTAAGAGGAAGAGGTGTCAGATCCGCCCACCAAAGAATGACTGTAAAACACATACTGTGTGCTGCAGGTGTAAGAAATATATCTGTAAAGGCTGTATCACATCTAGTGTGATGTGGTGCCCGGAAGGCAGCTATTTGAGTCAGTGGTCTGGCAGAATGCAAGTACCTTGTTAGGCGCATTCCTCATGATATCACCATGCGTTCCATTACTCTGTAGACAAAAACGAATGCTCCGGTTGGAACGTTATTGGACATATATGATAACGTCCTGAAGATTGATTCTCTACTTAGTTTGACCAGTTTATTCGACCTGGAATATAACTTTTTGAAGTTTTCGTCCGAGTTTGCCTGGACCAGCGCCAGCTTTTGGACATGTGAACTAAATGTGCTAGCAAAAGTAGCTAATTGGACACTAGTAATGGACATTAAGGAACAAAACAACGATTTATTGAGGAACTAGTATTCCTGGCACTGCATTCTGATGAAAGATCATTAAAGGTAAGGGAATATTTATGATGCAATTTCGTATTTCTGTTGACTCCAACATAGCGGAGAAATGTTGTGTGTTTCTGACGGCGTCCCAGATTATTGCATGGTATGTTTTTTTCATAATTAAAAAAGAATAATCTGACACAGCGGTTGCATAAAGAACAAGTGTATCTTAAAATTTTATGTAAAGCTTGTATCTTTCGTCAAAGTTTATGATGAGTATTTCTGTTATTTGACGTAGCTCTCTGTAATTACTCCGGATATTTTTGAGGCATTTCTGAACATGGCGCCAATGTAACCCGAGATTTGTGGATATAAATATGCATATTATCGAACAAAACATACATTTATTGTGTCATATGAGTGTCACCTGATGAAGATTATCAAAGGTTAGTGATTAATTGTATCTCTAATTCTGCTTTTGTGACTATCTTTGGCTGTGGAAAATGGCTGTGTGTTTTTTGGATTTGGTTTTTTGTTTTCGCTGTAAAACATTTAAAAACTCGGACATGCTGGGTAGATTAACAAGATGTTTATCTTTCATTTGCTGTATTGGACTTGTTAAACTTCTTGACGCTACCCATCCCTGTTGTGGGATTATTTTCATCAGCAACTGCTGAATAGCATAGCACAACAGTCAAATAATATTACTAAAAAATATGAATATTCATGAAATCACAAGTGCAATATTGCAAAACACAGCTTAGCCTTTTGTTAATCACCCTGTCGTGTCAGATTTTGAAATTATGCTTTACAGCGAAAGCAATCCAAGCGTTTGTGTAAGTTTATCAATAGCCTAGCATAGCATCATGTACACTTAGCATCAGGAAGCTTGGTCACGAAAATCAGAAAAGCAATCAAATTCACCGTTTACCTTTCAAAATCTTCGGATGTTTTCACTCACGAAACTCCCAGTTACACAGAAAATGTTCCTTTTGTTCCATAAAGATTACTTTTATACCCCAAATACCTCCGTTTGTAAGGAGTTCTGCCTAGGGTTACAACGTTCAAGATCAGTTGTTGAGGAAATGGACGCCTCACAGCAAAAGTTGTGGGTGATTGTAATGGCTGTCTTCCTCCTCCTCCGACGAGGAGGAGTAGTAAGGATCGGAGAACCAATGCGCAGCGTGGTACGTGTTCATGCTCTTTTTTAAAACAAGTGAACACTGAAACAAAACAATAAACGACTCGTGAAATAACCAACCGAAACAATTCCGTGTGGAACACAGACAAAGAAAATAAACACCTACGAAACACAAGCGGGAAAAACGACACCTGCCTCTGATTGAGAACCATACCAGGCCAAACACAAAACACAACATAGAAAATGGAACACAGACAAACTCACCCAACATACTCCCTGACCATACTAAAACAAAGATATAACAAAGGAACTAAGGTCAGAACGTGACAGTACCCCCCCGCAAAGGTGCGGACTCCGGCCGCAAAACCTGAACCTATAGGGGAGGGTGTGGGTGGGTGTCTGTCCGCGGTGGCGACTCTGGCGTGGGACGTGGACCCCACTCCGGCTAAGCGGGAGTGAAGGACGGCTCCGGCAGCTCCTGGCTGACGGACGGCTCCGGCAGCTCCTGGCTGAGGGACGGCTCCAGGAACTCAGGACAGACGAGCGACTCCGGTAGCTCAGGACAGACAGGCGACTCCGGCAGCTCAGGCGACTCCGGAATTGTGCTTCTCACCCTAACGGTTCTCTCACTGTCACCCAAAAGCAAATGACATTTAGGGCCAGGCTTAATTTTGGGCCTACTTTTTTCGTATGAACACGCTGCAACTGGATTTGTAACTGTTAAAAAAATCTATATATATTTTTGACCATCACCAATTTGACATTGTACGATTTCTCTTAAATGACGATAGATAAATGGCTGTTTCTTTTTTTATTGACACCGTAGGTTCACTTACTTTGACGTGAAGCGGTCAAATTATTTTTGACCTTTAATCCCAGAAAAATGGCCATAACTCAAAAAACGTTGAGGCCTAGACGCCATCTTGTTCGGGACCAACTGCCCATTATGCCAAACCTATGCTCACCAAGTTTCGTCTTCGAAGTCTTTTCCGTTTAGGAGATAAGGCCATGTCGTGATTCGTGATGTTTTGTACATTCGCAATATGATTCCATTCGCCCTCTTGTGGGATTTACCAGGACAGTGGAAAAATGACCAAAATTTGAATATTTTATCAAACGGAAACCGAATGTCCGAAAGAGTTCGTTTGATGACTTCCTGGAAGATCCGGCCCTGCCGCACGGCCCGACGCCGTCCGCAAATTTTACAAATGTTTTCGGACGTCTAGTAAGGGACCGTACATTTGCAACATGGACTTTCTCACTAACCATATGGCAAGCGTCAAAATGTTCCCTTAAAACCTGTTAAAGTGAGGGGTTCCTCCACCCCTCCCCCCCCCCGTTCAGCTCAAACCGTGGCACAGGCAATGCAAAAATATTCGTAGAAATATTTAACCTCCACACATTAACAAGTCCAATACCTCAAATGAAAGATAAACACCTCGTTCATCTACCCAGCATGTCAGATTTCTTGTATGTTTTACGGCGAAAACACATCACATATTTATATTAGACCACCACCGAAACAAAGACAAGAGGCAGCCATTTTGTCCGAGAAAATATACAATTATAAAAGCAGGATTAAAAAATTAATCATTCACTAACCTTTTGAAAATCTTAATCAGATGACAGTAATAGGACATGTTACACAGTACATATTTTTTTTTCAATAACATGCCATTTATATCCATAAATGTCCATTTACATTGAATTCATGCTCAGAAAATACTCAAAAATGTCCGGAGAAATTATAGATATCATAAAGCAAGATAGCAAGATATCATAAATAGACATCATAAACTTTGACTAAATATACATGTTCTACATATAGTTAGAAAGATACACTGCTTTTGTCACTTTGTCACGCTTTGTCATTTCTTTTTAACGTTACAGAAATCGCTCACTATTCAATAATCTGAGACGGCGCTCAGACATAAGCAATATTTCTCCGCTATGTTGGAGTCAACAGAAACACAAAATTACAACATAAATATTCCCTTACCTTTGATGGTCTTCGTTCAGAATGTAGTGGAAGGGGTCATACTTACCCAAAACATCGTTTGGTTTCAAGTCGTGTGTCTTTGTATTAGCATCTGCTAGCAGTATCAGCTGAAATGCACCCAAATTTTTCTCTGGTCCCGAAAAGTTGCGCATCAAAACTTTAAAATTACATATTATATGTCGACTAAACAGGTCAAACTAAGTGCAGAATCAAGCTTTAGGATGTTCTAAACGTACAAAACAATTCTCAATTCAACCGGTCATTGTTACTTCTTCTCAGGCGAGCAAAGGAATGAATGTGACCAATTCTTCTCAGGCGACAAAGGAATGAATGTGACCAATTCGCACCCTAACGCACAGGTATTTTCTCGCGACACGCACTCAATTCACTCCCAAAGGGTCAAAACTCACGGGATTTGAACAATTAAACGCTGTACTGAATGAGGACATCTAGTGGAAGACATAGAAAGTGTCCCCAGATCCATAGCTGGTTGGGAAGGGTGGGGGCGATGGCGTCAAAGTTGCCCCAACTTTCAAGATCCCAAAACTAGTTTGGGAGATTCCCTGCCCTGTGAGTTCTGCTATACTTAGACATAATTCCAACGCTTTTAGAAGCTTTAGAGTGTTTTCTATCCAATAATAATTATTATATGCATTTATTAGCAATTTTGGCCAGATTTTTTTTCAGTTTACTATGGGCACGTAATTCCTCCAAAGGGGGCAGTATTCTGCCTAGGCCTAACAGGTTTTAACTTCTTGAAATTAAAGCATAGGGGAATATCCAATTCCAGCTCCCATATTGGAATTCCCATGGCTTCCACAATGTGTCAATAGTCTTTGTTCTTGGCTTCAGGCTTGTAACTTCAATAACTGGTGTAACTTCCAAACTGGTGTACAACTGGTGTACACGCTTTCTCTGCATGTTGAACGAGTGGATTACTCAAATCGATGGTGCCAACTAAATCGACTTTTTGGGATATGAAGAAGGATTTTATCTAACAAAATTACACCATGTTATAGCTGGGACCCTTTGGATGACAAATCAGAGGAAGATTTTTCCAAAAGTGAATATTTAATGAAACCTATGATTGTGGAAAATGTTGATGTGGGTTTCTGTACAGCACTTTGAGATATCAGCTGATGTACGAAGGGCTATATAAATACATTTGATTTGATTTGGGGCACTGTCCTCAAACAATCTTAAGGCATACTTTCTTAGATTTTGCACTGACAACCGGACTGTTACCCACTCCCACGGATGGAAGATTGTGTTTACCAGGTTGGTGCTGCCCGGTTTTTCAGCAAGTTTGATTTGCTGAAGGGTTACTGGGAAGTGCCTTTGTCATCAAGAGATCGTGAAATATCTGCTTTTATTATTCCTTCAGGTCTTTTCTCCTATTCGGTCAGGAGTTGAGGCCTACGCAATGTTCCTGCTATGTTTTAGCGTCTAATGAATAGGGTGACCTCTGGCCTTGAAAGCTGTGCTGTTTATCTAGATGATGTGGTTGTTTTATAGTGACACTTGGGAGCGTGATCTTGTGCAGATACGGACTCTATTTGAACATTTGGCTGAGGCCTGTCTCACTGTGAACTTTGCCAACTGAGTTTGCCAAGACAACAGTGAACTACCTCGGCAGAGTGGTCGGGCAGGGTCGTGTTCTCCCGGTGCGGGCTAAAGTGGCTACTATCAATCTGTTTCCACCGCCCACCACCAAGAAGGAGCTGCAACGCTTCCTAGGTATGGTGGGGTACTTTCGGGGGTTTTGCTTCAACTTCTCCATGGTTGTAGCATCTCTGACTGATCTGTTGAAGGAGAGGGCTGATTTAATCTGGTCTTCCTGCTGTCAGAGTGCTTTTGAAAATGTGAAACTGCTTCTTAGTTCTGACCCTGTGTTGGCTGCCCCATGATTTGAACTGCCTTCAGCCTATATGTGGGTACAAGTAACGTAGGGGCAGGTGTAGTGTTGCTTCAAGCAGATGGGGGTGTTGAACATCCTGTTAGTTATTTCTCCCGAAAGTTGAACTATTCAGTGGGGGAGAAAGAGGCCCTTGCTTTAATCTGGGCATTGAAGCATATTGAGGTATGTGTGTGGTTCCTATTGTGGTTTACACTGACCACAACCCACTTACTTTTCTGCACACCATGCTTTGCCTAAAAAGCAGGATTATGCGCTGGTGTTTGTTCCTGCAGGCGTTTGGATGTACGACATGTAAAAAGTGTGGATAATGTGCTTTAAGGTGCACCGATTTCGTCGATCTTCGGATGCCTTCGTTGTTTGTTTTAATTTTCGGTTGGTGGTCTTTACAGGGTTTATTTTGTCCTTCCTGTTGCTCTGGCTTCTGCTCTCCTGTCACTTGGTCTCTATTTCTTTCTCTTAAATTGTTGCTTCCAGGTACCATGGTTTCTGAGGTTGGTTGGGTCAGGTGATTTGGTTGGGTTGGTATCATGGGCATACGGTGGGCCTTTTACCTTTATGGTTTGTATACTATTTTGTGTCTGAACCTTTATTGGTTATGGTTTTTGATCAGTTGTATTGGTGCATTTGTGTGGTTTTTTTTCAGGTCTTTGTTAGTTCCTTCTTTTCATAGGAGTGGGTGTTATACCCCCTCGGTTTCCCTGCCTCCTCCTCTGTGTTTATATTTGCAGATTGGGGACAGGTGGATCTGATTGGGTCGTTAAGGTGACAAGTTGCACCTGGGTTTGGGATCAACTAGGTGATAAAAGGTCCTGGTGCCCAGTCCTGCCTCTCTCTCTCTCCACAAGCACCATTTTGTTTTGTGATCTGGTTTATTTGTTTTTGATTAGATGCACCTTTACCACTTACACACATTTTAAATTCATTCATGCATCTCCATTACATCCCTCACATGCCTACTTTCACACTTCACGAGTTAGTTTTCTTGTTCAAATCTAGGCTAAGCACTATGCCTCCCTCAACAGTCATATGTCGAACAACATCCCTTATTGTACAAGTAATATCCATAATATCCCTCCCAGGAACGCTGTACGTCTGACTCAGATATGATACTCCCCATCACTTTATTAACACGGTTAGCGAAAACCCTTGCCAAAATCTTATCAGTATTCCGTGAACTTAAAGGCCTCAAATTTTCCAGCTTCTCCCTGCTCCATTGGTTTTATAATATTTAACAATCCTGTGGACAATGATTCTGGAAATATCTGTGCCTGTTCCATGTATACGTCCAACAATACAGGTGCTAAAATATCCACAAATTGATGATTAAACTCACTTTTCAGCCCATCTGATCCCAGACTTTTTTTCCTATTACTGGCCAAGATGTCCTCCAATATCTCCTTAACCGTCATATCTTTGCCATACATTTTTTGTTCAGCATCAGGTAATTTTGCATCAATAAAACCTTCTCACTACAGCCTTGATCGCCGCCCCCATACATGCACTCTTTTCAATGTTATGTACAGCAGCCTGAGCTTTCATAAAGCCTGCCACATCATAACCCTCCACCCTATAAACATTTTCCAGCTCAATGTCAATTAGTTTATTCAAAGCTATCCGCTCCCTCTTTAAAATAAAATTCCTCCGTCTTGCGTCAACACTACACCCTCTAATCTTCTCTTTTAAACCATCCCACCACAATCCAATATTAACACATTTAAAACCACTCAACATTTCTCTGTTTAATACAATCGGTAATCATATCAATATTTTTCTTCTTTTAGTAGCTCAGCATTCAAACACCATACACCACCCCCTCTAGTAGGCACACTATGACCCAGCAGGAGCCCAAGAGCGGCATAATCACATAAAACATTTAAATGATACCTAATCTTGTGAACATATTGCACCACATTTACAGCCGCTGAACAATAATCAATGCGGCTTGCCTGAGACGGTTTAAAACAACCAGCCTCTTCAAGAAAGCTCTCTCACCTGGATGCATCACTCAATGATCCTTCATTACCCCCAGCAAGACTAGCCTAGACAGATCAGAGCACAACAATGCACTCCTTGACGTTTCCAGTTTAGTCAAACGAACGTTAAAATCCCCCAACCAATATACAGTTACCCACACAATTTCATGTAGCGCACTCATTTTGGAAGGTATCATTCTGAAACTTTGCACAAGTACTGTTGCTCTCTTGTATTTTTCACTGAAATTGTCCGCATCATCCTATCTGAATGTTTGTTTTATCTTGTTCATTTTAAAGATGATACAAAAAACAAAAATACAAAAACGTATGTTTTTTTTCATTGTTTTATCTAAACCAGATCTATTGTTATACTCTCCTACATTCAATTCACATGTACACAAACTTCAGAGTGTTTTCTTTCAAATGGTACCAAGAATATGCATATCCTTGGTTCTGTGCCTGAGCTACAGGCTGTTAGATTTGAGTATGTCTTCAGGCGGAAATTGCACAAAGTAGGGGGGGGGGGGGGGGGCTGTAAGAGTTAATTAAAATAGCAACCCCACAAGTCCTCTCCCTACCATTATTAAAATAAAGCAAATCCATCCATCGCTTTCTTACACCATCCACCATACTGTCAGGCCAGTGTCTCTTGAAGACATGAAATAACCTGTAGTAGGCTTACTGTCTGGTCTAACTTTTCCATATCTCTTAGTCTCATTAATATTTGACAGATATAACGCTCACCATGAGTAGGAATATGATGTTTATTGTTTCCATCATCAAGACCCAGTCTTTTTCTTCTTGATCTTGACCAGCCTCCTTCGCTTCTTTCCTCCCTCTTTGGACTTCATCTAAGGACACGTCACGCACAGTCCTTACTCTTCGAGGATTCACCCTTCACCTCCATATTTTTAGGACTAGCGTCAGATATAAAACGTTCATGATCAGCATCCCCTGCACCTTCAGACAGATCCGTGGCCGACACTCCTCCTCCACCCTCCGGCTCATTTCCATGCTAGACCCAATTCCATCTGCCACAGTAGATTCATCACCCTCTTCTCCTTCACCATCCTGGTCTCCTTTTTCTCCCTCCCGTCCTCTCCTCCGTCACACTCTCTTCTACCACCACCTCCTGTTGTTCCATGTCATCACTGTCTGTCGGCCTAGTACACGTGCAGTGGATGCCTCTCACCACACCCATTGCAAGGTTTTCCCACTTTCGCGACGCACTCTCGCATAATGCCCTTGTATTCTGCATCGCCGTTATAAAAAAATCATGGCAATTCCGGACTACAAATTCGGCACACTTTAACTTGCCTGTCGTGTATCACATGGAATTATTCAGCCCCCACTTTCCTGAATACGGTAGTGAGTGCATCACGTCTGTGTACCGGACCTTGCAGAATCTTGTGACATCCGCTATCTCCGTTACCAGCCATAATTTCTTCTAAATCAGAAACCGCCGACACACCCCATCCTTCCAATTTGGCAACAATAGCATCATCGCTAACATACACGGATAAATTCATGAAGGACGCCACCAGTTCATCCGATGAAATGTTCCTCGCCATTACCGTACACGATTTGATTTTCAGTCCATCAGTTACTCTTTCCCATGGACATGCGACATCGTTATCTCGTACTCCTGATCCCCCTTGCATCTGCACCCTGTCACTGCTCAGCATGCCTTCTCTATCCCTTGCAGCAATTATATCATTAGTTTACGATTCCCAGTGATATCCACCTCCACAATACAAGCCCTATCATAGGATTTCTCCCTCGACGGTGGTGCACCATGATTATTTACTTCATGTCCTGCACTCTTTCAGTTTCCTCGCGGTGGTCATAGAAGCCATTGTAATCGATCTGGTTATACAGAGACCTTTCCCCCAACAACATAAGCTGGTGAAAATCAACTCAACTAATAATAAAAAACAATTCTAACAAATTCAAACCAATGCCAACCAAAATATATATATACAAAAAAGCAGCAAACAATTCCCTCTCCTACAAAACCAACTTGCCTGCAAAAACGTCTTCAATCACTGACCCTGCTTAGCTTCCAAGATCAGATGAGATCGCATACCAGGCTAGCAGGCCACCCCAGCTAGCAGACAACACAAAACTGAAGACACTGGGAGGAGCTAAGGGAAGAGAAAATGATATATAGGAGAGGGGATATGCAAAACAGAACAAGCAAAAAAAGAAAAACAAAATATAAATTAAGAAAGAAAGGAAAAGGAGCAGCGGGCCTGTAGTCTATCACCGAGACCACCTCCTTACCCAGGACAAAATAAAATAATTGTGAAACAGAACAACAATAATACACTCAACCAAATAACTTCAGCCTATGATCGTCTCTCCGATCAAATGCAGCAACTGTCATAGAAAATACACACAGAACAGATTATTAATATTACTATTATTTAAGTGACGTGACATTTCCCTTTTAAAACAGCTCATTTATATTTGTACAACATTTATACACATAAAAACAGCATTTGAATATTACATTTAAATTGTTAGTCTGTTAAAAACAATAGAAACAACCATGAATAAATGTATTTTGTCTTGTAAAACATCCAATATGTAAAAGCCATTTCAATTGTGTACAAATGATTTAACAAAAGTAAAACATGTTTAAAAACAAACTTTGTTTAAAAAAGTGCTATTCCGATTTCAATAACCGTCCTGTCCTTCGGCGGTTCAGCAGAGCCGGATGGGCCACGTTGCGCCAAACCGCTGTGGGCTCGCCTGTAGCAAGCCTGTGCACTGGACACACTGGTTCCCGCTCCTGCAAAAGAGAGAGAAGAGCACGATGTATAGCTCAAACGGTTACTGCCTCTTTTTCCAGTTAAAAATGTCTTAACCTCTGGAGCTGGGTATAGTGTGCAGAGAGCAGGAAAGAGACTGGGGCTCGCAGGTCGACTGGGATCAGCCTCAGGATTCTGAGGTAAGATCCCAGCCAGAACTGCGTGAGGGCCTGGGTCTTGTTGTTGACCGGGGAGGTGGCAAGAGTCTGATGTAACGCTGTGTAGCGGTTGCCCAGGAACAAGTAGAGGTCAGGCAAGCCTTCCCCCCCCCCCCTTGGACCTGGGCCTCTTGACCACCGCCCTCTCAGCCTCTCCAAATTGCTTCCCCACAGGAAGTAAAACTGCATCTGTTCCAGTGCTAAAAGAGTTCTTCGTGGGGGGATAAAAACAGAACTGATTAAAAATAGAGTTTCTGTCTTACTGTCCCCAGGATCCCACTCCATTTGCCGCTTCCTCCTCCCTCCCTGTCAAACTTTCCCCCAGTACCCTTATGTAGGTCATTTTAACAGTCAGTGGTAGTCTGGTTAAGTCTGGGTCTGCCCATGGTTAGAAAAAATGGGCTTCTGTTTTGTCTCTGTACAGTCTCGCCCCAGAGGCTCGTCCGTACCAGTCTGTCCAGGGTCCTGTCGACAGATAAAAGTTTGACGACGTCCATGTAAAACACGCACTGGGCGGTCATCCTCCCCACTCCCCGGGATACCCACCCCACTCATCCGTTGGTCCCTTCTCAAGACCTGTGCCAGTGGTTTGATGCAGGCCACAAACAGAAGAGGAGATAACGGACAGCCCTGATAGACGTCGCAGTGTACTCCCAGTACCTTGAAGAGGTACTGGTGCGAGGCTCGATCAAAATCTAAATTTAGGACTACAAGCCGCATGTTTCTGTCTCTCGCATAACAGATGGCATCTCGGATTAGTATCAGGCTGTCCGTGACCTTCCTTCTGGGAAAGGCACAGGTTTGGTCCGGGTGGATCACCTTCCCTAAAACAGAAGACATTGAGTGTTAGAACCTTAGTAAAAAGTTTAGTCAATATTTAAAAGGGTAATCGGTCTCCAGTTTGTCTTGTGTAAAAGAGTCACAATCCCTACTCTAAAACTGTCAGGTAGTTTGTCAAGTTGTTCAAAGTCAGTAAAGACAGAAGTTTGTCGGCTAAGACATCCCAAAAGTTCAGATAAAACTCCAAGGGGAGGCTGTCCTCCCCTGGTGACTTACCCCTCTTAAAATGTTTCAGTCCTTAATCAATTTCTGTCATTGTCAGGTGTTGAGTAAGGTCCTGTCAATGTATGTTAAAATGTCCCTCATGGTTTCCTCACACAAATATTTTACTCCAAACAGTTCCCCATAAGCATCCTCGACTACTTATTTTATTCCCTCTGTTTTTAAAACCCATCTTTATTTTTAATCCTGTCATTGTCCTACCCTTTCTAACTATTTTCTTAAAGTGCCTCGTACACTTCTCCCCTTCTAATTCCCTCTCCTTACTTCTTAAAATAACCCCCTACTTTTCTGTTTTGCTAAAAATGCAATTTCCTTTAATTTCATGGTTAAATTTAAAATCAAAGACATCAGATGATTAAAAGGTTCTATTGAAACTCTCAGCAAAAAAAAAAAACACCACAAATACTAAAAACAAGGCATTTAAATCACAAAACAAACGGAAACCCCAAATTATAACCCAGGGGAGCACCGTCCCTTCCTTAGGCGGCCCGCTAGGACATGGGCTGCCACCTTGTAGTCTGCGCACAATAGCGTAATGGGCCTGTAGTTCCCTAGGTTATACTTTCCCCTTTCTTGAAAAGCAGTGTCAAGACCCCAGAACCCCTGATACATACACTCCTTTTTTCCCGAAAGAAAATCTCTGCCCAAAATTTTCCAAAAGGTAACATAAAACTCCAGAGGTTGCCTATCGTAACCTGGAACCTTGTCGGTTGGTAAAACCCACAAAGCAGCCCCAACCGCCGCAAGCTCGAAAGGGCGGTCAAGATCAGAGGCTGCCTCCGGGGGAACCTTTTCCCTCAAAAACCCTAAGAAGACATGTTCTGTTGAACCATCTATGTCCTTCTCCCTAAAATATTATTGTTAGGAGGACACTGCTTCTACCATGCCCTTGGGGTCAGAAACCATTCCCCCCTTCTGTTTGCAGCTCAGCAATACCTGCTTTGGCACGGTCAACTTTAACCTGTTTTAAAAAATATGAGCTGCTAGCCTCCCCAAACTCGTCTGTTTGACACCTAAAGAGAAAGTCCCTGGCCTTCCCCTGAAAATACAGCCCCAACTTACTTTTTAAAACCTCCATCTTCTCCACATCACTCCCCTCACCCTTGTTCTCAGCTGACACCAAGGCAATCAGCTCCTCCTGAAGCCGTTGAAAAACCTCCCTATCTGTACGGGCCGTAGTGACACAATGCGAAATGGCCAGGGTGCGCACATTGCACTTTACACACCCCCACCATTCGACTAGGCTTGAGGTCACCCAATGGGTGGAGCCATGTGGAGCCACTTCAAACATTTCATTTCTGAATATATATATGTATGTCAGATAAAATACATGTAAAAAATATCTAATATATACAGAAACAAAGATTATATACAGAGTAGGGAACATAAATAACTAAGGTGAGGTTCTGTTCCGTTCCATAGTTAGATAAAATACATCTAATATTTACAGACAGACAGACACACACCCACAATGAAGAGCCATGTGGAGCCACTTCAAACATTTCATTACTGAATATATAAAAATATGTCAAATAAAATAAAATATCTCCAACTCAAATGAATAATATTTGATAATATTAATTTCAAACAATGGCATGAGAATTACTTATCAATCGAGAATTGCATCTTCTCCATACAGAAATATCTCCTGAAATTGGGAGTCCAAACTTGTCTCACAATCTGATACATCTTCTTATAACTCTGGGTCACTTTCTCTATTAATCTCGTAAATAATATCATGTAGATCTGTATACCTGGACTTTGCCTTTGATTTTCCAGATTTACTCGCCATAATTCTTTCAATAAAATAGCAGAACATTTTTTCGACTCAATACTGCTTCGCGCAAACAAGGTGTCTCCTTCGGGTAGAAATTTCCATGGCGAATGGCTGTGTTACGCTCGACTTTCGTTCAAGAGCTGGTCTTCCCGGATATAAACATTAGATATTGCCGTTTACCTCAGCTCATTGGCGATCTACCAAGCTAGATTTCAAGACGATCAGTGGCAGAAATAGTCATTCAAAGAAGCACTGGTGATATCATTGGCGCGCAGGAGGTCGTTGTTTGGTGTGTTCAAATCAGTTATTTTCGGTCAATACGCCCGTAAAAAGAGGATTACAATGAAACCAACCCTGACTAGATGAACGTAAATGTAGTGTGAGTAATTGCATTGAATGTTTCGTTGAAAGGTGAAGGATACAGAATTCATGACTCAAGCCGTTTACAAAATGTGTCGTGTTATGCTGAAAAAATGGATTTAATCGAACAAAACAACCATTTATTGTGAAGATTGGACCTTTTGTATTGCCAAAAGAAGATCTTCATAGGTAATTTATTATTTTATTGCTATTTCTGACTTTTGTGACGCTAATGCTTGGTTGGAAAATGCTAGTAATATGTGTGTGTGGCGCGCTGTCGTCAGATTATCGTAAGGATTGCTTTCGCCGAAAAGCATTTTTAAAATCTGACACTGCGGTTGGATTAAGAGGAAGTTAAGCTTTTAAATGATGTTAGATACATGTATTTACAAGAACGTTTAATATTACGAATTGTGCATTTAGTATCTTTGCGATATGCTATTTCACTGGATGTTAACTTCCCGCATAGCCTAGAGAGGTTAAATAAACCTCTTGTAAAAAGAGAACCTGGAAGGAGACACAGGAAAGGCACTGTAACACCCCTTTCTTCCCCATATCCCTTAACCTGTAGTGACGCCCAGCCCGTGAACGGGACCGTTCTCATCATCTGACACTAATTAGCATAACGCAACGGACACACATCTTCCTAGAAAATATTCCTATTCATGAAAATCACAAGTGAAATATATTGGAACACAGCTTAGCCTTTTGTTAATCACCCTGTCAGCTCAGATTTCCAAAATATGCTTTACAGCCAACGCTAGACAAGCATTTGTGTAAGTTTATCATAGCCTAACAGCAGGCAAACTTGTCACGAAAATCAGAAAAGCAAAGAAATTAAATCGTTTACCTTTGAACTTCGGATGTTTTCACTCACGAGACTCCCAGGTAGACAGCCAAAGTTCATTTTTTCCCAAAAAATTATTTTTGTAGGTGAAATAGCTCCGTTTGTTCATCACGTTTGGCTGAGAAATCGCCGGGAAATTGCGGTCACCACAACGCCGAAAAATATTCCAAATTAGCTACATAATATTGACAGAAACATGGCAAACATTGTTTAGAATCCATCCTCAAGGTGTTTTTCTAATATCTATTCGTTTTTCACTCTGACCTATTGGAGTAATGGCTACCTCTGTATTTTACGCGAGAATCTCTCTCGGAGCCACCATGTGACCACTTACGCAATGTGGCTGCCTACAGCTATTCTTCAACAGAAATGCGTAAAACTACGTCACAATGCTGAAGACACCTTGGGGAATACGTAGAAAGCGTAAGCTTGTTGATGGTACATTCACAGCTGAATAGGGAGTCATTGGAACGCAGCGCTTTCAAAACCTGGGGCACTTCCGGATTTGATTTTTCTCAGGCTTTCGCCTGCAACATCAGTTCTGTTACACTCACAGACAATATCTTTACAGTTTTGGAAACGTTAGTGTTTTCTATCCAAAGCTGTCAATTATATGCATATTCTAGCATATTTTCCTGACAAAATATCCCGTTTTAAAACGGGAACGTATTTTTTTCCAAAAATGAAAATACTGCCCCCTAACACAAAGGTTAATCCCTTACATTCACTGTTACTACTGTAAAAAGGGCCATACAAAGGAAGGAACTAAACAAGATCACCCAGGGTCTCAATGCAGTCTGTCAGACAGGAGCCACCCCCATTCCAAAGCCATTCACCCCTTCCAGGTAACTGTTCGGCAGGGCTGTAAAAGGAGTCCACACAGGTTGGTACCTGTCCACAGACCTGCGATGCTTGCACAGGACTGGAAGAGTGGTCTCCCCCGGACTGTACCTGTACACAGTCCATTGAAGCCTCCTCAGGATTGGTGTCCATCTCCGAGGTGCCTGTCCCAGGAAGTGCAGGAACCAAACAGAACCCCTGGACCTGATCCCCTGACCCCCCCATCGAGGCTTCATAGACCGCCAGTGCAAGAAACTTCAAAACAACTGGATCCTGGGTCTCAGCCCCCACATCTGACCCTTCATCCCCAGTATCAGGGTTCAGCACTGTAAACCGGTTGGAGATGGCCACCAATGGCCTCCTGTGCTTTCCACCACCACCCGGTCAGTGACCCTCCTCTTCTTCCTTTTCCCCTTGTACACCATCCCGGACTCTCTATTGTCCTAAGATACCTATCCAGTCGACCCGCTAGCCGAAGACGACCTCATCATTCACGAAATGGTTCAGGTAGCCGAGTCGTCTGACATTTCACTCAGCAGACTATCCTCCCAGGCTCCAGTCAGCAGCTCCATCTCCTCAAGTCCCCTTCGGACCTCCTTTACTGCAGCTTCCCCTGGGGCTTTCGCCACCTCCGCTGCTGCCACTCAAATTTCCTTAAGAACTTCCTCTATTGGCCGGAGAGGAGAGCCCGCAGCACCTTCCTCGAGGCCATCACCGGCTGCCTCCGCATAGGGCCATTGTCTATTTGGGCAGTCTTTAAACAAGTGGCCCTGCTTCCCACAGCCATTGCAGACTTGCGCCTTGACTTGGTTTCCCACAGTTTCTGCACTTCAGCAGGTTGCACCCCGTGGCCAAATGACCAAAGCTACGGCAGTGTCTGAATTAAACAGGTAACCCCGGTCCGCTCCAATTGAGAAATAGGCTGGTGGGTGAACCAACTTATGGACACCTTCCGGATCCCTGTTCAGTCTGACATGGAATTGTCTCCTCCCTGACCAGATCCCGTAGGTACCGTACCCCAGGACTCACTTTCCCAAACCGGCATAGGAAAGCCCCGAATCTGTCATCTCCCACATAGGGATTGTAAATGTGCACGGTGGTGATCTTTAAATCCAACCGGCACAAGGGAAAAACCTGAATGTTTGAGAATGGCTGCCTCCTCTTTGCAGGTGAAATGGCTGGAAACGGGGGTCCCCATGAAGGGCGCTTCGCCCTTCTTTCAGTTTGAATGTTAATTATTTTTTTTATTTTTCCTTCTTCTTCTGCTAGCTTTTCACATAGCTTTGTGTATTTTTCCCCTTGACAATGGGAGAAAAGTGTTGCACCGTTCCCAGAGGAACTGCAATACCGGGTCGATGCGTGGAGTGGACGGAGCAAGCCCCATTTTTCGACTCCCTGTTAGAAAAATCCATTTAATATGTAGTCCCCCGGTGGGGAACGTATCAGATATTAAACTGTTGAAGAGTTTTTATTTTTATTTTTTATTATTGATACATTGATACAATACAAAATTATAGTCATTCATGATCCATCCATTGCATTTTTAAATAACCAAATAACACACCAAACAAAACCTCAGGGGAGCATCTTCCCTCCCCGTCATACCTAACCACTACCTTTCCCTATCACCCCAACCCTAATCTATCCCCTTAAACCATCTAAATCAATCCCAGCCCAAACCCCCCTTCCACCTCTCCCGGGCAGCATGCTGCCCCCCTTCCACCTCTCCCGGGCAGCATGCTGCCCCCACTTCCTCTCCTCCCTCTTCATCCTCCACCTCAAATCTCCTTCCACCCTCCTCACTATTCCTTCCACCCCCCAATCTCTCCCTGTCTTAACCATGTTCTGACTGGCTTCCCACAGTCCCCATTTAAAGAGACTCATAAGAAGCCAGAGCAGAAACCTGTCCCTGTCCTTCCCTGTCGCTCTCCCTAGACCTCTCTAACTTTGCCCACATCAATACAAAATCCCCTCTTACCATTCCTAACAGCACCCGTTCACTAGCCCATACTCCTCCAGCAAAGGCACAGTCCCAAAAGGCATGGCGCACAGTCTCCTCCCTGCCACAAGAGGATCTTGGACAGGTGGGTGGTCGCGCCAAACTATGCCGATAGAATGTACAGGCAAGCACTTGTGGAGGCTCAACCAATTCAGCTCCTTGAGCCTGTTGTCCAGGCCCCGCGCCTGCACTCCCTCTCAGACCACTGCCGGGACGCCCACTACAGGCGCCGGACTCCCTGCCTGTCTGACCTCCTCATACAGGTGCATGTGATCTAAACCTACTCGGGCAACTTCAACCTCGGGTTGAGCACGCAGCCACTTGGCCGCATGGCCAAAGTGCCACGGCAGCTGTTCCGCCCGAGGACCCGTGTTAGACCACACCATTACGCTTCTCGCCTGGTATGAGAAGAACACCCGCAGGAGGTAACCGGACGGGTGTATCACCGGATGAGCAAGCTCCGTCAACAGAAAATAAACAAAAAATTGTGTCCAGCTTGAGGGGGTGTTGTGGTACCCCCCTACCTCCCTCCCCGATGGGACAGAGCATGCGTGCCCTGATGACCCACTCGTACCTGCCACCCCACATGAACTGAAACACTAGCCTCACTAGAGGCCTCCACAGACAAGCCGGCAACGGATAGATGTACGCCAAATACAAAAGAGACGGCATCCACCTTGAGAACCAGGACCTTGCCTATAAATGACAACGACCGAGCCCTCCACATCGCTAGCTTCCTCTGTACCACTGCGATACCCATGTGTCGCTGAACCGGAGGTCTCAAAATGGACCCTGAGACTCCTCAGGGCCCGTTACGGTTAAGAACCGCTCCCGATGCTTTGTTGAAGTCCCCAATAATGGCATGGGACCTTGTCAGACACGAGTCCTTGCAAAGAAGCAAGAAGTGTCGTCGGCGTACTGCGTCAACTTGACGCGTAGACCACCACTTCCAGGGATTAGCAAGCCCTCCATCCCTGTGTCTGCCCTAATGGCAGCCCCCAGAGGCTCCATGTACAGAACGAATAGGAGAGCCGAGAGCGGGCACCCCTGCCTGACCCCTGACGAGAGGTCAAAAACGTCTCCCATGTGACCGTTTACGCTAACCCGGCACCCCGCTCCGACATATAAAGTACGGATCCATCCTATAAACTCCCAAAATCCTAATCTACCTAACACCCTGTAAAGAAAATATCAAATCAAATAATACCTTTAAGACTTCGAGGACCACCGGTCCGAGTATCCCCCAAAACTTGAGGTAAAACTCGGCCGGCAGCCCATCCATCCCAGGTACCTTCACTTTTCCCATCCTCCTGAGGGAGATCTGAGCCTCCATCGCTTCTCTACTGTCCTCCGGCAATCGCTGGGACAAGTGTTCTAAAAACACACTTCCCTGCTCTACATCTACCTCGGAAATGGTCAGTGGTCATTCTGACCATCTCCTCCGGCTCTCTAGCTACACTACCATCTTCTCCTCTAACTCCATTCATTACCTTCCTACTCTGCCTGGCCCTAACCGACTTAAAGAACATAGCAGAACAAGTCTCATTATGTTCTAGAAAGCCATTATGCGCACGCTCCAGGAAAGCTCGAGCATTCTGCTCCTGCAGCTCCCTGAGCTGCGCCTTCAGGGCTGAGAATCTCTCCCAGTCAATAGACCCGCCGAGGTTGCCTGCCTCGTACTCAAGTTCTATTAACCTTTGGATACGATCCACCTCCCTCCTTTCCTCCCTTTTCTTTCTCTTACAATATCCTATTATAAAGGCCCTAATCCTTACCTTAACTAAATCCCACCACTCTAACACCCCCTCGCACATGGACCGGAGGCCATCAAGTTTCCGAAAGAAACCAAAAATGGCATCAACGAAAGCCTGCTCCTCCAGCACATCCCGATCTAACTTCCAGTACCCCCTACCGAAAAGGCAGACTGGCGACCCCACCTGCAGGAACACCCCGTCGTGGTCCGAAAAGAACACAGGCAACAGGCGCCCAGACAACTGACCCAAAGACCTGGATACAAAAATGTAGTCGAGCCTCTGGAGTTGCGCCATGTAGGACCGGCCATTGTCAGCGTAGTGTGCAGGCCGCCATCAACCAGACCATGGCAAGCCATTAGCCGGTGATAGCGCCTGCACTACTATCCCCTCCTATCCCTAAATTTATGTTAAAATCACCTCCTATAACCAAGTGCCTATTTGTGACACACAGGGGCGTCATACAGTCCACCATCTCCCTCCTGTCTGCCGCCACCTGTGGCACATACACCACCACTAACCTATACCTACTATCCCTAAATGTGACATCCACCCCTAAAACCCTCCCCTGCATTACAACAAAAGTGCCCTCTACCTTCACCTCCCTATTCCCAAACAAAATCCCTACTCCTGTCGAGTGCACCCCTCCTATACTCCAAAATGACTCTCCCTTATCCCACTCCCTCTTAAATCTAATGACATCCCCTCCATCCCTCAGGTGAAACTCCTGTAAAAAACAAACATCAAAACCAACCCCCTCTAAAAAACTAAACACCACCCTCTTAACAAAATCCCTCAAACCCCTTACATTTAAACTAAACAATTTAATAGAAATATTCATTAATTATTTACAACAAAAAACCTCAATAAATAAACCCAAACCAACAAAAACACAGGAGGCTCACCCGATGCTCCCCTGCTCCATCACATCCAGCGGGGACGCCATCTCCTCTCCTGACGTCCCCCCGTCCTCCTCCATTCCTCCAACCCAGGATGCAGGTATGGTGTTAGGCCTTGAAGTGTACAGCATCCTGGGTTCTCCACCAGCACCCTCCATTTCTCCCTCCCTGAAAGCTTCCGGGCCGAGGCTAGGGGACCCCATCTCCTCAAAGAGGCGTTGAGAAACCCCAGCCAGACAGTCCCGAGCCCCTTCCAGGGATTCACTCTCCACCAAATCCTGAGGGGCAGAAGAAAACAATGAATTTAAAGAAACTTTTCCCTCCCACCTCCCTCTCTTTGCTACCCCCTCATCCCCTCCACTCTTTCCGTCCCCCAGTTCCATCCTCTTCTTCCCTCTCCTCCTCTGAGATGGCGGCAAAGGGGTGACCATGTCCCCCATCCCCGCCAGTCCCTCCCATCTCCCTCATTTGTTCCACCAGATCACTCCCCCACTCCTTCCTTCCATCTTCCCTATCTGCTCCCACCTTCTCTTCTCTCTTTTTTTCCTTCACCGTTCCGTCCTCCGCCTCCTTTCTCTCCACTGTCTCCGCCTCCCTCTTCTTCGCTCCTTCCGCCTCCTTCTTCTCCGCTCCTTCCACCTCCTCTTCTCCTCTTCTCACTCACCGCCTCCTTCCTTCCATCCTCTTTCCGTGCAGTCTTTACCCGTGCCATCACCGTCGTCCTTTCCCTTTCTTTCTCTTCTCCCCCCGCTGCAGACGCGTACAACCTTTGACGAGTCGGGCAATCACGCCACAGGTGTACTGACGAGCCACACCCGTGGCAAACCTTGGGCTCGTCACATTCCTTGGCCTCGTGCTCTGCCGACCCACAGTACCTGCACTTTCTGGTGCTGCACGAGGCCAGGATATGGCCGTAGGCCATACAACGCCTGCAGAACGGAGGCTGACTGGCATAATACAATGTCCCCCTGTCAGCCCCCAGGGAGAACATCGCTGGAGGATGGAGGTAGCCACCAAAACCCTTCAGGTCCTCCCTGAGAAGCACCTGAAACCCTCTCCTCCCGTTCCAGAATCCCAGGGAGTCCCTGAGGTGCCTCGCTGAGGAGACATTGTCAACATATCTCCCCAGAAAGGCCCTCACCTCCTCATCCTTCACATGTGGATTATACATGGTGACGGTGACCACCCTGAAATTGTTTTTTGCCAGGCTGGTCACCTCGTAATGGCACAGGGGTCTCTCTTTTCCATCCTCTCTTGCCTTCTTCAATATCTTGTCGTGCATCTCCTCCGTGTGCAGCGTCACGTTAAAACCTCCCTTCATTGGATTCGCTTGGAGGTATAGCACGTCCTTCACTTCCAAACTCAGGATCCCCATTAAAATGGTTCTCCCGAAAGTCTCTCTTCCAAACTGTTCCATCTCTTTATTCCTCCAAGCGAATCTCACTGTGTTGACCATCCCAATTCCTGGTACCATCTTGCTGGAAGAGTTGCGTGCCATTTCCACCCTGGACAATGACACGCTTCTCAATAAACAAACAGCTCTCTTTCCAAAAAGAAGCCAATAAGAATAATGAAAATCGGAAAACGCGATTCCCACCAAAAAACAAAAACGTACTCCCTCCTGCCTTCCTTCACCCTCTTGACTCAGCGGGCTTTGGGGCACCTCGGTACCAAGCTTGATCTGAGCCAAAAGGCAGAGAAGCGATAACCCACAAATGGAACCCTGCAACCGCCGGACCCCCGTGGGTTGGCAAAAGCAGGCTCCTCTCTCCCTCCCCACCCACCCACCCACCCACCGTTTCCCTGGCGACAGGCAGGTGTTTTTTGGAAAAAGTCGCTAATGCGTCTTTAAGTCACTATCCTGGCCCATCTCTGTCAATTTCTCTTGAAACAAGATACCGGGCTCTGCAAGAAGCAAAGCCCCTCCAAAAATACGTTGAACTCGTGAGTGTTCCTCTCCACAGAAGTCTTTAGTAAAAGGCGAAAGGCTTGTGCGTAATGAAGAGAAACCAGAGTCGTATGGAAGTCAAGAGGTCGGGGCCCGAGACACACTCTGTGCACTCTAGGCCGGGTTCCCGCGGGTGCTCCCGGAACCCACTCTTCCAAGTTTTTGAGGGCTGTGGATAAAAAGAAGGTCACACATAATGTCAGAACTGGACCCGCAGCTAGAACGTACCTACATGGTTTATGTTTTTATTATGGTTTAAACTGAAGGCTCTGTGAATTTTGGGTTTGCTCTGAAATATGTGATAGTTGGCTTCTAAATGAGATGGACATAGTGGGTTTAGTGTCAGTTTGTATCGGTTTGGTGTCAGAATGATATCTTATTGACTGATGGACACTGACTTGCTGGCTGACTTTTGTAAATTTGCAATATGTTTAAACAGTGAAAAAACATCACCAATTGGACATGATGAATCTGGTTTCAGAGCTGGTCATGGGTGCACCTCAGCCACACTCGAGGTCCTAATTGATATCTTAACCGCCATCGATAAGAAACAATACTGTGCAGCCGTATTCATTGATCTGGCCTAGGCTTTCGACTGTCTATCACCACATCCTCATCGGCAGACTCGTTATCCTTGGTTTCTCAAATGATTGCCTCGCCTGGTTCACCAACAACTTCTCTGATAGAGTTCAGTGTATCAAATCGGAGGGCCTCTTGTCCGGGCCTCTGGCAGTCTCTATGGGGGTGCCTCAGGGTTCAATTCTTGGACCGACTCTCTTCTCTGTATACATCAATGATGTTGCTCTTGCTGCTGGTGAGTCTCTGATCCACCTCTATGCAGACGACACCATTATGTATACTTCTGGCCCTTCTTTGGACACTGTGTTAACAACCCTCCAGATGAGCTTCAATGCCATACAACTCTCCTTCCGTGGCCACCAATTGCTCTTAAATACAAGTAATGCTCTCATGCTCTTCAACCGATTGCTGCCTGCACCTGCCTGCCCGTCCAACATCACTACTCTGAACGGTTCTGACTTAGAATATGTTGTTAACTACAAATACCTGGGTGTCTGGTTAGACTGTAAACTATCCTTCCAGACTCACATCAAACATCTCCAATCCAAAGTTAAATCTAGAATTGGCTTCCTATTTTGCAACAAAGCATCCTTCACTCATGCTGCCAAGCATACCCTTGTAAAACTGACCATCCTACTAATCCTCGACTTCGGCGATGTCATTTACAAAATAGCCTCCAATACCCTACTCAATAAATTGGATGCAGTCTATCACAGTGCTATCCGTTTTGTCACCAAAGCCCCATATACTACCCACCACTGTGACCTGTACGCTCTCGTTGGCTGGCCCTCGCTCCATACTCGTCGCCAAACCCACTGGCTCCAGGTCATCTACAAGACCCTGCTAGGTAAAGTCCCCCTTATCTCAGCTTGCTGGTCACCATAGCAGCACCCACCAGTAGCACGCGCTCCAGCAGGTATATCTCTCTAGTCACCCCCAAAACCAATTATTTCTTTGGCCGCCTCTCCTTCCAGTTCTCTGCTGCCAATGACTGGAACGAACTACAAAAATCGCTGAAACTGGAAACACTTATCTCCCTCACTAGCTTTAAGCACCATCTGTCAGAGCAGCTCACAGACCACTGCACCTGTACATAGCCCATCTATAATTTACCTCTTCCCATACTGTATTTATTTATTTATTTTGCTGCTTTGCACCGCATTATTTATTAATCTACTTTGCACATTATTCCACTGTTTTACTTGCTATATTGTATTTATAACGCCACAATGGCCTTTTTTTGCCTTTACCTCCCTTATCTCACCTCATTTGCCCACATTGTATATAGACTTATTTTTCTACTGTATTATTGACTGTATGTTTGTTTTACTCCATGTGTAACTCTGTGTTGTTGTATGTGTCGAACTGCTTTGCTTTATCTTGGCCAGGTCGCAATTGTAAATGAGAACTTGTTCTCAACTTGCCTACCTGGTAAAATAAAGGTGAAATAAAAAATAAATCAAAATGAAATCAACACAATGAGCGATTTAGAGGAACCACGATCTCGAGTTCATTGGGTCAGTCAATTTCGTATTTATGCAGTATTTTTGAGCATGTCAAATTCATGATGGTAAATACCCATTGAAACATATTGCAAATGGACAGCCATGCAAGGGGTCCATGGCTGTGTAGGGAGCAACCCCCACACGTGCCCATCCAATAGGGGGAGCCCCTGGTCATTTTGATTTTTATTTTTTAATCATTAAAATACGACATCACACATGACAAATAAACCTTCAAGGTTGATTCAGGGCTTAACATAGTGATATATATATATATATATGCCATTTGGACATGGTTCACAGAATTTTGGGGTTTGGAAGCTGACTTCCTATGATCATGTATGGCAAATGAACATAACATCCTGATTTGGCACTTTCAATACTTATATATTGCATTTGGACATTTCTTATTGCATTTGGCAATGGTTCACTGACTTTTGACTTCAACTATTGACTTCCTATGATAGCATATTGCAAATGGACAAAACATATGCCTTATGGACAACTCATTTAAATATGACAAAGGTATGTTCATACAGTTCTTATACATGTATAATTGACAAAAAAATATCGAAAGGATTTCGAAAAACGTTTCAGAAAGCACTTTTTTAAGGGGTGATACATTTTCAACTTTTTTTTATATTTTCAAAATTTGACACTTGGGTCTTGACTTGATGTCCATTTGCAATATGAACATTTACTGTGGAGCGCGCTCGCCCTCTTTGGTATTTTTGCTGTATGACACTTGCCATAAGCTTTGCACGAATTGCCATCCAATTGAGTGGTATTTGCCATCTTGTATATGTTTTGCCCAATGGCAATATGTTCCCATTAATTTTTGTCCATTTCAGGGGGTTAACTATCTCGTCCTGTGCTATAGCGGTGGCGCCTCCTACCAGTTGGCTGAGATCAACCAATCTGCGCTTGGTAAAGGTCTCCACAAATGTGCTCTTCAGACAAAGCAGCAAAACAAATGACGTGTAGAGACAGGAAAAAAAAGCAACATGATATAAATGAAGAATACAAAAGGAAAAATGAGAAAAGAAGAGACCGAAATTAATGGGAGCTTAGCAGGCTTAGGTAACAGATGACAGAGTGTTGGGTTGTTGACGGCACAGGGGAGCGTGGCCGAAGGCACTGGATTTAGGTCCCAGTCTCTCTGGAGGATTGGGTTGGAATCCCACCGCTGCCATCCTTGTTGTTGTTTGTGCAAGTCTTCAGTGTGGTCATCTCGTTGGTCAATTCAAACTTGGGTAGCGTTTCTATATTCATACAAGGGAAATAACACCTCTGCCACCTTTAGCACTATATTGCCTTAACTACCTCGTCATGTGCTATAGCGATGGCCCGTTCTACCAGTTGGCCGAGATCCACCTTTCTGAGCTTGTTTAACTAAATCGTCCTGTGCTATTGCGGTGGCCCCGCATACCAGTTGGCTGAGATATGCCTATCTGAGCTTGTTAAAGGGCTCCATACATGTGCTCTTCAGGCATAGCAGCAAAACAAATGATGTGTTGAGACAGGAAGAAAAGTGGTGCTATAACCCCCTTAGTTAAAAGAGTAAGTACCTGAACCCTGCACCTGGCTGACTTTTCTTTTTAAGTGTGCAACCATGTGGGGGGGCAGGTATGAGTAAGTCGCCGGGGCTCGCATGCTCTCAACCATCGGGGACGGTGGGAGAGGAGTTCCACACTTCCCACAGCATGATCAATGAAGGAAAGAGAAGGTGATGGCGACGGGGGACTTTACGTCGGCCCCTTCAGCGTGACTTTGAATACAATCCGGTTTGTTGGGAAAGAAATGGACAGAATGCAGTTCGTTATGGGAAGAAGGAGTTTCGCAAAATAAGTCATCTTTGAATTTCTTGGATTGACATCGGAACGAATCTACTGCTACAGAGATTTTCCTCTATGGAATGTTTTTAAGGTCTCCTTCACGGGGGATTACCTGTGTCAGGAAGCTTGGAACAAGTGCTTGGAACACAAGGACAAAACACCGATTTCCAACTTCAATGTGGAGCCTCTGTTCGCAAGTCGGGTAAGGACTAATACTGTCTGCATGCAAAATCCGTATGTGAAAGAGCAGGATATACAATCCTTCCTGGATTGTATGGAAATAGAAAATAAGCTGTCCTATTTAGAACACGGACGGGAGGAATTTAATATCCCCAGCGTCCTTCTACATTGGCGGTGTAAAGGGGTATCTTTACTTCTATGGACAGCCTAAAACATGAAGAAGATGCGGAGAAGAGGGACACATTTCAGCACTGTGCCCGAACACGTTCTGTAGAAACTGTTTGGAGGCGGATCATCTGGCAAGATATTGTTAAAAAAAAAAAAAAGTGTAATCTGTGTGATTCAACTGAGCACATGTTCAAAGACTGCCCAGACAGACACAACACCTGTGCAGAATCACTGCGAAACATCGAGGTGGTATTGGACGAGATCTCGAGAGACCATGCACCCGCACCTGAGAACCTCCCGAGGCCTCTTCCGGAGGCTTCTCCGAGAAAGGCGCCGGGTGATGTTTCAGAGCCCTATGCTTTAGGGAATCCGGTGGCAGGAACCTCAGCTCAACCAGAACAGGTGGCAACAGAGGAATCTTCTCAGGGGATAATAATATCAGATACCCCAGTGGAAAGTAGAATACAGTGGGGTGAAACAGAAGAGGATAAAGAGATGGATTGGAAAACAGTAGAGGGGAAGAGAACAGCAAAAAGGACAGAGGAGAGGCTGGACAACGAGAAAAAAAAACAAATAATAGAGACAGACATTCAGCAGATTCTACGCTCTGGAGAACAAGGAGCCGGGAGAGCAAGGAGCTTCAGGTCCTGAGCCGCCCTCAGCAGGAGAGCCTTCAGAGGAGAATAGTGAGGGCAGCGGGGATTCCTAGCCAGAGTTCGTGAGTTGCTCTATGGTGGACAGATTGAAGTCAACAACATTGTTTCTGACAAAGGGGAAAAGAGACGGAACATAAAATAAAATCATTATGAGTTAATGCCAGGGGATTGAGAGACAATGTCAAGATGACATCTTTGTTTTTTTCCTTAAAGGCATTGGACTTCCAAGTGTGCTTCCTTCAGGAGTGTCACCTGAAGAACACAGAGGACATCAAAAGGTTCAGCAAGGACTGGAAGGCAGGTGCTTCAGTATGGAGCATAGGCAACGTGCACTCGGATGGGGTGGGGATATTATTTAAGGATACTGGGTTTGTAATTGAGGAGGAAACAATTATTATTCCAGGGAGGCTTGTATACGTAGATGGCAGGCTGAACAACAACAAGCTGTGCCTAGTAAACGTGTACACTCCTGCATTAAAAGGGGAAAGGTTAGATTTCTTTAAGCATTTACCCAATGTTCTGTGCACAAACCGCATAGTGATAATGGGGGGGATTTCAACACATACTTAGAGGGGGAATATGATTTTACTGCACAATATTTAAAAAATGTTTTGGGTGACTACAACTTGGCAGACATATATAGGAGACATAATAAAAAAGGTATAGGACACACATGGAGAAAATCAAGAGGAGCAAGCAAAATATTAGATTCTCTTTGTATCCAAGACCATCCAAAGCTTGAGTTTCTTCATATATCCAAACTGGTTTTCAGACCACGACACAATTGGGGCTTATTGTGAAATTAAAGGGGTGGAGATAGGAAGAGGATTTTGGAAGTTAAACATGAAGAAGCTGGAATGTGCAGAATTTAGAGCCGTCTTTACGACCTTTTATAATTCATGGAGGGATATGAAATGGGCATTTGAAAACACAGCTGAATGGTGGGAGGCATTCAAAATCAAAAGAAGGTATTTTTGTCAAATGTATAGCAAAAGGAAAAAAAGGAAGAGGCATCTCGAGAAAGAACTGCAAGATTAATTGCAGGCTATACATTCTGAAATAAATTAGGGTAAGCAGGTGTGCAGGGAGGAATACAGAAACATCCAAAAGAAAATAGAACACAACATTGAAACTAAGGTCAGGAACTTTACATTTTTGGCCAAAATAACAGAAAAATAACTAGATGAAACATTTTCCAAGTGTTAAAGAAAAACAAAGAAAGTGTGTAATTTCCAAATTAGAAACAGGTAGGGGGAAAGTTACCAAAAAATAAGATATAATGACGCATGCTCCGGAGTTCTATCAGGCTTTGTTTAAGAAGGGAGAATTAGATAATGCAAGAGTGGAGGAATTATTAAATAATGAAGAAAGAGCCAATTTAGAAAGGGAAGTATCCAAAAAGGAAATAGAGGAGGAATTGAAATCTCTAAACACCTGGGAGTGATGGATTACCAAAATATATGTATTGTTGTTTTTGGGGAATCCTCGGTGAGGATTTACTGGAGGAATATATAAAGAGATCTTGGTCGAGGGGATGATGCCGAAATCTATGAGGTCTGGTGTAATAAGCTTAATATACAAGAAGGGAGAAAAATACCTTTAAAAAAATTGGAGGCCCATTTATTTGCTAAATTTGGACAATAAAAATTTTGGGAAAGCAATAACAAATAGACTGAAAGAGGTGATGCCTAGCCTGGTTAATGAAGACCAGACATGCGGGATTATGAATAGATCCGCAACATACAACCTACAGTTAACCAGGGATGTGATCGTTTGGGCCAAAGACAGAAACCTACCTTTGTGTGTGTTGAATGTTGATCAGGAGAAGGCATTTGACAGGGTCAGTCATGACTTCCTGTTCTCAATTCTAGAAAGAATGAATTGTGGTATGATTTTTGTTAATTGGATTAAGACAATGTATAAGAAAGCATACAGTAGAGTGCAAATCAACAGGTTTCTCAGCAAACCGGTACTTCAAGAAGGTGGGGTGAGACAAGGGTGCACATTGTCACCACTACTGTACGTGCTATTTGCTGAACCACTAGCGAATTTGATGAAGAACGATACATGTATAGACGGGGTGCATATCCCAAGGAGTAACGGAGAAAGGGTTAAAATTGCCCAGTATGCAGATGACACCACTTTGTTCCTATGCTCTGACCGGGCGATAGACAGGGCGATCGTACTGTTGAAAACTTATGGAGAAGCAGTGGGGTCCAAAATTAATATGGGGAAGTCCTCTATGATGTACTGTGGCGCCTGGGAAGGGAGAACAGAGGGCAAGGGAGGCATAACTGTCTGTAAGAATGGGCTAAAAATATTAGGGGTGTATTTCTTTCAAAGGGACGGGAAAAGGAAAATTCGGAAGGAAAGATTGAAAAAGTAAAGGTAAAACTCAATATGTGGAAAAGCAGAAGGTTAACAATCAGCGGAAAGATTATGGTAATAAAGGCAGTTATATTACCAACTTTAATCTGGTGTTCCCAATCAATGCCAGGAGTAAAATCGTTGTGACAAGGTTGATATTTTCATTAATATGGGGTGGCTCATATGTGTAAAGAGAGAGATGATGTATGGGAAAGTATCAAAGACATCCCATGTCTGTCGGTGAAACTGGATTGTCTTTTCCTCATTCACATGTGTAAAACTTTGTTGAAAGAAAATCAACAAATCATTTTTCTTTGTTAGGTTGTGGTTTGGGTCCACTTTAACAAATTCAGAAATGTGGCTCTCGGCCAACTGGTAGGAGGGGCCAACACTATAACACAGGCCGAGGTAGTTAAGGCATTGTCATGCTAATTCAATGTATTCTGCGCTCGTGGGTTCGACTACACACAATATTTATTAGAGACACTGCACAACTATGGATTGACTAAAGAGATACCCACACTGAAGCCTTGCACAAACAATGGCAACATCAAAGATGTTAGTGTTTGTGATGCAGAGCCAATCCTCCAGAGAGACTTGAGCCTAAATCCAGCACCTTAGACCACTTTGCCACGCTACCCAGCCTCTTCCTCAAAGCCAAACTTTCTCATCTGTTACATAGGCTTGCTAAACTCCCATTAATTTCAATCTCTTCTTTATTCCTTCTTCATTTCATTTTCTTTGTTTATATCATGTTGCTTTTTCTTTCTGTGTCAACCCATTTGTTTTTGCTGCTATGTCTGAAGAGCACATTTGTAGAGCACTTTAACAAGCTCAGAAAGGTGGATCTCTGCCAGCTGGTGGGAGGGTGGAATGGTGTTCTTCAGCTTGCAAGCATCCCCCTTTTTCCTCCAAACATAATGATGGTCATTATGGCCAGTTCTATTTTTGTGTCATCAGACCAGAGAATATTTCTCCAAAAAGTACAATCTTTGTCTACATGTGCAGTTGCAAACCGTAGTCTGGCTTTTTTATGGCTTCTTCCTTGCTGAGCGGCCTTTCAGACTATGTCAATATAGGACTCGTTTTACTGTGGACATAGATACTTTTGTACCTGTTTCCTCCAGCATCTTCACAAGGTCCTTTGCTGTTGTTCTGGGATTAATTTGCACTTCTCGCACCAAAGTACGTTCATCTCTAGGAGACAGAACGCATCTCCTTCCTGAGCGGTATGACGGCTGCGTGGTCCCATGGTGTTTATACTTGCATTCTATTGTTTGTACAGATGAACGTGATACCTCCACAGGTACACCTCCAATTGACTCAAATGTTGTCAATTAGCCTATCAGAAGCTTCTAAAGACATGACATTTTCTGGAACTTTCCAACCTGTTTAAAGGCACAGTCAACTTAGTGAATGTAAACTTCTGATCCACTGGAATTGTGATACAGTGAATTATAAGTGAAATAATCTGTCTGTAAACAATTGTTGGAAAAATGACTTGATCAAAGTAGACTTGCCAAAACTATAGTTTGTTAACAAGACATTTGTGGAGTGGTTGAAAAATGAGTTAATGACTCCAACCTAAGTGTATGTAAACTTCCGACTACAACGGTATATACATATTTTGTGAGCATTTCTCCTTCGCCAAGATAATCCATCCACCTGACAGTTGTGGCATATCAAGAAGCTAATTTTTAAATACCACGATCCATACACAGGTGCACCTTGTGCTGGGGAGAATAAAAGGTCACAACGCAATGCTTCAGATCTTTCAAGTTTTGAACTTGCATGAGGCAAGTGGTGGTTACACCAGATAGTGACTGGTTTTAAGGTATATGTGACCAACAGATGCATATCTGTATTCCCAGTCATGGGAAATCCATAGATTAGGGCCTGATGAATTTATTTAAATTGACTGATTTGCTCATATGAACTGTAACTCAGTAAAATCTGAGAAATTGTTGCATGTTGCGTTTATATTGCTGTTCAGTGAATTGTATATACACACACTCACACATTATGTTTTATTAGGATAAGTGACAATAACATTTACTTCCATTGTGTGTTTAAAAATATATATTCCTCTGTTTCAGTTTCTCTTTCCAGCTGAGTAAACTTTGGTTGATGAACCTCAGGTTTGAGGACAATTCCATTTAAATTAAGGAAAATACCTAGAAATTCAAATTCTCTTAAATGTTTTTCAATGAGGAACGTGTCATTTGAATCTGGTTTAGTTTCTGAATTGACTGGCATTGAAATGGAATTAACCACAACCCATGATGACTAATGATAAAATAATACATGCTGTATCTCCAAACAATCACTAGAGGGCAACACTGCCTGGCATGTCTTGCAATGAGAATGGGCCAAGCGTTACGATATGGAATAGCATGAATACAATGAGGGATTCCGTGTACAGCACTTTAAAATGAAAGTGAATGTGATCTCTAAAGCAAACTGGATATTGTTTGAAGAGATTCCATTGTGTATGATGATGTCATGCAAGGAAGCTGAGTTGAGCTGAAAAATCGAAAGTGAAACTATCGGAGATACATTGTCAAAACATTGGAGGTAGAACGGGTAGGTTAATTACCTGAGAAAGGTAGACGCAACGTATCCACAGCCAGTCAGTTGCACAACATTGGGATCTATAAGGCATAGATTTGAGTTTTTCAACAGCTATACAGTACTGGATTTATTGTTGTTACTAACTAACTTACATGTATGTTTTGCTTTCTCTCACAGTCCTGTCAAATTACCACTGTACAGCTGTTAAGCAAGAGGTTTGTTGTTCAATGGCACCTTGTAGAGGTCGACCGATTATGATTTTTCAACGCCAATACCGATTATTGGAGGACAAAAAAAAGCCGATACGGATTAATCGGTCGATTTTTAAATATGTATTTATTTATTTGTAATAATGACAATTACAACAATACTGAATGAACACTTAACTTAATATAATACATCAATAAAATCAATTTAGCCTCAAATAAATAATGAAACATGTTCAATTTGGTTTAAATAATGCAAAAACAAAGTGTTTGGAGAAGAAAGTAAAAGTGCAATATGTGCCATTGTAAGGATTTTCCTGTGGTGAAGGAGAGGCGGACCAAAATGCGGCGTGGTGGTTATTCATGTTTTTAATAAAGACGACTATACATGAACGGACTAAACAAGAAAAGTGAAAACCTAAACAGTCCTATCTGGTGCAAACACAGAGACAGGAACAATCACCCACAAACACACATGCTACCTAAGTATGATTCTCAATCAGAGACAACTAATGACACCTGCCTCTGATTACCATACTAGGCCGAAACATAGAAATCCCCAAATCATAGAAAATCAAACATAGACTGCCCACCTAACTCACGCCCTGACCATACTAAATAAATACAAAACAAAGGAAATAAAGGTCAGAACGTGACAGCCATGTAAAAAAGCTAAGGTTTAAGTTCCTTGCTCAGAACATATGAAAGCTGGTGGTTCCTTTTAACACAAGTCTTTAATATTCCCAGGTAAGACATTTTAGGTTGTAGTTATTATAGGACTATTTCTCTCTCTACCATTTGTATTTCATATACATTTGACTATTGGATGTTCTTATAGGCACTTTAATATTGCCAGTGTAACAGCTTCCGTCCCTCTCCTCGCCCCTACCTGGGCTCGAACCAGGAACACATTGACAACAGCCATCCTCAAAGCATCGTTACCCATCGCTCCACAAAAGCCGCGGCCCTTGCAGAGCAAGGGGAACAACTACTCCAAGTCTCAGAGCGAGTGACGTTTGAAACGCTATTAGCGCACATCCCGTTAACTAGTTAGCCATTTCACATCCGTTACACCAGCCTAATCTCAGGAGTTGATAGGCTTGAAGTCATAAACAGAGCAATTCTTGAAGCATTGCAAAGAGCTGCTGGCAAAACGCACGAAAGTGCTGTTTAAATGAATGCTTACGTGCCTGCTGCTGCCTACCATCGCTCAGTCAGACTGCTCTATCAAATCATAGACTTAATTATAACATAAACACACAGAAATACGAGCATTTTGTCATTAATATGGTCGAAAACAAAACGTTTATTCTTTCAGTGAAATGCGGAACCGTTCCGTATTTTATCTAACGGGTGGCATCCCTAAGTCTAAATATTGCTGTTACATTGCACAACCTTATGTCATAATTATGTACAATTCTGGCAAATTAGTTCGCAACGAGCCAGGCGGCCCAAACTGTTGCATATACCCTGAATCTACGTGCAACGCAAGTGACAATTTCACCTGGTTAATATTGCTTGCTAACCAGGTTTAAAATTATGTACTTCTGTTTATTGATTTTAAGAAAGGCATTGATGTTTATGGTTAGGTACATTCGTGCAACGATTGTGATTTTTTTCGCAAATGCGCTTTTGTTAAATCATCCCGTTTGGCGAAGTTGGCTGTCTTTGTTAGGAAGAAATAGTCTTCACACAGTTCAACGAGCCAGGCGGCCCAAACTGCTGCATATACCCTGACTCAGTTGCAAGAGAAGTGACGCAATTTACCTAGTTAAAAGAAATTCATGTTAGAAGGCAATACTAACTAAATATGCAGGTTTAAAAATATATACTTGTGTATTGATTTTAAGAAAGGCATTGATGTTTATGGTTAGGTACACGTTGGAGCAACGACAGTCCTTTTTTGCGAATGCGCAGCGCATCGATTAGATGCAAGGCAGGACACGCTAGATAAACTAGTAATATCATCAACCATGTGTAGTTAACTAGTGATTATGATTGATTGATTGTTTTTTATAAGATAAGTTTAATGCTAGCTGGCAACTTACCTTGGCTTCTTACTGCATTCGCGTAACAGGCAGGCTCCTCGTGGAGTGCAATGTAAGGCAGGTGGTTAGAGCGTTGGACTAGTTAACCGTATGGTTGCAAGATTGAATCTCCGAGCTGACAAGGTAAAAATCTGTCATTCTGCCCCTGAACAAGGCAGCTAACCCGCCATTCCTAGCCCGTCATTGAAAATAAGAATCTGTTCTTAACTGAATTGCCTAGTTAAATAAAGGTGTAAAAAATTGTGTATATATATATATATATATATATATATATATATATATATATATATATATATATATATATATATATATATATATATATATATATATATATATATATAGCTCAAAAAAATAAAGGGAACACAATGTAACTCCAAGTTAATCACACTTCTGTGAAATCAAACTGTCCACTCAGGAAGCAACACTGATTGACAATGTCACATGCTGTTGTGCAAATGGAATAGACAACAGGTGGAAATTATAGGCAATTAGCAAGACACCCCCAATAAAGGAGTGGTTCTGCAGGTGGGGACCACAGACCACTTCTCAGTTCCTGTGCTTCCTGGCTGATGTTTTGGTCACTTTTGAACGCTGGCGGTGCTTTCACTCTAGTGGTAGCATGAGACGGAGTCTACAACCCACACAAGTGGCTCAGGTAGTGCAGCTCATCCAGGATGGCACATCAATGCGAGCTGTGGCAAGAAGGTTTGCTGTGTCTGTCAGCGAGGTGTCCAGAGCATGGAGGCGCTACCAGGAGACAGGCCAGTACATCAGGAGACGTGGAGTAGGCCGTAGGAGGGCAACAACCCAGCAGCAGGACCGCTACCTCCGCCTTTGTGCAAGGAGGAGCACTGCCAGAGCCCTGCAAAATGACCTCCAGCAGGCCACAAATGTGCATGTGTCTGCTCAAACGGTCAGAAACAGACTCCATGAGGGTGGTATGAGGGCCCGACATCCACAGGTGGGGGTTGTGCTTGCAGGACGTTTGGCATTTGCCAGAGAACACCAAGATTGTCAAATTCGCCACTGGCGCCCTGTGCTCTTCACAGATGAAAGCAGGTTCACACTGAGCACGTGACAGAGTCTGGAGACGCCGTGGAGAACGTTCTGCTGCCTGCAACATCCTCCAGCATGACCGGTTTGGCGGTGCGTCAGTCATGGTGTGGGGTGGCATTTCTTTGGGGGGCCGCACAGCCCTCCATGTGCTCGCCAGAGGTAGCCTGACTGCCATTAGGTACCGAGATGAGATCCTCAGACCCCTTGTGAGGCCATATGCTTGTGCGGTTGGCCCTGGGTTCCTCCTAATGCAAGACAATGCTAGACCTCATGTGGCTGGAGTGTGTCAGCAGTTCCTTCAAGAGGAAGGCATTGATGCTATGGACCGTTCCCCAGACCCGAATCCAATTGAGCAGAGCACATCTGGGACATCATGTCTTTCTCCATCCATCAACGCCACGTTGCACCACAGACTGTCCAGGAGTTGGCGGATGCTTTAGTCCAGGTCTGGGAGGAGATCCCTCAGGAGACCATCCGCCACCTCATCAGGATCATGCCCAGGCATTGTAGGGAGGTCATACAGGCACGTGGAGGCCACACACACTACTGAGCCTCATGTTGACTTGTTTTAAGGACAATACATCAAAGTTGGATCAGCCTGTAGTGTGGTTTTCCACTTTAATTTTGAGTGTGACTCCAAATCCAGACCTCCATGGGTTGATAAATTTGATTTCCATTGATCATTTGTGTGATTTTGTTGTCAGCACATTCAACTATGTAAAGAAAAAATTATAAAAGTATATAAAAAATAATATTTCATTCATTCAGATGTAGGATGTGTTATTTTAGTGTTCCCTTTATTTTTTGAGCAGTATGTATACAGTGCCTTGCGAAAGTATTCGGCCCCCATGAACTTTGCAACCTTTTGCCACATTTCAGGCTTCAAACATAAAGATATAAAACTGTATTTTTTTGTGAAGAATCAACAACAAGTGGGACACAATCGTGAAGTGGAACGACATTTATTGGATATTTCAAACTTTTTTAACAAATCAAAAACTGAAAAATTGGGCGTGCAAAATCATTCAGCCCCCTTAAGTTAATACTTTGTAGCGCCACCTTTTGCTGCGATTACAGCTGTAAGTCGCTTGGGGTATGTCTCTCAGTTTTGCACATCGAGAGACTGAATTTTTTTCCCATTCCTCCTTGCAAAACAGCTCGAGCTCAGTGAGGTTGGATGGAGAGCATTTGTGAACAGCAGTTTTCAGTTCTTTCCACAGATTCTCGATTGGATTCAGGTCTGGACTTTGACTTGGCCATTCACTTGGATATGTTTATTTTTGAACCATTCCATTGTAGATTTTGCTTTATGTTTTGGATCATTGTCTTGTTGGAAGACAAATCTCCGTCCCAGTCTTAGGTCTTTTGCAGACTCCATCAGGTTTTCTTCCAGAATGGTCCTGTATTTGGCTCCATCCATCTTCCCATCAATTTAACCATCTTCCCTGTCCCTGCTGAAGAAAAGCAGGCCCAAACCATGATGATGCCACCACCATGTTTGACAGTGGGGATGGTGTGTTCAGCTGTGTTGCTTTTACGCCAAACATAACGTTTTGCATTGTTGCCAAAAAGTTCAATTTTGGTTTCATCTGACCAGAGCACCTTCTTCCACATGTTTGGTGTGTCTCCCAGGTGGCTTGTGGCAAACTTTAAACAACACTTTTTATGGATATCTTTAAGAAATGGCTTTCTTGCCACTCTTTCATAAAGGCCAGATTTGTGCAATATACGACTGATTGTTGTCCTACGGACAGTCTCCCACCTCAGCTGTAGATCTCTGCAGTTCATCCAGAGTGATCATGGGCCTCTTGGCTGCATCTCTGATCAGTCTTCTCCTTGTATGAGCTGAAAGTTTAGAGGGACGGCCAGGTCTTGGTAGATTTGCAGTGATCTGATACTCCTTCCATTTCAATATTATCGCTTGCACAGTGCTCCTTGGGATGTTTAAAGCTTGGGAAATCTTTTTGTATCCAAATCCGGCTTTAAACTTCTTCACAACAGTATCTCGGACTTGCCTGGTGTGTTCCTTGTTCTTCATGATGCTCTCTGCGCTTTTAACAGACCTCAGACTATCACAGTGCAGGTGCATTTATACGGAGACTTGATTACACACAGGTGGATTGTATTTATCATCATTAGTCATTTAGGTCAACATTGGATCATTCAGAGATCTTTGCTGCACAGAAAGTAAAGGGGCTGAATAATTTTGCACGCCCAATTTTTCAGTTTTTGATTTGTTAAAAAAGTTTGAAATATCCAATAAATGTCGTTCCACTTCATGATTGTGTCCCACTTGTTGTTGATTCTTCACAAAAAAATAGTTTTATATCTTTGTTTGAAGCCTGAAATGTGGCAAAAGGTTGCAATGTTCAAGGGGGCCGAATACTTTCGCAAGGCACTGTATATATAAATAATTGGTGTCCAAAAATGCCGATTTCTGATTGATATGAAATCGTCCCTAATTAATTGGCTATTCCGATTAATCGGTCGATCTCTAATTAGGATCAAGAATCATTACCCCTACTCGATGTCCGCCGCCTTGGAGTTGGCCCTAGGAGCCCAATTCTTCACCAAACGACCTCTGCAACGCTTAAAATCTGGTGAGAATCAGGGAGGGAGATGATTGGAAAACTGCCTTTAACACCCCTAGTGGTCACTGAGTATTTAGTTATGACTTTCGGAATATCGAACTCACCGGCAGTCTTTCAGGCACTGATCAATGACACTCTTAGGGATATGTTGAATCGGTTCGTCTTAGTTTACCTTGACGACATCCTGATCTTCTCCAAAAACCCTTCTGGAACACATATGGCCCTGTCCCACCTCACTCAAGGAGGTTTTTGCAGGAATCCCGAGGCTGTTAGGGCATTCATAGAGCTCCTGATCCTACTCGCCCCTTTATGGTAGAGGTGGACATCGGACACTGGAGCTGGGGCGGTCCTTTCACAGCGGAATGAGGAGGACAAGAAACTGCACCCATGCGCCTTTCTCTCCAAGCGGTTCTCGACCACCGGAAGGCAACTACGATGTAGGTAACCGGGAGCTCTTGGCAGTTAAGTGGGCCCTTGAGGGGTGGAGACACTGGTTGGAACCACTGCTTTATATTCTGGTCTCTTCTCAGCACCTGGGTCCAACCTTACCACGTCAAAGTTATAGCATCTCTTAATCCCTTCTCTTAACATGTATGGACCCAAAACATAATCAAGCAGCTGACCAATTACGCAAGACTTTAGTTCTAAATAAACTGAGATTAATCAACAACTGGATACATTTCTTTATTTCTAAAGTGAAACTATCCTCTGCATTGGAGTATCTCTAAAAGTACAAGTTTAACCAGCATTTCAGTTGTTTTACCGTCCCATGAAGAAGTGTGGCAGGATCATACAGCCTATTGCAATGAGCCTGGGTCGGTGCAGCTTGACCCCAAAATGGCTGACAACAGCCAGGAACAGCAGGTTACCTGCAAGAAACCACAACACTACAGTAGCCAGGAATCGCAAATAAATGCTGTTTAAAAAATAAAATGGCATATCAGTTTGGATACTAGGCTGCAACATAGTATCAAATAAAACAATGTTAGTGTTACAGTTTTCTTCTATCTCCTCCTCTGACGAGGTGTAGCAAGGATCGGACAAATGCAGCGTGGTAATTTTGATACATGTTTAATAAAACAAATAAACACGAACAATACAAAATCCGTAACGTGAAAACCTAAACAGCCTATCTGGTGCAAAGTAACACAGGAACAATCACCCACCAAACACTCAACTAATATGGCTGGCTAAATATGGTTCCCAATCAGAGACAATGATAAACACCTGCCTCTGATTGAGAACCACTTCAGGCAACCATAGAATTTTCTAGATAACCCCACTATACCACAATCCCAATACCTACAAAAAACCCCAAGACTAAACACACCACATAATAAACCCATGTCACACCCTGTCCTGACCAAAATAATGAAGAAAACACAAAATACTAAGACCAGGGCGTGACAGATAGGGGTTTCTCTGCAAAACAGAAAAAGACAATAAAAACAAGCCACAAATGAATTTGAACAACCTGTCGAAGCAGTAGATCGCCGACGTCCACGCACTCTCTCCGCCATTCTTGAAAAGCACCCAGGCATTTTCCAGTCGATTGTTCTCAGGTCTCAAAAATCAAACAGTTTGTTGTCAGCAGCAAACTGAAGTTGTTATTATTAGATGTCTCTTGGCAACACACGTTTGAAAATGATTGTTTACAAAATTGACAACTGTGTTGCCATAGAAATTAGTTTGGAATTCTATGATTCTCTTTAGAGTCAGTTAAAATTGCTTGTCATCATTCTAGTGACGTCGACGTGCTCCTTCGTAGCTCAGTTAGCAAACATTGCTAAGAAGATAGATAATGATTTCAGGGATTTTTGTGATGAGTTATCTGAAATTGAGATAAAAGACTGTATTAAAAGCCTTAAGGACAATAGGTCCCCTGGAAATGATGGTTTAATAAGCAAGTTTTATAAAGCATTCAATGAAAAATGTATTCCTTTCATTCTTGCTATATTTCACGAATCAATAGAAAATGGGGAGTTAACGGCTTCCTTAAAACAAGGTGTAATTACTTTGATTCCCAAACTTAATAAGGATACTCTTTATATAGACAACTGGAGACTCTGTTGAATAATGATGGTAAATTATCACATTAGATATTTTCGCATCAACTCTTTTTCAGAGCATATCTGATTGGTCAAAAGACCAATTACTCAAAAAAATTACTGAAATGGGCTGCCTGTCTCAACGAAGCCATAGAAACCTGGACATGCTCCAACTGAAATGTTCCTTCCTGTCAGTACTGATGTTGAATGGCATTAAATACACTTATTCTCTCCCATCCCCTGTAGGTTTGTTGAACATGAGTGGAAATGAAACTCCAGCACACTGGTAGCACTAAAGACGTGTGAGTATAACTTTTCCAGGTGAGTTGAACCTGCCTGTGGGGATATTCCTGGGAGGTCTACTGATGAAAAGGTATAAGCTTGGCGTTGTGTCTGGAGCCCAGATGTCTTTCGTCATCTCCTTCATGGCCTACCTCCTCCTCCCTCTGCAGTCTGGCACTAAGTGTGACAACGTTCAGGTGGCTGGTCTGACCCTGTCCTACAACGGGTAAATATGACATCTGATTGGTTGGTGGGTTGATTAAAACAAAGGTTTTGATCAGTGGAATATGAGGGAGAGTTAGACCAAAACCCACATGGGCTTGTGCCGGGGCTCCCTCTTGTGGGAATATTCAGTCTGGTTGTTACTGAGCCAGGATTCCCGGCTGTTTTGTCACTGTGCCTATGTCAATGATAGTTCAGCAACAATTATTTAAACATCATTATTACCAGCCATTTTCTCTGTCCCCCATGTCCCCTGGTGTACGATGACAGCATGTTGTCAGAGTGTAACAGAGACTGTTCCTGCTTGGCTGGGGAGTGGGACCCTGTGTGTTCAGACAACGGCATCACCTACACCTCTCCCTGCCTCACAGGCTGCTCCAGCTTTACAGGTTATGGCAAGAACACGGTACCAATACTATTAATGTACTGAGTGTACAACATTCACAGGGATGCTGGCCCATGTTGACTCCAATGCTTCCCACAGTTGTGTCAAGTTGGCTGTATGTCTTTTGAGTGGTGGACCATTCTTGATACACACAGGAATCTATTGAGCTTATAAAACCCAGCAGCGTTGCAGTTCTTGACACAAACTGGTACCCCTGGCACCTACTACCATGCCCCGTTGAAAGGCACGGAAATATTTTGTCTTGCCTATTCACCCTCTGAATGGTACACACACACAATCCATGTCTCAATTGTCTTTAAACCTGTCTCCTCCTCTTTATCTACACTGATTTAAGTGGATTTAACTAGTGACATCCATAAGGGATTATAGCTTTAACCTGGATTCACCTGGTCAGCATATGTCATGGAAAGAGCAGGTGTTCTTAATGTTTTATACACTCAGTGTAACTCATGGCACTGACATGTACCACTGCATATACATTCAGAGAGTTTGGTATTTTTCCTGGAGGGCCACAATGTGTAGTAATCTTTGGCCAAACCAGGCACACTAGAGTCTGGAGCAATATGATGTTGAATATGAAATTCAGTTTATGTTGGCACTAATATCACTCCATAACATTCTAGGTATATGTCTTGGTTAATGCCTGGTTGGAAAAAATGAAAAAGACTGTAGCTCCTAAAGACATGATGGGCCACCACTTGGGTAGAAGCACTATATGGTCCTGTAGCCTACTTTGTCACGTAAACAAGTTTAGGATGCCAAATGTTACCAAACATCCTACGCTTCCACTAGTCCCAGTCAAACTTATCTTGACCTTTATCAACCCTACTGCATATTCCCTTTAGCTTTCATTTCAATTTCATTTTATTGTACTTTGTTTGGGACGACACAAGACACTTTAAAAATAAAATGGTGTATATTTTTGGTCTAGTGTTCAATTTTCTTCTCTATTGCTCAATACTGTATGCTATGCGCACACAGTTGTCTGTTGTAGATCTGGAACCACTGACAGAGTAGGGGAGTATCTGTGGCCACATGATAAAACACTAGTCTGGCATCAGTAGTCTGAAAATAGGAGGAAACCAGTTGGACATATACATCAACATATGGCAGTTTACATTAATATTGTCAAAAACTCATCCTAGATGTCTCACACTTTTTGAATGAACTTGTGCCTTTGGCCAGGATCCAATTTTCCCACGGAGCTGGTGTGTAAAGGACCATATAAAATCATCTGAATGAGGCTTATTCATATTTCAGTGGGATTATAGCATAGTTGAATTCCATTTTATTTCCAATGAGTTTAAGAAATTAATGGAAAGCCATGTACTGATTGTATTTGTATGTTATGAATCGCTACTTGAATATGTACAAAAACAGTTAGTTGATTTAGTGTGTCAGTTTGGTGGAGGTCCAAAATTAATGTAAAATCCAGACAGTTGAGGAATTACACGCAGTATGACATGAGCGATACCAAAAACATAGCTACTGCAGTCAGTTTACAACCAGAGATTTTATTTTTTAAATTAGTTTATTGCTTAAACACACATTTTAACACAGCATAAACCAATACTGATCAAATTAGAAATCAAAGCAGTGGTAGGTTTTATGGGGAAAACATTCAATAAAATCATATACACATGGTTAGCAGATGTTAAAACTTCTTGCTCCTACTTGAGACGCAGATGTCTCAAGTAGACACCTGGAAATGCAAATGCGCTACGCTAAATGCTAAATGTACTCGTTAAAACTCAAACCTTTATCAAAATTCACATGCAGGGTATTGAATTAAAGCTACACTCGTTGTGAACCTAGCCAACAAGTCAGATGTTTAAAATGCTTTTCGGCAAAAGCATGAGAAGCTATTATCTGATAGCATGCAACACCCTAAAATGCCTGAATGCGACGTAAACAAAGATATAGCTTAGCCGGCGCTACACAAAACGCAGAAATAAAATATAAAACATTCATTACCTTTGACGAGCTTCTTTCTTGGCACTCCTATATGCCCCATAAACATCACTATTGGGTCTTTTTTTCGTTTAAATCGGTCCATATATACCCAAAATAGCTTTCTATGGAAGCTGTGTCATTCAGAAAAAAACATTGTTTTTAAACGCTGCGTCATTTTTTAAAATTAAAAAAGTCGACGATAAACTTTCACAAAACACTTCGAAATACTTTTGTAATCCAACTTTAGGTATTAGTAAACGTTTATAATCTATCAAAATGATTACAGGGCGATGTATATTCAATAGCTCCTCGTTTTCAAATCAATGGCTGCCAATGTGCACATTCAAAACATCCTGGTGGAGACCGGAAGAAACGGAATCCAGTTAGTTGGATTTACCAAGAAAAAACTCCTTTGAAAATGACGACAATGGCGACATCGTGTGGAATCTGTAGGAATTGCATGCAGGTCGATAATTAATTTTGTGCCCTTTTAACAACCCATGAAAGTGACGCATGGAAATAATTTTTAGCTTTCAGAGAGCAGTTTTTCTTGCTCTTTTCAATGAAACACACGATCTGTTATAGTCACAGCCGTGATTTAACCAGTTTTAGAAACTTCAGAGTGTTTTCTATCTACACATACTAATCATATGCATATACTATATTCCTGGCATGAGTAGCAGGAAGCTGAAAAGTTGCGCGATTTTTAACAGAATGTTCGAAAAAGGAAGGGGTAGACTTAAGAGGATTTATTAATTAATGCGAGTGTAGCGAAATGCTTGTGCTTCTAGTTCTGACCTTGCAGTAATATCTAACAAGTAATTTAACAATTTCACAACAACTACCTCATACGCACACAAGTGTAAAGGAATTAATAAGAATATGTACATATAAATATATGGATGTGCGATGGCCAAACGTCATAGGCAAGATGCAGTAGATGGTATAGAGTACAGTATATACATATGAGATGAGTAATGTAGGGTATGTAGTGGCTTGGGTGGTTGTTGTCCTTGATGGTCTTTTTTTGCCTTCCTGTGACATCGGGTGGTGTAAGTGTCCTGGAGGGCAGGTAGTTTTCCCCCGGTGATGCGTTGTGCAGTTTCTGTATCAGGCGGTGATTCAGCCTGATGCTCCCTCTGCTGTTTCCTGAAGTCCACGATCATCTCCTTTGTTTTGTTGCCGTTGAGCGTGAGGCTATTTTTCCTGACACCACACTCCCAAGGGTGTAGCATAAGAACAGCTTCATTGGCACGTACAATAACATTGTCATGGGTAAAAACCCAAAGCAACTTTGCTACAATCATGCTTGCTTCGTCCCGCAAAGTATTGTTCCTAAAGATACTGAATATGCCGCTGTTCAGTGGAAATGTTATTTTCGTTTGAGTTGTTTGATAAAGGACGCAAGACTACTTACGGAAGCTTCTGCAACGAGTCGTCTGTATAAACAATTGTTCGTTGTGGGACGAAGCAATGGCCATGCACTTACACATTTGACATATGGGTGCTCCCGGGAATCGAACCCATAATGCTTGCGTTGCAAGCGCCATGCTGTACCAACTGAGCTACAGGACCGCAGGCAACAATAGCCAACACGTTAGCTAACGTGCTAGCCAGGGCTACAGTTTGCATCCATGACATACTTGTGTCATACAGTTAATTCAGGTTTAGCTCATGTCATTTGTATTAACTGTCTCTCTGAAGTTTATTTTGCTGCCACCACCGTGAACCACGTGTATTTCTGCGTGCGCCACCACCTTTTCTCATTTCAAATATGACTCTTTGCCTCTGACTCAACAACACATGGCATGTTTCTGTCCCCATTTATTCAAAACTGGTTCGTAGTCGCCCTCAAGCGTTCTAATCAAATTACTGCATTTTTTTTTATTTTTTATGATTTAACCTTATTTAAATAGGAAAGTCAGTTAAGAATACATTCTTATTTACAATGTTATGTATTGCTCATCATTGGTGTCGGCTGTTTACTTATTTATTTGTTGTCATCACATTATTGTACAAAAAAACGGAAACGTAGCTAATACACCAGTATTTATTGTTTAGAGTGGTCTTTTTAGTGGTATGGGGATCCAGTATTGCGTCGCTGATTGCATTGATTGACAGATCATACCTGAAGTTGTTTTATTACGTCAAAGTGCATTCACATTATGACGTTGGCTGAGTTACCTATAAAATGCGATAGTTTATCTCTTTGGTAATCACTTGGTAAAGTTTTACATGATGGGAACATAGGCTCCAACCATGGAGGATAATAAGGCAAGCCTATGAATTGCTAACAGAGAAGCCCCATGCAGTGGTGCAGGAACCGCTGCACCGTCTTTTTTTATGCTGCGGCAGGAACCACAGGGTTTACAGGACATGCCGATAGGGGTGCCGCAAGTAGTGGCAGCTGGGTGGCGGTGTGGGCTAACGTTAATGTGCCGCTAATATTATCATTTTTAATATTGTAAAAAAATGTATGCATTATAACCTATGGGACTTGTTATACATCAAACCGTGCTGGGTTAGGCTGGGTTTCTGTACATCACTTTGAGATATCAGCTGATGTACGAAGGGATGTATAAATTGATTTGATTTGAAATGTGATCCTTGCAAAGATAAGAGCAGTAGGCTATTTATCATAATTCTACCTAAACTATAATAATAATAGGTGACTCCATAACGCATTAATTACGAATCTTGATATCAGGCAATAGGATCTATGTGTATTTATAGCGAAAACCTGTTCTGTAATTTTTTAAAAAATATTGGCCATTATAAACTGGGTGTTTTGAGCCTTGAATGCTGATTGGCTGAAAGCTATGGTATATCAGAGCGTATACCACGGGTATGACGAAACATTTATTTTTACTTTTCTAATTAAGTTGGTAACCAGTTTATAATAACTGTGCAAGGTGTCATGTGTAAGAACAGCTCTTAGCTGTGGTATATTGTCCATATGCATGAGCATTTAAAGAATGGTCTAATTTCTTCCAGAGTTTAAACGAAGATGATCCACATGATCATCAAAGTTTGGAAGGTCAAGTCCAGAAAATGAAGAATGATATCCTGGGTTTAAACTATCCAGAAGATAGTGAAGTGAAGGATCCCCTGCCTCAGATCGAGCTGAAGGCTGTGACAAGGAGAAAAGTTAAGGTGAGAGACTAGACTGAGGAGAGAAATGGAAATCTGGGGTCTTACCTGTCCACACTTTAAACCTGTCCAATACGCCATATAACATGTTGTGAGGTTGGAGGATAAATTGTCCTTACAACAGACTTCCATCTCTTAATATTCAATCACCAATTGTTTCCTGTAGCTCTTCTCAACGGCCTGTATAGCAACGGCAACATACAGTATGTCATTGACTGTATTTTCTTTTTTAGACCAAGAGGAGGACCTGCACCAACAGGTCCACAGTTGAACAGAGCACTGATACTGATGCAGCTGAGAGAGATTTTGTTGATAATCAGAATGATGAAGATGAGGAAGAGGTGAAGAAGGATCCACAACCTCAGATGGAGCAGGATGCCGTGAAGAGAAATACAGTCAAGGTAAGGGAATAGATTGAGCAGAGATGTGGATATTTGTGATATCTTTCATATCTATAACCGAGGAAGGTACATTTCCCATGCAATACCCTTTTATCTCCTAATAGTAAATCTAGGGCTGACCCCATTTGGTCTACAGTTTGGTCGATAGGCTGTTGGTTGACTGGGATTTCTTAAGTCGAGCAGTCTCAAAAGTTTTTTTTCTTCATTGTCCACATGGACACTGTCTGATTAGCGCCTGTCTCAGTTGACTAATCCATTGCCGAGGCCACAGGGATGGCACAGTCCATCACGCTAAAACGTGATACTTAAATTGTATATGGTTATCTTATGTTAAAATAATGGTGCAACACTAATAAATCAAATATTATTTTATAACAAATGCGCTATCTCCTGCATTGGATACGGTCGCTGTCCGTGGTTCTGAAACATAATATTCAGTGCTCCGTAGAATTGCTGCCCTTTCCTATGTTGCTGTCATGTTCTGACCATCGTTCGTGTGTGTTTTCCTTGTTTTAGTGTTGGTCAGGACGTGAGCTGGGTGGGCATTCTATGTTGGATGTCTTGGTTGTCTATTTCTATGTCTGGCCTGATATGGTTCTCAATCAGAGGCAGGTGTTAGTCATTGTCTCTGATTGGGAACCATATTTAGGTAGCCTGGGTTTCACTGTGTGTTCGTGGGTGATTGTCCTTTGTGTCCGTATTCTGTGTTTATGTGCACGAGTATTAGGCTGTTTCGGTTTTCGTTACGTTTATTGTTTTGTAGTGTTTGTATTTAGATTAATGTTGTTTCAGTTTAATAAACATGGATCGCAATCTACACGCCGCATTTTGGTCCGACTCTCCTTCACATACAGAAAACCGTGACAGAATCACCCAACACAACAGGACCAAGCGGCGTGGTAACAGGCAACAACAGCAGCAGGAGCAGCGTGACAAGAATTTCTGGACTTGGGAGGAAATCCTCAACGGGAGAGGACCCTGGGCTAAACCAGGGGAGTGTAGCCGCCCCAAGGTGCAGCAAGAGAGGGAATGGACTAGGGAGGACGAACTGGACGGTGAAGGACCCTGGGCTCAGCCTGGAGAATATCACCGCCCCAAAGAAGAACTGGAGGCGGCAAAAGCTGAGAGGCGCAGGTATGAGGAGGCAGCACGGCGAAGCGGATGGAAGCCCAAGAGTCAGCCCCAAACATTTCTTGGGGGGGGGGCTAACAGGGAGTATGGCTACGCCAGGTAGGAGACCTGGGCAAACTCCCTGTGCTTTTACCGGGGGGTTAGAGAGACCGGGCAGGCACCGTGTTATGCTGTGGTGCGCACGGTGTCTCCAGTGCGGGTGCATAGCCCGGTGCGGTATATTCCAGCTCCGCGTATCGGCCGGGCTAGAGTGAGCGTCGAGCCAAGTGCCATGAAGCCGGCTCTACGCATCTGGTCCCCAGTGCGTCTCCTTGGGCCGGCTTACATGGAACCAGCCTTGCGCACGGTGTCCCCGGTTCGCCTGCATAGCCCAGTGCGGGCTATTCCACCTCGCCGCACTGGCAGGGCGACCGGGACCGTTCAACCGGGTAAGGTTGGGCAGGCTCGGTGCTCAAGAGCTCCAGTGCGCCTGCACGGTCCGGTCTACCCAGTACCACCTCCACACCCCAGTCCTCCGGTAGCAGCTCCCCGCACCAGGCTTCCTGTGCGTGTCCTTGGCCCAGTACCACCAGTGCCAGCACCACGCATCAGGCCTACAGTGCGCCTCGCCTGTCCAGCGCTGCCAGAGCCTTCCTCTTCAGCGCTGCCAGAGTCTCCCGCCTGTTTAGCGCTGCCAGAGCATTCCGCCTCTACAGCGCTGCCGGAGTCTCCTGCCTGTTCAGAACTGCCAGTCTGCAAGGAGCTGTCAGTCTGCAAGGAGCTGCAAGTCTGCATAGAGCTGCCAGTCTGCAAGGAGCTGCCAGTCTGCATGGAGTTGCCAGTCTGCAAGGAGCCGCCAGTCTGCATGGAGCTGCCAGTCTGCAAGGAGCTGCCAGTCTGCATGGAGCTGCCAGTCTGCATGGAGCTGCCAGTCTGCATAGAGCTGCCAGTCTGCAAGGAGCTGCCAGTCTGCATAGAGCTGCCAGTCTGCATGGAGTTGCCAGTCTGCAAGGAGCCGCCAGAGCTGCCAGTCTGCAGGATGCCGCCAAAGCTGCCAGTCTGCATGGAGCCGCCAGAAATGCCAGTCTGCATGGAGCCGCCAGAGCTGCCAGTCTGCATGGAGCCGCCAGAGCTGCCAGTCTGCATGGAGCCGCCAGAGCCGCCAGTCTGCATGGAGCAGCCAGAGCCGCCAGTCAGCATGGAGCAGCCAGGGCCGCCAGTCAGCATGGAGCAGCCAGGGCCGCCAGTCAGCATGGAGCAGCCAGGGCCGCCAGTCAGCATGGAGCAGCCAGAGCAGCCAGTCAGCATGGAGCAGCCAGAGCAGCCAGTCAGCATGGAGCAGCCAGAACTGCCAGTCAACCAGACTCTTCCAGATCTGCCAGTCAACCAGACTCTTCCAGATCTACCATATCAGGCCAGACATAGAAATAGACAAACAAGACATCCAACATAGTATGCCCACCCAGCTCACGTCCTGACCAACACTAAAACAAGGAAAACACACACGAACGATGGTCAGAACGTGACAGTTGCTATGTGCATAATAACAATGTTAACCAGCATATTGGGATTGAGAACAATGCTGCAGAGGCAGCAGCAGCAGCAGAGACAGGGAAACAGCCCTTTCCTTAGCCTAATTGTCTAAGAAATTTGAGGAGAGAGGAAAACCCAACTAAATTAGGTCTATAATCAATAGCCTAATTGTTAAATGTGCTTGGCTTTGTAAATCATCCATATATATATTACCAGTCAAAAGGGTTCTTCAAAGTAGTCACCCTTTGCCTTGATGACAGCTTTGCACACTCTTGGCATTCTCTCAACCAGCTTCATGAGGTAGTCACCTGGAATGCATTTCATAAATTAACATGTGTGCCTTGTTAAAAATTAAGTAAAGGAATTTCTTTCCTTCTTAATGCATTTGAGCCAATCAGTTGTTTTGTGACATGGTAGGGTTGGTATACAGAAGATAGCCCTATTTGGTAAAAGACCAAGTCCATATTATGGCAAGAACAGCTCAAATAAGCAAAGATAAACAACAGTCCGTCATTACTTTAAGACATGAAGGTCAGTCAATCCGGAAAATTTCAAGAACTTTGAACTTTTCATCGTGCAAAAACCATCAAGTCCAAAAAACCATGATGAAACTGGCTCTCATGAGGACCGCCACAGGAAAGGAAGACAGAGTTAACTCGGCTGCAGAGGATAAGTTCATTAGAGTTAACTGCACCTCACATTGCAGCCCAAATAAATGCTTCACAGAGATCAAGTCACAGACACATCTCAACATCAGCTGTTCAGAGGAGACTGCGTGAATCAGGCCTTCATGGCCAAATTGCTGCGATGAAAGCACTACTAAAGGACACCAATAAGAAGAAGAGACTTGCTTGGGCCAAGAAACATGAGCAGTGGACATTAGACTGGTGGAAATCTGTCCTTTGGTCTGATAAGTCCAAATTCCAACAATGTCTTTGTGAGAGTAGGCGTACAGATGATCTCCGCATGTGTGGTTCCGACCATGAAGCATGGAGGAGGTGTGATAATGTGGGGGCACTTTGTTGGTGACACTGTCTGTGATTTAGGATAGAAAACACTCTAAAGTTTCCAGAACTGTAAGGAAGAAACTAAATGGCTGAAATGATATTGCGTCTTCAGCATGGACAGCACAATAAACACTTGCTGTTATGTGTTGCCTTTTCGCTGCAGTAGGGAGGAGAGCAAGACAACGTGCGCCTGTCACACAGGCACTCGCTGTCATTTCTTTTAATACAGTGTCACCATCGGGCTCTTTCTTGAGTCATTTGTGTCTTAATTATTTAATTAAACAGTGTGCTTAAAGCATCAGACAAGCTCAGTGCCTATGTAGGTGATTGTATTCAAACACATAGGGTGTGTCTGATATGGAAAAATACATTTTAACATTAGAACAGGATGAATCTCGGTCGACAAAGATTTTTTTTTGTCGGGGACAGCCCTACAATCAGTCTTACCCTTGCTCTACTCAAAGGGCTGTATTGGAATGGCTTCATACAGTATCTACATGTATATCATTGACTGTATTGTCTTTTTAGACGAAGAGGACCAAGAGAAACAAAGTGGAGCAGATTGCTGATACAGATGCAGGTCATAAATTAAACTCTAATTTCACTGAATGTAATCCTTTTGCATGTAAATGTAATTTAGTATGGACATCTATTGAGCAGAGGACTAATAGCAGAGTGCACATGTTATACTTTCTTGGGTACTTAACTTCACAAAGTACACAAAGTTGGCTAATACATACTTGCTTCAGAAGGTTACATGTTTCCTGACTTCTTTACCTTGGTGAATGCTGCTTTGGACACAGGTCCCTCTACATCTGTGGAATTTTCTGGGATGACAGTTCAGGGGACATCTCACCAGGGACAATCTAATGAAAAGATCCTAAGTGAGTGTGTCTCCAGGGCCTGTCAGACCAGGGCTCTTGACCTCCCGCCAATCAATCAGGATTCTTTCAACCCGATTATCATCCGGTTTCTGGAAAAACTGACTGAGGAGTATGTCCAAACTTCTATTGTAGTATTTGAATGCAGTGTCATCTGGATGATTTTATAAATTGTATGTGTGTTGGTGTGGTTTTTGGTGCTAAAAACATCTAATTATCTCCTATAGGCAATGGAGGCAGTTAAGCATTGGCAGGATGGACCCTGTAAGTCCCTTAACCTTGAACATATTCATAGATATATTAATAGATGTTTCAAGAAAATTAGATACAAGCCTTTTATCTATCTACAGTATCATCCACATCATCCACATTGTCACAAACAGTTACATTCAAAGAGCTTTTTAGTAGCCTACTGCTTTTCATGCTTTCCAATGTATACCACTTTCATGATTCTCATAAACATATGTGAGATTGTTGGTATCTCTTCGAGGAGCTTTGTTTCAGAGCCCGGCTATGAGTAATCTACCTACACTGTTTCGGTCCTACAGGTGATGAGGGCATTGCTTGCAGAGATGTGCCTGGAGATTGTGCGGTTTGTATCTGAGGCCATCCTGGAGGTCATCATCCCTGCAATTTTCCGTTTTGAACGGATATACAGCCATGTGTCTCCTGTATCCGGCAAGTCTCTGACAGAATCAGAGAGATCCTCTAGCACAAACCTGAAGGTTCGCAAGAGAGGCAGCAGCAAATCCTCAAGGTCTTGCAATATGGAATGCTGTATTGTTTGCTTTGTATTCTCAAAGGTCTCAGACAGTGTTGCCAAATACTCAGGGAGATGGTGAGTCTATATCATCTGAGCCACTCAGGGACTTTTTTGGGATCACTGAGGACAGTCTCCTCACTGGTGTCTAGGATTCCTTCAAAGAGTCGCTGAACAATGTCCTCTGTATCCAAAGAGAGGGCCAGGTAGACACTCAAAGTCTATCCCGGGTTATTGTTGGAGAAGTGTCAAAGAAGGTCAATTCCATAATCTCTGTGGCCATCCAAACTCCCGTCTCTGGGCGAATGTCCCCTGTCATTTTTGCCAGTGGTGGTGTCTCCAGCACCAAGGTGGTTGAGGAGATGGTGTCTGGAGTTTCCAACATACTTCAGATGTATATTAATGGGAAGAGTGTTGAGCAGAGTGTTGTTCTCAGAGAGGATGGTGTTGAGGTGGATATGACACATTTAACAGGACAGGTCATGACAGCCCTCAGTGGCACTGTTTTGAACTTCAGCAATAAGGAGGAAAATGAACCCGACAAGAGGGAACTGCTTTGTGTTGTTGCTGACCATATGAAGATGCTTGAATCTTGTAAAAGTTCTGAGGAGATGCTAAAACAAGGAGAGAGCAACCTCAATATCAATGGTGCCAAATCTAGTCTTCGTCTGTCAACACAAAGTATGGACAGACTACTCACTGAGGAGTTTCAGACCAAGGCCACTGAATCGATCCGGGAGATCGTTAAAAAGATTCAGGGGTTGTACATCATGTTGTTCTGGCACTACATCATCTAGTCCAACTCCTAGGATAGTTGAGATCGGAGACCTTATGATCGACCCTGAGGCCTCTGAGTTGGTAAGTACCTTTGTTTCAGACATAGACTAGGTAAGATTGTCCATCAGGGCATCCTGCTCTCCAGCACAGAGTGAGCAGATCCTTCTCAAATCAAATCAAATCAATGGTTTTTATTCTTGAAAACCATCAGAGTAAGATCTGGTCTTACACTGTTGGTTGTTACTATGACATGAAAAATACGCTGAAGAGGATTCTTACCTGTCCAGAAAAAGTGGATCTCTCAAGTACATTTGTGGAGAGCACAAAATATTATTTCACAATGGTTCCAACTTTGTGCCTGGACGTCGGTCATTCCAGTAATGGTGAGGCTGACACATCGGACTCCATTTCTTGTAAACCACTTTTAATAACCCCCTCATCTATGAATGAACAAAAAGGACAAAGTGAGACCCCAAAACCTCTCTTGGCTCTCAAAAAGTATTTGCAAGACCAAGTCCTCCTTGACACCACAAAAGCGATTGCCAGTCAGGTTCTAGTCTTGTATAAGACTGAGGTGATGGAGAAGTTCTCATCTTCTGTTGGAGAGTGTGATTCTGAAGAGTCTCTGGAGGCCATTCTATTTGTGGATGGCATCATGTCTGACTTGAATGATTTCACCAGTTCTTGTTCCGCCTCACCATCTGAGTTGTTAGACAGTGAACAATGTCTCTCCCATCTCACTTTTCCACTTGGTCTGCAGGACAGCACCACCAACAGTGAATATACACAGAGTCTTCCAGTTATAAATATGAAGAAACTCTCCAGTGTGTCTTTCCAGACAAAGGCTAGAAAGGCAGTGAGTGAAACTCTGAGATCTGTCAACCCCTTTACAAACAGCTTACTGGGAGACTCTGAAGCATCTAAATTGCTGGACACTTTTGTAACAGATGTGGAGACTATTGTTCAGTCCATGAAGGCACATGACTCTGAAAATGTCAGAATTTCAAAAGTGAGCACCCTTTCTGCTGCTCGTATTATATATCATAGATTTCGAGAAATGCTGAGGCGGTTTCTCACTCCCTGCCAAGACTCTGTAAAGGTCATCGATGGTGTTACACCAATACATGATGAGACTCTCAAACAGGTTCCTAGTGAAAGTTTAGATTCTCAGGTGACTTGTAATAGGGATTCTCTTGAAATCCAAGCGGACCTTCAAACCTGTACCAAGGAGGTCATTAGTCAGATCCTCACTGTGTATCACTCTGAGGAATCCATGGAGGAATGCCACTCTAGCCTAAAAGGAGATACAGAAGACCTGTCCAAGTTTTTGGATGCCGTTGTTTCTCAGATTGACGTCCTTGCCGCCTCCAAATCATATTTATCTGTTGATGACTATGCTGTCAATACACAGGACAATTTGCATGGTGAGATCAACAATGATGAGGAGGAAGCATCCTCTAGAAGTCTTAAATCCACAGCCTTTGACAAACTATGTACTGATTAGTTTCAAACTAAAGCCTCACATATGGCTGGTGGGATCCTTCAATCAGGGTTGATTGGCATTGTAAATATCAGCCTTGATGGTAGAAGTGCAGACATTTGTGCAGAGTCCAGTAACGATGGTGATGATAGAGATGTCAAAATCCTTCAGAAGAGTGGAACTCCACCTTTGTTCACCTCTTCTCTGCACAACAATTCTGCAGCATCCAACATCGTCATAAGCATCACTAAAGACCTTAATAGCTTCACCCAGATGACTAAAATGTCTGATGCTTCAGTGTCTGGCCAGTTAGAGAGATCCCTGTCAGCTTCAACCCTTCCTGTCAGTGTTCACAATGGGGCCAATGTGAAAGGAAAGATAATTTGCCCAGCAACAACCGGTCCTCCTAGACAATGTGGTTGAGGCCCCCAAACATGCCAAATCCATATGCAGAACAGCTAATTCTACACAAATGACTTACAGTGAACATGAAGGCAGCCAGACCAGCATGGTAAATTATTCCAAAGCTTTAATTAGTCAGACTCTGATGACAATCCAGAGGAGAGTGTCTATGTCAGAGAGGATGAGCACCTCAGAGAAAGGCCTCTTGACTCGTTCCATCGTGGGCTCCATGTTGGAGGATGTTGAAATGGTGAGAACTGATGGACACGAGATACACCGGCCATCTTCCTCAAAGTGCTCCCTGTCCATCACCTCTGCTATGACGAGAGGGTCCCAGAGTGATTTTACAAATTCTCTTCCAGGCACTCCAGTCCCCAATGAGTGGCCTGTTGTAAGCTATTGTCCTATAATTAGGAGTTTGGTCATTGATATGAGTGACTCCTCAACTCATTCACAAGGGTCAACAAATTACACAAGGCAAACCATCTCTGCCATAGTTGACACTGTTATGGAGGTCATTCCAAGAGAAGATACGGAACACATAGCCACTGCAGATGATGTCACTTCTTTTACAAGAAGACTTGCGAGACTCTTCAGAACTTCTCACATGAGCTCACTGACAAAGTTTATGAGCTCATAAAAAGTCACAACACCCCCCAGGCTCTTTTTGTGCCAGCTGGCAAGAGCGTGTCTGACTCTATTCTTTTGAAGCTGAAGACAGGATTGAATGCTTCTGAAGAATCCAGGGAGTTTCCATTTGACCTTGTGTACTCCTTTACTACGGAGTCAATAAAACGTCTGCTACAGCAGATTGTCTTCTGGCTTCCTCCACCATCACAAGGATCCGATTTCTGCCAAACTGTCATTTCTGATGGTTCTCTGCAGGACACAAGTCGGCTTATCCCGAGCTCTTCTGCCATCTCCATTAGTTCATCACAGGTTTACTGTGACACAAAGAGCCTTTTCACCAATATAATGGTCAATCAGGTCATGGATACTTGTTCTGTGGCCTCCAATTCATCAGAAGAATAATCAGAGTTGATGAACATAATCAATGGGTTGTCCCCAACTGATGCTGGAACACTTGACTCTGACAGACCGTCTCTCATGACCACTAGCCGTCAGTCTAGTGCCAAATCATTGCCTAGACCCTCTCTGTCTTGCAGCAGCACACACAACGGTGGAACTGTGGATATTCAAGTTTTAGGAGAGGTGGAATCCAAGATGGAAAACAAAGATCTGGAGATGTCTAGTGTCTCTGTGCATCCATCAACTCCATCAGCCATGGACTCTGATACACATGCATCATTTGACTCTACTAGCAATGACTACACCTCTTTGGTACTTTTACTGATTGTTAGATTGCTGTCAATGATCACCCCTATCACATTACTGGAATCCTCTAACATTGGTGAAACATCAAGAGTTCTCACAAAGTGGATCATGTCTGAGTTCTGTGGCACCTCAGGCCTTGAAGCAACTCAAGCCTACCCCCAGAATTTGAAAATCAAAAAGATTTTCAATGCTGTCTACAAGGGGCTTCTTCAAGAATTCGGGTCAGAGAAGATGCTCCAGGTTGCAATGAAGTCAACGGATTATGCATTTGACGATGCCCTGGTCAAATCATTAACTAGGGAACTACTAACTAAATGAAATGAGGCTAGCTCTTCACCTCCCTCCATGACCCAGTTGTCATCACACAATGCACTTGGCAGTGACGAGGTAGGTAATTCTGGGCTTCCAACAACTGGTAGAAAGGAGAAGAAGAGAGGAAGATTCAGCTCTCTCTGTGGACTCAACGCAAAGGTACATATGTCATCAAAATACAAATTATAAAGATTATTTTTATTCATTACGTACAGTATGATGGTAAACGCTGATACCTTTTGTGTGCAATTTCTCCTACTGTATAAATGACTTTTTGTTACCCAGTGTACAAAAAAGGTCAACAAGAAGAACCACTGCACTCCAACACCTTCCCAGAACCAGACCCCTGCCGTCAGTAAAACAGGTAAGTCAATACACTCAAATGTGTACTGAACAAAAATATAAATGCAACATGCAACAATTTCAAAGATTTTATTGAGTTACAATTAGTCAATTGAAATACGTTCATTAGGCCCTTATCTATGGATTTCACATGACTGGGAATACAGATATGCATCTGTTCGTCACAGATACCTTAAAAAAGGTAAGGGCATGGATCAGAAAACCAGTCAGTGTCTGGTGTGAACACCATTTGCCTCATGCAGCGTGACACTTCTCCTTCGCATAGAGTAGATCAGGCTGTTGATTGTGGCCTATTGAATGTTGTCCCACTCCTCTTCAATAGCTGTGCGAAGTTGTTGAATATTGGTGGGAACTGGAACACGCTGTTGAACACGTCAATCCAGAGCATCACAAACATGCTAAATGGGTGACATGTCTGGTGAGTATGCAGGCCTTTCGACATGGGGCCATGCACATGAGGCGATGGCGGTGAATGAATGGCACGACAATGGGCCTAAGGATCTCGTGACGATATCTCTGTGCATTCAAATTGCCATTGATAAAATGCAATTGTGTTCGTTGTCCGTAGCTTATGCCTGCCCACACCATAACCCTACAGCCAACACGACGCCATATACGTGGTCTGTGGTTGTGAGGCCGGTTGGACATACTGCGAAATTCTCTAAAACGACATTGATGGCGGCTTATGGTTAAGAAATAAACATTCAATTCTCTGGCCACAGCTCTGGTGGACATTCCTGCAGTCAGCATGGCAATTGCACGCTCCCTCAAAACAAGTCAACCAGCGTTTTTCCTTGCTCCTATTTTTCTGTCTCTGTCTCTGAGACATCTGTGGCATTGTGTGGTGTGACAAAACTGCACATTTTAGCGTGGCCTTTTATTGTCTCCAGCACGAGTTTGACCTTTGTAATGATCATGCTTTTTAACCCACAAGAGTCTAAGCCCTGTCTGGCCCGAGGGGTTTGTATTGGCCTTACAAACGCATTGAATAACAGATTCACTACATGGAACTGAAGTGTCTGTCTTAAATCTGAGAGATATAAGTTGATGAATATATTTATATGTATATATATTTCTTCATGTTTTTATCCACTTCTTTTTGGCACTAAACAGTCTAAGCCCTGGGGGGGCCTATGTAACACTTCTGCGTTAAATAGGCGGATTGAGACTGCTAGGCTACCTGCCGCCCTACATTTGTAAATTATGTAGAATATTACAATTTAAATAATAATAATGCAATACACATTTTTCACACTAACTAGGGTAAGTTAAAGAAAATGTTATGTTTACATGTTTTTTCCCCAGCAATTGTCGATGATCAAGAATCCTGCCTAACAGAGAGTGTATGCTCCACCAAGAAGAAACTAAGGAAGCGTTCGCTCATTTCCAGGTTGTTTTCAGCTATAGGCAAAGCCTTGTCCAGTCCCTTTACTTCCTGCTATAAAAAGAAGAGCACCTAATCTATATTTCAAAATAAATATTTGAAATGAACATAATTGCATTAATTCTTCATGTTGAGTGTTTTTCATTATATATTATTGGATGATATAAAGTGTAGTAGTAGAAGTTGTATAGTTGACTATATTACTTTTACGATACATAAAAAAATAAGAGTAGTGTGCACTTCTAGGTACAGTTGAAGTCTGATGTTTACATACACCTTAGCCAAATACATTTAAACTCAGTTTTTCACAATTCCTGACATTTAATCCTCGTAAAAAATCGCTGTCTTAGGTCAGTTAGAATCATCACTTTATTTTAAGAATGTGAAATGTCAGAATAATAGTAGAGTGATTTATTTAAGCTTTTATTTATTTCATCACGTCAGAAGTTTACATACACTCAATTAGTAGTTGGTAGCATTGCCTTTAAATTGTTTAACTTGGGTCAAACGTTTCGGGTGGCCTTCCACAAGCTTCCCACAATACGTTGACTGAATTTTGGCCCATTCCTCCTTACAGAGCTGGTGTAACTGAGTCAGGCTTGTAGGCCTCCTTGCTCGCACACGCTTTTTCAGTTCTGCCCACAAATATTCTATAGGATTGAGGTCAGGGCTTTGTGATGGCCACTCCAATACCTTGACTTTGTTGTCCTTAAGTCATTTTGCCACAACTTTGGAAGTATGCTTGGGTTTATTGTCCATTTGGAAGACCCACTTGCGACCAAGCTTTAACTTCCTGACTGATGTGTTGCTTCAATATATCCGCATAATTTTTGTGGATATCAAATAAAACTATAAATAATCTTATCTAAGTCCTTTACAATTTTAGGGGGTGAGACATAAACCGACCTGGATAACCCTTCAGCTTTGGATAATAAAACCCGACCGTATAACTAAATATCTCTCATCAACCAGAGGTTCAATTTCTTCTTTGTTTTCTCAATGGGGTTAATTAAAGTTCAATTCACTCCTGTTTTCATCCTTGCATATAACAATTTCAAGATAAGTAACTGTCACTATTGTCGTAGTAAGGAGACCAAAGCGCAGCGTGATGTGAATACATACTTTTAATGTAAGACGAATGAACACGAAACAAACAAAATAACGTGACCGCTATCAACACTGAGTGCAAACATGCAACATCACATAGACAATCACCCACAAATGACCCAAGGAATATGGCTGCCTAAATATGGTTCCCAATCAGAGACAACGATAAACAGCTGCCTCTAATTGAGAACCAATCTAGACATACAAAACACCTAGACTAGTAAACAAGCCCATAAAGGTATCTTCAAGCAGAACTGGATAGGCCTTTTGGATAGGCTTGTCCAAGGTAAGGACATGCATCAAGCTATAGCCTACTTTTAATGTTTTACTTCCGAACTCAAGTTACTCCAGTCAAGTGATTAATCGTAAGAGTTAGTTGTTTTGACTGTCAAAACAAATAACTTTGATGGAATATTCCTAATTACAATTGCAATTATTCATCACAAATTCACAATATTACTTGTATTTCAATGATTCATCCAGGCCCAAGACATAAAGTCTCCTGAAAGCTGTGTAGCAATCATTCCATTGCTGACCCATAGGATGGTTATCACGTACATGATTGGCTTAATCTAGAATCATGGATACCTTTCATGTGAGTACTCACACACCAGATTTGTTTTACATACCTCAGAAGGAAGATACCTCAATATCTGGAAGCACTGTCTCATGTACAATTGTTAATGCTATCTCTGAAATGTCTAACAAAATGTTGACTTGATCGTTTCATCAAGACCTCATCACAAGTTGGAACTAGGTGTCAATATTGGGACAATGCAGCCATAAATAACATGGACCAATATTTTCATGGAGGTAAGCACTACACTTCTGATGGGTTTAAAGATGGTATTACATTATCTAATAGTGAGAAAGTAAACCCCAGCTGTTTTTCTTTTCACAGGGAAGGACAATCCCCATTTTGCCATGAACGTTTCATTGCTGAACAACCATAGATATTTTTCCTCTAATTTGGCTCCTGTTGCTCCAACAGTGAGCAAGATATGCCAGCAGAGCTCACTGGAGCAGGGAGACATGCCGTCATCCTTTTGGCACCTGACAAAGTACACTTTTTTTCTTCTAAATAACACTATAGTAACATCTTCTGCACAAAGTTACATTCCTAATAAGATTGGTGTTAAGTGAGAAAGAATCCTAAAGATGGTCCAATGGGCATGGTCTGAAGCCTCTCGTCATCTCAGTATGTTGAACCACCTGATTTATTGCAGGCTTGAGATTCAGATCCTGCTGAACGATGTTAAGCAGTCGATTAACCACATGCAGGGGATGCTGAACACCATGCAGGGGCAGTGTATTGAGTTGCAGACTGCCATGTCTAAGGTAGTGTCAGATGAGCCTCAGGTACAGAAGAATAAGTCTATGATGGTATGGTGATAATGATTGAGATGGTGATTATAATAATGATGACTAGCCGTACCCCACCCTACGGGCTGTAAATCATTGGATCTGATTAATTCAATTCAATGCAATTCAATCTTTGAGGACTGCAACCATAGAAATACAATTTATTTACACTAATAATAAGCTATTGTCAACTTCCCGTCTATGCTTATCTTGCTCATTGCTCACTGTAAATTGCTGACTGTTACCCTATGCGTGCAACTATTATTGATTTCTCACTGAAAAGTAATTTGGTTGCAAATGTACCTGGGGCCATGTAAATAATTGTTAGGCTACTCATTTTGAATCCACCAGTGGCAACTTGTGTGACCATAAAAGTCTGTGTGCGACTTGGCACAGTAAAATAATTTGGTTACTGACCTGCCCTACATCATAGAAGGCCCTTCAAGTCGAACTAGGAAATTCTGACATTTCTGACTCACTAACTCATTATTGAATGACGATTTTAAGTTTCCCACTTGTGAAGTATCAGAATCAACCAGTAGGAAGCTCTACGCTAAAAACGTACATTAATTTTAACTCTGAGGTTCCAAGTTTCCGATGGCTTGTGAATGCGTCAATAATTGCTATGGTAATTTTGAATGTTCAGTCAGTGAGCATTATCGGTAATTATCCTACATACTTACATCAAATACTTTATGACAGCATCATCTCCTGTAGTAACAGTGCCATTCCAAACACAATAAATGTGAAAATGAACAAAGATACAAAATATTGCTAAACGGCTTACGGTATTATAATATATTGTAGATAACATTAATATAATTTGTGTATTTACAGTGTCAGTATGCATACAAATGAAAGTATATGCTAGGGATTGAAAAACACTGAGTAAACAAAACATTAAGAACACCTTCCTATTGAGTTCCCTCCCTTGGTGGTGGACCATTGTTGATACTCAGAGAAAAGTGTTGAGCGTGAAAATCCCAACAGCATGGCAGTTCTTGACACAAACTTCTACCATACTCTGTTTAAAGGGACTTAAATATTTGGTCTAGCCCATTCACCCTCTGAATGACACACATACACAATCCATGTCTCAATTGTCTCAAGCCTTACAATATTTTTTTAACCTGTCTCCTCCTCTTTATCTATACTGATTTAAGTGGATTTAACTAGTGACATCCATAAGGGATTATAGCATTAACCTGGATTCACCTGGTCAGCATATGTCATGGAAAGAGCAGGTGTTCTTAATGTTTTATACACTCAGCGTAACTCATTGGCACTGAAATAAGTTATTTTCAACCATTAACTGGGGCCTTGTTGAGGCCTTATCTAGGTAAGTAATTGCTGATTGATAATAAAGTATTATTTTGATGTATGGAAAAAATATGGTATGCAATTCCTATGTAGAGAAGGTTCTCTATGGTAGTTGTTCAATATGACTTGAACTTTTACAGCTTTTACAGGGGACTCTTGTAAAATGGATGTTTAATCTCAGTGTGCCTCCCTGTTTAAATAAAATTTTAAAAAACATCAACACAAACACAGGATATGGGGTACACATGGTATCACATCATTACATACTAGGCCCTACTGCACCTGCATTCTAGCACCATTCCAGCTTCTGGAATTGACTCAACATGTTTGAGGGGTGTGGGGGGTCAATACATGTGGCTGTCAAATGTATGATTCAGATACAGTTCATTGTGTGTGTGTGTGTGTGGGAGGGGGGGGGGGCGTCCATGTTTGTGTCTGTACTCTGAGGTGTGTTTGAATATGAATGAGCAGCAGTGTTCTGATCTGTCCTATCCCGTCCTTGCAGAGTGATCTTCCTTGGCCTCATCACATGTCTCAGTGGCTCCTCCTTAGAAGGGAGGGGGACACCACCACGGGACAGCCCATACACTCATCGCTAGAGATCGAACTTCAGACTCCCTCCAAAACCACTGAACCCCTCAACACACCGAAAAAGTTTACGATGCACACCCTTAGAGGGAGCCGGAACAGGATAACTCCCTCCAAACTCACAAAGACATAGAGGAGGAGGAACTATCCAACACCCAGGGAGAGACCTCAGTCAAATACAGTCAGAAAGAGGAGGTGGAAGAGGCGTTAGATAGAGGAGGAGGTTACCCCAGAGGCCATTCCTCCTATTCATGTGAGCAAGAAAGAGCAGAAGGCTTCTGATTAGCCAAATGGCAGGCAGAGGGAGAGGTCATTGTGATTCACACCCACAGAGAGAAAGACAACACACACAAGCTCTTGGTTGAGATGAACCACACAGAGGTAGAGGCAGAGGGCTTTCAGGGCTAGCCAGTCAGCCTGCCTCTAATCCTCAAGTCAATTGTATTTAAATTCATGTTAATTAAAGATTTTTATTCAATAATTGAAAAGTTCCATTTACTTAATGATCATTTTTCACTGTCTTCAACCCTCAAGAACCAGGGTGAGTCTGGGTCACCCTTTTACTGGGCAAACAAAACTTGCATATCATCATAGACTAGGCCGAAACGTTAATCTTTTAACCTTGCTTGAATAAAACAATGCATTTTTTTTATAGTGAGCAAGAGTTGGGCTTTTTCCTTTTCTATGATGATTCAAATTTTTGGTTGCACCTCAACACAACGTTGGTTGAGCGCCCTCCGTTTTTTTGTTGTGAAATAATACATATTTTTTTAAATGGACAAAGTAAATTATTCAAAGCATTAAATTGTGATGTTTCCCACTTATTTACACAACCTACTCCACACTTGCAAAGTGAAAGTTTATAGAAAAGTTCTGAAATTAAGTAGTAAACAGAAGAAAAGCAGAATTTAATTACATTAAAATGCGAATAATTTAATGGTCTATGGTTCAATCCCTTTTCTGCAGGTGTTATGAATAATTAATATTGTTCCTCCTCTTCCTTGTGGCAAGCGCAGCAGCACACTGCCCTCCAAAGCCTGCAAAATAATCGCAGGACTGCCCCTTTCCTAGCTCTGCATGGAACATCCAGTGTTACGTCCTTGGTGACGTGTGGGGTGACATCCGGGATGAACACAGCAACATCCTCTGGAAAGGGAAAAAAGAGGAACAGAATGTAAACAAATGCAAACCGTAGCTTCTTAACACTGGCCAGTTGAAAGGTTCTACTAAGATGTCATGACAAACGGTACCTGTCAGAGTGCTCTCTAAGTGTTACTCACCTGCTTGGATGTCAGCTGGCAGAGTGGCAAAGACGGCCATCGTGAGAGTCCTTTCTTCAGGTGTGACGTCCACAACCTCCAAGAGGGAAGAGATGGGCTCTGCCTCTGTTTTAGGGGTGATGTCCACCACATTCAGGTTGGGAGTAGCGGGGTTTGCCTCTGTGTTAGTGGTGATGTCTTGAACCTCCAGGTGGGAAGAACCCGGATCTGCCTCTGTGTTAGTGGTGATGTCCTCAACCTCCAGGAGGGAAGATGCCGGGTCTGCCTCTATGTTAAGGGTGATGTCCTCAACCTCCAGGTGGGAAGAACCCAGATCTGCCTCTGTGTTAGTGGTGATGTCTTGAACCTCCAGGTGGGAAGAACCCGGATCTGCCTCTGTGTTAGTGGTGATGTCCTCAACCTCCAGGAGGGAAGATGCCGGGTCTGCCTCTATGTTAAGGGTGATGTCCTCAACCTCCAGGTGGGAAGAACCCAGATCTGCCTCTGTGTTAGTGGTGATGTCTTGAACCTCCAGGTGGGAAGAACCCGGATCTGCCTTTGTGTTAGTGGTGATGTCCTCAACCTCCAGGAGGGAAGATATCCGGGTCTGCCTCTGTGTTAGGGGTGATGTCCTCAACCTCCAGGTGGGAAGAAGCTGAGTCTGCCTCTGTGTTAGGGGTGATGTCCTCAACCTCCAGGTGGGAAGAAGCTGGGTCTGCCTCTGTGTTAGGGGGGATGTCCTCAACCTCCAGGTGGGAGGAGGCGTGATCTGCCTCTGTGTTAGGGGTGATGTCTACAACCTCTAGGTGGGAAGATGCCGGGTCTGCCTCTGTGTTGTGGGTGATGTCCTCAACCTCCAGGTGGGAAGAAGCCGGGTCTGTATTATGGGTGACAACAACAATCCTGATGAGTTCTACTACTACAAGGCACCAAGATGTCATCAGAACAGGCATCTGTCAGAGTGTTCTCTATCATTGCTACTCACCTGCTTGGATGTCAGCTGGTAGTGTGGTGGAAATGGCCACCGCGAGAACAGGGAGGACTGGTAGGGTGGCTGCAGGGGGCTGGATGCAGCTCTGCACCTCGTATGCCACAAAGGCACAGACAGAGCTCATATAAAAAGGGCTCTGCAGGTCATCGGTGGAGAAGGACTGACTGATTCTCCCAAGGATCGACCGCACGAGTCAAAAACAGCAGCCCGGGAGAAAGGGATGTGAGGGGAAGGGTCCTTTAACATGCAGGAGAGCTTCTCCACTACGGCCGCCACCATGCCCACGGCCATCCCACTTATAAGGTTTGGGTGCTCTGAATGGCCTTCCTCTGGCTGAAGCCACAGGGCCAGGAGGATTCTGGGCACCACCTCCACCACCACCTCAGATGGGCTGAGCAGGTTACTACGGGGCTCATTGGACTGCTCGCCCAGAATGCTCCTCACAGCTCTCTCCATGATGCTGTGGACCTTAGGATCGCTGAAATCAACAAAAAGGAGAAGACAAAGCTAAACGATGTGCAATGTATTCACAGTGAACACTGTCTTAGTCTGTTTCTGCATAGTTCCAGAAGTGTAGATAACTGGATCAAGTCATATGCAAGGCAGTACATGGAACTCACGTGTCAGCTGGCAAGGTGGGGTGCATGGAGCGGCGGAGCTTGCAGAAAGCCTCGTGCTCTATGTCCATAATTTTTAGGCAAGTGTTTACTTCCCAGGCCTGCAGTATGGGAAGTCCCATTCATGTAATTTCACAACAGATCTATTCTGCTGTGCTAACTCGTTGTTGAAAGGCTAGTAAAGAGCTCACTAACTTGTAGTATGTCTCTAACTCTCATTCTCTTACCAGCCAAGCGAGGTCGTTTCCTTCCTCCAGGGTTTCTTTCCACACCCTTCAAATAAAACACAGAGCAATTCAACTTTCCTGGCTTCTGATTTTTCTGTTGTTTATTTTACCCACACCTCCTGGAGTGCTGCTGGTGGCAGGGAATGGCAGTGAAGGTGAGTGCTGACGTGGTACTCACCTCTCCCTAAGGGATTTTTTGCCCTGAGACACCAGCCAGATGCTCATGTGCTCCGTGGTGACATGGGGCGGGACCTGGCCTTGACTCTGGAGCAGCAGATAGTGAACCATGAGCTTCTTCTGCAAGATGAGGTAAGGTGTGAGACCGTGCCACGAAATACCATATCATGTGCTTTCAGAACGGCCTCTCGCAACATTTCACAACTGCTCATGCCTCACAATTTGCAAGTGATATTAAGAACCTTCTCTAAACTGTCTTGAAATACAACTCTCTTTCTGTTGTTTATGTTTTTGTGGGATGAATCTTACCTGTTTATTGTAATATGTTTCCTCCCAGCAGGCCTGCAGAGCCTGAAAATAAAGGCTGCTTCTACAGAATTCCTTTGAAGATAATGAAAATAATGATGCTTTGTTATGCACATTATGCACAGGCATTTCCAGTATGCTAAAATTAATTTCTCCTAAGATTACCTTTGTGGGACCATAAGTGAACTTCGGAATGCACCAAACCATATCCATGGTAAGATGGGGAAGAAATGCAGCGCTTTAGATATACGGGATGCTCTAGAGATAACAGGAACGACTTAAAGTCGTGAATGATCAATGACTGTGGAGTCGTCCAATATGCTGCACTTAGAATTGAGTTGCAGGCGATGTTTGGCGCAAAATAGAATGTTTACATTCTATTGCCATGGAGAAATGGAATGTGTAGAACCTGTATAAATGGGTATGCTTCTATGTCTTTATTTCATGAAAGATTAAACTCTGTATTATGTCATAATGTGTATATGAGGACGTAGGAGCCCGTCCCGATTCATGACGCGATTATCCAGGTGCATGTTGCTTAGACCAACTAACCCAACCTTGGTTTACAAGTTAAATACATTGTTTATATATGCCTATACAAATATATCGACCACATCCTTTTAAAGCAATGATTGTCAATTTAAAATGTGGTTGTTGTGTTATCCTGTTGTGCGCCTTGAGAGTCAGTCCCCTTAAGCACATTATTCCAATATTTCTGAGCTCTGAATTGACACAATGAACACTTTTGCAAAGATATTCGGTTAAAAATAAGAGTATGAATGACAATAAACGTATGACTTGGATTGTATGCATAATAGTGTAGTAAACAATATCTGTCAGCGTGGGAACTTTTGGTGTTAGGAAAGTATCCGTTTTCATGGCACGTATCACTTCGTTGTCTTGTTGGTAGTAGTAAAAATGCATGACAGTCCGCATCGTAATGGTCTAACAGGTGTTTTTCATTTTGTTTCTCACATTAAACAGACATTTGAGAACGGAATTCCTTACAGTTGTACCTACGACCTCAACACCCAATCTACTCACACGCGCAAATACTCACATTCAGGCTCATGTCCTTCTCTCCCCTTACCTTCGTTGGCCTCTATTTTTTACATTTGTCAGAGAAAATGACAATTTTCGTGGTATTGCTTTGTGCACTGACTTTCCTGAACTCTGGAGAAAACGAACATTGCGCTGGGTGAGTACATCTGACAATGTGCTCTCCCGTCCATTAGACATTTTGTCTGCAGGAACTCGCTCTTTTTCACTCGGTCCACTCATCCAAGTGCTGAAGTATTTGTGGCATTATGTGAACAGTACGAATTTGTGTCACTAACAAAGTCTAATGGTTTTAAATGACTGTTTTGTTTTGTCTGCAAATACACTTGTAGAATTCGCTTGTGGTAGGTCTCTTAAAAAAGAGAAGCCGAGCAAGGTTATTAAACCGAGGTGCCTCTTATTCTTCTTTTGTTGATATCAGGTAACGCGCAACCTAACCCTGGCCCTGAAAGTCTGAAGCTATATGTAAACAGTTGGAATTTCTTGCTTTGAATATTGATGTTTCAAAGGGTCTCTCTATAACTGTGATTGGCTGTCATAGACCCCCCTGTGCTCTCGGTGATGCATTTTCTTATTTGACGCACCTTATGTCTAAACTTCTTTACATTGAAATTATCTTGATTGGTGATCTCAACTGGTGTTGGTTAAAGCCAGTGTCTGATGATTTAAAAATGTTTTGTAATTCTATGAATCTTACCCAGTTGATTAACTCACCCACTCGCCCAAATCTTAAATGCCCAGATCAATCTACCTTGATTTATTTGATATTGACAAATGTTCCAAATAAATATTCTGCGGTTGGTGTTTTTTGTAATGATATAAGTGACCATTGTGCTGTTGTTGCTGTTAGAAATACTAAGGTTCCTAAAACAAACCCACGTTTTATTCGTAAGAGAAATTTGAAGTGTTTTAATGAGCAGGCTTTCTTTCATGATTTGTTTTATTTTGACTGGAGCAGATTGAGTTTATCCCTGATGTGAAAACTGCCTGGAAATTCTTTCATTATGTTTTTTTTTCCAAATACTAAACAAACATGCCCCATTCCGCAGGTTCGGGGTTAAAGGGCGGGTTAATCCATGGTTTTCTTCTGAGCTGTCTTGTATTATTCACAACCGTAATCTAGTCTGGGCTAAAGCAAGGAAATCATGTTCTGATGCTGATTGGCTTATTTTTAGGCAGTTACGAAACAAGTGTTATTTTCTTCTCAGGAAGACCAAGTCTGAATATTTTATGTCTGTTACCACTGATAACCTGAATGACCCTAGAAAGTTTTGGAAGGCTAGTAAGTCTATGTCTGATAACAGTAATATTTTTAAGGACTCTGTTGCTGCATATGACAAAACTGAAATGCTGAATTGTTTCAATGAGCACTTTGTATCATCTGGTAGGCTGTTTGATTCAGTGTCCTCTGTCTCTGTACAACCCTGTGTGGATGAACCAGTGAGAGCTGGTCAAACTTTTAGCTTTTTGCCATTCTCAGTGCAGGTGGTACGTAAAGCCCTGAAATCCTTAGATAAATCCAGGTCCTGATCTTTTGGATCCCTGCTTTTTAAATCTGGCAGCTGATTTCATAGCTGAACCACTGTTCAAACTAACCCCGGAATGTAATGAAATTCCAAAGATCTGGAAATCAGCATTTGTCCTACCACTTTTAAAAGGGAGAGATCCAACTCTTTTAAATAATTATAGGCCAATTTTAAAGCTGTCACCCCTGGTGAAAATACTTAAAACCCTTGAGTGAACAGCTAGAAGCGTTTTTATTTACTATCTCAATTACAGCAAAATTACAGCAGCCATTAAGGTTTTAAATGTTATCACTGAAGCCCTTGACAAAAAACAGCACTGTGTCTCACTTTTTATTGATCTCTCTAAGGCTTTTGATACAGTTGATCATGCTATACTAAGGCAGAGATGGTCGAGTGCAGGTCTTTCAGAGCATGCAGTTGCATAATTTGCTAACTATCTGTCTGATAGTGCACTCAGTGCACTCACTCATTGCACTCAATTTGATGGGCTTATGTCTGTTAAATTGTCTGTCCAAGGCTCTGTACTTAGTCCTCTCTTATTCACTATTTATATAAATGATTTAGACAAAAATGTCCAAAATGCACAAAATTATGCTGATGACACTGTTATTTACTGTTGTGTCTCGTCTCTTACAAAAGCTTTCCAGAACTTGCAAACTGCTTTTTATACTGTTCAACATACCTTGTGTCAATTGAAGCTTATCCTCAATACTGACAAAACTAAACGAATGGTGTTTTCCAATGAAAGAAATAGATCTCTGAACCTTTCGCCTATTACTACCTGTCAGGGCAAGGAGATTGAGGTTGTAACCTCATAAATATCTTGGAATTTTAATTGATGACGGCCTCTCTTTTAAATTGCATATTCAACAACTTACAAAAAAATTGAAGCTGAAATTTGGATTTTATTTTAGGAATAAGGCCTGTTTTTCTTTTGAAGCCAGGAGGCTAGTACCAGCTACATTTATGCCTTTACTAGACTATGGGGATATTTTATATATGAATGCTTCCGCTCAGTGTTTGAGATCAATTGACACCCTTTACCATGGCACTTTGAGATGTATTTTAAACTGCAAAACCCTTACGCACCACTGCACTTTGTATACCAGGGTTGGCTGGCCTTCTCTAGTCACTCGTAGGCTCAGTCACTGGTATACTTTTATTTACAAAGCCATTTTGGATTTACTACTTTTTTATTTGGGCATTTTTATTGTTCAGACATGTGGTGGGTACTCTATTCGTTCGCTGGACTTTATCCTGCTAACTGTTCCAAATGTCCAAACTGAATTTGGTAAAAGTGTCACGAGTCCGACTGAGGGTGGCTTCCCTTCCCGGTCGGGTGGCGCTCGGCGGTCGTCGTCACCGGCCTATTAGCTGCCACTGATTGTCTTTCCTCCCCCTCCTTGTATGTTTATTGTTAGCACCTGTTCGTGAATCATTAGTTGGGCTTTATTAGACAGCTGGCCACCTGTTTCTTTGTGCGGGATTAATTATTGTGACCTTCGGTTATGTAGTAGAAGAACGTGTTTGTCCTGGTCGTGTATTCTGTTGGACTATTTTCATCCCCCGTGTTTGGGGCTGTTTGGTTGTGAGACAACATAAAGTGGCATTGTTTAAAGTGACTAGTGATGCATTTATTACATCCAATTTTTTATTATTAAAGTGGCTAGAGATTGAGTCAGTATGTTGGAAGCAGCCACTCAATGTTAGTGATGGCTGGTTAATGGCTGGTCTGATGGCCTTGAGATAGAAGCTGTTTTTCAGTCTCTCGGTCCCAGCTTTGATGCACCTGTATTGACCTCTCCTTCTGGATGATAGCAGGGTGAACATGCAGTGGCTCGGGTGGTTGCTCCCTCTGCTGTTTCCTGAAGTCCACGATCATCTCCTTTGTTTTGTTGACGTTGAGCGTGGGGTTATTTTCCTGACACCACACTCCCGAGGGTGTAGCATAACAGCTTCATTGGCACAATGGACAATAACCTTGTACAATGTTCTAATCTAACATTCTAATCTATATCTGCTTAATTTGTCATTTATGTTAGTGTTGGAGCCCCTGGCTATCCATAAATGAAAAAAAAACAAGAATATGGTGCCATCTGGTTTGCTTATTAATATAAGGAATTTGAAATGATTTATAGGTTTATAAGTATATTTTATCCAATTACATTTTTGATACTTAAGTATATTTAAAACCAAATACTTTTAGACTATTACTCTAGTATTTTACTGGGTGACTTTAACTTGAGTAAAAGTAAAGATACCTTAATAGAAAATGACATGTATGTCATGTATGACAATTGGGTACTTCTTCCACCACTGCACCGGTTCTGTATATAAGCCATTTAGTAATAACTTTTACCCAAAGCGACTGAGCTACGATCATGCTTGCTTCGTCCCGCAAAGTATTGTTACAATCTCTGAGTTGTAAAATGTAATAATTTTGCTGGGAGAGACATTGAGTGACTGCTTTTGTTCCCCTTACAATCATTGGTCCTTTCGGATGTGACCCTGGTATTTTCCATGGGTGTGGGCAAATATGGTTGAATTTCTACTCTATGGTAGTATTGAGAGAACTTTAAATGTACATTTATTTACCAGGGAAGTTGACTGAGAACACATTCTCATTTACAGCAACAACCTGGGGAATAGTTACAGGAGGAGGAGATAAATGAGCCAAATGTAAACTGGGTATGATTAGGTGGCTATGATGGTATGAAGGCCAGGTTGGCAATTTAGCCACGACACCAGGATTAACACCCCTACTCTTACGATAAGTGCCATGGGATCTTTAGTGACCACAGAAAGTCAGGACCCCAGTTGAACGTCCTATCTGAAAGACGGCACCATACACAGGCCAAAGTCCCCCATCACTGCCCTGGGGCATTGGGATATTTTTTAGCCCAAAGGAAAGGGTGCTTCCTATTGGCCCTCCAACACCACTTTCAGCATCATCTGGTCTCCAATCCAGGGACTGACCAGGACCATCCCTGCTTAGCTTCAGAAGCATGTTAGTGTACAATAAATATACATGCCAAATGACAGCTTGACTGTGCTAGATTCAAAACATTTAAAAGTGTCTAATGTTTGGTGATTTCAATGAAATCATTATTTAAATGTATGCAGTGTTGTGACACATACAGAGTTGAAGACGGAAGTTTAAATACAACTAATATATTTAAACTCAGTATTTCACAATTCCTAGTAAAATTTCCCTGTCTTAGTTAAGTTAGGATCACCACTTTATTTTAAGAATACGAAATGTCAGAATAGTAGTAGAGAGAATTATTTATTTCAGCTTTTACTTCTTTCATCACATTGCCAGTGGGTCAGAAGTTAAACTCAATTAGTATTTGGTAGCATCGCCTTTAAATTGTTTAACTTGGGTCAAACGGTTAGCCTTCCACAAGCTTCCCACAATAATTTGGGTGAATTTTGGCCCATTCCTTCTGACAGAGCTGGAGAAACTGAGTCAGGTTTGTAGGCCTCCTTGTTCGCACACACTTTTTCAGTTCTGTCCACACATTTTCTATAGGATTGAGGTCAGGGGTTTGTGATGGCCACTCCAATACCTTGATTTTGTTGTCCTTAAGCCATTTTGCCACAACTTTGGAAGTGTGCTTGGGGTCATTGTCCATTTGGAAGACCCATTTGCGACCAAGCTTTAACTTCCTGACTGATGTCTAGAGATGTTGCTTCAATATATCCACATGATTTTCCTTTCCTCGTGATGCCATCTATTTTGTGAAGTGCACCAGTCCTTTTGCAGCAAAGCACCCCCACAACATGATGCTGCCACCCCCGTGCTTCACGGTTGGGATGGTGTTCTTCGGCTTGCAAGCCTCCCCCTTTTCCACCAAACATAACGATGGTTATTATGGCCAAACAATTATATTTTTGTTTAATCAGACCAGAGGACATTTCTCCAAAAAGTATGATATTTTTTCTCATGTACAGTTGCAAACCATAGTCTGGCTGTTTTGGGCGGTTTTGGAGCAGTGGCTTCTTCCTTGCTGAGCGGCCTTTCAGGTTATGTCGATATAGGACTCGTTTAACTGTGGATATAGAAACTGTTGTACCTGTTTCCTCCAGCATCTTCACAAGGTCCTTTGCTGTTGTTCTGGGATTGATTTGCACTTTTCGCACCAAAGTAAATTCATCTCTAGGAGACAGAGTGCGTCTCCTTCCTCAGCGGTATGATGGCTGCGTGTTCCCATGGTGTTTATATTTGCATACTATTGTTTGTGCAGATGAACGTGGTACCTTCAGGCATTTGGAAATTGCTCCCAAGGATGAACCAGACTTGTGGAGGTCTACAATTTTTTTTCTGAGGTCTAGGCTGATTTCTTTTGATTTTCCCATGATGTCAAGCAAAGATGCACCGAGTTTGAACGTAGGCCTTGAAATACATCCTCAGGTACACCTCTAATTGACTCAACTGATGTCAATGAGCCTATCATAAGCTTCTAAAGCCATGACATAATTTTCTGGAATTTTCCAAGCTGTTTAACAAAAGGCTAAGCTTGTGTTTGAATACATTTATTTCATTTAATTTGCGATTTTCATGAATAGGAAAAGTTTCTAGGGGTATTTATGTCCTCTGCGTTATGTTAATGCGTTTGAGGCTATGATTACGCTCCCGGATACGGGATTGCTCGTCCCGTTTTAAACAAGATATTTTGGCACGAAAAGATGCTCGACTATGCATATAATTGACAGCTTTGGAAAGAAAACACTCTGACGTTTCCAAAACTGCAAAGATATTGTCTGTGAGTGCCACAGAACTGATGTTACAGGTGAAACCCAGATAAAAATCCAACCAGGAAGTGCCGCATTTTTTGAAACCGCCTCAAGCCAATGACTCCTTATATAGCTGTGAATGAGCTAAGAATGAGCTTACGTTTTCCACGTATTCCCCAAGGTGTCTACAGCATTGTGATGTCTTTTTAGGCATTTCCATTGAAGAATGGCAGTAAGGGACCATAAATAGCATGTGGTCACATGGTGTCTCCCGCAGAAAATCTTGCGTAAAATACTGAGGTAGCCATTTTTCCAATCGCTTCTCATGAGAAACCAATTGCCTCGACGGATATATTATCGAATATATATGTTAAAAACACCTTGAGGATGGATCCTAAACAACGTTTGCCCTGTTTCTGTCGATATTATGTAGCTAATTTTGAAAAAAGTTTGGCGTTGTAGTAGTAGCATTTTCCGGTCGATTTCTCAGCCAAGCATGATGAAGAAACGGGAGCTATTTCGCCTACAAAAATAATATTTTTGGAAAAAAGGAACATTTGCTATCTAACTGGGAGTCTCCTGAGTGAAAGCATCCGAAGTTCTTCAAAGGTAAATGATTTAATTTGGTTGCTTTTCTTATTTCCGTGAAAATGTTGCCTGCTGCCAGCAGAGCTAGCATAGCAATATGCCATGATAAACTTACACAAATGCTTGTCCAGCGTTGGCTGTAACGCATATTTTGAAAATCTGAGATGACAGTGTTGTTAATGAGAATCCTCACTGAGGGAAAACTTTGGGCTTTTAAATTAGGGCTATTTTCTGTTGTCCTGATGCCGGAGTTACAAATACAGACAATTGTAAAATGGGTCTATTTGCGGAGAATCTCAGTCAGTTCCATAGCCTTGGTGGTATAGTGGTGAGCGCAGCAGTCTTACAAACTGCAGTCCAGGATTCGGTTCCCAGCCGAGGTGTTAACTAAAAAAGTTTTGGGTTGTAATTAAACTAATTGTATTGCAGAGAAAGTTATAGTCACTAGTATTGGTATAAGATATAAACTGAACGTTTTAAATAGTTTATTTGGTTCAAATTGAAAGACTAATTCATTCAACTTAAAATAAGGACGGAGCGAATTTTGATGCAAGACGATGTCAGTTCACTAAATTATCTGTTTGAATAATGTATTGGGAATAGAGTCGTAATTAAAATGCTAAATCAAAGACGAGACAGTTACTTAAATCAAATGAATTCTAAATAATAACGAAGAGACAATTACGATAGATTTGTGCCCATCGAAGTGTTCTTATAAATTTAGCGAATTGAGAGATGAGAGATGTTGATTGATGTTGTACATTCTAATTCAGGATTCAACAGATGTGATAAATTAGGTTTGGTTTATCGAACCCATACTACTGTTGCTGCAGACAGCCAACAATTATTTACAATTCATTGAAAGTCGTTGCGGCTCGGCTCTAGGTTGAGCGCTTGTTGATGACATCACTCGCAAGGCACTTTTGTCGCCACGGAAATTATGTCGTGACTGGGGGTTTCGGAGAAAATTTTTGTGTCATTTAGAAGGAAAATGCGTGCATTATTGTTTGGAGTCACTTTTCAGAAGTTGATGAAAATTTCCAAAAACATTTCTAAAAGTTGTTGTGAGTCGTCAGGGTAGTCAGGAAAGATGCTAAAAACTAGCAGCAGATTCGCTAGGTTGAATTTGGTTATTTGAGCTTTTCCCCTGATACGTAGACATCTGTAACAGGGGCAAGTTGGATTTTTCTTGTAGAACAGGCAGATGGTGTTTTGTTTTATTGAGATGTAAACGTGAGTCTCTGAGTAATTATGTCATCTGAAGCATTATAGTAGTGAGTTTTTGTATAGTTAGTTTTTTGCTGATAAAAGTGGTTTGTTTATTTGGTTACTGTTTATTGTTTATTTTAGGAGTTGATTTAACTTAATGAAACATTGTATTCTGGTGTGTTTAAGTAGGATTCCTTCTTCCAGGACGGATGGAAGTTATCTAAAATATGTAAGTTGAAGGAGCCATGGGAGAATGCGTGTACATTTTTATTAAATATCTGGGATTAAATTGCGGATTTCTTACACTGAGAAATGTACAACATTTGCGGCAGAGGGAAAAAGTAATACATTGGATAATAATGTTATCTGGTTAATTATATCTAAAGGTAGCATGTTCATTTAAGTAAACATATACATTGACGTTGTTTAAAGGCACAGTCAACTTAGTGTATGTAAACTTCTGACCCACTGGAATTGTGATACAGTGAATTATAAGTGAAATAATCTGTCTGTAAACAATTGTTGGAAAAATTACTTGTGTCATGCACAAAGTAGATGTCCTAACCAATTTGCCAAAACTATAGTTTGTTAACAAGAAATTTGTGGATTGGTTGAAAAACGAGTTTTAATAACTCCAACCTAAGTATATGTAAACTTCCGACTTCAACCGTACATGATCTTTGATCAGCTTCAATTAAATCAATATTTAAGTATGACTGTTTGAAGAAATAAGTCGCTCTCACTGGGTTAGAATTTCCACCACATTAGAGAGAAAGCTCTAGAGTCCAACTTGAAGCTATCATTACTTTCAACATCCTAATTACTATCGGGGACGGCAGGTAGCCTAGTGTTTTACGCGTTTGGCCAGTATTTCAAAAGGATGCTGGATCGAATCCCCTGGCTGATAAGGTAAAAATCTGATGTTCTGCCCCTGAACAAGGCAGTTAACCCATTGTTCCCCGGTATGGTGTCATTGTAAATAAGAATGTATTCTTAACTGACTTTCCTAGTTAAATAGAGGTTACATTTAAACCCCTCTTATTGTGTGTGAACGTTCTCGGTCCCTTACTTTAAAACAAAACTTTAAAGATGCCAATAAAGAATGCAAATAAACTTACCGATAGAAAAGAGCAGGACTTGGTAATAGGGAGAGAGTCTGACCCCCATGTCCTACAGTAAAGGGAGAAATAAAGAGAACATTCAGGCTAATGTCAGCCAACAGATGATTCGTTGAAGTCATTATCAGTGACAGGCTGTGATATAAGCCAACTTCTCTTTTAAATTAAAAAAAAAAATGTTTATTTTAATTTTATTCGTTTTGAATGATTTATTACAAAAAACACAAGAAAAGGGTAACATTAAAGTATTAGAACATGAACGACAAACAATACAGCATCAAGACACTTAAACATGTATCAGTTTTTCCGCAACAGAGCCATCCGTATGTGTGAGGGTGCGTGTGCATGATAGTGATATAAAATATATGTCATAGTTTCCTTTTTCACGATCACAATCTTGTGAAAGCCGAACCCTCCAAGATCCTCCCACAGTTCCCCAATAGCTGTCCCTCAACCATTTGAGACCCCTCCCACAGCCGCCCCAGAGCAAAAAATAAAAATACAATTAATTCCATTCCCCACCCCCAAAAATCCCCCAATGCACCAACAACCAAAAATAAGGAACTAAAGAGAAAAAAAAGACAGAAGAAAACAGCAAACAACAATGCAAAAAAAGAATAAAACTAAATAAAAATACATTTAAAACAAAGGAAATCAAGGACAACTGAAATCATAACAGCAATGCCTACTTTATATGTTTGTGTGCATGTCTGGCACTATTACATGTATGTGTGTGTTCTTGTATGTGTTTATTTGAATGAGAGTGTGTGTATATGCATGTGTACAAACACCTGCACGGCATCAGCCCCAGGCAAACCAGCATTAGTTGTAAAAACACTGCCACCTAGTGTCATTAAAATGTACTTTTATGTTTTATTTTGACTTTTTTTCCCTTTATCTTTTGACCATCATTCTCTCTCTCACACAGCAACTCCACTCCCACTTGTCTCCAATTCCACATACCAACCCGCAGCTTCCCTCAGCCCATACCATCTACCTCTGCTGGCCATCCACTTCGTGTTTCTACGCAACATTTATCTTTTAACTATGCTATGATGTCTAACGTACAATTTCAATCTCTCTAATCAAATAGAATCTATAGATTGCGTGTTGAGGATAAATACTTTCACTAAGAGTATTACTATATTATTAATTGACTGACCCATCTCTCCAGATCTCCTAACAGTACTATTTCTAGGGTAAATGTTTTAGATCAATTCTATGCATTTTCAGCCATTCCTGAACCTGAGACCAGAAACGGGCTACCTGAGGGCAATACCAAAATAAATGGCCTATTGATTCTGTATCCTCACAACAAAATCTGCAGAGATTCGATGACTTCATTCACCAAATATTCAACATTTTGTTGGTGGCAAGAATTCTATATAATCATTTTAGCTGAAAAGCACAAAGTCTTGAATGTTGTGTTGTTTTATATATCAACTCATACTGTACCCTGTACCATGGAATCGGTACATCAAACATCTCTTCCCAACCATTTTTCAATCTGTATGGCACAGTTGTCAACATCCTGGTCCTCAAATGAAACTGGTATAAGTTCCTTTTTATGCTATTTTTATTCCTCTGCCAGTTTTGATCCCATATTGGGCAGACAGACCAGTTCCCTACCTCCGCCCATTGCCACCCGCCTTCTCCATTTTTGGGGCAATGCTGTAATCAATTGGTTGTACTCTTGGATTGAGCAGACCTTCCCGTACAATTCTGATAACACCATGAAAGGACATAACTCTACCATTACAATTAACAATATCATTTAAAAACAAAATACCCCTTTCAAACATCTTTCCCATAAAAACAGGTATTTTATCAACCAGCACATTTGAGTTCAGCCATAATATTTGTTGTAATACAGTGCCTTGCGAAAGTATTCGGCCCCCTTGAACTTTGCGACCTTTTGCCACATTTCAGGCTTCAAACATAAAGATATAAAACTGTATTTTTTTGTGAAGAATCAACAACAAGTGGGACACAATCATGAAGTGGAACGACATTTATTGGATATTTCAAACTTTTTTAACAAATCAAAAACTGAAAAATTGGGCGTTTTTCAATTAATAGACAGGCATTTACCTCTCCATGGTTGCAGGATCTTTGCAGTTTTCTATTGAAATTCATTGTGGAGAGCTTATTTATATATTTTGTGACATGAATACCGAGTACGTCTACTTCACCATCAGCCCATTTCATAGGTAAGCTGCAAGGTAATGTAAAAGTTGTACTTTTTAAGGATCCAATACATAATATTGTACATTTGACTTAATTAGGTTTTAGTCCAGAGAATCCAGAAAAGTTATCTACATCTTCAATGAGACATTGCAGGGGTCTAGCGTATGGACTTAACATAAAACTTGAGTCATAGGCATACATGGACACCTTTGTTTTTAAGCCTTGGATTTCTAATCCTCTAATGTTGTTATTGGATCTGATGTTGATAGCTAGCATTTCGATGGCCATAACGTATAGATATGTTGACAGCGGACACCCTTGTTTAACTCCTCTTGACAATTCAAAACTCTAAGAAGTAGGTGTAATTTACTATTATACACCTGGGGTTGCTATACATAATTTTTTACCCATTTTATAAGAGCATTACCAAAACTGAAAGAATCCAGGCATTTAAAAATAAAATCCAGTCTTACTTTATCAAATGCCTTTTCAAAATCTGCTATAAATACTATTCCTGGCTTCTTATATGTTTCATGATGTTCTATTATTCCTAGTAGTTGTCGTATGTCCAATGTATCGTCCAGGTAAAAAACCTGTCTGATCAGGATGAACAATATCTGGTAAAAACCCTTTAATTCTGAGTGCTAATGCATTTTGCATTTTAGTATTTTTGCATCATAACATTGAAGTGTAAGGGGCCTCCATTTTTTTTAGATAGGCCGGGTCTTTATATTTGCCATCTGGGTCTTGTTTTAATAATAGAGAAATCAGACCTTCCTGCTGAGTACCTGCCAGACTACCATTTATATAGGAGTAGTTAAAACAATCCAACAGTGGAGCTTTTAGTATATCAAAAAATACTTGATATACCTCTACCGGTATGCCATCAAGCCCTGGGGCTTTTCCAGACTGAAAGGATTTAATAGCCTCAGAAAGTTCTTCCTCTGTAATTTGGCCTTCACACTGATCGTTCTGTACATTTGTTAATTTTCCATTTTTTCCATTATTTGGAAAGTATTCCTTACCGTAATCTTCATTCAGTGAGAGAGGATGAGACGGAAAAGAGAACATCTGTCTAAAATAATTAGCTCCCTCTTTAAAAATATCATTCGGAGAATCATAGATGACTCCGTCTTCAGTAATGAGTTTCTGCAAATTATTTTGTGTTAGCGTTCCTGTATTGGAGATTCAGGAAGACTATTGTGCATTTTTCTCCATATTCCATCCAGTTTGCTTTTTTGTAATAGATTACATTAGATCGTTCTTGAATAAGTTCCTCAAGTTCTTTTTGTTTTTCCTCTAACTTGTTTTATATCTCTGTAGTATCGTTTTTATTGCTATCTACCTGTACTATTAGTTCATCGATTTCCCTTGTTAGTCTTGTTTCTTTAGCCAGAAACTGCTTTTTTATTATTGATGAATATTGAATTGAATGAAGGTACATTTAAAGATATCCCAAACAATAAGGGGATTTGCTGAACCTATATTATACTGGAAAAATTCAGTTCTAAATTAATTTGTCTTAGTTAAAAATAAGTTGTCCTCCAGTAAACTTTGATTACATTTCCAATATCCCCGTCCATGTGAAAAATCTATAAGAGTTATGTGAATGCCAATTAGATGATGATCCAATCGCATTCTGTCTCCTATTAAAACTTTTTTAACCTTTGACGACTAGCTTGATTAAGTCTCCTCCATGTATATCTCACTAGGACGGGTTTTTTTAGTCTCCAAATATCCACTATTTCTAATGTGTCCATAATATTTGTGATTTCCTTAAGGGCACTGTGATGATAGTTTGTAGAGTGATTTCCTTTAAGGTCCATTGAGGTACTTAACACTGTGTTATAGTCTCCTACCATAATGATTAGATCATTTGTTGCATGTAAGTTCAATAAATTTGTATAAATGTTTTCGAAGAAGTGTGGATCATCCTGATTTGGACCATATAGATTAATGAGCCAAATCTCTTTTTCGGCCACTTTCATATTCAAAATGATCCACCTTCCTTGCGAATCATTCCTGATTATTTGCACATTCAGATCAAGATTTGTGTTAATTAATATCATCACACCCTTTGAGCTCCTTTGTCCATGACAGAAAATTATTTCACCACCCCATTCCTTTTTCCACACAACTTCATCTAAGGATGTAGAGTGAGTTTCCTGTAAACAGTATATGTTATAATCCTTTATTTAAGCCATGTAAAGACAGATCTTTTTTTTATATTCTGCCAAACCGTTACAATTATAACTAGCTATACTTATTTCACCCCTTACCATAACTAGATATTCTCAGTCTAAATTGACCATACTTAGTGCTTGTAAAGTTACTGCCATTAGTGATATTATGGTCAAAACTAGAGCTTTCAAATGTCTGATATGAATTCAAGAAATAGGTTCTAGCAATATTTATTTTATTACCTTGCCTGTTTGCCTGTGAGCCAATGCCACAGATGTTAGAAAATTGAGACAAATTACGTGTGTAACAAATCTGTGTTGGTTGATGTGTATGATATTGGATATGATATAATGAGAGTGTGTATGATGTCTATAAGAGTAAGACTATAATGTGTGATGTCCAAATAAATAATAACTCTGCCAATTTGCATGTTTCAGTGTCTGTGTGTAACATGTAGTGCGTATTGCCTTTCCTCTGCTTTTGATCAGCTCCTTTTGTTGGTAGTGTTAAAATTTTGCGATGATCGGTCGGGGACCCTTGGTCTTGTCACTCCAAGCTCCAAGTCTGTGTACTAGGTGGAAAGCCACCTTGTTTGCATTCTCTATAGGAAGTTTCAATGCGGATTTCATGAAATCTCTGATCGCGCCCTCTGGATTATTGGATGTGTCCTCAGGAATACCAGAAAAATATAGATTTTCACGCATGCTACGAATTTGTATGTCTAGCATCTCCTTCATCACCGTGTTTTCCCTGAGTAGACAATCCATGTTGGAATCGTGTATTTTTACCTTGGCTGTGAGTGTCTTGTTTTCTCTTTGGAGCTTGAGAATTTCACTCTGGCTGAACTCCAAACTCCCCCTCAGTATCTTCAATCTAAATGTTCATATTTTCAGTTGTATGGTCAGAGGGACTTGATACAGACACAAAAAAATCAAACAAAGGGTATTTGTCAAAACTTTATAAGATATTCCACAGAACAATTGTTTAAGAGGATATGGCAGATATACGCCCCCTTTGGAGAGATTGGGTACCCCTAGTAAACTGGAAAAAAAATCTTTCAAAAATTGTTAATATATGCAAATAAAAATTATTATTGGATAGAAAACACTCTAAAGATTCTAAAACCGTTGGAATTATGTCTGTAAGTATAGCAGAACTCACAGGGCAGGCATTCTTCCAAACTAGTTTCTGTGGCCATGAAAGTTGGAGCAACTTTGACGTCATGCCCCCACCCTTCCCAACCAGCTATGATTCTGGGGACACTTTCTATCTCTTCCGCTAGATGTCCTCTTTCATTAGAGCTTCAAACCGTTCAAATCGCGCGAGAATTGACCCTATGGGAGTGAAATTAGTGCGTGCCACGAGAGAATAGGCTGTGCGTATGGGCGCGAATTGGTCACAGTCATTCCTTTGTTTCCAGCACTGAAGAGAAGGGCAGACGATGGGCGATTGAATTGAAGTTTGTTTTGCACGTCTAAAACATCATAAAGCTTGCTTCTGCACTTAGTTTGACCTGTTTAGTCGACATATAATGTGTAATTTTGAAGTTTTGATGCGCAACTTATCCGGACCAGAGGACGTTTTGGGTGCATTTCAGCTGATGTTATTAGCAGTAGCTAATACAAAGACGCAAGACTTGAAACCAAACGATGTATTGGGTAAGTATGAAGCCTTCCAGAACATTCTGAACGAAGACCATCGAAGGTAAGGGAATATTTATGCTTAAATCTGTGTTTCTGTTGACTCCAACATTACGTGGAAATGTAGCTTGGAACTGAGCGCTGTCTCACAATATGGAATAGTGTGCGATTTCTGTAACGTTAAAAATAAATCTAACACAGCGGTTGCATAAAGAAGCAGTGTATCTTTCTAACTATATGTAGAACATGTATATTTAGTCAAAGTTTATGATGTCTATTTTACGTTATCTTGCCGCGCTACATAGATTTCCTGCGGGCGTTTTTGAGTAATTTCTGAAGGTGAACTCACTGTAAATGGACATTTATGGATATAAATGGCATATTATTGAAAAAAAAAAATATGTACTGTGTAATATGTCATATTACTGTCATCTGATGAAGATTTTCAAAAGGTTAGTGAGCGATTTATTTTTTAATCCTGCGTTTGTTGATTGCATGTTTTGGCTATTGAAATGAGCTGTGTCTGGTGGTGGTTTTACATATATATGTGCTATGTTTTCGCCGTAAAACATTTTAGAAATCTGACTTGCTGGCTAAATGAACAAGATGTTTATCTTTCATTTGAGCTATTGGACTTGTTAATGTGTGGAGGTTAAATATTTTTAAGAATATTTTTGCGTTCCATGCGCCACCGTTCCAGCTGCACGTGGGAGGGTTGATTCCCAATTGGGAACCAGTATCGTAGACAGGTTAAAGACGTCATTAAACAATGCCAACACACTGACCAAAAGATGAGGCAGGACTTGGTTGTCCAAGGGAGGGTGTCTGACCTCCTTGTACTAAAGGGAGAAACAAAGAGAACAGTCAAGCTAATGTCAGCCAACAGATGATTGGTTACAGCAGGGATTCCCAACCACGAGTCTGTGGACCCTCCTGCTCTTTTTATAGTTTATAGCCTGGCTGATGCACAGATCTGTGATACACACTTAGAAAAAAGGTGCTATCTAGAACCTAAAAGTGTTCTTCGGCTGTCCCCATAGCAAAACCCTTTGAAAAACCCTTTTTGGTTCCAGATATAACCCTTTTTGGTAATCCAATAGGGTTTTACCTAGAACCAAAAAGGCTTCTCCTAACCTTTTTTCTGAGTGTAGGCAAACAGTGTTTTATGCTACATTACATAAATCTTATTAATTATAATGTAGTAATAGATCATGTATATTTATACAGCATAAAACCTTATAAAGCACACAGAAAATATGTAACACTCAGTTTAACAGGTTTCAGGTCTCCCAAAATGGTAACATTTTTTTAAAGAAAATTTGTATTTGAAAAGTTTTACCTTCCTTTACTTTTGTGTCTCTCTCTCAGGTTATTTTAACAGTATACCTATCAGGTTTAATTAATTCAACAATTTCATATCAATAGCCTAAGCCAGGTTAAAGTCTTTTATTTTTTCACAAAGATCAGTTGCAAGCTTTGTAAATAGCCACTAGTGACTAGTCCACATTACAAGGTAGGATAAATCTATCAATAGCAGTTTTCTGCACATTTTCTACTGCGCGCATCCTTCTCTGGCATGCCCACATGAGCAAAACCACATGACTAATTTGATTTCCGTAAAGTACACAAACCTAAGAGACAGCTGACCGAGGCAAATCCCCAGTTGGTTAGGCCCACCTGTGGCCTAATTCCAAAACATCTTGTGAAGTTCCCAGTCTGTCAAAGGGCTCATAAACGCAGTGGCATTCAGATGCACGTGGCACTGCTGTTCCTGTCACTGCCCATATGCCCTCATTCCAGGTTAGCCTACTGTTAATCAACCTAGTTAGACTGATGCCCTTTGGAGTGCCATGTTGGGGTACCATACACTGTATGGATAAGCTTATTGGGTGGGTGAAGGGTGGGGTTGTCAATGGGATTTGATCATGTCAGTCTGAATCAGGCTTCGTGAAGGGAAAAGAGGCAGCTGTACATTTTGCATGTCTTTACTGGTTGCACATTCACACACCATTTGCAGCATGTGTGTACGCAATTCACGATGGCTGTCATTGTCAGCATATAGGCCTATAATTGGAACACCCTGGCATCGACATAACTCTCATACTCGGGTGGACAGGCTCACACACACACATAGTGCTGTACACCAGATGCACACCACAGCACACACACATTTTTTCAGACCTCTTACACTGGACGTATTGCTGAGTGTGAGTCGAGAAGGATATGTTCCCCGTGAAATACAGACATAGTGTGAAATGTTGTAGTTATTTTTCTCACTGCCATTTGCTCATGTAAAATGTCACCCAAAGTGTAATTTTACTCTAAGTGTCCTAAATATTGATTTCATAACACATTAGAAAAACCATTGTGCATTCTCAGAATTCCTGGTCCAGCTCTAAATGACGTTCAGCTTATAAAGGCTTAAAAATGTCATAATGCCTTCATAAAGCACGACACAAATGTGTTACAAAGCATCTATAACCATATGTCATGCTATATTAAGGGTTCATAAATGTGGCATAACTGTGTGACATAATCATCCATGTCAAATCTGATATAAATATGTGCTTTATAAAGGTTTGTGCTGAAGGATGGCATACGTTCTGAAGTGATGTCATGTTAGTCACATTACACCCAATCTCGTTCCCAGACAATTCCTCCCAAATGTGAGGATGGTCTGATGGACCAACACATAAAAGTTGGCCTTCATTAGTTAGGGTTATGTTTAAAATACAATTTTAAGAAGATAAATAGTGGAAATTGGCAGGATTTAGCAATAATTATGACTTTTTGACTGTGTTAAGTAGTGACGATGTCAAATCCTATAGAATTCTATAGTCCCTCCCACTAAGGCCAATTTTGAATAGCCTGGGGACAACAATACAACAAGAAACACTTACCTTGATGAAAGCCCCCAACCTAAAGAAATTGAAAGTTGCTTTCTTCCCGGAACCAAGTTACATTTTTTTCACTACACAAACACACAAATAACAAAAACAAGCCATATTTCGTGGTGCTGGGCCCAGTCAGGTCTTTGACACATTCACCCACTCCCCCACTGAAAGATCAGCCTCAAAATGTTGGCACCATTGTAACAGGTTGTAATCAAGCCCTGGTCTCCAGCATGGGAACAGAAGAGGAATACCTGGTGCGGTAGTCTGAGGGAGGAATACTCCAAATCATCTTGGTTCTGACACACACACACACACACACACAAGTTTTGCAGGTCCATCAACCCATTGAAATACCTATCACAACCTACAGTAACCTGTGGAACGTGATAAAACCTTGACAAATCAGCAGAATGTTAATAACCTATTTATTGACACTTTATGTAGTGACCTATAATAGTTACAGTACCAGTCAAAAGTTTGGACACACCTACTCATTCAATGGTTTTTATTTATTTATACTGTTTTCTACATTGTAGAATAATAGTGAAGACATCAAAACTATGAAATAACACATATGGAATCATGTAGTAACCAAAAGTGTAAACAAATCAAGATACATTTTATATCTAAGATTCTTAAAAGTAGCCACCCTTTGCCTTGATGATAGCTTTGCACACTCTTGGCATTCTCTCAACCAGTTTCACCTGGAATGCTTTTGCAACAGTCTTGAAGCAGTTCCCACATATGCTGAGCACTTGTTGGCTGCTTTTTCTTCACTCTGCAGTCCAATTCATCCCAAACCATCTCAATTGGGTTGAGGTTGTGTGATAGTGGAGGCCTGGTCATCTGATGCAGCAATCAATCACTCTACTTCTTGTTCAAATAACCCCTACACAGCCTGGAGGTGTGTTGGATCATTGTCCTGTTGCAAAACAAACAACAGTCTCACTAAGAGCAAACCATATGGTATTGATGCAGAATTCTGTGGTAGCTATGCTGGTTAAGTGTGCCATGAATTCTAAATAAATCACAGACAGTGTCACCAGCAAAGCACCCCCACACCATCACAACTCCTCCACCATGCTTCACAGTGGGAACCACACATGCAGAGGTCATCCGTTCACCTACTCTGCGTCTCACAAAGACATAGCGGTTGGGACCAAAAATCGCAAATTTGGACTCCACCGGTCTAATACCCATTGCACGTGTTTCTTGGCCCAAGCAAGTCTTCCTCGTTTGTTTTCCTTTAGTAGTTGTTTCTTTGCAGCAATTCGACCATGAAGGCCTGATTCACGGTCTATTCTGAACAGTTGATGTTGAGATGTGTCTGTTAAACTCTGTGAAGGATTTATTTGGGCTGCAATTTCTGAGGCTGGTAACTCTAATGAACTTATCCTCTGCAGAAGAGGTAACTCTGGGTCTTCCTTTCCCGTTGCGGTCCTCATGAGAGACAGTTTAATCATAGCTCTTGATGATTTTTGCAACTGCACTTGAATAAACTTTCAAAGTTATTGACATTTTCTGGAATGTCTGACCTTCAGCCTTATTTGAGCTTTTCTTGCCATAATATGGACTTGGTATTTTACCAAATAGGGCTATCTTCTGCATACCACCCCTACCATGTCACAACACAACTGACTGACTCAAACACATTAAGAAGGAAATAAATTTCACGAATTCACATCTGTTAATTCAAATGCATTCCAGATGACTACCTCATGAAGCTGGTTGAGAGAATGCTAAGAGTGTGCAAAGCTGTCATCAAGGCAAAGGGTGGCTACTTTGAAGAATCTCAAATATAAAATATATTTTCATTTCTTTTCAATGTTTTGGTTACTACTGTAACCAAAATCATGTACTACGGTACATGTACAGTACATTTACAATGTAGAAACAAATAAAAACCCTTGAATGAGTAGGTTTGTCCAAACTTTGGACTGCCTTATATGATGCTGTCAGTTCAGAACAAATAATTATTTACAGTGTCTTCCCTGTTCAGGGGAAGAACGGCAGATTTGTACCTTGTCAGCTCAGGGATTTGAACTTCTGGTTACTAGTCCAATGCTCTAACCACTAGGCTACCCTGCCGCCCCATACATAAAGACTTAATGATTTCAACACGAATTACACAAACAGGAATTAACACAGTGCATTATCACTAACAGATAAATTAAATAAACATTAAAGACATGTTTAAACCATACATTTCCATTTATACTTCCGGATCACAGAATTTCTGAGATTTTCAAAATAAAAGTGCCCCACTTAATAGTAGAGAAGTGTCAATAACCAAAATAATTGTCTAAACATTAATAATGATTCACATCTGATCATATTTAAGTGACGTTTGTATTAAATGTGGGTTTTATAACATGTTCCAATGTCAAATAAATGCCCCCAATGCTAATCACTGTACAGTTTTTGGAATACATTTTGATTTAGAGCAAGAACTACTGTGGGAGCCGCAGTAAAAGTATTAAAGGGAATATTCAATAGGGTCGGTAGAATGCATATATGGTGTCATTTCATGGGGTACGGAGTGATGCTGGCCTTTTACTCCACCCATTACATTGGTAGCCTAATCACATCACGTGCACTAACTGCAGTACAGAAAATCCACTAACCAAACAATAGTCCAGGGCATGCTCACTGATTAAAAGGGGAAATACACCAAATAAATTAACTTCTCACATTTTTCCCAGACCTCAAAATTCATCCCCTTGTTCGTTTTAAGCATTATTGTGAACACAGAACATCTAAATGCTGTTGTTGTTCAATAAAAAAAAGTTTGACTTTTGACTACACTTAAGAGTGGGGGAAGTTGAGGTCAGGTCCAATACTGACTATGCACCCAATAGGGAAAGAGATTGGGCCATCCTGGAAGTGGTTTAGTGAAATATAATATAATATATAACATCCAAAGGGACTGTGTGAATACATTTTTACGTATGGGTGGTCCCGGGTATCAAACCCAATATCCCAGTGATGCATTGCTCTACCAAGATGCATGACAGGGTTATACATGCTTTGTGAAGCCTCAATTTAATATGATTTATAAATTCTAGAATTAAGCTGTGCTTACACCACCCTTTTTTAAAGAACAGGTTTATGTCATATTTGATATAGTGAATTTTGTCACATTTGACACTGGTGGTTAAGTCACACAGTTATGCCACATTTATGAACCCTTTATAAAGCATGACGTAGAGTTATAGATTATTTGTAACACATACGTGTTGTGTTTATGAAGGCTGTATGAAGCCTTTATAAGCTGCACATTATTTCAAGCGAGACTGAATTCATCAATATTAAAGAGTCTCTTACACTGGTGTTAAAGATGCTGACATATGCCTATACAAACTGACACTCAATTACTCAAACCACACACACTGGCCTGACAAGTGACACCCACACACAAACAAAAGCCTCAAAGGGTTCAGGGGCAGGTAGATATAAATAGTGCTCCTCTTGACGGCTCAGTCACTGGAGGACAGAGCAATCCACGCTCTCTTGTGACCCAGCCCCCTGATCCTTCCAGAGGGCTCGGGAAGTCACCCTTGTGTCTGTCCCCAGAGCTGAGATTTACGCTCCCTAACCCATACACGGAACAAGGCACATGCTTCCCAGGGTATGAGGACAGTTGGGTGGGGGAGGGATAGATACCATGCTCCCTCCAACCAACTCCCCCAACTACCATGCCTTGGCATCAGATACAGGGGTATATAAGCGTGGGTAATAATACTTATGCTGGTAAGTTGCAGTTATCCTTTTTCTGGGGAAGAGGGATAGGAGATACAGAAGGACAGACAGTCATACATACAGGAGTTTGTCATGAAGGGCCATACGCAAGTAAATCCTTTGTAAATCAGTTGTTCCTCAAAATAAAAATACACCATTGGTTTGATTAAAGCAACAATTATTTGTCTTCTCACTTTATATGTCTTATCTCGTTGCTGCTTTTCACTCTTTCACAGGAAACACTTGTGAAACATCAACAGCACCTACAGAGGCAAAGGGATGTTGTCGCATACAGGATGAAGAAGCTAGCAGCTAAGCAGGTTGACTTTACAGTAAGTCAATGATTGTCTGGTGAATGTCTCTCGTCAGAAGCCTGAAGAACACTTGTTGGCATCCTATTCTATTTCGTTTAGATTCAGAGCTGGGGTGAGTTCCATTGCAATTCATTTCAATAAGTTTTATGGAACATTATGTCTGAGGGATAGGGAGTTTTGGGAGATGGTGAAATAGACCTACAAATGCTTTGAATTGCAGCAATGGTTTTATAGGCTTTCCAAAGATGTCATAGTCACTTGCCACTGTGAATCTGTATCTTTAAAAATGGTATTTCCATTGCAATGCTGTCAAATGTTCTAATTATGACCATTTCACATGACCCCTCCCCCACTTCAGAAGAAGACCAATGCACTGAAGGAGAAGATTAAGAAGAAGTATGAGGACATGAAGAGGGTTCTGGATGAGGACCTGCGGATCACGCTGACCCAGCTGGACATGGAGTATCAAGCCACAGAGTGCACCATTGAGGACAGAATAGAGCGCTGCTACCACCTCAGTCAGGAACTTGACCAGGAGATAGCCCAGCTCAGCACCCAAATGGAGAAAGAGGAGACAGATGACAAGGTGAAGGCCATCTGAACATAACATAGGGACATTCTAATTTGACTCACATGCCTGTAACTATCACATAAAGAGTGTGCCAGCAAGTTATGCACACTTACTTCAAGTTTGGATTTGGCCCGTAGAAGCAGGGTTGGAGTCATTTCTGAATTCAATTGCTGATCAAATTAAATTATTGATTTAAATTCTAATTAAATAGTTCCCAGGTTGCAGAATAGGAATTTCAGTATAGGAAACAGAATATAATTACATGAAGTAGGTTTCACCCTACATGAATGCCATGTTTGTACGAAGTCCTGATATTCATATTCGACTTACCTTGCAAAATCTAAAAGTTATGCTAGGACGCTACAATCTACATGGGTGTCAATGGAGAGGCTAATTTAGTCAAATTTATTGAAACAAATATTTGGTAGCACTTTATAATATCTCCACATAATAAAACATTTAAAATGGATAAGTAAGTAGTTCATTCATATTTTATGAATAATTTATGAATCATTACTCCCACATTTGTAAATGTTAGTAATCTGGATATTCAAACATTTATAAACAACTTTTAAAGTATTTAAGATGTAAAACATAGGTCCTTAAAAACCATTTACTAATCATTAGTTACATATTTTTTGTGTGGCCCTATCTAAAGTGTGGGATATTTATACTTTATAAATACTTCTTGTGTGAAGATTGTAATTTCTCACAAAATGCTGGACATGCCATTGGTAGATCCGAGCAGTACTGGGTTCTCCTTAAGGTCTCAAAATGCCCCCTAGAACATACCAATGGTTAACCTTTTTCTGCCTGTCCGTTCGAAAATCAGAAACATGTTTCCAGTGGTTGTCACATCAATATCTCTGGGCTGCAATCATCACATTTTTCATAAAACCCCTCTTTTGATAGGTTAAATTATGCATTAATAATATATGATTGGTTTATGGGTTAAGGGGCGGGAATTAGCCTCAACACGAATATTGCTAATTTGAGGCAGCTGCCACAGGGAGGCGCTTCTCCCCCCCTTCGATTTGACTTTGGCAGCTCCATCATTCGAATTTGGACAAAAATATCAAGGTAAGAAACTGTATGTAATTCGTTTTTATATTAGTAACGATAATATTTACATTTTAGTCTGTTTTTTCAGATTGAGTAGATGAGTCTGTGAAATGAACTTTTGATGCCTGGTGAGCTAACTATCTACCAAGCCAAGCAGTAGAATCAGCTTGAATATGAGTTGACAATTTCTGAGGTAAAAGTTATTATATGATCAATGACATCAATATTTTTTAAGTACATGAAAAGCTTTAAGAAGCTTTATGAAATATTCTCAGATAATGGTAGCTATCTAGCTAGATTGCTAGCTAGCCACCTAACTAGCTATGATGTGCTAGCCTGTGTTGTTCAAGTAAGTCACCCAAAACAAAGCAAGGTAGCCTACTTGATGTTAATGTTTGATAACTACAAAATACAATGCATTTGTCAATGGGTGTTAGAGCTAGAAACAAACTGGCTAGTGAATATACAGTACCTTCAGAAGTATTCAGATCCCTTGAGTTTTTCCACATTTAAGTTAGGTTACAGCCTACATTTTTAAACATTTCTAAAAATCTGTTTTCACTTTGTCATTATGAGGTGTAGATTGCTGAGGAATTAAAAATACATATATTTTAGAATAAGTCTGTAATGTAACAAAATGTGGAAAAAGTCAAGGTGCCTGAATACTTTCTGAAGGCACTGTATTGTGTCCCTAGCTAGCCTGCTAAAAGGGAAAGGGTTGCTGTGAAGAAAAATTGGATGAGTACATTTGAATAGCAAGAGTCATATCCCCATAGCTAGTCATCCCCTGCTGGCTGTATATTATTAGGTGTCTGTTTATCTGTGATATGAATCCTATAAAATATTAAGCCTTCTGGCTGTTGATTCCAAGAATTAATGTAATGTTATAGCCTAAACCTAATTATAATAGCTTAGAAATAATGGCTTTGGTGGTCAGCTTGGTAACTAAATGTTCCTGGTCTAGCTGGTTTGTGACTGCTACTTACAGGTATACATTATCATATTATTTCAGTTATGGACTATCAGATATACAATTATATGGCATGTTTTCCCAAATGTTATAGTGAAAACCTTTGTATAATAACATGAAACATTGTCACCATGCGATTGTTAACTTGTGGATACAATATTCAATTTCATTGATGATTCCTTTTTTTATGTACTGAAGTGTATTTTGAATATAACTTTAAGTCAATCTCACTCTTTTCTTTGGAGGGGTTGTCACTGATTTATATTTAAAATTGTAATGTTCATTGTTTGTCTTTATGTTTGAGTTTTGGAAATGGACAGCGGAGACCATTACCAGCGGATATTACAGTCCCTGTCCATGAGGAGGAGGACACTGACGTCAGATGTCATTGCTTCGGAATGCCTGCAGGATGAGGAGGACCATGAAGGCACGGCCTTCTTAGAGAAAGATGCCCATGATGCTGAGCTACTCAGTGAAGAGGAGAATGAAGAAAATTAGATCAAGAATTCAGAGGAAGATGAGAAGCCACCACCTGAGGCCTCTCAGCCAAGCTCTTCAACTGAAAGGTAACTATAAATTATGTGTTACTGATATGTCTTATCAGGCCTTCATACAGTGTCGTCAGAAAGTATTCACACAGTATTCACATTTTGTTGTGTTAAAGCCTGAATTGAAAAATAGCAATTAAATATATAAAAAAATTGGTCACTGACCTACACACAATACCCCATAATGTCAAAGTGGAATTCTGTTTTTCAAAATTGTTACAAATGTAAACAAAATGTAATGCTTAAATATCTTGAGACAATAAGTACTCAACACCTTTGTTCTGGCAAGCCTCAATCAGTTCAGGAGTAAAAATGTGCTTTAACAAGTGACATAATGAATTGAACTCACTCTGTGTGCAATATTATTGATTAAAATTATTTTTGAATGACTACCTCATCTCTGTACCCCACACATACAATTATTGTTTAAGGTCCCTCAGTCGAGCAGTGAATTTCAACCACAAAGACAAGGGAGGTTTTCCAATACCTCGCAAAAGAAGGGCATCTATTGGTAGATGGGTAAAAATAAAAAAGCAGACATTGAATATCCCTTTGTGCATGCTGGAGTTATTAATTATACTTTGAATGGTTTATCAATATACCCAGTCACTACAAAGATACAGGCATCTTTCCTAACTCAGTTGTCAGAGAGGAAGGAAACCGCTCAGGGATTTCACCATGAGGCAATGGTGACTTTAAAACAGTTACAGCGTTTAATGGCTGTGATGGGAAAAAACTCAAGATGGATCAACAACATTGTAGTTACTCCACAATTCTAACCTAATTGACAGAGTGAAAAGAAGGAAGTCTGTACAGAATACAACTATTTCAAAACATGCATCCTGTTTACAACAATGCACTAAAGTAGTACTGCTAAAAAAATGGCAATACAAATAACTTTTTGTTCTGAATACAAATTGTTATGTTTGGGGCAAATCCAATACAACACATTACTGAGTGCCATATTTCCAAGCTTAGTGGTGGCTACACCATATTATAGGTATGCTTGTAATTATTAAGGACTGGGGAGTTTTTCAGGATAAAACAAGAAACGGAATGGGTAAAGCACAGGTAAAATTCTATAGGAAAACTTGGTTCAGTCTGTGTTTCACCACACTGGTAAATGAAGGCACCTTTCAGCAGGACAATAACTTAAAAAACAAGGCCAAATCTACACTGCAGTTGCTTTCCAAGAAGGCAGTGAATGTTCCTGAGTGGCTGAGTTACAGTTTGGAATTAAATCTAGTTGAAAATCTATGGCAAGACTTGCAAATGATTGCCTAGCAATGAGGAACAACCAATTTTAAGAATTATTAAAAGAATAAATGGGCAAATGTTGTACAATCAAGGTGTGGAAAGCTCTTAGAGACTTACCCAGAAGGACTCGCAGCTGTAATCGCTGCCAAAGATCAACTCAAACTGGACCCTAAACTCATCGAGATGGAGAGGGCGCATAGGAATGGCACGTTCTTCCCGATGGACTGCCCAGTTCTATAGTGGTGAAACTGCTCGGGTTCCAAGACAAGGAGATTTTCAGGAGAGTCAAGTGTCTGAAGGGAAACAAAATCTTCATCAATGAAGACTTTCCCAAAAATGTGTGCCTCAAAAGAAAGGAACTGCTGCCACAATGAAAAAAAGCAACATTGCATACCTGAAGTATGATTTGCTGTGGATAAAATATTTACAGCCTTTAGTGGTGCAGTGGTCTAAGGCACTGCAGCTCAGTGCTAGTGGTGTCACTGATTCCAGGAGGTATTACAACCGGCTGTGATTGGGAGTCCCATTGGGCGGCGCACAATTGGCCCAGCGTTGTCCGGGTTAGGGTTTGCCATCTTTTTAGATTAATCCAAAGTGTTTGGCACGGTTAATTTAAATTGCATTATTACGTTTTTCATGATTATACATATAATTGCTTTTATAGTTATGTTTTTTGTTTATAGAGAACAACTTGTTCATGCAAATGGCTGTGCATCTACCAGGTCCAAGATATCCTGTGGTGTGCCACAAGGTTTGATAATTGGACCTTTGTTATTCCTAATCTATATCAATGACCTTGCTTGTCTTCTACCATATTTCACATTCTCTTTGCTGATGATACTAATTTGATTTTATCACACAATAATTATGATTCACTAATTAATGAAACCACCTCAGGTTTGGCCAAATTTTTTAATGGTTCAAGATAAACAAATCCTCTTTAAATATAAAAAATGCAGGTTTATTGTATTCACTAGTAAGAATAAGGAATATTGTGAAGAAAGAGACTGAATCTCAGTTGGTGGGAATGAAATGTATCAAGTCACGTCCACTAGATTCCTCTGAGTTCTAATTGATGAAAAGTTGTCCTGGAAAGATCATATTCAATTTGTCTGTAGCAAAGTGATGAAATCTGTTGGTATTATCAGAAAGATTAGTGGTTTGGTTAATCAGACTTGCTACCTAACTCTAAACTATAGCTTAATTTACCCATATCTCATTTACTGTAATATTGTCTGGGCCAGTACCTACTGTATGCATCCTACCTACACAAATTACTCATCATGCAAAGTATGCACTACAAATACTAATACCTCCCAGACAGTTAACCTAAACCCTTCAATGGATTCTTCCAGGTAATTCTGAAATCCATCTATATAACACAAGACACTGCGATAACCTTCACCCTCCCAACTGCCGCACCTCACATTGTATCTGATAGAAAATTGACTAAGGTACTATACTCTGGAATTCTTATCTTCACATTGCAAAAACCTCATCATCCCTCAATAACTTCAAGTAAAGACTGGGGGTTAGCCTGATGTACCTGATGAACCAAACTACCCAATAATCTCCTCCACGTAGCCTAACTCTCACACACACACATGCACACACACATGATCAAACATGTTTTTTCTTGAATACTGAGTATATCATGTACAATTATAATGAATATGCTTTGTTTAACTGATCGAACAAACTTTAATAATTTCTTTTAACTTACATTTGTTGTGTGGTTTTCATATAAGCCCTTTTGAGCTTCCAACCTCACCTACACACACCATTTTTTACAATTTGCCCCAAAGTGTTGAATCAAGTGTTGTTTTTTGTACCAGTTCATAAACCATGTGCCATGGAATTGGTGCATCGAAAATCTCCTCCCATTTATTTTGCAACCTGTATGACGCAGATGTCAACATTTTGTCCTTAGATGAAACTGGTATATTTTTCTATTTATGCCAGTTCCTTTCAGCCAATTTGTATCTTTAACATGTGGCAGGCAGACTTCCCTACCCTCTCCCTTTTCCACTTGCCTCCTCCATTTGTGGTAGTGCTGCAATCAGTTGGTTGTAAGTTTGGATTGAGCAGATATTCCCATATATTTTCGCTAACTGCATATGTGATATATTTGTATTTGTATATATTTATAATATCATTAATAAATCTAATACAATTGTACTTTTTTTAACATGAAGTATGTTTTTTTATTAATCAGTATATTTGTGTTTAACCATAACATTTGTTGAAATCTTTTCTGGAGGATAAAACTGAAATTCTAACCAGCTTTGCATGGCTTGTTTAAGATACTTTCAACAAAATTTCATTCTCAATTAGTCGGAAATGAGAAGTTGTAATCTGTATGAAGGCAAAAGGCCATTTTTGAATGAAGAATGGGCCTTAATAATCTACTGGAGAACCATTTGGGGTTTGCACTTTGTAATCTATTCCCTTATAGAATCATAGCCGGGCGAATGGTTCTGGAGGAGCTGCATCACCCCTAATAAATTTGCTAAAGTTATAGAATTAGTGCTATCTGTTCAGAAATAAATGAAATACTTTAGAATAGCCTACTACACCTTTAGAATGCCTATAATTTACCCACAGAGGATCAATCTCTTATTTAAAAAAAAAAATAATTTGTCTCATAACCCCTTACACCCAAGTGTTTCAAAACTCCTTAAAGTTGGTGGCAGCTCAGTTGCTGTCACAACTTCCGTCGAAGTTGGCTCCCCTGCCTGTTCGGGCGGCGCTCGGCGGTTGTTTTCACCAGCCTACTAGCCGCCACGATCCCTTTTTCGTTGTCTGTTTGTTTTGTCTTATTAGTTTCACCTGTGTCCTGTTGTATGTGCTTCCTTATTTAAAGTACGTGTACCCTTCCTTGTTTTGTGCGGGATTGTATTTATGTTACGTGTGTGTTAGGTAGAGGTAATATATTTCTGGACCTGGCACCCTGTGTTGTGGGTGGTCCACATTAATGTCCGCGCCCTGTGTTTTGGGCTTGTTATTTTTTGTGCCACATTAAAGTGCACCTTTTCCAGTGGAACTCTCTGCACCTGATTCCTTCCTCACCCACCTAGTCCCGCGTAACAGTTGCCAGTTGCCACGTGGTGTTTACAAAACACTTCATTAACAATGAATTAGCACACAATACAGAGGATGTTTAAGAATATACAGTATATTGAACATAAGTGACCTTTCTACCAAAACCAAAGTGTGCAGTCACTTAGAGCAGTCTAATCTCGGGTAACCCAGAATTAAAATATTGCGTAATTTGGTCAGCTGTGTGATTACATTTTGGGTCGAAAGGTGTTCCGGTTTGCGAAGTCTTCACCCTCAGCTCTTCCTCATGTCCTTGCAACAGTTATTTCACAACAGTTTTTGTGAATAAAATGTACTATATGTTCCCTTTAACATCCAGTTTTGTGTGCTTATTCTTTTACCATTGATACATTTTAGGCTATTTTGAGATCTTAAGGTACAGCTGGAAAGTCTACCAATGGCATATGCATCTTTTTGTGAGAAATAACACTGGTCACTGAAAATATTTGTAAAGTATTTATAAAGGATAAATAGCCCACACTTTTGATGAGGCCACGCAAAAAGATTTAAATAATGATGAATGGAGTAATGATTAAGTTATTATAAAGTGCTACCAAATATTGTTTCTAAAAAGTACTTACAAAAATCTGTAGTTAATAAATGATTCCAGTGGTTGATGTTCATGCTGAAGTTAAATGTGGGCCCTTATGCTTTGTCATCATTGTTAGTGAATGAGTGTAAATGTATGGAAAATCACAAGCTATATAATGGGAAATCACATATATATTAGCGAATGTTACCAAAATGGGGACCTAAAGCTAGCTGACAACCTAGCTAAAGGATGGCAGTAGTGGCGGATGTTGCTGTGTGCTCATTGAATGGCAAGGCAAGGGAAGCACATATCATGTTTTAAATGTCCTTCTTACAGGTGGGAGCTAGCATTGCGGTAGAATTGGGAACCAGCATGGATCCTATTTGGTAGATTTGATTGAATCTGGATGCAATAAACCAATATAACTTTCCGATTGATTACGATTTGATCTCTGGCCTCTAACTGCTTTGTAATCTCCATACAGGATGCGGAAACGGAGAGAAGGTATGTATCAGGAAACACATTTTTTGGTTACAATTTGGAACTTTCATGAACACCTCTTTCCATGACATAGACTGACCAGGTGAATTCAGGTGAAAGCTATGATCCCTTATTGATGCCACTTATTAAATCCACTTCAATAAGTGGAGATGAAGGGGAGGAGACAGGTTAAAGAAGGATTTTTAAGCCTTGAGAAAATTGAAACATGGATTGCGTATGGATGCCATTCAAAGGGTGAATGGGCAAGACAAAATATTTAAGTGCCTTTGAACTGGGTATGGTAGTAGGTGCCATGCGCACCAGTTTGTGTCAAGAACACAACCATGGGAAGCATTGGAGTCAACGCTTTCAACCCCTTGTAGAGTCCATGCCCTGACAAATTGAGACTGTTCTGATGGTCAAAGGGGTGGTTAAATATAATTTATTTACGGAGTGGAGTGGCTGCGTGACCAGACTCTCAGGACGCCTGCTAAAATATCGTACCTTCTGCACATGTGCTACTCTGGTGCTGCTCCCCCCTCCCTTCCTGTTCTACTCACCCTGAGGTGATGATCAGATGTCTTTGTCCGTTGTAAGACATATTGTACATACAACGACATGATCAACCATAAAATCGAATTTACCTCCTACACACATTGTAACCTGGGTGCAGCAGACTGATCACATGTTGATAAAAACTCTGGTTACCGCTAGGTGCCAAACGTTTGGCTGCTCAGAAGTGGAAAAGGCTACTCTTGCAAATGTCAATGATGTGCTGTCGAATAAATCGTGTGTTCCATGATCATTGAGAAGCAAAATAACAGTTTTATGTTATTTATGGTTAAAACACAGATTATTTGGCCCCAGTGCAATGTAAATACAGGACTAGGCTACAAGTTACATGTAGGCTAGGTTATGTTGTCTTGTAGGCTAAATGCATTTGGTCATGTCATCCTGAAGTAGCCGGCAAAACATATATTTCAGTGGAGGCTGCTGAGGGGAGGACGGCTCATAATTATGGCTTGAATGGAGCGAATGGAATGGCATCAAACACAAGAAAGACACGTTTTTTATGTATTTGATAACATTCCACCTATTCCGCTCCTGCCATTACCACAAGCCCTTCCTCTCCAATTAAAGGTGCCACCAACCTCCTGTGATATATTTTTTGCAATGTTTATTTCAAATCGCCTCTGTGTTTTTATTTTATCTGAGCAGCAGCTACTGTAAAAGTAATGCACATGCAGAACATTATATGGTTGTTTAGCTATGGAGAAGAGGCGTCCTGGGGGACGGGGTAGGACGATCTAGTCAATTTATTGATAGTGTGTACACTATTTATAATGTATTGTATATTTTATATTGTATTGAATATCTTAATGATCCTGACTAAGTATCGGCCATCTTGAGTGGAAATTGATACATAAAAGGAAACATCCTATAATAAACCTTCTCATAAGACATTGTAAAGGCTCTAATCTTGGCAACCCAGAACCAAATCTTGCATGAGTACTGGTTCTGGGATGTTGAGATTGGTGCAGGCGGCAGAACCAGGGCAGATCTTCTTAATGCTTACTTACTTATATTGCTTGTTAACTGTGCTTATTTATGAAAATTATCATAACGTGTTACCCATTTTTCTGTTAATGGTGTTTGCTGTGTGAGTATGACATCACATTTTATGTATGTTTTTGCATATGTACCACAATGGTCAAATAAACCTACATCTAATGGTATCTGTGTGTGTATGTACCAATTTCTCTGCTTCCTTGTCTCCAGAATAGCAGAGACGATGAAGGCTACAGATCCAGAATTGCTTCAGGTGGATGAATTTAAGAATGAACAGCTCTTGAGTTTAACCATCAACCTCCTGCTTTTCATCCGGTCCCAGGTCCCTGTCACCAAGAAACTCTTTCAGAGCTGTGAGTTCAATATCAATTTATTTAAAGATCCTGTGCAATCACTTTTATTACATTAAGTGTTCATTAAGCCACAATATTAAGATGTATAAACACTTTTCAAAATATATTTTCCTCCAAAATAGATTTACAATCTGAAAACATTTTTTAAACTGAAATGAATTGATTGCTTTTAAGTGGGAGGATATTTATTGTCCAGGACCACAGCTGTGGTTCATTCACTTTTTCAGCCATGCTGTTGGCACTTAAACATCGTAAATGGGTGTACTAACCATCAAACATTATTGTGCAATGTTGTAATTCACGTTGGCGTCAGCAAAGTTTTTTGGACATGATTTTTCACCCAAATAATTTAACTAGCTTTATTGGGAAGCTTTGAGTTCTCACGTGTATTAAGGTGTTTGTAGTCGGACAAAACAAGTATCGTAATGGATATGGGCAATTGTCCTGATACTATAAGAATCCTAGTATTTTTTTGTTATTATCGGGAAAAAAAGTAATTTCCATGTGCCAGTGCAAATCTTTCAATCAAGTGCGAGGTGCTACGTGGTCTAAATAACTCAAACTGTCTAGTTTGCCTGTCTGTAAAAAGATCCTGCTGCACTGAATGGATCACTTCTCCTCTCATATTTCAGTCTGTCATTTAGATTGCTGCTGCCTCCTGTAAGCCTGCTACTATGATAAAACAGGACGTTTGCTAGCATAGTATCTAACAAGCGGGGCGAGGGTAGGGAAGAAAAAAAAATGCTGATGCGCATTCTGACTGAGTGACAGCCAACTTGTCTGCCCGCTGCAAGTTGAGGACACGCAGACACACAGCTTTTTAGGTCTATAAATGCGCAGGAAGATTTAGATGTTTTGCCAACATCTACTTTGGCATATTAAAACACTTTCATGTTTATCGATCACGAGTATCTTCCGACTATCAACTGTCATTTTACGAATACAATTACAAATACAAGTTTGGCCAGGTCGACATACCCCTATAAAGCAGATCAATCAGATGGCCTTCCTACCGGTTCTAAACTATGGCGTCATCATCTATACGAATGCAGCTGCCGCTCGTTTTAATCACGGGCGGTTTTGCACTCACCATTGCATTCTCTACACTCTATTTTCTGTAACCCAGAGCAGAGTCACTATATTACATAACTGGGTTATTTTGACCCAGCACTGTTGGGTTACGTGAATGACCTAACATGTTGGGTTACTTTATTTACCCAAAAATGTGGTTATTTTGACCCAGCACTGTTGGGTTACGTGAATGACCTAACACGTTGGGTTACTTTATTTACCCCAAAATGTGGTTATTTTGACCCAGCATTGCTCTTTACTCTTTTGCTGGGTTATTGTTATTAATGTATTTTTGACCCAGCAGCATGCTAATGATAAAAGACAAATAAGGAACACACAAATAAACAAAAACTTGAGGCACAATCCATAATTTGAAAAACACAGCAGCCCTAGCAATTAAAATTAAAGCTGAGCAAAGGGGCTGAAGAAAAGTAAACACTTTACCCTCTACTCACCCAACCCCTACCAGGTATACATTTTCAATTGGAATTGTTGTAAAACAACAACGAATGATGGTGAATGCCAGGGAGTAGAGGTGATTGTCCCTGAGAATGAAGGGTTCGGGTCTCTTGTTCTTTTGGTCAGCCATATTGGTGGTGTTAGGCCCGAGACGAAGCGGCACGGCAAACTGTGCCAATATATCCTCCAAACACCGGCTTCGAGGGCATTATCACATTTATACGAGTTACCAACATATTAAAATAATGATTGACATATCTTCATATTTTTTTTTTATTTTGATGAATTTATTCATACTATTTCATCCTTCCACAAGATATAGTCCCGACACAAATCTAGGGTTGCTACCCAAGCTGGCTGGTTGTTCATTCTATCGGTTTGGTTGCTAGAGACGTGACCCAGTCGTTCAGTCTTTTTGTTCTGTATCTATGGACGCGATCCAGTCGTTCGCTCCAAATGTTTCATTGCCATACTGGCTGGCAACATTCTTAACCCTTGCCTGCTAGCTAGCCAACTATGTGCTCACTCATCAAGACACTGTTGTTCAGAGGAGCTAACAAACAACACAGCTAACACATTCACTTAAAATTGAAGCTGGAAAAACTAGCTGCACTTCGTTTCTTTTGACCTTTTTTCAATTGACATTTGTTTGTATACTGATCATACATAAAATGTATGCCAGCTGACTCATGATTTTGACAGGCTAAGAAACGCTGCCTGCCTGTCTGTCTCGTCCCGACACATTCCTTACTATGGGACAGCTGGAGATCGGATTTGAATATTGAAACAAAGTTGCAAATGTCGGAGAGACAGAAAGCAAGGTTTTAAAAAATCTCACCGCTGTTGAAAATGAAATGTTGGTCTAAAAGAAATGTGATATAATGTCTAGATACTTCTTATAGTAGAGATCAAGTTTATAACATGCCTTGCTGGGCTGATGAGACAGTCAGATGGAACAGAGTAAATAGGCATTTTAATGTCAGATTTAGCCGGTGGTAACTTGTGGAATAGACACCGGATGGAATGTAGTTTTAACCTATCAGCATTCAGGATTAGACTCACCCATTGTATAATATTCAGTATTCCACGTATTCCATGTATACTTACAGGACATTATGACTTTTGGGCCTCATCAATGCATGGGTGGGCAGTCTTCTTTTCAACTCGTTACACTGTTGGTGGGAAAAACACTCTCAGGACCATGTTGTCCCTATCTGGGTGACAAAGACGTAACAAGCTTTTATGGGACAGACAAAATGGATAAAAGTGGATTAACATTTGAGACACTACTTTAATTTCTATATGTAGCTTCCTGAACTCGGTACACTGGGGGTGGGAGAAACACTCTAATGACCATGTCCTCTTTGTAGACAAACAAATTAACGGTTTAATTGCTCACGCAATAAAAATATAATGCATTCTGATGAACGCTATTGACAGCAAAAACCTATTCTCTTTATAGTGTTATTAGAAATATGTATTTAATTGCTCAATTTATGTGTGTTTTACTTAGATGCCTCTGACGTCGTCCTTGACCCTACCACTGCCCACCCGAAACTTATAATTTCCCCTAAGGGTGACTTGGTAGAGTACACGGATACCTGGCAAGAAGTCCCAGAGAACCCCTCACGCTTCGACACCACCCTCAATGCCATCAGCCGGCAGGGCTTCCGAGAGGGACGTCACTACTGGGAGGTACAGGTAAGTGGGAAGACCTACTGGGAGATAGGTCTCACCTACCCAAGCATCCCACGCAAGGGCCGTGAGGAGGACTGCTGGCTGGGCCGTGGAGACGAGTCTTGGGCAATGGAGTTCTTTAATGGGGACTACACAGCATGGCATGACAGGGTGGCCCATGCGCTCCCTGTGGTGGCCGGACAGCACTTCACTCGCATCGGTATTTACTCCAGCTTTCCCGGGGGCCTGGTGTGCTTCCTGGGGGCCGACACAATGACCCCTCTCCACTGTTTCTATGTCGCCACCTTCACCAATGTCCTCCACCAGGCTGTGTGCCCCGGGCACGACAATCAGGGGTCCAACTGGAAGCCCCTTAAGATTTGCGATGCCTCACGCTCTGCCCCTACCCTCTGATGGAGGACGAATGCAATGGGTGGAGGGAATGGGGGTGGTATATCACTTTTGTCATGTGTTTTTTTCTGTGTTATGAACCATGTACACCAAGTCAGATTTTTTTTCTGCACACCTGTCTGGTGCTGCAATCTTATGTCCACTTCCAATCTAAACAAGTTTGTGTATGTGTATTTTTTTTTTTTATAAAAAATTAACTGACCTATAACAGATCAGGCTGACTAGCCTATATACATTTCCAGGAGCTTGAAACACCCACCTAATGTTGAAACATTTGTTTCTATACCCTTTGGACTTTGTGTGCAGGACTTTAGGCAAAGTTTTCATTTAGCTAAATTTCTTTATTGTAAATTCAGGATTAGCATGTGTATGCAACGTTTGTACGACAAAAATAACACACTATTCTTTTTAAAATACAATTCTTCATGTTTAATGCAATAAAGTAGTGTTTACATAGTCATTCCTTTGATGTAAAGTAATTTAAACATTGTATTGCCCCAGATTCAAAAGGAGCCATAGTAAATTCACAATATTTCCTTTTTTTTGGAAATTTGTCTTCCTTTTCTATATAATAATACTTTCATTTTTCTTTTGAAATATATTCCTGAGTACAATAGCATTAAACCTGGAAAGCATTTAAAATATTCCCCCTTCAATTCCACTCGAAAACAAGTGGAGCAAACATTCATTTTAGTACAGGTTGGGCACTACATCACTGATTCATGTGTCGAGAGGATTCAAGAGTGCCATCTGTGTGATTGAAAGGTATGTGTGGAATGGGTAACATGTCTACTCGGTTGCCACAGTTCACTACTGTGGCTTATAGAATTATTTTGTAATCATGAAAAAAAAAAAATAAGAAAATGGCTGATGAAATTAAACAAAGACTGGAAAAAGATAATGGCAAAAAATTCAAGATGGCACCGAATGTTTTCCCAAATTTACTAGTAATTGTTAGTTGCAATCCTGTAAATTGTGCTGGAACGTTGCAGAAACATTGGAACAATGTAGTGTGCGAATTAGTTCAGGTGAATTGTGAATGATAAGAATTGAACCACCAGTAATAGCTGCCTCTGCAGATGACAGAGTATTTCTGGCTTTGGGACAACATGAATATGCAATAACAAACTTAAATCTGTGTATGTGTGCTTTTGAAGGGCAACAAAGCTCTGGCAATTGAAGTTATTCATGATCAAATGTATGTGACTACCTCTTCATGTCAAGAAATGTTCCCTTCCCTCCAAACCTAAAGAAATACCATTTGGCACAAATACTGTTAGCTGTGATCTTTGCCAATAAATCATATGCTTGTACAAAAGCTGGAAAAAATGAGCAATTTTCAGATATAACAGATTTCCAGATATAACTGAATCCGTCCCCTAAACCTTTAACAACCCCACAAAAATGGCAGCAAATTTTCTGGGTCGGTAAAATACATATATTTCACACAGCCTGTCGACAAAGATCCGATCAAATGTGATATCATTATTCTTAGGAATAACCTGAAGAAGAGGCAAGTATCACCACCAACACATGAACGCAGAGTGCCACACATGAACGCAGAGTGCTACGCTAAGTGCAAAAAGGCATTCTCGCCCAAACGGCACAGTATCACACTGTGCCTGGATCATCCCTGAATTTTTAGGCCGCTTGGTCAGTGTGTGGATTAGTCAGTCTCGTCAGTTAGTCGGTCTGTCAGTCTGTGGTGGTCATTGGCGGTCAGTTGAAATGCAGTTATTTTGTCAGCATGGAGACTACGCAGGGGATCTGCTTTTTCTCGCTGAATCATGGGTCCTCGGAGCAGGACTCGAAGCTGGTGGCCACCATGTAGTTGACACGTGTGAGGATCTGCATGATCTCCAGCTGCTTGCCAAACTCATTGAGGACATTGCAGAGTGCCTGAACAAACCAGGAGCCGCGCCCAGGGTTCCTCCACGACTAGTACCCTACTCTCTCCAATTGACACTGATGTCAGCACATATACACACACACACACACAACTATGTTTCCAGCCAGAGTTTTAATGCGAGTAAAGTCATAACGTTTAAGAAGAATCACGACAGCTGTGATGGAAACAGGATTTTTTGGTACAATTTTATAAATACAGACAGATAATTTGATTGTTCGTCATGGTGGGATCCTTTTGTCAGTAAAATGAATTACGCCCTTTATGCACAAATATGGCTATATTAGCCATCATATCAAAGTAAATGTGGAGTCACGCGATGATATGGTGTGTGGTTCTACGACTCGGGAAACCATGCAGTTTATTAGGCTACAGAATAAATAAAATATTATGAACTTCACAGGGTGGTGAATGTGCACGGTGATGAGATTGATACTCCTTTCCAATAAATATTGTGGGTCTTATTCTGGTGACATGAGTGATGCTTGACTGCCATTTGACAAATAATAATATTCTCGCTTTTTCATAATGATCTCATCATGTAGACTAGCCTACCTGCATTGTATCTATGAGCTGTTGGCTAGACCGCAGGAGCCAAGACCAGAGTAGGCACATTTGCTATTTAACACAGCTGTTTTTTTGACAAAACTATTGGTAGAGTTGAAAATGCGTTCGAAACACATTGAACTTATTCAGTACATGAAAACTTAAGAAAATTGATTGATTTTATATCTGAAAAAAGTCAGTTTGGTGAAAACACACCACTGGTGGGAAAATTAGAATATTTTGTTTATGCAGATTTGAGAATATTTTCATAAAAATCTATCGCCAATTGGACGAAAACCTAGCTATAGAGAGTCTCACAATCAGATTCTCTCACACAGCAACAAAACTGGGTAGTGGATGTGTATTACCAGCTACCATGGTCCCAGGCATAACCTGTGAGGGTCTGAGGCAGAGATAGTAACTGTGGGATTTCTGTCAGACTATCTGTGCAGGGATCATTTAGTGGACGACTAGATTAGCTGGAAAATGTATGGTGATGCTGTGGGTTACCTGGCATGGTGGAGTAGGCAAAAAGGAAGTCTGCCTCGACAGGAATCTTGTGCCTGGGATTTGCATCCATTTCCAGGGTATCATTGGGGAGCACGGAATCCATCTGTATGCCATCATCAAACTCAGAACAAGACCTGCACAAACGTTTTCACACTTTCTGGCTGGTGTCCACATTGCCTTCGTTGTTGTTTTCCTTACTACATGATAATAACTTTGGACATGGGTGCGTTTCTATCAAAGTAAGTACTTTATTACGTTATAATAGTTTCTGTATGTTGTGTTATGTTCCTACTGTAGCTCACTGTATGTATGGAGCATAATATATTTGTGTGTTTTCCTTATAACAGTGGACATGCAAGGTACTAATTTCATAACTTTTATGGTGTTATACTCAATTGTGCTTATGTAGCTAGCTACATTCTATTATATCTGTAAAACAATGCTAATTGCATCAGAGAAGTATTGGCTTGTGTTGTCTTTTAAAGATATCCTGGCCTCATGACCATGGCTTGTTTTCATTTGGCCTGTTTAGCATAGCTCAGTTCTTCCCTGCCCTGCCCCCTTGTGGAGTTTAACAGTTACTGTTTCTTACTGTTAAATAACTCATTTGTGATTTTGTCAATGCAATTTATTATTTTTATAGCAGTGTCATGTTACTTCTTTGTTATATTGTTTTATTGCTATAGCCTGATATTGTATTCTAATTACTAATAATTCCTCTTTATTCTGTACATTCAGAAACCATAATATGCCAATATCTTAACTGGAACTGGACATCTTTAGAACTGAAGATTGAGGCCAGCTTTAGTATGCTTGCAACATACTGTTTGAACGTACACTCCTTAACAGTTTTACTGGATGAAAACACAGCAAGAAAACATATACGCCTACATGTAATAATCGTCTATTTTATTGAAATATTGGTGGTGGTTGAACAACAACAACAAAAACTAGTTTTACTAGAGGGAAAAAGCTGCAAAAAAAGACTGACAACTTATGAATAGGCATAACCCATATTCATGCAGTGATTGAACAACAACTGCATTTCCAACCCCCACCTATAAAGGCATAATATCATGGCAGGTCACCTGTCAAGTCAGTGAGTCAGTAATTGCTGCAGATGTGCTCAATAGTGCTTGAGCATATGATATTCCCAAAGCATGGTGAAATACATAGAGGTGTGTCACAAGCTAAACACATGTACTTTGTCAACCTCCTCTGCTTCTTTCTCCTGGTGCCAGACAAACAGACTTTGCAAGGAAAATCCCGTGCAGTGAGGCGTAGGGGATTGTCTGCAGCAGGATGGCACCTAGTGGCTGAACACCAAGGGGTGTGGTGCTCCTCCAGCAGCTCTCTCATGAGGTTTTCTCTGTACTTTTGGTATGTAATTACTTTACCTATGGGAGAGAGGGAGTGGGGAGGATGAATGAGGGGAGATGATGATGAGGCAGTGGGTAGGTGGGTGAGATCAATATATTGTCAATATAATTGCATAATGGAATGGTATGTGATTTATATGTGAAATGTACGTCCAATTACAAAAAAGACATTGTTCGGTAATCATCTCACCTGTTAGTTGGCAGTGAACTATGTGGCCATTTAGGGCAGCAGTGTCGATAACATGGAAAAAAATATTCTTATAGTACTTGGTAGTTTTCTGAGCGCATTCCACAAAGCTGTTTATCATCTCCACCTTATCCACTGCCCCCATTTTGAGGTTATAGTCAAGCACACAGTCTGGTTTGATCTTTCTTTCTTCCATAAGCTGGTCCACCTTCCCTGTGGCCAACATGATTGCTGTATGGACAGTGGAGAGGACATGACGTCTCTTTTGTCATGCCACTTTACTGCCAGCTGTTGACAGTTTTCCTTGAACTCCACCTCCTCTCTCTGCATCTTCCTGCATCCGAATGCCGGCATCCCCTTCCTGTTCGATCTGACTGTACCACAGGCCCCTCTGCAGGTAGTTAACCAACCAGGTTCAATGTTAGCTAGCTAACATTAGGCTATAACTAGCAATGCAAATGGCTCTGAGATATGAATAATATTATTACACAGATCATATGCTTTAACTTGAAATGAAAATTACTTTCTGACTAAATTAGAATCTTCCTCGTATACATGGATGGACGCTTCTCCCTCTCTGTCATGGATGTGATGATTGCCCTTAGTTTGAAGATTTAATTTAGAGACAGGTGTTTTATACAACAGCCTTCTGTGTGTTCTCTTTGTGATTCTGTCTGCATATTTGCAATGAAACACCAGATTTTTCTCCATCTCCTTAGCTATCATACTGTAATTCCACTGAATCATACAGAAAGTGGAGAGCAACACTTATTCAATTATACTATGTGATATATATATATATATATATATATATCATTTTAAAGCAGCGTCGGAAAGGATTACTTACACATACTGACCAGCTCATGCTATGGACAAAAGCGTGCTACATGGCAGACCAATCCGAACTCATCTCTCAGCATGTCCAGCACACTCATTATTTCAGTCAATCATGGCTAGCGGGAAGGTTGCTGACTTTTTCCGTGGCTTGTAATTTAACAATTTAATTTGTATTTACAGATGGCATACAAGTTTGTTATCCTTTATGGGACATATATATATATATATATATATATATATATATAGGGTTGAAGTCGGAAGTTTACATACAGTTAGGTTGGAGTCATTAAAACTTGTTTCTCAACCACTCCCCAAATTTCTTGTTAAAACAAACTATTGTTTTTGCAAGTCGGTTAGGACATCTACTTTGTGCATGGCACAAGCAATTGTTTCCAGAGAGATTATTTCACTTTTAATTCCCTGTATCACGATTCCAGTGGGTCAGAAGTTTACAAACACTAAGTTGACTGTGCCTTTAAACAGCTTGGAAAATTCCAGAAAATGATATCATGGCTTTAGAAGCTTCTGATAGGCTAACTGAATAATTTGAGTCAATTGGAGGTGTAACTGTGGATGTATTTCAAGGCCTACCTTCAAACTCAGGGCCTCTTCGCTTGATATCTTGGGAAAATCAAAAGAAATCAGACAAGACCTCAGAAAAAGAATTGTAGACCTCCACAAGTTTGGTTCATCCTTGGGAGCAATTTCCAAATGCCTGAAGGTGCCACGTTCAACTGTACAAACAATCGTACGCAAGTATTAACTCCATGGACCACGCAGCCGTCATACCGCTCAGGAAGGATACTCGTTCTGTCTCCTAGAAATGAACTTACTTTGGTGCGAAAAGTGCAAATCAATCCCAGAACAACAGCAAAGGACCTTGTGAAGATGCTGGAGGAAACAGGTACAAAAGTATATATCCACAGTAAAACAAATCCTATATCGACATTACCTGAAAGACAGCTCAGCAAGGAAGAAGCCACTGCTTCAAAACTGCCTTAAAAATATCCAGACTAAGTTTTGCAACTGCATATGGGGACAAAGATTGTACTTTTTTGTATAGATGTCCTCTGGTCTGATTAAACACATAGAACTGTTTGGCTATAATGACCATCGTTATGTTTGGAGGAAAAAGGAGGAGGCTTGCAAGCCAAAGATCACCATCCCAACCTTGAAGCACGGGGGTGTTAGCATCATGTTCTGGGGGTGCTTTGCTGCAGGTGTGACTGGTGCACTTAACAACACAGATGGCATCATGAGGACGGACAATTACGTGGATATATTGAAGCAACATCTCAAGAATGTCAAGAAGTTGAAGCTTGGTCGCATATTGGTCTTCCAAATGGACAATTACCCCAAGCATACTTCCAAAGTTGTGGCAAAATTGCTTAAAGACAACAAAATCAATGTATTGGAGTGGCCATCACCAGCCCTGACCTTAATCCTATAGAAAATGTGTGGGCAGAACTGAAAAAGCGTGTGCGAGCCAGGAGGCCTACAAACCTGACTCAGTTACACCAGCTCTGTCAGGAGGAATGGGCCAAAATTCACCCAACTTATTGTGGGAAGCTTGGGGAAGGCTACCTGAAAAATTTGACCTAATTTAAAATAAAGTGGTGATCCTAACTGACCTAAAACAGGGACATTTTACTGGGATTAAATGTCAGGAATTGTGAAAAACTGAATTTAAATGTATTTGGCTAAGGTGTATGTAAATGTCCGACTTCAATTCTATATATAACCTACTGTTCAAAGTTTTCCTTGTTTTTGTCTATTAAAATAATATCAAATTGATCAGAAATACAGTGTAGACATTGTTACTGTTGCAAATAACTATTGTAGTTGGAAACAGCTGACTTTTTTAAATGGAATATCTACATTGGCATACAGAGGCCCATTATCACCAACAATCACTCCTGTGTTCCAATGGCACTTTGTGTTAGCTAATCCAAGTTTATCATATTAAAAGGCTAATTGATCATTAGAAAACCCTTTTGCAATTATGTTAGCACAGCTGAAAACTTTTGTGCTAATTTAAGAAGCAATTAAACTGGCCTTCTTTGGACTTGTTGAGTATCTGGAGCATCAGCATTTGTGGGTTCGATTACATGCTCAAAATGGTCAGAAACAAAGACCTTTCTTCTAAAACTTGTCAGTCTATTCTTGTTCTGAGAAATGAAGGCTATTCCATGCGATGCCCAGGCGTTGTAGGGAGGTCATACAGGCACGTGGAAGCCACACACACTACTGAGCCTCATTTTGACTTGTTTTAAGGACATTACATCAAAGTTGGATCAGCCTGTAGTGTGGTTTTACACTTTAAGTTTGAGTGTGACTCCAAATCCAGACCTCCATGGGTTGATAAATTTGATTTCCATTGATCATTTTTGTGTGATTTTGTTGTCAGCACATTCAACTATGTAAAGACATTTTTTTAATAAGAATATTTCATTCATTCAGATCTAGGATGTGTTATTTAAGTGTTCCCTTTATTTTTTTGAGCAGTGTATATATTTTAAACTGCATTGTTGGTTAGGGGCTGATAAGTAAGCATTTAACTGTAAGGCCATGTGACTCAAACAATTTGATTTGAAAAGTTATGTTCAACAATTTAACTTCTTAAATTGAATGAGACGATACTGTCCAATCCGAATGAAGGCTATTCCATGCGATGCCCAGGCGTTGTAGGGAGGTCATACAGGCACGTGGAAGCCACACACACTACTGAGCCTCATTTTGACTTGTTTTAAGGACATTACATCAAAGTTGGATCAGCCTGTAGTGTGGTTTTACACTTTAAGTTTGAGTGTGACTCCAAATCCAGACCTCCATGGGTTGATAAATTTGATTTCCATTGATCATTTTTGTGTGATTTTGTTGTCAGCACATTCAACTATGTAAAGATATTTTTTTAATAAGAATATTTCATTCATTCAGATCTAGGATGTGTTATTTTAGTGTTCCCTTTATTTTTTGGAGCAGTGTATATATTTTAAACTGCATTGTTGGTTAGGGGCTGATAAGTAAGCATTTAACTGTAAGGCCATGTGACTCAAACAATTTGATTTGAAAAGTTATGTTCGACAATTTAACTTCTTAAATTGAATGAGACGATACTGTCCAATCCGTTGAGATTAGCTGGATTATCGTCCGTGTAACCAGTAGTTCAAATGTGAGGAAACATTCACCACCAGGATCACTTACCCCTAAGGGTTTAAACCACATGGGATTCCCATGGAGGCGGGACTTCTGTCAATACTGGATCAGTACTGTGGGGGTTTGGCACCAATAAACTTGCCGAAGCAAATTTAATTGATTAATCAATGTTAATGATTAATCATACCTGTATAAGCCATCTGGGAATTTAACTTTAATTAACCTGAAAGCGTTGCTTCATCTAGGTTAATATGGAAAAGTTTAAAATGTCTCGTTTAATTGGAAGAACCTGAAAAGGTACAGTTGAAGTCGGAAGTTTACATACACCTTAGCCAAATACATTTAAACTCAGTTTTCACAATTCCTGACATTTAATCCCAGTAAAAACTCCCTGTTTTAGGTTAGTTAGGATCACCACTTTGTTTTAAGAACATGAAATGTCAGAACAATAGAGATAATTATTTATTTCAGCCTTTATTTCTTTCATGTGGCGGGCCGTGAGCAGTGCACGCTAACCAGGTCTCCAGGTGCACGGTGTTTCCTCCGACACATTGGTGCGGCTGGCTTCCGGGTTGGATGCGCGCTGTGTTAAGAAGCAGTGCTGCTTGGTTAGGTTGTGTTTCGGAGGAAGCATGGCTTTTGACCTTCGTCTCTCCCGAGCGCGTACGGGAGTTGTAGCGATGAGACAAGATAGTAGCTACTAACATTTGGATACCACGAAAAGGGGCTACATTTTTTTTCGGGTAGCCTTCCCACAATAAGTTGGGTGAATTTTGGCCCATTCCTCCTGACAGAGCTGGTGTAACTGAGTCAGGTTTGTAGGCCTCGTTGCTTGCACACACTTTTTCAGTTCTGCCCACAAATTTTCTACAGGATTGAGGTCATGGCTTTTTGATGGCCACTCCAATACCTTGACTTTGTTTTCCTTGAGCCATTTTGACACAACTTTTGAAGTATGCTTCAGGTCATTGTCCATTTGGAAGACCCATTTGCGACCAAGCTTTAACTTCCTGACTGATGTCTTGAGATGTTGCTTCAATATATCCACATATTTTCCGCCCTCATGATGCCATTTTTGTATTTTTTTGTTGTTGTATTTTTCACCCCAATTTCATGGTATCCAATTGGTAGTAGTTACAGTCTTGTCACGTCGCTGCAACTCCCGTACAGACTCGGGAGAGGTGAAGGTCGAGAGCCATGCATCCTCTGAAACACAACCCAACCAAGTCGCACTGCTCCTTGACACAATGCCCATCCAACCCGGAAGCCAGCTGCACCAATGTGTCGGAGGAAACACCGTACACCTGGTGACCGTGTCAGCATGCACTGCACCCGACCCGCCATAGGAGTCGCTAGTGCGCATTGAGACAAGGATATCCCTGCCGGCCAAACCCTCCCTAACCCGGACGATGCTGGGCCAATTGTGCGACGAACCCAGAATCTCTAGTGGCACAGGCTTAGACCACTGCGCCACTCGGGAGGCTATTTTGCCATAACTTTTGAAGTATGCTTGGGTCCATTGTCCATTTGATAGACCCATTTGCGACCAAGCTTTAACTTCCTGACTGATGTCTTGAGATGTTGCTTCAATATATCCACAATTGTCTTTCCTCATGAGACCATCTATTTTGTGAAGTGCACCAGTCCCTCCTGCAGCAAAGAAAATCAAATGAAATGTATTTATTTAGCCCTTCTTAGATCAGCTGATATCTCAGTGCTGTACAGAAACACAGCCTAAAACCCCAAACAGCAAGCAATGCATGTGTAGATGCACGATGGCTAGGAAAAACTCACTAGAAAGGCCAAAACCTAGGAAGAAACCTAGAGAGGAACCAGGCTATAAGGGGTGGCCAGTCCTCTTCTGGCTGTGCCGGGTGGAGATTATAACAGAACATGGCCAATATGTTAAAATGTTCATAAATGACCAGCATGGTCAAATAATAATAATCACAGTAGTTGTCAAGGGTGCAACAGGTCAGCACCTCTACCGCTCTTGCTGTCTCTAGAGAGTTGAAAACAGCAGGTCTGGGACAGGTAGCACGTCCGGTGAACAGGTCAGGGTTCCATAGCCGCAGGTAGAACAGTTGAAACTGGAGCAGCAGCACGGCCATGTGGACTGGGGACAGCAAGGAGTCATCATGCCAGGTAGTCCTGAGGCATGGTCCTAGGGCTCAGGTCCTCCGAGAGAGAGAAAGAGATAATTAGAGAGAGCATACTTAAATCCACACAGGACACCGGATAAGACAGGATAAATACTACAGATATAACAGACTGACCCTAGCCCCCCGACACATAAACTACTGCAGCATAAATACTGGAGGCTGAGACAGTAGGGGTCAGGAGACACTGTGGCCCCATCCGATGATACCCCCAGACAGGGCCAAACAGGCAGGATATAACCCCACCCACTTTGCCAAAGCACAGCCCCCACACCACTAGAGGGATACATTCAACCACCAACTTACCACCCTGAGACAAGGCCGAGTATAGCCCACAAAGATCTCCACCATGGCACAACCCAGGGGGGGGAACGCCAAACCAGACAGGAAGACCACGTCAGTGACTCAACCCACTCAAGTGACGCACCCCTCCTAGGGACGGCATGGAAGAGCACCCCCGTACTTCACGATTGGGATGGTGTTCTTCGGCTTGCAAGTCTCCCCCTTTTTCCTCCAAACATAACGATGGTCATTATGGCCAAAGAGTTCTATTTTCGTTTCATCAGACCAGAGAACATTTATACAAAAAGTACAATCTTTGTCTTATGGCGGTTTTGCAGCAGCGGCTTCTTCCTTGCTGAGCGGCCTTTCAGATTATGTCGACATAGGACTCATTTTACTGTGGATATAGATACTTTTGCACCTGTTTCCTCCAGCATCTTCACAAGGTCTTTTGCTGTTGTTCTGGGATTGATTTGCACTTTTCGCACCAAAGAACGCATCTCATTCCTGAGCGGTATGACGGCTACGTGGTCCCATGGTGTTTATACTTGCGTACTATTGTTTGTACAGATGAACGTGGTACCTTCAGTCATTTGGAAATTGCTCTCAAGGATGAACCAGACTTGTGGAGGTTTACAATTTTTTTCTGAGTTCTTGGCTGATTTCTTTTGATTTTCCCAAGATATCAAGCGAAGAGGCAGTGAGTTTGAAGGTAGGCCTTGAAATACATCCACAGGTACACCTCCAATTGACTCAAATTGTGTAAATTAGCCTATCAGAAGCCTAAAGCCATGACATCATTTTCTGGAATTTTCCAAGCTGTTTAAAGGCACAGTCAACTTAGTGTTTAGTGTTTTCTTTGATAGCACTATATTACCGCAAAGCATGGTAACATAAAAAGAGATATGCCTGTGGCCTACTCACGCTGTCTAAGCGCGATAGACGGATGGATAATACTCCGGCCCGGTCAACAAATAGATATTGTTGTAGTTTTTGTTACATATAGAGACAGATATGACACTATTGAGTAAAGATAAGTATACATTAGACCACAAACAGAAAGCGGACAGGAAACCAAAGATTAAACAGACATAAGTGTAATGGCCGAAGCCATACGTGCTTTACTGTGCATAAGGTCTTAGGGCAAAGAGGAGGAGGTGACCCTTAAATACATTATCTATTATGGAAGGAGCAGGACATCATTATAAAGATTAGATAGAGAGGGTAAAGGACATAAGTGCTTAGGGTAAGATAGATATACATTAATTTTAGGACATGAGAGGGTCCTGCCACCATTGTAATCTAATCAAGAGCGGATACAGGCGTTATTAGGCATGAAGATGGAGGAAGCCTGGACTGAAAGATAATGGTGACTGATGACTTGAGGGAAGTAACTTCATTAACATATGTATGGAATGGACTCATATACTGTGTGTGTATAAAGACAGAGCCAGTGCTCTGGGAAAGTGTGTGTTCCGCGGACCATCTAGGCTTCTGATATGTTTGTATTAAAAGCCTATATTGAATTCACAAGTTCTTGTAAGTGTTCAATTTTGTTACGATTCTCCACGACAATATAAAATTTAAAATTTCTCCTCAAATTTATAACATTGCTGGATCTATGCCCTCGCTTTAGAAATTAATACTGAACGAATCACTCGCTCCTGATATGCGAGTGACAGAAATAGTACACGTCTGGCATAATGGACTATATCTTAAATTTAACAACTCATACTACTCTGACATCATCAGATACACCACACCGGGGACAACTTCTATGGTTACACAGACACACCAAAATCATGCCTTCGGCTCTATTCGTATACAACGCAGTCTGTTTGCATAGTAATTCGTATATATACTTAATACAACAGTAAAGTCTTGTTCTATCTTAGACTCCTCGTACAGGGGCATCAATTATGTCATGATGTGACGATCATTAAAGTGAAGACTGTTATATTATCAAATCAATTCTGTATGTGTAATTATTAAGTAATTAAACTAATCGTGTAAACATTAATTATCTAGGAAGTCAGGGCAACACAGGAAAATGTTGTTTAAAGAGTTACTATCTCCCGAATGTAACTCTCTTCATATATTTTCATATTTTATTGATTATAGTCACTTATTAATGTATTATTACCTCATCAGTCATTCTGAACGTTGTAATTCTTTGTAGTCTGCACGAACCCTACTTTATTGATGAATCAGCGATACACAAATAGGCTCAATTATTTATTTACTAATTAATAAAACAATTACAGAATATACAAATACAGACCAACATTATACAGTAAATAGTCTCTGGAAGAGTAACAAAACAGGACAGTTTGGTTATAACATCATGGCGAATTCAGAGAGAGCACGGGGGAGGAAGGGAGACAAAGAAGTTAATCTATCGGACATTGGGAAATACAAAATCTTAAGCACTCCAATAACCGCTCATTTGGTAAAAGGAATGCAATTTACATATTTACGATTGAGCTGTCATTGATCGTCCAAATCCTTTAGTCACGGAGATCTTGAGTGTACGACTCTGGTTCGGCCACCAGAGATTGCCATGTCCTTATACACCTCAGTCTGCTTGGTCTATAGAGTGGTAGATTTCTTAACCATTTATAACGTATTCAGCTGGCGCTGCACGTAACTGGTCTAAAATGTTAATTCTTCAGAAAGTCCTTTTACACACTTGGGGGAAAAGGGCGTTCCATTACGTTTGGCATAATGTCTGTGCTCACGTGGGCGTGATTATTGACTGGATAAAAATTACATGAAAAAACACTTTCTCATTTAGAAGACTAAAGTCACAGTTCTATCTTTTCAAAAGTATTCTGATACTTAATCATTAATTTTATACAACATTCAGATGCAAACCTCATAATTGAGAAGAGTAGATAAACAGAGATACAGTTATGTGCTTCTACCGTCTTTCATGATGTCACAACATAAAAAAACTAATTCGACATGAGGGTTAGTTTAGTCTCCAATGACCATTTCCAGCATTAAATATTCTAATAATATAAATATTGTTTCATTCTCCATTTTTGGGATGTTGGAGTCTTGGCGGGAAAAGATCATTTGTTCTACTGGGAAATCTCTGTAACAAAAAGGCTGTTTCCCCATAACTACTGCCTGGCAAGGAAAGGTATTGCTGACCATCATAAAACTGGCCAACAGCCCCAGGAGAGGTTGGGGGTGGGGTTCAGACCTTTGCCTAGCCGGCATCTTTAATCTCCAGCACAGGACTGGCAAGTCATGACACCTCTCAACTATACAATTTTTCAATTCCTTATCAATCCACAGTAATTGTCTTAATGGGTGCATGCTTATTAGTATCTGGGATAAGCAATTTCATAAATGTGTCAAGTGCAGCAGCTGGTTGCTCGTCATTACACACCATGGACCAATAAATATTATTCACATCAACATCACTGCAAAAAGTCAGCTCTTAAGAAAAAACAAGTAAAAAAAAGCAATAAAATGGGGGAAATATTACTTAAAATAAACAAAATGATCTGACAACAGAACAGGAAAATTTTACTTGCCAAGATTTTTAAAACAAGTAAAAATATTTATTCTCAAAGAACACACAGTGCGGCCAGACTAAAAACAAGTCATTTGTCTGGTTACAAAGAAAAGATTTAGGAATCATTTTTCAATATGTAGGAAAATGTGCTTAAATTTAGCAAATGCTAGTGCCATCATCTTGAAATAAGGCTATATGTTTCGTAAATATATCTTAAAACCAGTACAGCTACACTAAAAACATGTACATATGTCTGGATACAAAGAAAAGATTTAAGAATTATTTTCTCAATATGTAGGAAAATGCGCTTAAATTTGCTATTGCAATCGTCTTGAAATGAGGCCATATACCCTGGAATTGAATATTGTGCTTAAATTAAGTAATCCTGACTAAGATAAATGTACTTGTACTACTACTAGAAATAAGATTGGCTTGCTTAAAGAAAGAATGTCTTTAAGAATTTCTTTTCAATTCTTTATTGAGGACTCAATATATCCAGAGGCTGCATATGGGCAGAACAAAGGATGCAAAAACAACAACAACAAAGGCCATTGGTGGTCAATGTGAAAATGAAAAGGTAAGACCTATGGCAAGATAACAAACGTAACAGTGCTTTAAACCTTATAATAAACAACAAACTCCCTGCCTATTAACTAAAGGTTATCGGATCGGCTGATACACACAGTTCTGTTATCTGGACCAGAATTGTGTTATTTTTTATTGTGCAACCCTAGTCAGTAATGAACCTTTTCCACTCGGCCATAGCCTTTTATTTTTTAAGAATTCATGTCCTGGTCGTGGATGGGGTCCGAGAAGACTTCTGTCTACAGCACAGAGAGGAGTGTCGCAATGCACTTAGGATATGTGAGGTGAAAGGCGTAATAACACGCCATGAGATACGTCACGCTGGCATAGATGTTCTCTTTTGGGAAGGTCACCACAGGCATGGTTCCAAGATTGCAGTTGGTTTTGCAGACAATCACGACAGGGCTGAAGAGTGGTCTTGCCTGAAGAAAGGTGTTGGGGTCTTCTGCAGACTGACACAAACACAAAGAGAAAAACAAATATGACAACAAAAACAATTCACACTGCTTTTGTATGTTATGGTCAAGTAATATGAACATTCTAATACATGCACACATTTCTTACCTCAAGGATGTAACTTCTTCGTCGGAGCCTCAGGTGATGGGAACATGTCTGGTAAAGCCTCATCAAGGCAATTGAGAGCTTCACTGTTAAAAACGGAAATAGTCTCATTTGATTTACTCCAGCCAGTTATTTAAACAAACATTAATACTTTCATGGGATTCTCCATGATTAACTGAGCCAGTAATTACCTTTGTCCAGCAGCGGTGGCTTCATGACCTTTTTGAGCACTCCATAAAACTGTGCCTTGTTGTAAAAGGTCCCCCAGAGGGTCTTCAGTTCAGGTACGAAGCGGGAGTTCCCTCGATCGAGGTTCCGCCGGAGCTCATCCATAACCTGACACACACACACACAGACAGACAGACAGAGACAACGAGAGTCTTAACACTATCTAGCTGGAGGCGTAGGAAGCATTAGCCTGGTTACTACCAGACCGAATTCTCGCGAGCTCACTGTTTTACATTTGCCCGAAGTAGTTTACCCCTGTCCCTGCTATGGCTTCTCACATTTGCTTACATGATCCAGTTCTCTGAAGCAGGGATACGCTTGAAGTATTTTGGTAGGCCTGTCCTGTTCCTTAGTAGCATCAGAGTCGATGAAGGCCCGTCTTGCTTGGAATTCAAGGTCCAGGAGCAGGGAAACATCCTTCTGGTATGGTCTGGCCTTGGTTTTGTACATCTCCTGTAGAATTTTATAAGGTCTCGCCTGGTTCTGTTAACATTTAAAACCAATTAACATTTAAAAATGTAGACTGAAATTAAGACCAATGTTTCCGCTGGTACTACCACCCCAAACCTCTCATTCCACGGGAAACACTAAAGACAAATTAGTCACTTTGTTTCTAGTCCCTCGTTTAGAGTCGTAGTAGAAGTTGTATTTATGCGGGAACACTATCCACCATTTAAATTTGTGTACTTACCACCCAACCGTTCAACCTCTGGGGTGCTACATCTAGATTGTGGGGATCTCTTCAAGATCAAAGTCTCATCAGTGGACATCTCCTGGCTGCTCTGAAAGCTAAGGCTTCGTGGCCTCTTTCTTCGTGGCCTCTTCCTTTTCAAAAGCTGCTTCTTCACAGATTTCTGGAGGAGTAGGAGGAGGGAAAGGGGGTAGTAGTGGGGCTGAAATCACAGGTGCCAGAGGAGGTGCCTGGTCTACACAGGTCTGATTCTTGACCCTGTATAAGACATACATTTATTCATTGGTAAATCTAAAGGCAAAGAACACCACAATGTAACAACATAACCCTAACAACACCAAACACCTACATCTTTAGATACATGTATTGTAATGATGGCCAGGAAATGCTTATTTGATAACAGGAATCACTGCCTGCATGGTTAGATTAAATGTCTCCCAAATGTCAAAATCGAACATTACCTCATTTTCACCATGAGTAAGTCTCCAAATGGTTCTCCTTCTGAAGAAGTGCTCTGGCCTGGGAAAGAGATCATGTAAATCCTCCTTAGAGAGGCTGGGAAGCATGTCTGCGCTTATATTAGCAGCTGAAAAATACATTTAACCACTTGGTAAATAGTTTAGTAATTAGCAACTAAAACATAGTTTATAGATGCAAAGTGTCAGGTTGATATTGGTTACGAGACATTAGCATACTGTCTTCCCTTTCCAGTTAATGCAGGAATGATTTACCAAGCTAGCTAATGTTAGCTAACATGACTAACATGACTACCAGTATATCATTAATGTTGACGTTAATTACTTTAAACCAAAAGATAGTGCAAGCTAATGAAACTAACGTTAAAACCAGTTGCTCCTATCTGAGACGCAGATGTCTCAACTAGGCACCTGGAAATGCAAATGCGCTACGCTAAATGCTAAATGTACTCGTTAAAACTCAAACGTTCATTAAAACACACATACAGGGTATTGAATTAAAGCTACACTCGTTGTGAATCTAGCCAACAAGTCAGATTTTTAAAATGCTTTTCGGCGAAAGCATGAGATGCTATTATCTGATAGCATGCAACACCCCAAAATGCCTGAAGGCGAAGTAAACAAAAGAATTAGCGTAGCCGGCGCTACACAAATAGCAGAAATAAAATATAAAACATTCATTACCTTTGACGAGCTTCTTTCTTGGCACTCCTATATGCCCCATAAACATCACTATTGGGTCTTTTTTTCGATTAAATCGGTTCATATATACCCAAAATAGCCATCTATGGAAACTGTGTAATTCAGAAAAAAACATTGTTTCAAAATGCTGCGTCATTTTTTAAAATTAAAAAAGTTGACGATAAACTTTCACAAAACACTTCGAAATACTTTTGTAATCCAACTTTAGGTATTAGTAAACGTTTATAATCTATCAAAATGATCACGGGGCGATGTATATTCAATAGCTCCACGTCTTGAAATCATGGTCGAAAATCTCTCTTCCAAAACATCCTGTCGGAGACTGGAAGAAATGGAATCTCTTTCCTTTGTTTGACCAAGAAATAACTCTCAGGAAAATGACGACACTGGCATCGTGTGGAAGCTGTAGGAATTGCAATCTCTGCCTTATTTAATTTGGTGTCCTTTAAACAATACATGCAAGTGGCGCATGGATATTATTTTCAGCTTTCAGTGACCAGTTTTTCTTGCGCTTTTTGATGAAACACACGCTCTGTTATAGTCACAGCCGTGATTTAACCAGTTTTAGAAACTTCAGAGTGTTTTCTAGCCACACATACTAATCATATGCAGATACTATATTCCTGGTATGAGCAGCAGGACGCTGAAATGTTGCGCGATTTTTAACAGAATGTTCGAAAAAGGAGGGGGTAAGCTTAAATTGTCAACTACGTTAATCTTTGCTTGCCTAGCTAAGATTGTAGATAATGACTGGCACCGTCGATAATTTAGCTTCGCCGTCTTTGGTGCCCTTTCTATTTATTTTATATTGTCAATAGAAAGGGCGCCAAAGATGGTGAATCTAAATAATCTACGGTGTCAGTCATTAAGACACATTTACACCTTATTAAATACTATTCTGGCAATAAAGCACTATCAATCTAACCAAAGTTCAAGTGTATAACGAATGGCCGTTCGTGCAGTTATTAACTGCTAACAGTCAACGTTATCTAGTTAAAATTAGCATGCTAACTTGGTTTGCCAACTTTCCAATTCAAATTAACGTTAGCTAAATTTAGCTTGCTAAGGAGAAAGGTAGACGGGTATAAACAAATTAACTTTACCTTTTAATACTGCGTGTGATATATGATCCATGCCAGGATATGTGTCATCCATTCCATCTTCATTCATGGTTTTGTTAGATGACTCAAAGATTTGGACCACCTTTGACTTTTTATGTATAGGTCTCCCTTATGTAGCTAGATAATGTGATGAACGTATGTCAGTTGGGTAATATCACAGAAGAGGGAGTGCTGAACATCAGCACGGCTGTGATTCGTAGGTCGTAGGTACGAGGCTGCAGGCCGAGTGCCGAAGATAATAATATTGAGTGTGATACTGCTTTTAAACAACAGTTCTACAAGCGCCATTTATTAGCTAACAGTAATAAGCTCCGCCAACACACATAGTTCCACAAATGGACTGGGACTGGACTGTTGCGAAGCACCACACAAACATTTTCCTGCACACTAGCTTGCTACTTTGTGTAGGTCTACACATTACCGTCCTCTCCTGACGACCATTCATAATTTAACTCAAATGTTATTTGTGGAAATATGTTCATCTTTGCGGTGCAAAGTTTGTTACAATCTAAGATAGATAACGATCGTTAATGTAATTAACGGTTATTAGAACACATGTAAAACGGAGTGATACGTGTATAGTTTAAAGTCCCAGTGCTGTTCTCTACTCCAATACTTTGTCGCATTATAAATACTTCTGAACATCATTTTCAGTTCTTTTCGCCCTTTTCATCGAAAGCAGTGGAAACGTTTTACTTGCGTTTGCGTTTAGTAACATTCAAGATGCTTTGGCGGTGCGTTATCTGCTGCCTTTTTATGACTTTTCATTGAAACTGTTATTGAGCCATATCAATAGATGTCACAGCTCTGCGGCAGGGTTGCCTAGTGGTTAGGGCGTTGGACTAGTAATCGGAAGGTTGCAAGTTCAAACCACCGAGCTGACAAGGTACAAATCTGTCATTCTGCCCCTGAACAGGCAATTAACCCACTGTTTCTAGGCCGTCATTGAAAATAAGAATTTGTTCTTAACTGACTTGCCTAGTTAAATAAAGGTAAAATATATATTTTTTTCTGGTTGCTCGGATACACTGAGGAATATAGAGTGTACAATTCCTTATATCATCATGTAAAGAGAAGACACCTTCAACACCTATTTGAACAGCCATCGGAGGAAAGCCAAGTACCACCGGAACAAGTAATAATAATAATCTGTTTCTTTGATATGTGGTACACAGGACAACATTCAACCCGATCAGCTTCTAGCTAACTCCAGCATCATTGATCAGCAACTCCATACATCTGACTCAGATGAAGGGCAAAGGGGCATTGACCAACATGGAGCTGTCACAGTGCAACAAGTTACTCGGTTGGTGGTAATCTACTGAAATTGACCATATTTTTTTAAGTACTTGGCTATACTAATAGCCTTCATAGTCAGTCTTCACAGCCACTTCTCCTGTCACAAACATTATACTTGTCATGAACTAGTCATGTCCAGCCTGCACTTGAATTCCATTTGGTCATTATCTGTCAGCATACTACATTCAATGTCAACTTTATTTTAGGATCTGACAACATATGCTACTGTTTTTGTGATAAATGCCATAGCCAAGCATCGTCTCTCACAGGTAAAATGCTTTTTCTGAACAGAGCACGGCATTTGGTTAGTTACATAATGCAGAGCATTTTGTAGTGGTTCAGTGATGGTTGAGTTCATTCTTAGTGCTAGGTTGTCCGCCTTACTATTGTTGATCCCTTATGTCCTTATGTTAATGAATATGTCATAAGCAGAATCTGTATATCATAAGTATACATGATGCTGTGTTCCAACCTCCATGATTAATGACCTCTCTCTCTCGCTTAAACCATATGCAGGATGAAATGTGGAGGATCAAAATATTTTTTCTTTTAAGACAAATTATTTAATTATCCACCATTAGTCAAACGTCTGGAACAGTTCTTATCACACCCAAGGATTTTTTCAATGATTGAAAAGGGACCCCAGATGTGCAGGCAAAGTTTTTTTCATGACATTGTGGATGATGCTCTTCTAAAATCACATCCCTTATTTTCAGAGAAACCAAATGCATTGCAGATTGTTATGTACACGGATTAAATAGAGATCTGTAATCCACTAGGACTTTTGCATCAAAAAACAAGTTGTTAATTGTGTACTAAACCTTAGGAAATATAAATCCAAAATACAGGTCTAAACTGGCTGCTATCAGGCTACTTGACATTGCTAGATCAGCAGACCTCCGTCAATATGGTGTAGATGTAATGTTGAATAGAGTCAAGGAAGACCAGGATGCATTGTACAGTGCAAACTATTAACGGAGAGAAAACAATATATGGTGCCATGGTCTCTCTCTATAGAGACACTCTGGCACAACATGAACTAGCAGGGTTCAAAGAGGGTGTGGGCTTTGCCTACAGTAAGTGCAGACACTGCGTGTTCTTTTGAGGACATGCAGTCACACTTCAATGAGGATGCATATAATAAAAGGACATTGGAGAAGCATGTCAGACAATGTGATGAAATAGGAAAGTAAAAAACAGACTTGAGAACAACATACGGGATAAATAGAAGGAGCAAGTTAGTTGAATTCCCAGCATTTGTTATTATACAACAAACTATGCAAGACCTTATGCATATAATTCTGGAGGGCGAAGCCCCATTGGAAATCAAATGTGTTTTGAATAATCTTGTTGTGTCAGGACAGATTGATCTGATCTCAGTGAATTCTGCTATTCTTGGTTTCCCTTATTCCCCTTGAGATGTTACAGATCGGCCAATCCCAATTTATGTTAGTACATTAACGTCAAGTGATGGTAAACTAAAACAGTAATCTGGGCAAATGCTTGTCCTGATAAGGATATTGGCATTGTTTTGGAGAGTTTGGAAGTCAATGCATATATACAACTGATAAATGAGCTAATAGAAATTGTACAGATAGTATTTGCACCTGTTCTTTCCATTGTGAATGTGTCTAGGTTGAAGTTACTCATTGAAAATCATTTGAAGCATTGGAAGGAGCTTTTTCCAGACCGCAATGTTACACATAAACAGCATTACATGATACATTTGCCATCACAGATAAAGTAATTGGGACCAATGGTTAGACATACAGTTGAAGTCTGAAGTTTACAAACACCTGAGCCAAATACATTTAAACTTTACATTTAAAGTTTCTCACAATTCCTGACAATTAATCCTGGTAAAAAGTACCTGTATTAGGTTAGTTAGGATCCCCACTTTATTTTAAGAATGTGAAATGTCAGAATAATAGTAGAGAAAATTATTTATTTCAGCTTTTATTTCTTTCATCACATTCCCAGTTGGGTCAGAAGTTTACATACACTCAATTAGTATTTGGTAGCATTGCCTTTAAATTGTTTAACTTGGGTCAAACGTTTTGGGTAGCCTTCCGCAAGCTTCCCACAATAAGTTCATAGGTTTCATAGGTTTGAGTGCTGTATCAGTCAAGTGGCTTGTAATAAATTGTAATATAACTCAGAAGTCCATGATCTTTGCCAAAGTACTGAATGGTAATATGCCCAAATTTAGACTGGTCAAAAACATATTTCTTGTTGATTCTAGGCTTTATTGGGCTTTATTGTTTGCAATATCAGCCATTTCAAACTATACGCTTTGATAGAAACGTCATGGCTTATCAAGTTGAGGTCCCACACCTTGCACATGCCACTGAGTTAGTGTATGCTGAAAAGCTAATTGTTTTTACCTCTTATTACACAATTAGCAACAAGAGGCACACTTATGTATAAGTCAAATACCATCTTGGGGATGTAATAGAGTTGTACAACAGTTCAAAAGACTCATAGTGTGTTCCCCAGATATGAAAAGTGTACTGTCTTTGTTCTGCACTGTATTTTGTCTACATGATTACTGTCCTGTGTGTAAGATTGACAATAAAAAAGTGAATTCCATTTGGTCCTTATCTGTTCTTACAATGTGAAGAGGTGAAAATGATAAGATGCTTGAAATAAGAAATTCTGACTTTGACAAAGCAGTTGTGTATTTGTCAGTGTTGATCAAACAGCTTTATAATTCTGGTAATTCAAGCTTTAAATTACTCAGAACTAGTAATGCAATCTCAGTAACAAGTTATATTATCTTATTAAGAGGACAAAAAAAGCTTGAAACAAGTGAAATGATCTAACATAAAAACTGCCTGGTAAGAAGAAATATCTTGTCAGACAAAAAACAAGCATATATTGCCTTGATTTAAGATATTTAATCTGACTTAGATTTCAAATTTTGCAGTGCATTGGAATCACAACAAACCTCTTATTCACTATATTAGGCCCAGCCTTTGGAACTTTGTTTTTCCTAGATATGGCTACTATTTTGTGATCACTACAGCCGATGGATTTGGATACTGCTTTCAAACAAATTTCTGCAGAATTAGTAAAAATCTGATCGATACATGTTGATTATGTCATTCCTGTACAGTTTGTAACTACCCTGGTAGGTTGATTGATAACCTGAACCAGGTTGCAGGCACTTGTTACAGTTTGAAGCTTTCTCTTGAATGGGCAACCAGATGAAAGCCAGTCAATATTTAAATCACCCAGAAAGTATACCTCTCAATTGATATCACATAAACTCAGCAACAACAAAAAAAGCATACCTTTTTCAGGACCCTGTCTTTCAAAGATAATTTGTGAAAATCCAAATAACTTCACAGATCTTCATTGTAAAGGGTTTAAACACTGTTTCCCATGCTTGATTAATGAACATGCACCTGTGGAACGATCGTTAAAACACTAACAGCATAAAGACGGTAGGCAATTAAGGTCACAGTTATGAAAACTTAGGACACTAAAGAGGCCTTTCTACTGACTCTGAAAAACACCAAAATAAATATGCCCAGGATTCCTGCTCATCCTGCTGTGGTTGCAATGTTCGTACTGTGAGATGCCTATCGTCCTCGCAGTGGCAGACCACGTGTAACAACACCTGCACAGGATGGGTACATCCGAACAACACCCCTGCGGAACAGGTACAGGATGGCAACAACAACTGCCCGAGTTACACCAGGAATGCACAATCCCTCCATCAGTACTCAGACTGTCCGCAATATGCTGAGAGAGGCTGGACTGAGGGCTTGTAGGCCTGTTGTAAGGCAGGTCCTCACCAGACATCACCGGCAACAACGTCGCCTATGGGCACAAACCCATCGTCGCTGGACCAGACAGGACTGGCAAAAAGTGCTCTTCACTGACGAGTCGCGGTTTTGTCTCACCTGGGGTGATGGTCAGATTTGTGTTTATCATCGAAGGAATGATCGTTACACTGAGGCCTGTACTCTGAAGCAGGATCGATTTGGAGGTGGAGGGTCCGTCATGGTCTGTGACAGCATCATCGGACTGAGCTTGTTGCAGGAACTTGCAGGTGCCTTGGTGGAAGAATGGGGTAACATCTCACAGCAAGAACTGGCAAATCTGGCGCAGCCCATGAGGAGGAGAGTACTGCAGTACTTAATGCAGCTGGGGGCCACACCAGATACTGACTGTTACTTTTGATTTTGACCCCCCTTTGTTCAGGGAAACATTATTCAATTTCTGTTAGTCAAATGTCTGTGGAACTTGTTCAGTTTGTCTCAGTTGTTGAATCTTATGTTCAATCAAATATTTACACATGTTAAGTTTGTTGAAAATAAACGCAGTTCACAGTGAGAGGACGTTTCTTTTTTGCTGAATTTACATTATCAGGCATTGTTATCCAGTGTCATGACGTGGCCCTTTCTCGTGTAGATCGTGGCTTCCCCCTCTCTCTCACTCTCTCCTACTCTCAGGTTATGTTATCTCAGGCCATAAATTCCTGGAGGAGACTTTCTCCCCCTGGTAATACAGAGAGAGAGAGACCACAGAGAGAACACCAGAGACCACAGAGGGATTTCACTTGGCCAAACTCCTAATCCCCAACATGGGAGTTTTAAACAACATGTCCACCTTTGAGAGTGTGGGACTGGTCCGTGGACACTAAAGTGACAGTAATGTTGAGTGTGTTTCATTTGGTGACCTCATGAAGGACAGGAAACACACATAACTATATCTATGAATGTGTATATTTCTCAATTATAGGGTTTGCATCTAATTATTGAATAAAATTAATGAGTAAAGATTAAACTATTTGTGAAATGATGTAATGTGATGTTAACCTTACAATCTGAGAGAATTGAATTCAACAGTAATAAAATGGCAGATTTTTTAAATGTTATATAACATACTATTAAGTAGAATGGAATGGTTTGCCTTGTGTTGTAGTATTTGTCAGCTTTGATACTCTTATGTGGGTGTCATAACCAGCCATAAAATATTACAAGATGTCTAAACACGCCTAAATATTTGTCATGACAGTGTTATTATAATGTTATGACAGGTTACGTCAGCTGTTGACCGTGTCATAAAGTGTTACCCATATATTTTATATAGGGTATATTTTTTCACATCTTTGATGTACACAAGTATTTTGATGAGTTGATCCACTCTTGCAGCACCATCAATAACAGATCAGATGCATGTTTATTCTAACACATCGTTTTTGTACCGTGCATAGAACTGTGCCGATTAAGCATTACATTTGTTATTACTTGAGTAGATGCTGAGAAGAAAAAAAAAATATCTCAGTAAATGCATTCTGCTGTAATATTGTCAAAAGGTCTATGTCATCATTATTGAACATATTCAGTAGGTACCATATGAAGAGTTTAATTCCAAAATGCTATATATACATTTTATGACATTTCTGTAAATGAGCTTTTATGGATTAAAGAACTTATGAAAGAAATTGGTGTGTTTTTCACCATCTAATCATGGCTTAGGGTTGTTCAATGACAGACATGTATTTGTGTCACACCCTGACCTTAGTATTCTTTGTTTTCCTTGTTATTTTGGTTAGGTCAGGGTGTGACATGGGTGATGTATGTGTTTTACCTTGTCTAGGGTTTTTTGTATGTTTATGGGGCTGTCTCCGTTCTAGGTATTTTGTATGTCTATGGTTGCCTAGATTGGTTCTCAATTAGAGGCAGCTGTCTATCGTTGTCTCTGATTGGGAACCATATTTAGGCAGCCATATTCTGTGGGTACTTTGTGGGTGATTGTTTCCTGTCTGTGTTCTCTGCACCAGATAGGACTGTTTAGTGTTCACGTTTATTCGTCTTTCATTAAAACATGTTGAGCACGAACTACGCTGCCTATTGGTCCGATCCCTGCTACTCTTCAGACGAAGAGGAGGAAATCAGCCGCAACAATTTTTTTGAAATGTATTACTTGATAGTTTCATTTCAGAGAGACAAAATACTAATGTTTTGTTGCAAAATGCTATACAGGTAACTGCTAAAATAAAGGAAACAACAACATAAAGTGTCTTAATAGGTCATTGGGGCCACCACGAGCCACAACAGCTTCAATGCACCTTGGCATACATTCAGGAACTCTATTGGAGGGATGTGAGACCATTCTTCCACAATAAATGTCATAATTTGGTGTTTTGTTGATGGTGGTGGAAAACTGTCTCATGCGCCACTCCAGAATCTCCCATAAATGTTCAATTGGGTTGAGATCTGGTGACTGAGACAGCCATGGCATATGGTTTACATAGTTTTCATGCTCATAACATCTTGGGGCTAGGGGGCAGAATTTTCACTTGGATAAATAGCGTGCCCAATTTCAACTTCCTACTACTCATGCCAAGAATATAAGATATGCATATTATTCATAGATTTGGAAAGAAAACACTGACGTTTCTAAAACTGTTTGAATCATGTCTGTGCGTATAACAGAATTTATGTAGCAGGCAAAACCCCGAGGACTAACTGTTCAGAATGTTTAGTTTTGAGGTCTCTGTTCAGTGAGTTCTCGTTGGAAAACTATGTTTCTTAGGAACTGGTTTTCAGTTCCTACCGCTTCCACTGGATGTCACCAGTCTTTGGAATTTGATTGAGGTTATTCCTTTGTGCAATGAAGAAGTAGGCCAACTAGGAACTGGGTAACACTGTTGAGAGTTGCGTAAGACGTGAAGAGTAGCGCTGGTTTGTTTTCATTCCTGTATTGAAAACAGATTGCCCCGTCTACAATTTGATCGATTATTAACGTTTAAAAATACTTAAAGTTGTATTACAAAAGTAGTTTGAAATATTTTGGCAAAGTTTATAGGCAACTTTTAAAATATTTTGCAGTGACGTTGCGCATTTTGGAAGCTGTTTTTTAATCAAACATATTGGAGTGCCAACAAAAGAAGTTTGTCAAAGGTAAAGCATGTTTTATATTTTATTTCTGAGTTTTGTGTAGCGCCTGCAGGGTTGAAATATGCTACCCTCTTGTTTACTGCTGGTGCTATCATCAGATAATAGCTTCTTATGCTTTCGCCGAAAAGCATTTTATAAATCTGACATGCTGGCTGGATTCACAACGAGTGTAGCTTTAATTGAGTATCTTGATTTAGTGTGATTTAATGAAAGTTTGATTTTATATCATTTTTAAAAATTTGCCGCGCTGCATTTTCCCTGTTTTTTGCCTAAGTGGGACGCAACTGTCCCGCCTATTCGTAAGAAGTTTTAAGTGACAACTCATGCCCTGCGGGGGGCATAGCAAGTATTTTGGTGACTTATTCCACTGCAGGACCATCAATAACAGATCAGATCTGTGTATGTCCCCCTCCTATGGGTGTGCATAGCCATGGTAACCCCAAAAATGCCTGACCAGCATTTTCAAACATGACCCTTAGCATGATGGGATGTTAACTGCTTACTTAACTCAGCAAACACACTGTGTGCAAGCACCTGCTTTCAATATACTTTGTATCCCTCATTTACCCAAGTGTTTCCATTATTTTGGCAGTTTTCCGCCTCACTATCAGAGGAATAAATAGTACTGCTAGGTTTAACACAGTCAAATGTGAGAAATAACAAAAATTTTAATAAAGAACTGTACAAATGCTACATTTGTGAGCTCAATATTTAAAAAAACGAATCTAAACAATGCATCAACACAGTAATATGAGATCTGTATGTAAAATATTTACATTTGACATTTGTCATTTAGCAGATGCTCTTATCCAGAGCGACTTACAGTGAATGCATTCATCTTAAGATAGCTAGATGAGACAACCACATACCACAGTCAAATATACAGGATATGAACATTCCATTCCAGCTAAACAATGTATATCTAGAGTTTTGAAACAAAACCCATTTTAATAAACATAAAATCTATGAAACGAAAACCAGAGAACAGCAATATTTTACACACACCTGAAGGTACCAATCAGTTCTGATGAAAAAAGACAAATGTGTGGATATAGCGTTTTGGAACTAAACTCTTCATATATACCCTTACATATTTATGTACATTGTAACAATAAGCATTTGTGCCAAGGTTCAGTGGGTACTGAAGGAAAAACATAGGGTTGAGGAAACATAGAGCTGAGGGAACATAGGTTGATGGAATATAGGGCAGAACCCTGCTTGTTTTAGATCCTGCTGTGGCTGAGCAGGTCGATCCTGGAGCCACAGACCGGTCCATGGATACTGCAAGTGAGGTTGGAGGGGAGGGGAGTGAGTTTATTGGTGAATTGGTCTGCGCTTCTGTTGTTTTTCATTGCCAGAGTGATGCGGATGTGGTCGTAGTCTGATGTAGCTTGTCGCCAGGTGCCTCTGTTTGTGGCGTGGAGTACCCAGAATGTTGTGTTTTTGTTGCATTTCTTGAGGTTGGTTGTAATGTTGTCTTTGTGCCCCTTCTTTAATCCCACTTGCATTATTTTTGCCTCTGCCAGTTGTTTTTTGCAGCTTTGAGCCGGGCATGCAGACAGTGTTCTGTCCATTGAAGTTGGTGCCAGATGATTTGGGATTCTATGCTGGGGACGTTGGCCTGTGTCAGGATGCTGACGTTGGTCTGTCGATCCTCCCTCCTGTATCTTCCTTAAGATCTTTTGCTGCTGACACTCCAGTTTTTGAAGGTGCCCTTCTGTATGTCACCCATGTCTCACAGCCGTTGCGATAGTTGGTATTATGACAGCCTTTTACACTACGAGTTTTGTGTTGGTCCTGAAGTCATGTTTTTTTAACACATATTTTGTCAGTTTTCCAAAGGCCGTGCTGGTGCAGCATCTCCTGTGCTGTATTTCTTCCTCAATGGTGATTTGTTGTGAGAGATAGCTGCCGTGGTAAGCAAAGTCTTCCACATTGTCAAGTGGTTCACTTCCAGTCACCTACTGTCAGATTTGATGGTTGTCCTGGGGCAGGCTGTTGGAGCACCTTTTTTTCTGTTTTTTCAGGTTGAGTCCCAGACTCTTTGGTGATTGTTTTGAGCTTGTCAGGGCACCCAAGGATTTCTCAGAGCACATCTCAACTGATTCAATCAAAGGCTTTGGTCAGGTCGATCAATGCCATGTACAGTTACTGATGGTTTTTTTTCTTCAATTAACAGACGCTTTTATCCAGAGCGACTTACAGGAGCAATTAGGGGTAAGTGCCTTGCTCAAGGGCTCATTGGCAGATGTTTCACCTAGTCGGCTCAGGGATTTGAACCGGCGACCATTATTTTACTGGTCCAACGCTCTTAAGCGTTAGGCTAGCTGTTCTTGTCTCACAGCAAAGATCATTGTGCCTCGTGAAGGTTTCCTGGAGAGGGTTTTCAACATAGGATGTGATCAAGTACCGTGGATCCAAAATTATTGGCACCCTTGATAAAGATTAGCAAAAAATAAATAATATAAATACCGAGCTACATTGTTTGCAACAACAACACATAGAACATTTGATTCGATTATACTAATTGCTCAGAGAAAGATATTTTATTTATTTGTGGATTTTGATATCTGCTTGGGGTTATTGTATTGCTGGAAGATCCACTTGCAGCCAAGTTTCGGAAGAGGCAACCAGGTTTTTGGCTAAAATGTCCTGGTACTTGGTAAAGTTCATCATGCCGTTGACACTAGGACCAGTGGTCGCCATTGAAAACGCATTCTCTGGAGTGATGAATCACGCTTCACCATCTGGCAGTCCGACGGACGAATCTGAGTTTGACGGATGCCAGGAGAATGCTACCTTCCCGAATTCATAGTGTCAACTGTAAAGTTTGGTGCAGGAATAATAGTCTGGGGCTGTTTTTCATGGTTCGGGCTAGGCCCCTTATTTCCAGTGAAGGGAAATCTGGACGCTACAACATAGAATGACATTCTAGATTATTCTGTGCTTCCAACTTTGTGACAACAGTTTGGGAAGGCCCTTTCCTGTTTCAGCATGACAATGCCCAATGCACAAAGCAAGGTCCATACATTAATGCTTTGTCGAGATCGGTGTGGAAGAACTTGACGGGCCTGCACAGAGCACTGACCTCAACCCCATCGAACACCTTTGGGATGAATTAGAACGCTGACTGCGAGCCAGGCCTAATCGCCCAACATCATGGCCCATCCTCACTAATGCTCTTGTGGCTGAATGGAAGCAAGTCCACCTAGCAATGTACCAATATCTGGTGGAAAGCCTTCCCAGAAGAGTGGAGGCTGTTGATTGATTTTGGATTGAGATGTTCAACGAGCAGGTGTCCACGTACTTTTGATCATGTAGTGTATCTGTGCTATCGCGGCGGTCACGCAATTGCATTCAGCCAAGAGTCGTTCACATCTAGTCCAGTTGCGGCCCAAACTAATCCTCCTTCAAAGTTATCAATAAATAATTATATTTGTATGCCTAGCAATCACAAATGTACATTGTTTGAAGCACACTTGTATAAGTCTCAGTCACAATTGACAGCTCCAATAAGCCCCCTATGCTGAACGAAAGGCTTGAAAAATCATGATTCTTTTGAGTTTTTAGTTCATAATTTGCCTGTAGGGGTTCTGCTTACTCTGGGCATTACTGAATCAAATGAAATAAAGAAGTTTAAATGTTTTGACTGAACAAATTAAAGATGCACTTCGCAGAAATCGCTATGCAATTTCCTGGTTGCAAAATTCTAATAGTTGGCCTAATTTCAGTTTATGTTATGAAACAAGCAAGTCTATTTGTCACGTCCTGACCTTAGTTCCTTTTTTTATGTCTCTATTTTAGTTTGGTCAGGGCGGGCATTCTATGTTTTGTGTTCGGCCTGGTATGGTTCCCAATCAGAGGCAGCTGGCAATCGTTGTCTCTGATTGAGAACCATACTTGGGCAGCCTATTTTCCCACTATGGGTTGTGGGGAGTTATTTTCTGTTTAGTGTGTGTTGCATCTGACAGAGCTGTTTCGGTTGTGCCTTTTGTTACTTTGTATTTAGTGTTCAGTTATATTTAATAAAATGCAGAACACGTACCCCGCTGCACCTTGGTCCTCATCTTCTTCCTCCAACGGCCGTTACACTATTGTAGAGAATCATTGTACCATCTAAATTGCAGTGAAATAAGCTGGTGTACAAAAACGAAAGTAAAAGATGCGAAAACAAAACCTGAGAACGAAGCAAAGAAATAGCGCTGTCTACCCCTTCTTAGACTTGCTTAGAATGAGAATGATAGTGGTAGTGTAGTGTAGTAGTGTAGTACTTAAAAGTAAAAAATACTTTGAAGTACTACTTAATTTGTTTTTGTGGGTATCTGTACTTTACATTGCTAACTTTCTGTACTATATTCCTAAAGGAAATCATGTACTTTTTGCTCCATACATTTTCCCTGACACCCAGAAGTACTCGTTACATTTTGACAGCAAAATGGTCCAATTCACAAACTTATCAACACAACATCCCTGGTCATCCTTACTGCCTCTCATCTGGGGGACTCACTAAACACAAATGCTTCGGATGTAAAGGATGTCTGAGTATTGGAGTGTGCCCCTGGCTATCAGTCAATAAAAATGGTGCCGTCTGGTTTGCTTAATATAAGGAATTTGAAATGGTTTATGCTTTTACTTTTACTTTTGATACTTAAGTACATCTTAGCAATACCATTGACATTTGATACTTAAGTATATTTAAAACCAAATAATTTTAGACTTTTTCTTTATTTTACAGGGTGACTTTCATTTTTACTTGAGTCATTTTCTATTAAGGTATCTTTACTTTTACTCAAGCATGACAATTGAGTATTTTTTACACCACTCTCTATAACCTACATTTCTATGTGAATTTGGTCGAGTCGCCCAAACAGTTACACATTGCAGCTTTAAAAAGTCAGTAAAAAGAGCCGGACTTCCCTTCACTAATTTCCACAGTGATTTTCACATGTTGCTTCCAAACTTATTACAATGATGAAAAGAAACATTTGTGCACAAAAAATATTGTCCTATTTTTTTATATTGTAAATCATAGGAATTAGCCGACATGAGTGTAGTATTCCTTTAATTAATTAAAGCTAGTATCACAATGTAAGATATCATATTTCATAAAACCAATTATTTAAACAATTCATCTTTATTTTTATATTTAAATAATTGTTTATCTTTATAGTATTGAAATGATGTGCTATGCTGCTATATAGATATTTTTGCACATCAATTTCAATGACTAATAATTAAAGTAAAGCATTCACCACCTTTTATTGTTGATTCATTTCATGAAATTACTGGAAATCTATGTATTCTTTTTACTCAAAATGTGAACATGAAAACTGTCCTTGAAAATCAAAATTATAGCGCTCATACAGTACAAATCAGGAGTAAATCAGGCTTACAAAATAGGTGTATCTTTAAGTGACATTTATTAGACATTGTCAATTGTTCCCTCTGCGTGGACATGTGGGCGTGTTCTTTGTTTATCTCACACCCATGTCTCATCTTGGGCCCACCTTAGCTGAGGAGAGGTTTTTCTTGCTGTGGTGGGACTGTGTCAGATTTGTGTCTTTTGGTGCCACTTTCAGGTAAAAGTGCAACTGCAATGAGTAACAAAATAGAACATTGAGTTTGAGGGACAGACTTGCAAAACCAAATGAAATTAAAGACATCCCCCGGAACTTTGACAACTAGTAAGTTTTTTTTAAACCACCCGCTTTGGTCTGGATGTGTCAATGTGTCGTTCATACATGCATAATCTATGAGCAGATTTACTGTTTTTCCTCAATTAGCCACAAAATCCCTAGTTTGAAAGTTACTGTTCACTGGAAGCTGTGCAGCGCAATTTTCCCTACATTTTCCTCCACATGGGCCAGCCCCCTAGCAATTCGAGTTCTGGCCAATGAGCTTCTGCCCCCTGCCATTTGAGTGACAGCTAGCAAGATACCCACACAGCAGAGTCAGACTGAGAGTTCAATGACGTGGTGCACATACAGCATCTGCAAATATGTGATGTAGTACTCAATTTTCGGGGAACATTTTTGACTTGTGAGTTAAACTTTCAGATCTACTGGCTAAAAAGTGTACAAAAGTACAGGAGGAACTCTTTAAACAAAAATTGTTTTAAGGCTGATATCATGCCTAACATTTGAATAAACTCTCATTCTCCTCTCACACACAGTCTCACCTGTATAGCCTCAGCAGGTCCCACTGTCACCGTGCTGGTAGAGGGCAAGTATCCTGATGTTGATGCTGTCACAGTGTAGGTGCCTGGTAACAGCAATCTGAAGTAGTCTCCATCCACACCTCAAAGACAACATGTAACATAGGTTCTGTGTAAACTCCTGAAAAATACAACAGCTTGTGGCTGCCATGACAGCCTGAACTAAGGGTATGGCCACATTGAGATTTTGTGTACAAAAATTGTGGATGGAACCAATGCTTTTTCAATGGCAATCATCTGTTGCCAGAATGACAACGGAGATGATTGTCCGACAATGTCTGCAACTCATCTGCAAAATTTGAGATGAGCTGAACTTTTGACAGACAATGATACACATCATATACTGTACAGGATTTCATCGCCGTTCATGAATCTCAGTATGGCCGTACCCTAGTTACCAGGAGCAATTAAAAATAATTAGGTCCTACTTGAATTTGTCCTCAAAATATGTGGTTATTATGGAGAATGCCCTGTTAGAACCAAAGTAGTGTAGACACCGCAGGTTTACTCAAAATCTTTACTCCATATTCGGGTGTTAGCTCGCATTCGCTCACGAAAGCCTGGGGAAGTTCACAATGGAAAAGTATGAAAGGAGTGCATATTACCAGCGGCTCTTAGCGAGTGGTTGTGCGTGGAAACTATTTTTCAAAAAGAGCCATCCTGTCCATCCCTCGTCCTCCGCAAATGATTATTCTAGAGTAAGCAAATTGACTGTGCTAGGATTGCTAGAATGCTTCTTATTTATTTTTACATTTGGAAATTGTTTTTAATTTTATATAATTTGGTTGTTATGACACTCTAAAACGCCGCACTCTAAAAAAGAAGGCGTTAAAAACAAGCCAAGTTGGGATATTTGGTAACCCAGTGCAAGATAAATATTGGACAGAACACACGCTGGGTTAGTTTGACCTAGCCAGTTGACCTAGCCAGTTGGGTTGTGTGAATAACCCAAGATATAACCATAATTTGCTTTTTTTCCCACTTTCACACAGGGTTAGCCAAGCAGCTGGGTCTTTTTGAATATAATCCTTTGATTATTTTCAGGAGGCAAAAAAAATATGGGGACGGAATTATGCAGACAATTACATTGATAGAAGCCACAATCTATCTGAAATATTAAAATGTATCTACCCACCCCAAAAAAAATATATTTATATACAGTACCAGTCAAAAGTTTGGACACACCTACTCATTCAAGAGTTTTTTTATTTATTTTTACTGTTTTCTACATTGTAGAAAATAAAAACTATTTAGTAACCAAAAAAGTGTTAAACAAATGAAAATATACTTTATATTCTTCAAAGTAGCCACCCTTTGCCTTGATGACAGCTTTGCACACTCTTGGCATTCTCTCAACCAGCTTCAGCTGGAATGAGTTCCTACATATGCTGAGCACTTGTTGGCTGCTTTTCCTCCACTCTGTGGTTCAACTCATCCAAAACCACCTCAATTGGGTTGAGGATGGGTGGTTGTGGAGACCAGGTCATCTGATGCAGCACTCTCACACAGACTGTGTTTTGGGTAATTGTCCTGTTGAAAAACACATGATAGTCCCACTTAGCGCAAACCAGATGGGATTTTGTATCAGATGGGATTGTGTATCGCTGCAGAATGATATCTTTTACTTGAACTCTGTGAAGCATTTATTTGGGCCGCAATTTCTGAGACTGGTAACTATAATGACCTTAACCTCTGCAGTAGAGGTAACTCTGGATATTCATTTCCTGTGGCGGTCCTCATGAGGGCCAGTTTCATCATAACGCTTGATGGTTTTTGCGAATGCACTTGAAGAAACTTTCAAAGTTCTTTAAAGTTTCCGGATTGACTGACCTTCATGTCTTAAAGTAATGATGGACTGTCGTTTCTCTTTGCTTATTCTAGCTGTATTTGAAATGTATTTGCCTCAATATCTTCTGGATACCATCCCTACACAACTGATTGACTCAAACGCATTAAGGAAAGAAATTCTACAAATTACCTTTTAACAAGGCACACCTGTTCACTACCTCATGAAGCTGGTTGAGAGAATGCTAAGAGTGTGCAAAGCTGTCATCAAGGCAAATGGTGGCTACTTTGAAGAATGTAGGATATATTTTTATTTGTTTTACACTTTTTTGGTTACTACTTAATTCCATATGTGTTATTTCATAGTTTTGATTATTCATTATTCTACTATATATACACAGTACCAGTCAAATGTTTGGACACACCTACTCATTTCAGGGTTTTTCTTTATTTTTGCTTTCTACATAGTAGGACATCTATAAGCCTCATGAAGCTTCTAAACCAGCAGTGTTCACAAATAACATGTGTTAACTATACAGCAGAACAGATGAACAGGAATGACGTTTACTCTCACAGGTGGCCAAAAATAACTACCTGCAAGCCACGCCCCCATTCTCCAAATCTGACCCACTGGATCATATCTCAATAACCCAGCATCAATAACTCCGCATCAATAACCCAACCTGGCTCTTTCGCAACTAAGTGGCCCAATGCTTGCACGTGCAGTTATTGGCTGTTACGTTACGAATTTCTGCCTCTGTTTGAAGGTGCTTATATGGCTTGGGGGCAGTATTTCGACATCTGAATGAGAAGCGTGCCCAAAGTAAACTGCCTGTTACTCAGGCCCAGAAGCTAGGATTTGCATGTAATTGGAGATTTCGATAGAAAACACTCTAAAGTTTCCAAAACTGTTAACATATGGCAGGCGAAAACATGAAGAAAATCCATCCAGGAAGTGGAATATTTGTGTAGTAGAGACTCTAAAGGGTCCGGGTGGGCCGGGTGGGCATCTCTCTGGGTGGGCATCTCTTCACGGCGGCGGCTCCGGTGCGGGAGGTAATCCCCCCTCCACCCGCAGATCCCTTCGCTTTAGTGGCGGCCCTGGTGGATGGACCTTCACTGGAGGAACCAAGCCACAGATCATCTCAGGCGGAACCAGACCACCGATCATCACTGGAGGCTCCGGACTGGGGACCGTCGCTGCAGGCTCCAGACTGGGGACTGTCGCTGGAAGCTCCGGACTGGAGAATGTCGCTTGAGGCTCCGGACAGGAGACCGTCGCTGGAGGCTCCGTACAGGAGACCGTCGCTGCAGGCTCTGGACAGGGGACCGTCACTGGAGGCTCCGGAACGCGGATCAACGCTGGAGGCTTCGTGCCATGGATCCTCACTGCAGGCTCCGGGCCATGGATCATGACTGGAGGCTCCATGCCATGGATCATCACAGCAAAATGTTTAAAACATTACAATACATTCACAGATTTCACATCACACTGTGTGCCCTCAGGCCCCTACTCCACCACTTCCACATATCTACAATACAAAATCCATACATTATCGTGTGTGTATGCATGTGTCTGTACCTATGTATGTTTTGCTTCACATAAGGTGTATTTCTATCTGTTTTTTTTATCTAATTTTACTGCTTGTATCAGTTACTTGATGTGGAATAGAGTTCCATGTAGTCATGGCTCTATGTAGTACTGTGCACCTCCCAAATTCTGTTCTGGACTTGGGGACTATGAAGCGATCTCTTGTGGCATGTCTTTTGGGGTAAATATGTGCCAGTAATTCAAATAGATAGCTCTGTGAATTAAACATATCAACACCTCTTACAAAAACAAGTAATTGTAACGGTTTTCTTCTATCTCCTCCTCTGATGAAGAGGTAGAACAAGGATCGGACCAAAATGCAGCGTGTAGATTGCGATCCATGTTTTAATAAACAAACGTAAAACACAAATCAATACAAACACTACAAAATAAAGAACGGAACGAAAACCTAAACAGCCCAATCTGGTGAAAACACATAGACAGGAACAATCACCCACAAACACACAGTGAAACCCAGGCTACCTAAATATGGTTCCCAATCAGAGACAATGACGAACACCTGCCTCTGATTGAGAACCATATCAGGCCGAACATAGAACTGGACAAACTAGACATGTAACATAGAATGCCCACTCAGATCACACCCTGACCAACCAAAACATACAAAGTAAACTATGGTCAGGGTGTGACAGTACCCCCCCCCCCCCCCAAGGTGCGGACTCCGGCCGCAAAACCTGAACCTATAGGGGAGGGTCTGGGTGGGCATCTGTCCGCGGTGGCGGCTCTGGCGCTGGACGTGGACCCCACTCCATAATAGTCTTAGTCCACCTCCTTAGCGTCCCTAGATAGGTTACCCTCCTTAATGACAGCTCGGGACAGAGGGGCAGCTCGGGACAGAGGGACAGCTCGGGACAGAAGGACAGCTCGGGACAGAGGTAGCTCAGCACTGAGAGGAAGCTCAGCACTGAGAGGAAGCCCAGGCAGGTAGTTGGATCTAGCAGATCCTGGCTGACTGGCAGTTCTGGCAGATCCCGGCTGACTGGCGGATCTGGAAGAGTCTGGTTGACTGACAGCTCTGGCTGCTCCATTCTGACTGGCAGCTCTGGCTGCTCCATGCTGACTGGCAGCTCTGACTGCTCCATGCTGACTGACTGCTCCATGCTGACTGGCAGCTCTGGCTGCTCCATGCTGACTGGCTGCTCCATGCTGACTGGCAGCTCTGGCTGCTCCATGCTGACTGACTGCTCTGGCTGGTCCATGCTGACTGGCGGCCCTGGCTGCTCCATGCTGACTGGCGGCCCTGGCTGCTCCATGCTGACTGGCGGCCCTGGCTGCTCCATGCTGACTGGCGGCCCTGGCTGCTCCATGCTGACTGGCGGCTCTGGCTGCTCCATGCTAACTGGCGGCTCTGGCGGCTCCTTGCAGACTGGCAGCTCTGGCGGCTCCTTGCAGACTGGCAGCTCTGGCGGCTCCTTGCAGACTGGCAGCTCTGGCAGCTCTATGCAAACTGGCAGCTCTATGCAGACTGGCAGTTCCTTGCAGACTGGCAGCTCCTTGCAGACTGGCAGCTCTATGCAGACTGGCAGCTCTATGCAGACTGGCAGCTCCTTGCAGACTGGCAGTTCTGAACAGGCGGGAGACTCCGGCAGCGCTGTAGAGGCGGAAAGCTCTGGCAGCGCTAAACAGGCGGGAGACTCCGACAGCGCTGGAGAGGAGGAAGGCTCTGGCAGCGCTGGACAGGCGAGGCGCACTGTAGGCCTGATGCGTGGTGCTGGCACTGGTGGTACTGGGCCGAGGACACGCACAGGAAGCCTGGTGCGGGGAGCTGCTACCGGAGGGCTGGGGTGTGGAGGTGGTACTGGAAAGACCGGACCGTGCAGGCGCACTGGAGCTCTTGAGCACCGAGCCTGCCCAACCTTACCTGGTTGAATGCTCACGGTCGCCCTGCCAGTGCGGCGAGGTGGAATAGCCCGCACTGGGCTATGCAGGAGAACCGGAGACACCGAGCGCAAGGCTGGTGCCATGTAAGCCGGCCCAAGGAGACGCACTGGGGACCAGCTGCGTAGAGCCGGCTTCATGGCATTAGGCTCGACGCTCAATTTAGCCCGGCCGACACGCGGAGCTGGAATATACCGCACCGGGCTATGCACCCGCACTGGAGACACCGTGCGCACCACTGCATAACACGGTGCCTGTCTGGTCTCTCTAGCCCCCCGGTAAGCACAGGGAGTCTGCCCAGGTCTCCTACCTGGCGTAGCCATACTCCCTGTTAGCCCCCCCCCCAAGACATTTTTGGGGCTGACTCTCGGGCTTCCGTCCGCGCCGCCGTGCTTGCTTTGCCAACTCCATTCTCCGATAACCTTCCGCGCACTGCTTCATCGAATCCCAGGCGGACTCCGGCACTCTCCCTGGGTCGACCGCCCACCTGTCTATCTCCTCCCAAGAAGTATAGTCCATACTGTACTCATTTTTGGGCTGCTCCTGTTGCCTCTTCACCTGCTGCACCTTGGTGCGGCTACACTCCCCTGGTTTAGCCCAGGGTCCTCTCCCGTCGAGGATTTCCTCCCATGTCCAGAAATCCTTACTACGTATCCCCTCTTTTCACTGCTGTTGCTGCCTGTTGACACGCTGCTTGGTCCGTTGGTGGTGGGTGATTCTGTAACGGTTTTCTTGGTGAGAAGGAGAGTCGGACCAAAATGCAGCGTGTAGATTGCGATCCATGTTTTAATAAACAAACGGAAAACACGAATCAATACAAACACTACAAAATAAAGAACGTAACGAAAACCTAAACAGCCCTATCTGGTGAAAACACATAGACAGGAACAATCACCCACAAACACACAGTGAAACCCAGGCTACCTAAATATGGTTCCCAATCAGAGACAATGACGAACACCTGCCTCTGATTGAGAACCATATCAGGCCGAACATAGAACTGGACAAACTAGACATGTAACATAGAATGCCCACTCAGATCACACCCTGACCAACCAAAACATAGAAACATACAAAGTAAACTATGGTCAGGGTGTGACAGTAATGAGGAAGTCAATCTCTCTTCCACTTTGAGCCATGAGAGATTGACATGCATGTCATTAATGTTAGCTCTCCGTGTACTTTTAAGGGCCAGCCATGCTGCCCTGTCCTGAGTCAGCTGCAATTTCCCCATGTCCCTCTTTGTGGCACCTGACCACACGACTGAACAGTAGTCCAGGTGCGACAAAACCATTGCCTGTAAGACCTGCCTTGTTGATAGTGTTGTTTAGAAGGCAGAGCAGCTCTTTATTATGGACAAACTTCTCCCCATCTTAAGCCTTACTCAGAGCCAGTGGCATGTCGTTAGTAAAGAATGAAAAAATCAAGGGCCTAAACAGCTACCCTGGGGAATTCCTGCTTCCACCTGGATTATGTTTGAGAGGCTTCCATTAAAGAACACCCTCTGTGTTCTGTTAGACAAGTAACTCTTTATCCATATTATAGCAGGGGATGTAAAGCCATAACACATACGTTTTTCCAGCAGCAGACTATGATCGAGAATGTCAAAAGCTGCACTGAAGTCTAATAAGACAGCCCCCACAATTGTATCATCAATTTCTCTCAGCCTATCAACAGTCATGTGTGTAAGTGCTGTGCTTGTTGAGTGTCCTTCCCTAAATGTGTGCTGAAAGTCTGTTTTCAATTGGTTTACTGTGAAATAGCATTGTATCTGGTCGAACACAATTTTCTTCCAGAAGTTTACTAGGGGTTGGAAACAGGCTGATTGGTCGGCTATTTGTGCCAGTAAGGGGCGCTTTACTATTCTTGGGTAGAGGAATGACTTTAGCTTCCCTCAAGGCCTGAGGGCACACACTTTCTAGTAGGCTTAAATTGAAGATGTGGCAAATAGGAGTGGCAATATCGTCCACTATTATCCTCAGTATTCTTCCCACCATGATTTTCAGACCCTGGTGGCTTGTCATTGTTGATAGACAACAATAATTGTTTCACCTCTTCCACATTGACTTTATGGAATTTAAAAGTACAATTCTTGTCTTTCATAATTTGGTCAGATATACTTGGATGTGTGGTGTTAGCGTCTGTTGCTGGCATGTCATCCCTAAGTTTGTTTATCTTGCCAATGAAAAGGTAATTGAAGTAGTTGGCAATATCAGTGTGTTTTGTGATAAATGAGCCATCCGATTCAATGAATGATGCAGTCGAGTTGGCATTTTCCCAAAAAATTTTATTTTACGGTGCTCCAAAGCTTTTTACTGTCATTCTTTATATCATTTATCTTTGTTTCATAGTATAGTTTATTTTTATTTAGCTTAGTCACGTGCTTTTGCTTATTATTTTCTTTAAGCAATGGCTTTTTTTCTGGCCACTCAAAAACCCTAGAATGAGTCCAAACGTTTGACTGGTACTGTTTAAATACACTATATATACAAAGTATGTGGACACTACTTCAAATGAGTGAATTCTGCTATTTGAGCTACAACCATTGCTGACAGGTGTATACAATCTTTATAGACAAACATTGACAGTAGAATGGCCTTACTGAAGAGCTCTGCGACTTTCAATGTTGCACTGTCGTAGGATGCCATCGTTCCAACAAGTCAGTTAATCAAATTTCTGCCCTGCTAGAGCTGCTCCGGTCAACTGTAAGTGCTGTTATTGTGAAGTTGAAACGTCTCGAAGCAACAATGGTTCAGCCTCAAAGTGGTAGGCCACACAAGCTCACAGAACGGGACTGCCGAGTGCTGAAGCCCAGTGAGTAAAAATCATCTGTCATGACTCTCTCTCCTTGGTGAGGATCAAAGGTGCCAGATCAGCTTGGTAATGGCCGACAGATAGCCAGAGACCCCCCTTCTCTACCACAGGAGGATATACAAGAGAAGCAAAAAAACATCAATGCAGACACAGGGATGAAACTCGGGAAGTGACAAATATAGGGAAGGCAATCAATGATGTGATGGTGTCCAGGTGAGTCCAATGAAGCGCTAGTGCGCATAACGATGGTGACAGATGTGCGTAATGATGAGCAGCCTGGAGCCAGAGAGGGGGAGCGGGAGCAGACGTGACACATTTATTAAATAGTTTATTCATAAGAATGCACCTATTCAGAAACTGACTGTTTCAACTGTTAACTTCTTGATGCACCCATCCCGTTAGCGGGATCTTTTTCGTCAACATCCGCTGAATTGCAGAGTGCCAAATTCCATTAAATTACTAAAAATATTACATTTTCATGAAATCACAAGTGCAATATAGCAAAACACAGCTTAGCTTGTTGTTAATCCACCTGGCGTCTCGGGGAAAGCATACCAAGAGTTTATGTAAGGACATCTCTCTCAGTAGACAAAATATTACAAACAGCTAGCAGCCAAGTAGATTGGTGACCAAAGTCAGAAAAGCAATAAATTAAATCGCTTACCTTTTTTACTGAAACTATGTCTAAAGACTGTTCAAACCATGGGGAATCTGGTTGATATCCCTTTAAATGGAGCGAAGGCAGGCAATGGAACAGAGAGCTTTCAGGAAAAACAGCACTTCCAGGTTGGATTTTCCTCAGGTTTGTTCCTGCAATATCAGTTCTGTTATTCTCACAGACAATATCTTGACAGTTTTGGAAACTTTAGAGTGTTTTCTATCCTAATCTGACCATTATATGCATATTCTAGCTTCTGGGCCTGAGAAATAGGCAGTTTAATTTGGGTATGTTTTTCATCCAAACATCAAAACGTCCCCTACACTCAACAGTTTTTAAGGCCCTGTCGATTAATGAGGAATTGAAAAGCTGTATGGTTCGAGAGAGACGAGGCAAAAGCAGTGGTGAATAAGTCTGGCTGATTGGCAAGCAATGTCAATTGAGAAATTATGTGACAAAACTGAAAAGAAGAATAAGAAATTGCATTACGAAAGCAAGATATGTTATCTCTTTTGGGATAGGCATTTTCACTTTTGGATGAATAGCGTGCCCAGAGTTAACTGCCTCATACTCTGTCCCAGATGCAAATATATGCATATTATTATTAGTATTGGATAGAAAACACTCTGAAGTTTCTAAAACTGTTTGAATGATTATGGCAGACGAAAACCTGAGAAAAATCCAACCAGGAAGCGGGAAATCTGAGGTTTGTAGTTTTTCAAAGCTTGGCCTACCAAACGCACAGTGTCTATGGAGTCAAGTTGCACTTCCAACGGCTTCCACTAGATGTCAACCGTCTTTAGAAACTTGAATGAGGATTCTACTATAAAGGAGGGGCTCATGAGACCTGTTTGAGTCAGGGGTCTGGCAGAGTGTCTCAGGCTCGTGACACACGCTCCCAACAGAGTTAGCTCTTGTTCCAGTGCTTTTCTTCAGACATAGGAATTCTCCAGTTGGAAGCTTATTGATGTTTATGTTAAAAACTTCCTAAAGATTGATTCCATACATCGTTTGACTTGTTTCTACAACCTGTAACGGAACTTTTCAAGTTTGTCTGGACGAAGTGCTAGCACCTCATGAAGATGGATTACTGGGCTGAACACGCTAACAACAAGTGGCTATTTGGATATAAATGATGGACTTTATGGAACAAATCAGTCATTTATTGTCGAACTGGGATTCCTGGGAGTGCCTTCTGATGAAGATCATCAAAGGTAAATTAATATTTATGGTGTTATTTCTAACTTCTGTTGACTCCAAAATGGCGGATATTTCTCTGGCTGGATTGGGTTTTGAGCGCCGTTCTCAGATTATGCTTTTCCCGTGAAGTTTAAAAAAAAAATCTGGCACAGCAGTTGCATTAACCTGTCTACGATACTGGTTCCCAATTGGGGATCAACCCTCCCACGTTCAGCTGAAACGGTGGCGCATGGAACGCAAAAATATTCTTAAAAATATTTAACCTCCACACATTAACAAGTCCAATAGCTCAAATGAAAGATAAACATCAGATTTCTAAAATGTTTTACGGCGAAAACATAGCACATATATATGTAAAACCACCACCAGACACAGCTCATTTCAATAGCCAAAACATGCAATCAACAAACGCAGGATTAAAAAATAAATCGCTCACTAACCTTTTGAAAATCTTCATCAGAAGACAGTAATATGACATGTTACACAGTACATATTTTTTTTTTTTCAATAATATGCCATTTATATCCATAAATGTCCATTTACAGTGAGTTCACGTTCAGAAATTACTCAAAAATGCCCGCAGGAAATCTATGTAGCGCGGCAAGATAACGTAAATAGACATCATAAACTTTGACTAAATATACATGTTCTACATATAGTTAGAAAGATACACTGCTTCTTTATGCAACCGCTGTGTTAGATTTATTTTTAACGTTACAGAAATCGCACACTATTCCATATGCTGAGACAGCGCTCAGTTCCAAGCTACATTTCCACGTAATGTTGGAGTCAACAGAAACACAGATTTAAGCATAAATATTCCCTTACCTTCGATGGTCTTCGTTCAGAATGTTCTGGAAGGCTTCATACTTACCCAATACATTGTTTGGTTTCAAGTCTTGCGTCTTTGTATTAGCTACTGCTAATAACATCAGCTGAAATGCACCCAAAACGTCCTCTGGTCCGGAAAAGTTGCGCATCAAAACTTCAAAATTACATATTATATGTCGACTAAACAGGTCAAACTAAGTGCAGAAGCAAGCTTTATGATGTTTTAGACACGCAAAACAAACTTCAATTCAATTGGCCATCGTCTGCCCTTCTCTTGAGTGCTGGAACAAAGGAATGGCTGGGACCAATTCGCGCCCATACGCACAGCCTATTCTCTCGTGGCACGCACTAATTTCACTCCCATAGGGTCAATTCTCGCGGGATTTGAACGATTCAAAGCTCTAATGAAAGAGGACATCTAGCGGAAGAGATAGAAAGTGTCCCCAGAATCATAACTGGTTGGGAAGGGTTCTTCCAAAACTAGTTTGGAAGAATGCCTGCCCTGTGAGTTCTGCTATACTTACAGACATAATTCCAACGGTTTTAGAATCTTTAGAGTGTTTTCTATCCAATAATAATTTATTATTTATTTATTTGCATATATTAGCAATTTTTGACAGATTTTTTTTCCAGTTTACTAGGGGTACCCAATCTCTCCAAAGGGGGCGTATGTCTGCCATATCCTTAACAGGATAACCTTTCTAGGGCAGGCGTTCCGCTAGCGGAACCCCTCGACAACATTCTGCTGAAAAGGCAGCACGCAAAATTCAAAAATATGTTTTAGAAATATGTACCTTTCACACATTACCAAGTCCAATACAGCAAATGAGAGATAAACGTCTTGTTATTAATCTACCCATCATGTCCGATTTCAAAAATGATTTAGAGCGAAAGCACAACATATGATTATGTTAGATCACTGCCAAGTCCAAAAAACACACAGCCATTTTTCCAGCCAAAGATAGGAGTCACAAAAAGCAGAAATATAGATCAAATTAATCACTAACCTTTGATGATCTTCATCAGATGCCACTCATAGGACATCATGTTACACAATACATGTATGTTTTGTTCGATAATGTGCATAGTTATATCCAAAAATCTCAGTTTACATTGGCGCGTTACGTGCAGTAATGTTTTGATTCCAAAACATTCAGTGATTTTGAAGAAATACTCATAATAAACATTGATAAAAGATACAATTGTTATTCACAGAATTAAAGATAGACTTCTCTTTATATAAAGTATGATGGAAAAAAGCTTTAGAATACCTTAAATGACATTTTGGTCAGAAAGACTAATTCAACTCCATCTTTCATTGAATCAGATGTCTCCACCTGGTATTGACAACTTAGATGGAAAGCTACTGAGGATGGTGAAGGACGATATTGCCACTCCTATTTGTTTTATGTTTTATCTGAGTCTGGAGAAAAAATGTTGTCCTCCCGCTACTCAAGAATGATAAAGCAGCCTTTGCTTACTGCAGACGTTTTGAAAACTTTTAGAAAAAATGTGTTTGACCAGATACAATGGTAATTCTCTGTAATCAAATTAACAACATACTTTTAGCATGCTTATAGAGAAGGGCACTTCACACATGTACTGCACTGACACAAATGACTGATGATTGGTTGAGAAAGAAATTGTGGACTCTGTATTGTTAGATTTCAGTGCAGCCTTTGATATTATTGACCATAACCTGTGTTTGAAATAAACATATGTGTTATGGCGTTTTTAACCTCTGCCATATCGTGGAGTCAAATCTATCGATCTAATTGAGCACATCAGGTTTTCTTTAATGGAAGCTTCTCTAATGTTAAACATGTAATGGTTGGTGTACCGCAGGGGAGCTCTCTTGGTCTATTTTAACTAATGATCTACCAGTATGTACGCTGATGATTCATTATTATACACATCAGCAACCACAGCTAGTGACATCTCTGCAACCCTAAACAAAGAGATGCAGTCAGTTTTAGAATGGGTGGCCAGTAATGAACTAGTCCTGAACATCTCTAAAAATAAACGCATTGTACAAATCATTCCTTAAATTCTACCTCAAATTAATCTGATAATGAGTAATGTGGCTGTTGAGATACAGGGAAGCCAATGGTCCAAAAACACTTAATAGTTCATAACTATAGCAGTTTGGTGACATGATGTAGAGGCACACCGAACTGGCTGTGCACTTTGGTCTTTTAGGGAGTCCCCGGTCATTTTCTTCACTTTAACAGAAAAAGAGGCATGCAGGAATGTCGCATCTCATTTTGGATTAGAGCATGTCATGTGAAAATGAGTTTAATAGATAGCACACGTGAGAATTTAGGACATGCGTTATTGCACACATGAGATTTCACACTTAAGTTATTGAACACACAGCACTCATGAATAGGTTGGCACAGCAAAGGTATTCAAAACATTAACATAGCAAAGGCGAGAGAGAAAAAAAACTGAAGCTCTGTCAGCAGGTTTGCTTGTGTAAATGCAGATCAGAGGTTGGCACAGTTGTTTTCTTTTTAAGATGCTGCACATCACAATCTTGTGGAATTCATGATTGATTGATTCATTGTTTGTGTTATTGAGGACCACATTGCAATTAGCACCCTACTAATGAAATATTAGTTTAATATTAGCCATGCAAGAGAATGGCTACCCCTGGTGGAAGGAGGCTGTATGGAACAAAATGAGTCGTGACACGCCCCAATGTAACGTACCGTGTCAGAGGGGTCCGTTTTTACACCTTTTCTCAAAAACTATTTGTGCATTGCCATGTCAATTAACGCTGAATCGAAACTTCGTTCACACCCCGGATTTTGATGCCAACACAGTCACTACAGTCCCATTAGTTTTCATTGCAGACTCATTTGAATGCTGTGGTTGCGCAAATTTGTACGGAATGGGTTAGTCACCGTTAAACACCTTGCTCTGCTTATGTTAATCGGCGTAAGGTTGAAATCAAATTAAGCATACGCTGATTAAAACACCTGGTTTTCTGATTAATCTTTCAAATTATTAGGACATGTAAACACCTTAATCTGCATTCCCACATTGTATTTGATCTGCGCATGTGCTAGCACCAGCACCATCCCCCTTTAGTGAGAGTAAAGTTCGGAACAACTGAATGTATGCATCTTAGAAGTAGTTTTCACATGTCCGAACTCAGAATCAAATATTCTTCCCAAAAATACCATGGTCGCAGTTGGATAACGTTTATTTTTATTGGCAATTTTCTGCATTGATCAGAGTGCAATCAGTTAGCCTGATTTCAGAAGTGTTCATGTAAACAAGATTATTAGGGAAATCTTTCTTCTTGCAGAGCCTGTAAATGTTTTCATAGAACTATTATATTCATAATAATCGCATTATTGTGTGCATGTAACCATACTCACTGAGTCTCAGTTTGAAGGACCTACATGTAACATTTTAGCCATAAATTCAATTTCTTCATGGTGTTTTGAAGGACATTGCTGCGAAATGCCAAAAATGGCTTACTACTGCTTCTTACCTTATCATAATATTATCAGTTACAAGGAAGAAGATTTGTATTGCTGACGTTTTTGCTTTTGTTGTCTACCTTCTGAATGAGAACCAATCCTAATTCAGGAAGTTGCACACACAACAACAGACGGGACATATAGTTGCTGAATGCTAATTTGCTTCTAAAAAAAACTAATTAGCAGCGTTGCGCAGCATTCTAAGTATGTTTTAATCACATGAATTTCTATTCCTTTGCAACTAGTGGTATGTATCTGAAATGTGACGCTAGTAAATGGTATATGTTACTTATAGAATACATATTGAAACACTACAATCTCATGAAACACAAAGACTATTTATGGTTAACATAAAGAATAAACACCCAGTTCAAAGCTTATAGACTAATATTATGTATTAACTAATGTCACCAAAGATTATTGTCCCCAATTTATTCAAAGTGTCTTGTTGTATTCTATTGTTAAATAAATGGAAATTATATCTGTAGTTGACTAAGATCTGTGCAGACGTACCTATTAGTAAGCCTAAAAAACTTTGGCATTGCTCAGGGTTTTTAGCTGGTTGTACGTGTTTTTGTGAGAAAAAATGTCTCCCCTGATGTAAAATGGTTTCTCTGCCCCTCTTACCAGTGGTCACATCGTGGTTGATACCAGCTACTGAAATCTCTGCGTTGCCGATTGGGTTGTTGTTGTTATCATACACCATTCCTTTGATCCCATGATGCACCTGGAGAGGGCGGAAGGAAAGTTTACTGAAACCCCCCCAAAAGAGCAAGAAAACAATCCTTTGCTTTTATAATACTACACCTTAGAGCTGGGCGATATGGACTATAAGTCATATCATAATACAAAAAAACTTAACCATTTTGCTCGATAACGATAAATACAACGACATACAGTGCATTCGAAAAGTATTCAGACCCCTTCCATTTTCCACATTTTGTAACGTTACAGCCTTATTCTAAAAAGGATGAAATCTAATTTTAATCTACACACAATAGCCAACAATTACAAATTTTTTGCAAATGTATTAAACTTAAAAAACAGAAATACCTTATTTACATAAGTATTCAGACCCTTTGGTATGACACTCGAAATTGAGCTCAAGTGCATCCTGTTTCCATTGATCATCTTTGAGATGTTTCTACAATTTGATTGGAGTCCAGCTGTGGTAAATTCAATTGATTGGACATGATTTGGAATGGCACACCTCTGTATGAGGCCCCACAAGTGACAATGCATGTCAGAGCAAAAACCAAGCCATGAGGTGGAAGGAATTGTTCATAGAGCTCTGAGACAGGATTGTGTCGAGGCACAGATCTGGGGAAAGGTACCAAAAAATGTCTGCAGCATTGAAGGTCCTCCATCATTCTTAATTGGAAGACGTTTGGAACCACCAAGACTCTTCCTAGAGCTGGCCGCCTGGCCAAACTGAGCAATCGGGGGAGAAGGGCCTTGGACAGGGAGGTGACCAAGAACCTGATGGTTACTCTGATAGAGCTCCATAGTTCCTCTGTGGCGATGGGCGAACCTTCCGGAAGGACAACCATCTCTGCAGCACTCCACCAATCAGGCCTTTATGGTAAAGTGGCCAGACGGAAGCCACTCCTGAGTAAAAGGCACATGACAGCCCGCTTGGAGTTGGCCTGAATGCCAAGTGTCGTGTCTGGAGGAAACCTGCCACCATTTCTACGGTGAAGCATGGTGGTGGCAGCATTGTGCTGTGGGGATGTTTTTCAGCGCAGCGCCAGGGACTGGGAGACGAGTCAGGATGGAGGGAAAGATGAGTTCCTTGATAAAAACCTGCTCCAGAGCGCTCAGGACCTGAAACTGGGGTGAAGGTTCACCTTCCATCAGGACAAAGACCCTAAGCACACAGCCAAGACAACGCAGAAGTGGCTTCGGGACAAATATCTGAATGTCCTTGAGTGGCCCAGCCAGAGCCCGGACTTGAACCCGATCGACCATCTCTGGAGAGACCTGAAAATAGCTGTGCAGCAATGCTCCGTATCCAACCTGACAGAGCCCGAGTGGATCTGCAGAGAGGAATGAGAGAAACGTCCCAAATATAGTTGTGCCAAGCTTGTAAGGTCATACCCAAGAATACTTGAGGCTGTAATTTCTGCCAAAGGTGCTTCAACGAAGTACTGAGTAAAGGGTCTGAATACTTACGAAATGTGATATTTCTGTTTTTTGTTTTTATAAATTTACAAAAACTTGTTTTTGCTTTGCCATTATGGGGTATTGTGTGTAGATTAATGAGGGGGAAAAAACTATTTCATCAATTTTAGAATAAGCTGCAACGTAACAAAATGTGTAAAAAGTCAAAGGGGTGTGAATACTTTCTGAATGCACTGTATATATTTTTTGATGCACAGTTACTTTCCATTAGCGTCAGGCATCTAGACAATTTTTTTCCAGCGCTAAGGAAACAGATGGTATGATTCAAGAAAAAAGTTGTCTATTTCATCTAACACAGGGCCCCCCAACCCTCTTCCTGGAGATCTACCGTCCTGTGGGTTTTCAGTCCAACCCTAATTTAACACACCTGATTCTACGAATTAGCTGCTCAACAAGACCTAAACTAGATGAATCAGATATGCTAAATTAGGGTTGGACTGAAAACCTACAGGACAGTAGATCTCCAGGAAGAGGGTTGGGCAGCCATGATCTAACATATCCATGGAATGCATTAAAATGGGATCCAGAATTATCAGATTTATTTTGGGATCTTTACATATTAATTTGCCTAAATTTTTTTGTGTGCAAATTGACCTAGGCCTATACTACTTAATTCAACACCTGAGTAAGTGGGAACTCAAAACACTTAACTAGAGAGCTAACTCCAAATATGATCTTGTTGCTAGATAGCCATGTAATTGATAAATGGTATCAGTAAAAGTAATGTCATTCCAAGACCTTCCAGCACTAGGCATAGGCTTCTTGATGTATTCACTGCAAATGGGACCATTTGCTCTGTGGGTGCAACAAAACCATACTACATAGCCTACTCCAATTGTGAAATGGTTTTGCTTGATATTGAGGGTTGAGAAATTAATTATATACCCACAGAAAGCTGATACTCTCCTCTCTTTAACAATAACATCAGTAGTTACTTTAAAACAGTTTTTCCAGCAATTGCATTTTGAAATGCGCAACGATCATATGCTTGTGCTTATGCCTTTCGAGTGGCGCAGCGGTCTAAGGCACGGCATCACAACAGACCCGGGTCTGATCCCGGGCTGTATCACAGCTGGCCGTGATCGGGTTCGGGGAGTGTTTGGTTGTCGTTGTAAATAAGAATTTGTTCTGACTTGCCTAGTTAAATAAATGTAAACATATTTTTTATAAAAATACAAATCTGAATGCATCTCTCCCTCTGTTCTCACAGAGACAGGAAGTGACAATGGCTCGGTCACACAGCAGCCAGCAGCGAAACACAGCAGGAATCAATATAATGCACATTACTGTTGATCAAATAATAGTTTTACAACAAACAAATCTGCAGGAACGTTGTTTAGCAAATCACCAAAAATTACTGACCTAACCAAAATCTACTGATACTGTGCTACAGTAAGGGCGTGTGTGTGTGTGTGTGTGTGTGTGTGCGTGTGCGTGTGTGCGGTATGGAGAGAGAGATTAGAGAAAGTACCTGCTCCAGGAAGGAGATCAGGGCCTCTCTGTTGCCCAGCCATTCTCTTGACAGGGCTGATGCCGGGGGGAACTTGTCACAGCTGAGTTCCAGAGTGATCTCAAAGCAGTTGGTGTATAGGTAGTTAAAGTCCTGCATTCCTGTGGAGAGACACAACACTGTTAAAGTGAAGGTACACTGCACACATTCTATGCTCTTTTTTCATCATACTTTTTAAATGATTTGGGAACAATGGGTACTTTAGAAAGAGATTAATCAAATATGAATGTTAACATGCACACCACCCCCATATATTATACTGTACATTCCCCTCCATATGTATTTGAACAGTGAAGCAAAATGGTTTAATTTGACTCCATACTCCGACAGATTTGAGACATAATGCTTCATATTAGGCGACAGTACAGAATGTCAGCTTTTATTTGAGGGTATTTTCATCTGTTTTACCATTTAAAAAATTAAAGCACTTTCATCTAGTCCCATTTGAAGAAGTCATATTATGTTTGTATAAACTCATTTATAGTGTATTTAACACTAGAACTGCTGACCGGTCATTTTGACTGATCGTGATTATCATTTTTTTTTTCTCACTTTTTCATTTTTTAACTCACACACCCCTCCATCCTTTAATTTTCCTAAATAAGTCTATATAACACACTGCCATTGTTAGAATCTTAATGTCACAAGCAGAACTTGTTTTAGGAGGGCATGTCATTTCTTTGGAATGGTTTTCCCCAGTTGCCCCTCCTTCTTCCAAAAGTAGGGCCTGCTCCGCTAATTCAAATAAAAAAAAATATTGGTCACATACACATACTTAGCAGTTGTTATTGCGGGTGTAGCGAAATGCTTGTGTTCCTTCTTCTGACAGTTGAAAGTGCAGTGCCCAGCTGATAGTCCCCCTAACAATTTCATCGAAAACTAAACCTAAACTATATCGAAACCAATTTCACACATAAAACAACAGATTAAATAAATTCAGTAAAGTATGATGGGGAGAATGGGTGAGTTGATGAGCAGGGGAAGCAAAATAAGCACAATTATGTAATCACCAGTTGTGAACGAAGAACAGGGCGGGCCATTCTATTGTGTCGATCCATTCTAATTATAGGCCTAATCTTAAAATGTTATGTACCCTATATCAGTTCACCGAATCAAAGCAGTCTTATCAGTATACTCTGGTCTACTACAATTTCTTCACTTCACTGTCATTGGAGAACAAGTTTCATGTATAGAAAACAAGTCTGGCCGGCACCATGAATAAAGTGATGCAAAATAAAGCACCTTCACAGCCGTTGTACTCCACAACAGTGCTGAATAATGACAAGACAACTGGACACAATCTAGAGAAAGCAGGATACTATTACGCACTACAACCAAACAAAGGTATGTCAAAGTGGGTCAAGCAAGTGAACGTTATGAAAATTGTGTCAACTGTTAGGGCAAGGGATAACAGCTAAATTAAATCCAAATGAAGCCATTGCATGAAGATGCACACAAGCACGAGCTGACTATTTTTGACTACTCTCATATTGACACTTACATTCATTATAATGTCATTGTTGCTTTTGTGCAGAGTTGCACTATTTATGAAGGCCACTTGACACTTTTAATGATGTTTTGGCTACTGGTGTTTTCATCTATTTACCACGCGTCTTTTGACCGTGCTTCTTGGTGGTTGGGGTATTTTTTTATTTATTTTGTCTTTACAGAAATAAGGTGTTACCATGTTCCAAAGCATATGCTTTCTGTTTCAAAGTAGTGAACAAAGGAACTCCACAAATACAACGTGTTTTTACATATAGCCTACAGTAACATAAACTAATGAAAATGCTATTGTGTTATTTGAAATAAAATACAAATTGTATTCCAATGTTACCCAAGGCCTTCATAAACACAACCGACTTATAATTGTTGCTGTAGCATATTTGACATATATTAATTACACTGTTAGAGCATTGCAGTCAGAATGACTGCTCATTGGCTTGAAGGGTGGTCAATCAATGCCTGGCAGTTCTAGTGGTAAGTTGTCAAAAGTTTAGTATTTGGTACCATATTCCTTGCACGCAATGACTACATCAAGATTGTGACTCAACAAACTTATTGGATACATTTGTGGTTTGTTTTGGTTGTGCCTTGGGTTATGTTTTGTATCGGTAATACAGTATGTAATACAGTGGCTTGCGAAAGTATTCAACCCCCTTGGCATTTTTCCTATTTTGTTGCCTTACAACCTGGAATTAAAATAGATCTTTGTATCATTTGATTTAAACAGCATGCCTACCACGATGAAGATGCAAAATATTTTTTATTATGAAACAAACAAGAAATAATAAAAAAAAAATAGAAATCTTGAGAGTGCATAACTATTCACCACCCCAAAGTCAATATTTTGTAGAGACACCTTTTGCAGCAATTACAACTGCAAGCCTCTTGCGGTATGTCTCTATGAACTTGGCACTGGGATTTTTGCCCATACTTCAAGGCAAAACTGCTAAAGCTCCTTCAAGTTGGATGGGTTCCGCTGGTGTACAGCAATCTTTTAGTCATACCACAGATTCTGAACTGGATTGAGGTCTGGGCATTGACTAGGCCATTCCAAGACATTTAAATGTTTCCCCTTAAATCACTTGAGTGTTACTTTAGCAGTATGCTTAGAGCCATTGTCCTGCTGGAAGGTGAACCTCCATCTCAGTCTCAAATCTCTGGAAGACTGAAACAGATTTCTCTCAAGAATTTCCCTGTATTTAGCACCAACCATCATTCCTTCAATTATGGCCAGTTTCCCAGTCCCAGCCAATGCCAAACATCCCCACAGCATAATGCTGCCACCACCATGCTCATCTCGGGGTGATGAGAGGTGTTGGGTTTGCACCAGACATAGCCTTTTCCTTGATGGCCAAAAAGCTACATTTTCGTCTCATCTGACCAGAGTACCTTCTTCCATATGTTTGGGGAGTCTCCCACATGCCTTTTGGTGAACACCAAACGTGTTTGCTTATTTTTTTCTTCAAGCAATGGCTTTTTTCTGGCCACTCTTCTGTAAATCCCAGCTCTGTGGAGTGTAGGTTTTAAAGTGGTTCTGTGGACAGATATTCAAATCTCCACTGTGGAGCTTTGCATCTTCTTCAGGATTATCATTGGTCTCTTTGTTGCCTCTCTGATTAATGCCCTCCTTGCCTGGTCCGTGAGTTTTGGTGGGCGGCCCTCTCTTGTCCCTGCCCTGTTTGGAGAGCTCCTTGGTCTTCATGGTGCTTGGTGGTGCCCCTTGCTTAGTGGTGTTGCAGACTGGGGCCTTTCAGAACAGGTGTATATATACTGAGATCATGTGACAGATCATGTGACACTTAGATAGCACACAGGTAGACTTTATTTAACTAATTATGTGACTTTTGAAAGTAACTGGTTGCACCAGATATTATTTAGGGGCTTCATAGCAAAGGGAGTGAATACATATACACACGCCACTTTTCGTTATTTTGTTCTATTATTTTTTGAAACAAGTTATTATTTTAATTTCACTTCACCAATTTGGACTATTTTGTGTATGTCCATTACATGAAATCCAAATAAAAATCAATTTAAATTACAATTTGTAATGCAACAAAATACGAAAAACGCCAAGGGGGATGAATACTTTTGCAAGGCACTGTACTTGTAGTATTGGTCACCATCTGGATGTCACAGGGACATGCCATTTAGCTAACGTTGCGACAAGCCAGTGCAAATGACCAGTGCAAAGGTGTTGTATAGAGGTTCTTGCCATCATGAGTTGCTTCCCACCGGGCAGAGGTTGCTTCCCACCGGGCAGAGGTTGCTTCCCACCGGGCAGAGGTTGCTTCTCACCGGGCAGAGGTTGCTTCCCACCAGGCAGAGGTTGCTTCCCACCAGGCAGAGTTGCTTCCCACCGGGCAGCTGTATCACATATCGCCGGCGGTAGCTAACGTGGACAATTTCCCAGGTAACAAGGGACGTAACTGAGACATTTGTAACATTCCCGTTAAGTCTTCCAGAGGTACTGAATGTCATGGGACATTATATGCACATTCATAACGTTTCTAATAAGCATTATAGAGGTTATAAATATCCGGTCGCTATACAGCCATCATAGGAAAATTCAAACCGTTCCTTGGTAGTCCATGAAAGGTTCTGAATATCATGTTATTTTGGAGATATCCTAGGAACATTTCATAACATTAGATTTAGAGCTATGGTTTGTCTTCATATAACGTTAGAATCGGCATGATAGAAATACATTTTGGAACGTTGTCTGTAAGTCAAGTGATGGTACACTTGTGACATTGTCTTTCTAATAGTGTAGGAACTTTTTTTACATTCTAATTAAGTACTTTAGATGTTCTGAATGTCAGGACACTTTGGTGACATTGTAGTAGTTTTTGTAACGTTACCAGAAGGTTCCTGAAATGTACTGAATGCCTGCTCACTTTGACAATATTTCACATAACACTCCCAATGACTCTAGTAGATGTGAATGTCAGATCCCTAAATGTCAGGTCAAATTCGGGATATCGTAGTAACCCAGCTAAGAAAATGAAGTTCAAGGACGTGGCCACAAAGTTATGGTAACGTTATGTGGTGTCAGCTGACAAAAGTTACGTCCCAAGTGTCCCAAGTCTTTTCATGACGTTAAAATGTCATGGATCTTAAATAGCTAAATGACGTTAGTAACGTTATAAGAGACGTCCTTGAAACTTCTCTGAACGTGCATACTGTTACGTACCTTATTGCTACTGCAGGTACCCACTGATGAAAGTTACGTTCCCAGTGGTTACCAGAAACTGAATTTTGTGGGGCTCTCAATGTACTTTCTGACGTTTAACACGTTATGCGGTTGACCTAAAAAAATTATGTTTTCATGAAACGTCTCGTATGTCGGGAACCTCGGGGTTCTCTATGGTGTTTTAGGTCAGGGCGGGACTAGGGGGGTTTCTAGGTATTATATTTCTATGTTGGTGTGTGTGTATGGTTCCCAATTGGAGGCAGCTAATGATCGTTACCTCTAATTGGGTATCATACTTAGTGTCCTTTTTCACACCTGCGATGTGGGATATTGTTTTGTATGAGTGCCTATGTGCGCTATGTATTTCACGATCGATATATCTTTGTTGTTTTGGAAGTTTCACTATCATTAAAATGTGGAACTCTACTCACGCTGCGCCTTGGTCCAATTGTGACAGAATATCCCACCAAGTCAGGACCAAGCAGCGTTCCCAGGAGGTGAAGGAAAGTTGATCATGGGAAGAGATACTAGGTGGATGCGAGACCCTCCCTTGGCGGGAGTTGCTGAGGAGTAAAGGAGGAGAGCGACGAGACCGGGGTCCGCGGCCACAAACAGCCCAAGGGCAACCCCAAGTTTTCTTTTTTGGGGGGAGACACAAGGGGCGGTCGGCTGAGCCGAGGAGAGAGCAAGAGACCGTCTGGGAGTCGATAGAACAGTTTGAGGAGGGATATCGGAGAGAGATGTTGGGTAGGAGTATGCTGCAGCGCAGCCGTTTTGAAGAGCGTGTCATCAGTCCGGTGCAACCTGTGCCGGCTCCACGCACCAGGCCTCCAGTGCGCCTCCCCAGCCCGGTACGGCCTGTGCCGGCTCCCTGCACTCTCCCTGAAGAGCATGTCATCAGTCCGGTGAAACCTATGCTGGCTCCACGCACCAGGCCTCCAGTGCGCCTCCCCAGCCCGGTACGGCCTGTGCCGGCTCCCTGCACTCTCCCTGAAGAGCATGTCATCAGTCCGGTGAAACCTATGCTGGCTCCACGCACCAGGCCTCCAGTGCGCCTCCCCAGCCCGGTACGGGCTGTGCCGGCTCCCTGCACTCACCTTGAAGAGCGTGTCATCAGTCCGGTGCAACCTGTGCCGGTTCCAGGCCTCCAGTGCGCCTTCCTAGGCTGGTACGTCCTGTGCCGGCTCCCCGCACTCGCCCTGAAGTGTGTCACCAGCCCGGTGCAACCTGTGCCGGCTCCACGCACCAGGCCTCCAGTGCATCTCCCCAGCTCAGTACGCCCTGTGCCGGCTCCCCGCACTCGTCCACCAGTGCGTGTGTACAGTCTGGAGTCTTCAGCGACGGTTCACGGTCCAGAGCTTCCAGCGTTGGTTCACGGCCCGGAGACGATCCGCGACCCGACGGTTCCTGCGCCGGTGCCATGGCCGGAGCCTTCCACTGCGCCGATGCCCAGTCTAGGTACGGAGTCCAGTCCCGATCCATGGCCAGAGCCTTCCTCTGCGCCGGTGCTCAGTCCAGGCACGGCGTCCAGTCCCCCTCCATGGCCAGAGCCTTCCTCTGCGCCGGTGCTCAGTCCAGGCACGGCCTCCAGTCCCGCTCCATGGCCAGAGCCTTCCTCTGCGCCGGTGCTCAGTTCAGGCACGGCCTCCAATCTCGCTCCATGGCCGGAGCCTTCCTCTGCGCCAGTGCCCAGTCCAGGCACAGCGCCCGGCTTCATGGCCGGATCCACAGTCCGAGCGAGGGCTACGTCCCGCACTGGATCAGCCACCGACGCTAGTTGCCCACCCTAACTCTCCCCATATAGGTTCAGGTTTTGCGGTCAGGGTCCACACCTTTGGGGGAGTACTGTCAAGCCCTGACCATAGAGCCCTCAGGGTTCACTATGGTGTTTTAGGTTAGGGCTTGACTAGGGGGGTTTATAGGTATTATATTTCTATGTTGGTGTGTGTGTATGGTTCCCAATTGGAGGCAGCTGATGATCGTTACCTCTAATTGGCGATCACACTTAGTGTGTCCTTTTTCCCACCTGCGATGTAGGATATTGTTTTGTTTGAGTGCCTATGTGCGCTACGTATTTCACGATAGTGAAACTTCCAAAACAACAAAGATATAACTATCATTAAAATGTGGAACTCTACTCACGCTGCGCCTTGGTCCAATTATTCATATGACGGTCGTGACAATGTATCTGTGTTGTCAGTTGACTAAGGTTATATCCCAAGTCTCTTCAGGATGTTGAAATGTGGGGGACCCTGAATAGCTGAATATTGTTATTTAATAACTTTATAAGACACGTCCTTGAAACTTCCCAGAACTTGCATACTGTTACGTACCTTATTGCTACTGCAGGTACCCACTGATGAAAGTTACGTTCCCAGTGGTTACCAGAAACTGCATTTTGTGGGGCTCTCAATGTACTTTTTGACGTTTAGTAACATTTGGAGGTTGACATAAAAAGCATGTTTTCATATAACGTCTAATTTTAGAATGTTATAAAGAGCCATGCATAGTTATCTAACTTTGCAATGACTATTATAATAGACATTATGGATCATTGTCAGGAAGTCAAGTGAGTGTCAGTTACATTTTCAGTAAGTTCTTTGGAGGTTCTGAACGTCAGGAGACTTTGATATTTTAGTAGTATTTGTGACGTTCACAGAAGATTCCTGAAATGTACTGTCGGCAGGTCACTTTGGCAATATTCTACATAACATTCCCAATGAGTCCAGTGAATGTCAGATCACTTTTGGGATATCCAAAGAACATTTAGGAATGTTCCTTTGAGAGCCCTGGTGTATCTACAAACAATATTGCAGTTGTGTTACTCAAAATACTTAGATAACATACTGTACAATAAATATTTTCCTATTTGTCACATTTTCTTTCTAAGCATAAGGGGACATTAGAAACGTTATTTCTAAAATACTTAACAATATGATGATTTTGGTGACATTTTGGGAACCTTCATAACATTCTCAGTTAGTCCTGTCAATGTGATATAATAATTCTGCAAGTTCTCCCACTTAAAAAGATGAGAGAGGCCTGTAATTTTCATCATAGGTACACTTCAACTATGACAGACAAAATGAGAAAAAAAATCCAGAAAATCACATTGTGGGATTTTAATGAATATATTTGCAAATTATGGTGGGAAATAAGTATTTGGTCAATAACAAAAGTTTCTCAATACTTTGTTATATACCCTTTGTTGGCAATGACAGAGGTCAAACATTTTCTGTAAGTCTTCACAAGGTTTTCACACACTGTTGCTGGTATTTTGGCCCATTCCTCCATGCAGATCTCCTCTAGAGCAGTGATGTTTTGGGGCTGTTGCTGGGCAACACGGACTTTCAACTCCCTCCAAAGATTTTCTATGAGGTTGAGATCTGAAGACTGGCTAGGCCACTCCAGGACCTTGAAATGCTTCTTACGAAGCCACTCCTTCGTGTTTGGGATCATCAGAACTTGCACAATTGGTGGCTGACTAAATACTTTTTTGCCCCACTGTATATTAAAACAATGCTAAAATCAAAGAAACATATGATTGCTAAGACTGTCCTTTCTTTATTCTCTAATGAAGCCATGCAGGAAAAGTCAGGAATTTAAGACTCAACATTAACTTGAATGTGGCACACTGCAGCTTTGCTTTCATGTCAAGGACCAGATTGCTAATGAAGGACAGCCTGTATGGAGCCTGGATAGTGCTGCTTGTGGTTGTGGATCCATGTGAAGTTGTTTCATGTGTAACGGTGCAACCCTGTGTGTGAAAAAACTTGTGGCCGAGTGAGAATAAATACCTGACTGCTCCACAGTAGTCTTGTGGCAGCAGTGACTCTGGGTAAGAGCTGGTCTTGGAACCTATCCCCAAATATGACTGCCAAAGGAAAGAGGGCCTTTAGTGTAGGATAAAGTAAGAGTAGCAGTGGAGTGAGATAAGATATGTCAAATAGTGGGTATGAGGAAGCAAGGAGCCTGGTGGAAGTGTACCGTTGAGAAGGAAATTCTCATGGAAGTGGGGCCACAGTGCATCAAGTCCCATATCCAGGAAGTTCATGAAGTTCAACGCAGCCTATCCAACCTGTTTAGTTGGAGTCTCTAGCATGCCTGCTATGTTCCAGATGACGATTGCCGAAGTACATTTTGAGATGCAACCCAAAGCCAGTGGGAGTGGGTTGGCGACATGACCAGGTTCTCAAGACTATTGCAGATGCAGTAAGTACAGGAATCGGCATTGGCAAGCAAGTACAGTGCCTTGCGAAAGTATTCGGCCCCCTTGAACTTTGCGACCTTTTGCCACATTTCAGGCTTCAAACATAAAGATATAAAACTGTATTTTGTGAAGAATCAACAACAAGTGGGACACAATCATGAAGTGGAACGACATTTATTGGATATTTCAAACTTTTTGAACAAATCAAAAACTGAAAAATTGGGCGTGCAAAATTATTCAGCCCCCTTAAGTTAATACTTTGTAGCGCCACCTTTTGCTGCGATTACAGCTGTAAGTCGCTTGGGGTATGTCTCTATCAGTTTTGCATTTGTGAACAGCAGTTTTCAGTTCTTTCCACAGATTCTTGATTGGATTCAGGTCTGGATTTTGACTTGGCCATTCTAACACCTGGATATGTTTATTTTTGAACCATTCCATTGTAGATTTTGCTTTATGTTTTGGATCATTGTCTTGTTGGAAGACAAATCTCCGTCCCAGTCTCAGGTCTTTTGCAGACTCCATCAGGTTTTCTTCCAGAATGGTCCTGTATTTGGCTCCATCCATCTTCCCATCAATTTTAACCATCTTCCCTGTCCCTGCTGAAGAAAATCAGGCCCAAACCATGATGCTGCCACCACCATGTTTGGCAGTGGGGATGGTGTGTTCAGCTGTGTTGCTTTTACGCCAAACATAACGTTTTGCATTGTTGCCAAAATGTTCAATTTTGGTTTCATCTGACCAGAGCACCTTCTTCCACATGTTTGGTGTGTCTCCCAGGTGGCTTGTGGCAAACTTTAAACTACACTTTTTATGGATATCTTTAAGAAATGGCTTTCTTCTTGCCACTCTTCCATAAAGGCCAGATTTGTGCAATATACGACTGATTGTTGTCCTATGGACAGAGTCTTCCACCTCAGCTGTAGATCTCTGCAGTTCATCCAGAGTGATCATGGGCCTCTTGGCTGCATCTCTGATCAGTCTTCTCCTTGTATGAGCTGAAAGTTTAGAGGGACGGCCAGGTCTTGGTAGATTTGCAGTTGTCTGATACTCCTTCCATTTCAATATTATCGCTTGCACAGTGCTCCTTGGGATGTTTAAAGCTTGGGAAATCTTTTTGTATCCAAATCCGGCTTTAAACTTCTTCACAACAGTATCTCGGACCTGCCTGGTGTGTTCCTTGTTCTTCATGATGCTCTCTGCGCTTTTAACGGACCTCTGAGACTATCACAGTGCAGGTGCATTTATACAGAGACTTGATTACACACAGGTGGATTGTATTTATCATCATTAGTCATTTAGGTCAACATTGGATCATTCAGAGATCCTCACTGAACTTCTGGAGAGAGTTTGCTGCACTGAAAGTAAAGGGGCTGAATAATTTTGCACGCCCAATTTTTCAGTTTTTGATTTGTTAAAAAAGTTTGAAATATCCAATAAATGTCATTCCACTTCATGATTGTGTCCCACTTGTTGTTGATTCTTCACAAAAAAATACAGTTTTATGTATTTATGTTTGAAGCCTGAAATGTGGCAAAAGGTCGCAAAGTTCAAGGGGGCCGAATACTTTCGCAAGGCACTGTATATTGTGAAGGAATGCCTTTCGAGCCTTTGAAGCAGAATAGCAGAACTGTTTAATCAATTGATGACAAAGCCTGTTTCCCTGTGTGTAACCCATTTGGTCTGTTTTGATCATCCTGTATGCTGTCTTGTTGAAGAACGACGTGCCCTCGGTGGCATTTTTCTTGCACACAGGGTCTAGCTTTCTTGACACAAATGGCTCTCGGCTCCATGATGTAACCCATGCTGAAATCATCATTCTGATCTAAGTGCCCTCATCAGCCATGTTCCATCAATGTCAATACAGATCAGGGATACTTTGACTCACCACTGTGGACTGTGTACCCATCATCTTCATTCATTCATGTTTGTATGCTTACATTATTTGCATATCTTGTAATAAATCCAGATTCAACCTTTCCGCATTTTCCTAGTGAAGATGATTTTACTTTATCACAAGCATGGCCCAATGCTGAGCAAATCTCCTTTATTAGAGATCAGCAATATCCAAATCATCAATATGGAAATAACCAGCTGGAGGTTCGTTGGCCGATGCTGTTGAACAAGCCATTCAAAGCAAACAGAGGTTATTCAAAGTGAATATCTACCCTGAGCTTTGAATATCACTCCATGACAGAGATCCCAAAATATTGGGGCCAGCATTCTTGTGTTTGGAGTAAAGGAAGTGGATCCAGCTCTTCCCTCCCGCAATGTATTTTTCCATAATTTTACCGATTTAATAAATGTAAGGAAATTCATCAGGTAATTTTGACCTCAGTATAGGCCTGCTGTGGTTGCTCCACTAAAAGTTTAGCGATTATGCTGTGGTACTTAGAGGTAATTTGTGGTTTAGTACAGGACCCTGCGTCACCCCTTCATTGCTCCAGACCAGCGCAAAGGGGCAGTAAAGAGCACTGATTATGCTTTTGGGTCCTACTGTGTCTCTGACAATGAATGGGTGACATAAACCTAAATAGAAGCTGATAATTGTACACAACTTCAGTATTACTTACTGAACCTGTTGTTACACTAAGGTTTTTATTATTTTATTTTGCCCACTGCTAACCAGTCACATTGTACAGTGCATGAGTGGTGCAATGGTCTAAGATACTGCATAGCAATGCAAGCTGTGTTGCTACAGATGCTGGTTCAATACCTGTGCCAGCCTCTACTGGGAGACCAATGAGATGACTGTAGGTTTTTGGTTCCTCTCCCTCTAAAAACAGAAATAAATCATTCTAAAAAACAAACTGGCTTTATTTACAAATTAGTAACAATGTCTCACCCCATGTTCAAGACAGGCTTTTTTCACACTCATTTTACGTAATTTTTGAAAACTAAGCGATTATTATTATTAATTTAGAATTATTTGAAAGCCCCCTGGATATTCTCACAGATATATTATTAACCCTCTTATTAGCAGGACAATATATATTGGTCACGTGGCTCCCGAGTGGCGCACATGGCTCGCAAGTGCTTTCCAGTTCTCCAGCTGTATCCACTGAAAGCGCGCAAGGTTCAAGGCACGAGGACAGGGGGACGGGATGGGCCGCGCACAGAAGACGGACCTAGCCCATGGGGAAGGGAGGAGGAGGAAATGTGAGGGGGGTGGACAACCATCCTGCCCCACTGGGTAGCACAGAGCAACACTTTAATAGGCATTGCACTAATAATGGCACTGACTAGGGAAACGTTCCCGCTGTTCTTAGTGCCAGTCTGCACATTCAGACTTAAACAATGTAACTAATAATGGCATCTTTATGCATTTGTTAATAAAATAATGATAAAAATAGTCTTTCAAAATGCAGATGTTTATTTAGTTATGGATCCATAATGAATTACTATGGGAATAAATATCACTGAATAACAGAAATACCCTCCAATCTTCAATGTGTAATTATTGGCGGAGCGTTACGTCATATTTTTTGATATACTGTAGGCCTACGGTAGGCAAAATGAGTCTCCCTAGTGTTGAGTGATGTGCTGTTAAGTGTTGTAGGTCTTACATATTTAAAGACCATATTGACGTTAGAAGCAATAGGATTTGAAGCAATAGCCTACAACTATTTTAGCACCGTTTTGCATTGCAGTGAGACAAGCATGGGGACTGGTCTTGATAAATCAATGAGATTTTTATTTTGACTGAATCTCCGTTTGGGTATTGGTTAGAGTACAATTATGGTGTAGAAATGTTGTGTAACATTTATTTACATAATTTCTTGTCACGAACTCCACAAACTCTTGTCACAAACTCGGACACCTCCTGTGCCTCGATTTTCTGGGTGATTTAAATATGGACTGGCTTTCATCAAAATGCCCATTCAAGAAAAATACTGTAACTAGCGCCTGCAATCAGATTAATGTTATCAGCCAACCTACCAGGGTAGTTACAAACATCACAGGAATGAAATCATCAACATGTATTGATCACATCTTTACTAATGCTGCAGAAATGTGCTTTAAAGCAGTATCCAAATATAGTAGCCATATCTAGAATAACCAAAGTTCCAAAGGCTGGGCCTAATATAAAGTGAGTGTGGAAGAGGTGAAACAAATTGTTGTCTGTCAACAATGACAAGCCACTAGGGTCTGACAACTTGGATGGAGAATGATCGAGGATAATAGCGGATGATATTGCCACTACTATTTACCATATCTTCAATCTAAGCCTACTGGAAAGTGTGTGCTTTCAGACCCGGAGGGAAGCAAAAGTCATTCTGCTACCTAAGAATAGTAAAGCCCCCTTTACTGGCTCAAATAGCCGACCAATCAGCCAAATAGCAACCCTTAGTAAAGTTTTGGAAAAAATAGTTTGACCAGACACAATGCTATTTCACAGTAAACACATTGACAACAGACTTTCAGCATGCTTATAGGGAAGGATATTCAACAAGCACAGCACTTACACAAAGGAATGATGGGAGAAATGGATGATAAAAATATTGTGGTGGCTGTTTTGTTACACTTTAGTGCGGCTTTTGACATTGTCGATCATAGTCTGCTGCTGGGGAAACATGTGTGTTCTGGATTTACAACAGCCTGCAATATTGTGGATAAAGAGTTACCTGTCTAACAGAACACAGAGGGTCCAGGTAGAATCACAAATTCCCTAGGGCAGCTGTCTAGGGCTCTTACTTTTTTCAGTCTTTACTAACGAGATGCCGTTGGCAGATGACTCAACATTATACACGTCAGCTACTAAAGTAACTGAAATGACTGCAACAGTTAACAAAGAGCTGCAGTTAGTTTCAGAATAGCTGGCAAGGAATAAGTTTGATCTTTACCAATGACATGCAACTGGCCTTGTGTAAAAGCCAGTTTGTATGGGGATGTGTCAACACTATACATGTCAATTTCAGAATCGGTGGAAAGGAATGTTTGTCGTAAATATTTCTAAAACTAAAAGCGTTGTATTTGGGACAAATCATTCACTAAACCCTAATTTTCAACTAAATATTGTAATAAATTATGTGGAAATTGAGCAAGTTGCTTGGAGTAACCCTGGATTGTAAACTGTCATGTTCAAAACGTATTGATACAACAGTAGCTATCATGGTACAGATCAGACTTGTTGCCCACTCTTCAAGGCAAAACTGCTCCAGCTCCTTCAAGTTAGATGGGTTCCGCTGGTGTACAGCAATCTTTAAGTCATACCACAGATTCTCAATTGGATTGAGGTCTGGGCTTTGACTAGGCCATTCCAATACATTTAAATGTTTCCCCTTTAATCACTTGATTGTTGCTTTAGCAGTATTCTTAGGGTCATTGTCCTGCTTGAAGGTGAACCTCCGTCCCAGTCTCAAATCTCTGGGAGACAGATTTCCCTCAATAATTTCCCTGTATTTAGCGCCATCCATCATTCCTTCAATTCTGACCAGTTTCCCAGTCCCTGCTGATGAAAAACATCCCCACAGCATGATGCTGCCACCACTATGCTTCACTGTGGAGATGGTGTTCTTGGGGTGATGAGAGGTGTTGAGTTTGCACCAAACATAGCCTTTTCCTTGATGGCCAAAAAGCACAATTTTAGTCTCATCTGACCAGAGTACCTTCTTCCATATGTTTGGGGAGTCTCCCACATGAGGAGAGCTCCTTGGTCTTCATGGTACCGCTTGCTTGTTGGTGCCCCTTGCTTCGTGGTGTTGCAGACTCTGGTGCCTTTCAGAACAGGTGTATATGTACTGAGATCATGTGATAGATTATGTGGCACTTAGATTGTACACAGGTGTACTTCATTTAACTAATTATGTGACCTCTGAAGGTAATTGTTCTTTGCACCAGATCTTATTTAGGGGCTTCATAGCAAAGGGGGTGAAAGCATATTCATGCACCACCTTTCCGTTTTTTGTTTTTTAGAATCTTTTGAAACAAGCAATTTTTTTCATTTTACTTCAACAATTTGGACTATTTTGTAATGTCTATTACTTGAAATCAAAATTAAAATATATTTAAATTACAGGTTGTAATGCAACAAAATAGGAAAAACGCCAAGGGGGATGAATACTTTTGCAAGGCACTGTAAATGTATGATTGTAATGGGTTCATGTGGATTTTGAGATGGAGAAACATTTTGTTTAAACTTTTTGTAATGTTCGCAAGTATGGACGCACAGTGTTTCAAACATACATTTTTGACTTACATGATTATATTGTGGATGTTTATTTACACAGTAATTATTATTCAACATGTCCTCACATGGTATTTGATCTCACAATATCTTGGTTCACATCAAAACTGTCATCATATGTAGAAGCTGGACAACATAGTTTAAATTAAGCCTTTAAAATCGGTAAAGATCAATATATACCCAAGCTACCGGGAGAGAGTGAGCTGCGAACCAACCTGTGGGTAAAGTGACACTGTAACTCAAACCCAACAAGCCATGGCTTTCCTAAGAGGAAAAGACAAAGAACAATTTGGAGATGCAAATGAGAGTAACAGACAGCTGAAGGGTATACAGGAAAACAAAGCTAAAATGCTCACCAAAACAAACAAAACGTTACAATTAGCCTGAATTTTAAATGAATTAAATGGAGTTGTGTCACTGATCTAGATGCAATACCCCATAATATCAAAGTGGAATTATGTTTTTTGTAATGTTTACAATTTAATAAAAAATGGAAAGCTTAGTATTCCACACCTGTATTATGGCAAGACTAAATAAGTTCAGGAGCAAAACTGTGCTTAAGAAGTCACATAATATCAATCAATCAATCAAACTTACATGATGTCACAAAGTGATGTACAGAAACCCAGCCTATAACTCCAAACAGCAAGCAATGCAGATGAATGGACTCAATCTGTGTGCAATAATAGTGTTAAACATGATTTTTAAACGACTACCCCATCTTTGTAGCCCACACATCTCTGTACCCCACACACTGTAAGGTCCCTCAGTTGAGCAGTGAAATTCAAACACAGATTCAACAGGGAGGCCAGGGAGGTTTCCCAATGCCTCGCAAAGAAGGGAACCTACTGGTAGATGGTAACCAAAAAAACAGTAATTGAATAACCCTTTGAGCATGATGAAGTTTTTAACTACACAGTCACTACAAAGATACAGGACTCCTTCCTAACTCAGTTGCGGGAGAGGAATGAAACCGCTCAGGGATTTCACCCTGAGGCCAATAGTGACTTTAAAACGGTTACAGAATTGAATGGCTGTGAAAGGAGAAAACTGAGGATGGATCGACAACATTGTAATTACTCAACAATAATAATCTAAATGACAGACTAAAAAGAAGGAAGACAAAACATGCATACTGTTCGCAACAAGCCATTAAAATAATACTGCAAAACATGTGGCAAATCAATGAACTTTTTGTTGTGAATACAAAATGTAATGTTTGGGACAAATCCAATACAACACATTGCAGAGACCCACTCTCCATAGTTTCAAGCATATTAGTGAATGCATCATGTTATTGGTATGCTTGTAATCTTTAAGGACTGGGGAGTTTATCAATATAGAAAATAATCCTATAGGAAAATCTGGTTCAGTCTGCTTTCCACTAGACAATGGGTTATTAATTCACTTTTCAGCAACACAATAACCTATAACACAAGGCCAAATCTACATTGGAGTTGCTTACCAAGAAGACTGTGAATGTTCCTGAGTGGACAAGTTACAGTTTTGATTTACATCTCAGATTAAATCTCAAATCTCAGATTATTACCAATCCCACAAATTATGACTCCAAACACCCAGAAAAGGATAATTTCCTCAATGTTATCCTCACAAATAGTCCTGATAGGTATCAGTCTGGTGTTTTCTGAAATGACCTTAGTGATCACTATTTTACAGCCTGTGTTCGTAACGGCTGCTCAGTGAAATTACCTGTCCTGATTTGTCATAGACGCTTGCTAAAAAACTTTAATGAGCAAGCCTTCCTTCATGACCTGGCCTCTGTAAATCGGTATAGAATCAGCTTGATCCCCTCTGTCGAAGATGCTTGGACCTTCTGTTTTGATATTTTCAGTGATATTATTAACAAAAACACCTCCATAAAGAAAATGAGAATTAAAAAACAGGTTCAGCCCCTGGTTCGACCATGATCTTGCAGAGTTACTCCACCTCAAGAATTGCATTTGGTGAAAGGCTCGGCACATGCATACTCAGGCTGACTGGCTCTTGTTCAGCAAATTAGAAATAAATGCACTCAGGCTATCCGGAAGGCCAAAGTTAGTTACTTTAAGCAGCAGTTCTCTCTGTGGGTCTAACCCCAAGAAGTTCTGGAAAATGGACCTGGAGAATAAACCCTCCTCCTCACAGCTGCCTAAAGTTGATGTGGATGTTACATGGCTGAGCTTTTTAATTGACTCAGCCATTCCTCCTTGCCCATCCAACATTTCCTCATCTCCCACCCATTCTAATGCGACTATCCCCGGTGCTCCTCCCTCTTTTTCCCCTGCCCCACTGCAAAGTTTCTCCCTGCATGCTGTCACTGAGTCCGAGGTGCTAGAGGAGCTCCTTAAACATGACCCCAAAAAACATCTGGGTCAGATGGTTTAGACCATTTCTTCTTTAAGAATGCTGCCCCTATAATCGCCAAGCCTATCTCTGACCTTTTAAACCTGTCTCTCCTCTCTGGGGAGGTTCCCATTGCTTGGAAGGCAGCCATGGTTAGTATTTTATTTAAAGGGGGAGATCAAGCTGATCCTAACTGTTATAGGCCTATTTCTATTTCATCCTGTTTATCAAAAGTGTTGAAAAACTTGTCAATGATCAACCGACTGGCTTTCTTGATGTCTATAGTTAGTATTCTCTCTGGTATGCAACCTGGTTTCCGCTCAGGTTATGGATGGGTCACTGCAACCTTAAAGGTCCTCAATGATGTCACCATTGCCCTTGATTCTAAACAATGTTGTGCTGCTATTTTTATGAACTTGGCCAAAGCTTTTGAAACAGTAGACCATTCCATTCCTGTGGGCCGGCTAAGGAGTAATTGGTGTCTCTGAGGGTTCTTTGGCCTGGTTTGCTAACTTACTCTATTAAAGAGTGTAGTGTATAAAATCTGAACATCTTCTGTGTCAACCACTGCCTGTCACCAAGCGAGAACCCCAAGGTTCAATCCTAGGCCTCACACTCTTCTCAATGTACATCAACAACATAGATCAGGCAGTAGGAAGCTCTCTCATCCATTTATATGCAGATGATACAGTCTTATACTCAGCTGGCCCCTCCCCTGATTTTGTGTTAAACACTCTACAATAAAGCTTTCTTAGTGTCCAACAAGCTTTCTCTGCCCTTAACATTGTTCTGAACACCACCAAAACAAAGGTCATGTGGTTTGGTAAGAAGAATGCCACTCTCCACTGTGTGATTACTACATCTGAGGGTTTAGAGCTTGAGGTAGTCACCTCATACAATAGTATGGCTAGACGGTACACTGTCCTTTTCTTTGCAAAAATCAAAGTTGCAGACTAAAGTTAATTCGATACTTGGTTCCTCTATCGTAATCGCTCCTCTTTCACCCCAGCTGCTTAACTAACCCTGATTCAGATGACCACCCTATCCATGCTAGATTACGGAGATGTAATTCATAGATAGGTAAGGGTGCTCTCAAGCAGCTAGATGTTCTTTACCCTTTGGCCATAAGATTTGTGACCAATGTTCATCATAAGACACATTATTGCACTCTATAATCTTCTGTAAACTGGTCATCTCTGTATACCCGTCGCAAGACCCACTGGTTGATGCTTATTTATAAAACCCTCTTAGGCCTCACTTCCCCCTATCTGAGATATCTACTGCAACCCTCATCCCCCACATACAACTGTTCAAACCATCGCATCTGCCTATGTCTGCATTCTGCATCTGCGGTGGAAGGTGACCGAGCTACAATGGTGTTGGTCAGACCGTGAGACATCTTCTCATGAAAATGTTTGTAGCGTCCGAAAGGTTTGGCCTAGAAGCTATTATGACCACTCTATGGAAAGGGGAGAATCTCACAAACGCGATGGTTTTCCATTTTGCTCTATGACCCCCACAAGTGTCACGGGACGGTAACCCATACAAACAAATTGAAGTAGGAGGTAGTTTTGTGCTAACAAAAATAAGGTGTTATAAAATGTGACAAAAAAAGTGTATTTCCTGAGCTTTGTCCAATTTCTGTCACGAGTCTAACCGTCCGGTCGGGTGGCGCTCCTCGTCGCCGGCCTATTAGCTACCACTGATTGTCTTTCCTCCCCCTCCTTGCATGTTTATTGTTAGCACCTGTTAGTGAGTCATTAGTTGGGCTTTATTAGACCGCCGGCGTGCCTGTTTCTTTGTGCGGGATTAATTATTGTGACCTTCGGTTATGTAGTAGAGGAACGTGTTTGTTCCTGGTGGTGTATTCTGCTGTACTGTTTTCGTCCCCCGTGTTTGGGGCATTTGGTTTTGAGCACCCAGTGTTGCGTGAGTATATTAAAGAGCACAATATTGCACTCTCTGTTTCCTGCGTCTGACTTCACACCCACGACACCCGGAGCGTTACAATATCTTCTTGATATAGGACAGACACTTCAAAACCTTAATCCTCATGAATCCTACATTTTTTTGTCTATCTTTTGTGCCATTTATGAATGTGTTATTCAATGTGTTTCCATGGGCTATAGTAGAAAAGGCCAAATTCAATATTTGGTTCAATATTTTATCACAACGGCTTAGACTGTGTGATGACAGGTGATGCACAGCCATAACAAATTATGATCAATAACATCAAGGGCTGCACTGACATCTAACAATACAGCACCAACTATCATCTTATTATCCACATCTATTTTAGCTAATCATTAGTCATCTGAGTCAGTTCAGTACAAGTTGAGTGCCCTTCCCTGTATGTAAGTCAGGGAAGGACACTCAATAGCATTGTATTTGTTCAAACACAATTCTCTCCATCAGATTACTAAGAACAGGCAGCAAACTGTTTGGGTGGCTGTTAGAGCCAGCAAAGGGTGCCTTAACATTTTTAGGTGGTGGAATTACTTTGGCTTTGGTTAACCTATTGACACGTAAGTTCTAAATATTAATAATGGCCCATACAGCATGAGTTCTTTTTGCATGCGGTACCAGAATTATATGATGCCGTTCTAGAATTTGATTGTTTAATTTTGCGCTATTCTCTGCAGCCCTCACTACATCAAGACCGCATTTTCTGCATCACATTAGACTTTATAAAATAGTATTTTTTAACCACTCAATCTCTTAACCTTTCTGCCTATTGTAGCAGCAAGAATCTATAGTATTATTTTCTGAAAGAGGCCTTGGGTATTGCCCTGTCTGAATGACTGCGCATGTGAGACAGTGCTGAAAACCTGAGGTGTTAAGTCCAGTGTGTTTGATACAATAGTGGAGAGCAAACAATGTGAGAGCAAGGTATGAGGATATATTGCATATGGCTAAGGGAAACACTGACGTCCTAAATACTTATTTAATTTTTTAAAAATGTAATAAATGTATTCTCCCCACTGCTACAGCAGTGCCTACATTTTATCATAATGTCAACATATTCTCACCACTGGACATGTAGCCTACAGATGCCTGCGTAGTTGCCAAGCGAGGAAGATATTTTGCAATCATCAAATGAGTATTATGGCTTGGATAGATTTTAGCCTGGTCGGGGCAGAGGAGAGTGAGAACAGGGTGGATCAAGTCATGTAAGCAACAAAGTGTCGTAGTTTGTTCAGATGATCTGTTTGAATGGTGTGTGCGGGTAATCAGCTATATTGTGTGCAGAGGTTGAAGGTGTAATTAGTTATTGTAAACTATGGAGCTAGACAGGATTATCTAGGTTCATGCTTTGGCATCATCTACGTGCTGAATGTTATGTGAGTGGACCAGTTATCGACTTCCTTCTAAAACGTGGTTACATTTGTATGAACTTAAGGTATTACTGACTACATTCTTGGATTAGGGAGTTTTCACTTGTCAAACATAAACAAACATGGCTGCCATCATTAAGAATTTAGCCACTGTTAGCTTAGCTGACACATCTCTTTCCTAAACTATATTACATTTCTCCCTTGCGCTCACCAAAGATGTGGCACATTGTAAAGAAGTCTAGCTGTTAGGTCATTAATAACTTATGTTTTTTTTTCTTAGTGCAACCTGTTATTTAGACTTATTTATGAAATGAGTTTGGATGTGGATGTGTTACATGTGATGCTTGGCTGATGAAGTTCGCATTTATCTTTTACAATAAAAGTTGAAATTGAGGAATAGAGCTGCAAAGACCTTTATTTTCCATCAGTACAAAACATTGTTAAGATGCTTTGCAGACAACAATGCTGTTTAGAAGTGTTTGTTGCATCACACGTTCTGTTGCTACTGTTCCAATCATACACTACATGACCAAAAGTATGTGGACACACGCTCGTCGAACATCTCATTTTAAAATCATAGGTATTTATATGGGGTTGGTCCCCCCCTTTGCTGCTATAACAGCCTCCACTCTTCTGGGAAGGCTTTCCACTAGAATCTGGAACATCGCTGAGGGGACTTGATTCGATTCAGCCCCAAAAGCATTAGTGAGGTTGGGCACTGATGTTGTGCGATTAGGCCTGGCTCGCAGTCATGTTCCAATTCATCCCAAAGGTGATCGATGGGGTTGAGGTCAGGGCTCTGTGCAGGCCAGTCAAGTTCTTCCCCACCAACTAGAGGTTGACCGTTTAATCAGAATGGCCGATTAATTAGGGTATTTTTGGACACCGATTTGGCAGATCTCTTGTTTTTTTTACACCTTTATTTAATCTTTTTAACTATGCAAGTCAGTTAAGAACACATTCTTATTTTCAATGCTGGCCTAGGAACGGTGGGTTAACTGCCTTGTTCAGGGGCAGAACGACAGATTTTTACTTTGTCAGCTCGGGGGATTCAACCTTAGTTAACTAGTCCAACATTCTAAACCACCTGCCTCTCATTGCACTCCACGAGGAGCCTGCCTGTTACGCAAATGCAGTAAGCCAAGGTAAGTTGCTAGCTAGCATTAAACTTATCTTATAAAACAATCAGTCAATCATAATCACTAGTTAACTACACATGGTTGATGATAATACTAGTTTATCTAGCGTGTCCTGCGTTGCATATAATCGATGTGGTGCGTATTTGCGAAAAAGGACTGTCCTTGCTCCAATGTGTACCTAACCATAAACATCAACGCCTTTCTTAAAATCAATACACAAGTATATATTTTTAAACCTGCATATTTAGTTAAAAGAAATCCAGGTTAGCAGGCAATATTAACCAGGTGAAATTGTGTCACTTCTCTTGCGTTCATTGCACGCAGAGTCAGGGTATATGCAACAGTTTGGGCCGCCTAATTTGCCAGACTTTTACGTAATTATGACATAACATTGAAGGTTGTGCAATGTAACAGGAATATTTAGACTTATGGATGCCACCCGTTAGATAAAATACGGAAAGGTTCCGTATTTCACTGAAAGAATAAACGTCTTGTTTTCGAGATGATAGTTTCCGGACTCAACCATATTAATGACCTAAGGCATGTATTTGTGTGTGTTATGTTATAATTAAATCTATGATTTGATAGAGCAGTCTGACTGAGCGATGGTAGGCACCAGCAGTCTCGTAAGCATTCATTCAAACAGCACTTTCGTGCGTTTTGCCAGCAGCTCTTTGCTGTGCTTCAAGTATTGCGCTGTTTATGACTTCAAGCCCATCAACTCCTGAGATGATGCTGGTGTAACCGATGTTAAAATATTAAGTTTAAATATAACTGACTTGTGTGTCGTTTGTAAACTCTCCTCAATTAGTAATACAGGAAATTACCACGACAACGGCTGAGTTGTTGTTGAACCTAGACGTTTCCACATCACAATAACAGCACTTACAGTTGACTGGGGAAGCTCTAGCACGGCAGAAATTTGACGAACTGACTTGTTGGAAAGGTGGCATCCTTTGACAGTGCCACATTGAAAGTCACTGAGTTTTTTGGTAAGGCCAATGTTTGTCTATGGATATTGCATGGCTGTGAGCTAAATGTATACAGCTGTCAGCAACTGGTGTGACTCAAATAGCCGAATCCACTAATTTGAAGGGGTATCCACATACTTTTGCATATAGTGGATTTGCGATTGTACAGTACAGGGACCACTCAACACTGATCACATACAATACCGTTAAGTTTGGGGTCACTTAGAAATGTCCTTGTTTTTGAAATGTAAAAAGAAAAGTCAATGAAAATAACATCAAATTGATCACAAATACATTGTAGACATTGTTAATGTTGTAAATGACTATTAACTGATTTTTATCGAATATCTACATAGGAATATCTACAGGCTCAAAATTTCCAGAAACAAAGAACTTTCTTCTGAAAATCATCAGTTTATTCTTGTTCTTAGAAATGATGGCTATTCCATGCGAGAAATTGCCAAGAAACTGAAGATTTTGTACAGCACTGTGTACTACTCCCTTCACATAACAGCGCAAACTGTCTTTAACTCTAACCAGAATAGAAAGAGTGGGAGGCCCCAGTGCACAACTGAGCAAAATGACAAGTACATTAGAGTGTCTAGTTTGAGAACAGACGCCTGACTAGTACTCGCAAAACGAGTCAGTCTCAACGTCAACAGTGAAGAGGCGACTACTGACTCTGCCTTCTAGGCAGAGTTCCTCTGTCCAGTGTCTGTGTTCTTTTACCCATCTTAATCTTTTCTTTTTATTGGCCAGTCTGATGTATGGCTTTTTCTTTGCAACTCTGCCTAGAAGGCCAGCATCCTGGAGCCACCTGACCTTTTTTGCATACTTTCTTTGAATTGTTCTATTCATCTACAATCCAGGGGGCTCCAACAGGTCTCAGTTAGCATCTTAACAGGTTTGTCAATAATTGGCTAAAATAATTTAACAAATATGGCTCTGAATATGCGTATATATATATATACATATATATGTACATACATACATATATATGTACATACATACATACATACATACATACATACATACATACATACATACATACATATATATATATATATCAAACAGTCCATTTATATTTTGTAATGGGGCTATACATTTGGGTGAGGTTTTTTCTCACCTAATAAAATTAAAACATCTAGTGTTCAGCAAAATAACAACACAATGTCAAATACAGTAGTTCGTCCTTTAAAAGTTGCAGCACAGCTTGCATGGTGCCGCAGAACTCTATGGCACGTTATTTAATTGTCAACCACTGGTACCATTAATGCTAGTTAGTGCCTGTTTGACCACCAGAGGGCATCTTTGAGAAGCATTTGAAAGCCTTCAATATTGGCTGTCCATCGAGAATTTAAAACCTTTTTTTGCCAGAACATAGAATATGGGACTGATTTTAAGACATTTTTCTTAATTAATTAGATTAATATTATGGTGTTTCTATTCCAAGAAAAACAAAAAAAACTCTAGGTTTCCATTACGATGGAACGGAAAATATGGCACTGCACAAGACGATGGTTAGGAGTAGGCTACAGTACTGGGCAATTTAGCTAAAGAATACCCCTGTTGTGCGGGCACACGGGAGACAGGGGTTCAATTCCCTGACGGGGAGGAAAGACTAGGCTGTCCTTGTAAATAAGAATTTGTTCTTAATAACCTCTTGAAACTAGGGGGCACTATTTTTATTTTGGGAAAAATAACGTTCACAAAGTAAACCGCCTATTTCTCAGGACCAGATGCTAGAATATGCATATAATTGACAGCTTAGGATAGAAAACACTAAAGTTTCCAAAACTGTCAAAATATTGTCTGTGAGTATAACAGAACTGATATTGCAGGTGAAAGCCTAAGAAAAATCCAATCAGGAAGTGACTCATGTTTTGAAACCGTTGTGTTCCTATGCACCCCTATTGGTCACTGAAAGGGATATCAACCAGATTCCTTTTTCTACGTATTCCCTAAGGTGTCTACAGCATTGTGATGTAGTTTCACGCATTTATGTTGAAGAATGAGCGTAAACGACTACATTGCGTAAGTGGCCAGCTGAGGGCTCTCAGAGTGATTCTTGCGTAAAAGACAGAGGTAGTCATTTTTCCTCTCGCTCCTACTGAAAAGCCAATTGTCCCGGTTGATATATTATCGAATAGATATTTAAAAAACACCTTGAGGATTGATTATAAAAAAAGTTTGCCATGTTTGTCAATATTATGGATATAATTTTAAAATAATAATTTGGCGTTGTCGTGACCGCTATTTCCGGGGGATTTCTGAACCTAACATGACAAGCAAACGGAGGAATTTTGGGTATAAAAATATTCTTTATGGGACAAAAGGAACATTTGCTGTCTAACTGGGAGTCTCATCAGTGAAAACATCCGAAGATCAAAGGTAAACGGTTAATTTGATTGCTTTTCTGATTTTCGTGACCAAGCTTCCTGCTGCTAGCTTGACATAATGCTATGCTAGGCTATTGATAAACTTACACAAACGCTTGTCTTGCTTTGGCTGTAAAGCATAATTTCAAAATCTGAGATGACAGGGTGACTAACAAAAGGCTAAGCTGTGTTTCACTATATTTCACTTGAGATTTCATGAACATTAATATTTTCTAGTAATATTTTTTGACCGTTGCGCTATGCTAATTAGTGTAGTTGATGACAATTCTCCCGGATCCGGGATGGGTAGTTCCAAGATTAACTGACTTGCCTAGTTAAATAAATTTTACACTAAGAGCATAACATTTCTACAACCTAATTGTAGTCTAACCAATACCCAAATGGAGATTCAATGAAAAAAAAAAAATCTCATTGATTTATCAAGACCAGTCACCATGCTTGTCTCAGAGCAGCTAAAATAGTTGTAGGCTATTGCTTCAAATCCTATTGCTTCTAACTTCAATATGCTCTTTGCATAAATAAGACCTACGCCACATTTAACAGCAGGTTACTCAACACTAGTGAGAATCGTGTCGCCTACGGTAGGCCAACAGTATATCGAAAAATATGACGTGACTCTCCGCCAATAATTACATATAGAGGATTGGAGGATTCTAAATTAAAACCAAAAGCATCCTCATGGGTCTCCCGGTTGTATATTGTCCTGCTAATAGCCCACAATTGGCTATTATAATACTATACATGGTGTCCAGGTCAGGATAACCAAAACATTTCTTTATTAAAGACTATCAGAAAGAATGTTGGTACTTATTTATTTTGATCCAAAGCCATGAATGAGTGAGTCACTCAGGTTTATGTAGGTATATGACTGTGTCATCAACTTCATAATATAAAACGATATTTTGGAGGTCATTTTGTTTAAAAAACTAAATGAAAGTGAGTGATTGTAATCTGAATAAAGGCCAAAACATTTCTTTCTGTTTTCAGAGAGAGAGAAACGCTGGGCCAATTGTGTGCCGCCCATAAAGCCCCCAAAATAGCCCAGCTAATAGCCATAACAGCGCTGTACAACGTGACCGTGTGTGTTTGAAAGAGGTTTTTTCCAGTAAGCAACCATTTGTTTATCTTCATTAGACAACTTTGCTCCAATATTTCTGCAACTCAGTGATATTTATTCCCATAGTAATTTGTTATGGATCCATTACTATATAAACATCGGCATTTTGAAAGAATATATTTGTCATTATTTTATTAACGAAAGCATGAAGAGGCTGATGAAGAAATACAGTACTGTACCGTATATGCTTTTACATTTGGATAATAAATCATTTTGAAGATAAGCCACCTGCATTTGTTTATTAGGCTTTAGCAGAACAGCATAACGGTCCGGACGGCCCTTGCTGTGCCCGGGGAGCAGTTGGTCAAGTTCTGTTGTCAGAAGAGGAATGGAAATGTCAGGGTGAACCGACGACCTGATGAACTCGCCAGGTATGTTGACTCTGCCTGTCGGAGGTGGAGTTCCAGAGCTCACAGGTGTGCCTGGAGTGGATTGTGACTCCATCTCATTCCTCGCCCTCTTCAACGCGTCATTCACCGCCTGTCTCTCCACCAATGCTGAATGGCTCTGGACCAATGCATCAGCTGTCGCCTGTATCTCTGCCCTCTGATTATGTTTCTCTTTCTGCTGGTCTGCCTTCAATGACTCAATCTCAGTCTTCAAAGTTTGAATCTGATCCATGTGCACATTCATCAGATGAGCAGAAAGGTGCCACCTTGAGCCCCCTTCGATTACAGTAGTCTATGATAGAAATGGTTGATCAATTAAAAAATTCTTAGGAATCAAATCCCTTTAGCAGGATTGATTTGACAACATCCAGTGAAATGGCAGAGCGTCAAATTCAAATTAAATATCTATAAATATTGAACTTATGAAATCACAAGTGTAATACATAAAAATAAAGCTTAACTTCTTGTTAATCCAGCCACCATGTCAGATTTCAAAAAGGCTTTACGGCGGAAGGTGCGATACGAAAGTCAGAAATAACGATGTGATTCATGCCTTACCTTTGAAGATCTTCTTCTGTTGGCATTCCAATATGTCCCTGAAACATCACAATTGGTCCTTTTGTTCGATAGATTACTTCCTTATATCCCCAAGATATCCATTTATTTGGCGCGTGATTCAGAAAATACACCGGTTCCAACTCGCCCAACATGACTAAAGTATCTAATAAGTTACCTGTAAACTTGGTCCAAACAACTTTCCTAATCCAACTTTAGGTATTTTAAAACGTAAATAATCAATCCAATTTAAGACGGAATATACTGTGTTCAATAGCGGATAAAATGAAAGTGGAGCGAGTTCCAGGATGCGTGCACCAAACAAAAAAGTACACGTGGCTTGACACTCAGAAAGGAAAGGGTTGCTTCTTCATTTCTCAAAGGAAAAACATCAACCAATTTCTAAAGACTGTTGACATCTAGTGGAAGCCATATGAACTACAACCAAGTGCCTCATAAATCTAGTTCCCCATAGAAAACCAATTTAAAACACAGTGATCTCAAAAAGTTTTTTTTTCTGGATGCTTTGTCCTCAGGGTTTCGCCTGCCAAATAAATTCTGTTATACTCATAGACATGATTCAAACAGTTTTAGAATCTTTAGAGTGGTTCTTATCTAAATCTACCAATTATATGCATATCCTAGCTTCTGGGCCTGAGAAACAGGCAGTTTACTTTGGGCACGCTTTTCATCTGGGCGTGAAAATACTAGCCCGAAGAGGATTTATTAATTAAGAATGAAAAGTGACTCCAACACACAAATGCTGCACACACATTTAATCTATCAAAACTAACCACTTTCTTGGCAAACATGCGTTTTCTTTTGGTGCGGTCCGTTTTCCAGCCCTTTGTCCACTGATCTCCACGGATCGTTGTTGGCATGTTTGTATGCTCTATGATGCTCTCTATGATAGGCTATATATATTTTTTTTAAAGAAATGGACTTAAACCAAAATACCTTTAATTTGGTGATCTCTCAGCTCCCACTCATTTTCAAGTCCTCTTGTGGTTACGGTTCTAACCCTGGTACGGGTAGCACCATAGAAAGAATCTGGCTTTATGAAAACAAAGTCCATTCTGTCTGTTCTCTTTGGTCGCAATGTCATTTTTTGCAGGTGGGGGATTCTAAAATCCTGTTTTCAAAATCCCACCAGCTGTCCATCACTGCTGTAAATAAAAACACAGCATCTTGTTTACATTCTTTATTGTAACCACAATGTCACAAATAATTTATATCTAGTTTTTGTAAGGTATCCAATTACTTTTAGAGTTCCGGATTTACAAATGTGTGCTTTTCATGTAATTTTCATTAAATCCAGTTTTTATTTAAGTTAAACATTTGAGTAAAGCCTTTAATGAGAGATCTAATGCTTTAATATTTAATAATATCTGCCCCCCCCGAATTCATATCTAAGTGGCATTTTTCACACCATTATTAGTTACATTGTTTTAGTTTGAACGGCGGACTGGTTATAAGAACAGCGGGAACGTTTCCCTAGTCAGTGCCATTATTAGCGCAATGCCACTTAAAGTGTTGCTTTGTGCTATCCAGTGGGTCAGGGTGGGGGTCCACCCCCCTCACCCCTCCTCCTCCCTTCCCCATGGGCTAGGTCCGTCTTCTGTTCGTGACTCTGCAACCCATCCCGTGCCCCCAGCCCTCGTGCCTTGAACCTCGCACGCCCACCACTGTTTCAGTGGATACAGCTGGAGAACTGCAAGGCAATCCCATTGTGCCCCACCGGGAGCCATGACCAAAATATATTGTCCTGCTAACAACGTGGTTAATAATTTAGCTGTGAGAATGTCCAAGGGGCTTTTATATAATTCTAAATGAATAATAGCTTTGTTTAAAAAAAAAATATTTTGGAAATTTAGTTTTCAAATCATGTAAAATGAGCGAGGAAAAAGTCCATTCTTGAACATGGGGTGAGATATTGTTTCTACAGTGCCTTGCGAAAGTATTCGGCCCCCTTGAACTTTGCGACCTTTTGCCACATTTCAGGCTTCAAACATAAAGATATAAAACTGTATTTTTTTGTGAAGAATCAACAACAAGTGGGACACAATCATGAAGTGGAACGACATTTATTGGATATTTCAAACTTTTTTAACAACTGAAAAATTGGGCGTGCAAAATTATTCAGCCCCCTTAAGTTAATACTTTGTAGCGCCACCTTTTGCTGCGATTACAGCTGTAAGTCGCTTGGGGTATGTCTCTATCAGTTTTGCACATCGAGAGACTCAAAAAAATTTCCCATTCCTCCTTGCAAAACAGCTCGAGCTCAGTGAGGTTGGATGGAGAGCATTTGTGAACAGCAGTTTTCAGTTCTTTCCACAGATTCTCGATTGGATCAGGTCTGGACTTTGACTTGGCCATTCTAACACTTGGATATGTTTATTTTGCTTTATGTTTTGGATCATTGTCTTGTTGGAAGACAAATCTCCGTCCCAGTCTCAGGTCTTTTGCAGACTCCATCAGGTTTTCTTCCAGAATGGTCCTGTATTTGGCTCCATCCCGTCTTCCCATCAATTTTAACCATCTTCCCTGTCCCTGCTGAAGAAAATCAGGCCCAAACCATGATGCTGCCACCACCATGTTTGACAGTGGGGATGGTGTGTTCAGCTGTGTTGCTTTTACGCCAAACATAACGTTTTGCATTGTTGCCAAAAAGTTCAATTTTGGTTTCATCTGACCAGAGCACCTTCTTCCACGTGTTTGGTGTGTCTCCCAGGTGGCTTGTGGCAAACTTTAAACAACACTTTTTATGGATATCTTTAAGAAATGGCTTTCTTCTTGCCTCTCTTCCATAAAGGCCAGATTTGTGCAATATACGACTGATTGTTGTCCTATGGACAGAGTCTCCCACCTCAGCTGTAGAGCTCTGCAGTTCATCCAGAGTGATCATGGGCCTCTTGGCTGCATCTCTGATCAGTCTTCTCCTTGTATGAGCTGAAAGTTTAGAGGGACGGCCAGGTCTTGGTAGATTTGCAGTGGTCTGATACTCCTTCCATTTCAATATTATCGCTTGCACAGTGCTCCTTGGGATGTTTAAAGCTTGGGAAATCTTTTTTGTATCCAAATCCGGCTTTAAACTTCTTCACAACAGTATCTCGGACCTGTCTGGTGTGTTCCTTGTTCTTCATGATGCTCTCTGCGCTTTTAACGGACCTCTGAGACTATCACAGTGCAGGTGCATTTATACGGAGACTTGATTACACACAGGTGGATTGTATTTATCATCATTAGTCATTTAGGTCAACATTGGATCATTCAGAGATCCTCACTGAACTTCTGGAGAGAGTTTGCTGCACTGAAAGTAAAGGGGCTGAATAATTTTGCACGCCCAATTTTTCAGTTTTTGATTTGTTAAAAAAGTTTGAAATATCCAATAAATGTCGTCCCACTTGTTGTTGATTCTTCACAAAAAAATACAGTTTTATATCTTTATGTTTGAAGCCTGAAATGTGGCAAAAGGTCGCAAAGTTCAAGGGGGCCGAATACTTTCGCAAGGCACTGTATTGTGTGTATATATATATATATATATTTATTTATTTTTTCTTCATAAAAACGGCATTAGCACTTACCCGTCCAGAAGTACGTCCTGTCCTTGCAGAAACAGCTCCTCAGTTCGTTTGAATCATAACACTCCAAGATTCCTCAAACAAAAAATCTGTCTCACTTTTACTTTCACTTTACCTGATTTATTCGCCATGACATCTTCAATGAAATCGTTGAAATTACAACTTTCCGAAATACAGCTGCGCGTAAAAAGCCTTACAGCAACTCCTCTGATCGTCAAGGCGAGAATGGAGTTCCCTGCGCGTGCGATGACAAACTAGGAATTGTGGTCCAACCCCAAACCATTTCATACTGCCGTTTACCTCAGCTAGATTTCAAGAAGATCAGTGGTCATTGGGCAGAAATATAGTCAATCAATGAAGCGTTGCTAAAATTATTGGTGCGTAAGGTAGTCATTGCTCTTTGTCTTCAAATCAGTTCACGTCAGTCAATACTCCCCGCAAAAAAAACCAATGATTTTGGCTGTGTTGCAAACATCCAGAGGAATGCACTGAAACCAACCATGACTAGATAAACGATTGTTTATGTCGAATGCTACGTAAAAAATGGATAGAGATGGAATTCACGGCACAAACGGTTTACAAAATGTTTAGATTTAGGCTATAAAAATTGATTTTATCAAAGAAAACGGCACTTCATTTTATCACTGGGACCCTCAGGAAGAGAAATAAGAGCAAGATATCAGAATGTAAGTCATAATTTTACCTTCAGATGTGAATGTGTAAATACTGTCATGGCGGAAAATGTTTGTTGTTGATTGCTCTTCTCAAACAAAAGCATGAGATTTGTTCTCTGTAATAGCTATTTTAAATTGGAAAACGTAGTTTGATTACCAAGATTCTAATCTTTTGAAGGGTGTAAGACACTTGCATTTTCAAGAATGTTTAATGTTACGAAGTTGTATTTTTAGTTGTCACTCTGAAGTTGGTCCCTGTATGGGGATCGCAGCCATAACAGGATATAGGACTCGTTTTACTGTGGATATAGATACTTTTGTACCTGTTTCCTCCAGCATCTTCACAAGGTCCTTTGCTGTTATGGGATTGATTTGCACTTTTCGCACCAAAGTATGTTCATCTCTAGGAGACAGAACGCGTCTCCTTCCTGAGTGTTCTCATGATGTTTATACTTACGTACTATTGTTTGTACAGATGAACGTGGTACCTTCAGGCGTTTGGAAATTGCTCCCAATGATGAACCAGACTTGTGGAGGTCTACCAATTTTTTCTGAGGTCTTGGCTGATTTCTTTTAATTTTCCCATGATGTCAAGCATGGAGGCACTGAGTTTGAAGGTAGGCCTTGAAATACATCCACAGGTACACCTCCAATTGACTCAAATTATGTCAATTAGCCTATCAGAAGCTTCTAAAGCATGACATGTCATTGTGAGGTCAGAGCTTTCGGATCAACCCTATTTATTGGCCAGAGAGTCCGGTGTACACTCTGAACACGAAACGCTCTGCATTTACGGACAATCTGACAGCACAGTTGCAGTCACCAACGCTCTGGATAACATAACAGCCTAACCAGCTCTGCTAGGGCGAGTAATGTTTAGTGAGCTGTCCTCCCTCAAATGTCTGCAAGTAACTGGCAAGTTAGTACAGCATGCTTGGTCAACCCTTAAAGAGATGGGTGGGGCTAAGGCTTAAGAGGGTGTGAACAATGTTGAATGGGCGTAGACAAAGGGCTCTCCAATACTAGTACCAAAACATTGAAAGACTTTTGTCAAAGCGAATTTACAAGTTGATCAACTTTTAAAGCAGAATTACTTTCCCATTGTTTCCTCAAATGGATTGTATGATATACCATTTTGTAGCTCTGAGTCTTTCATTTCATCCAATGGAAAAACAGAACTTAAAAGACCGAATTCAAGTTGTGAGTCACAAATGTACATTGTTTGAAGCACAATTTTATCCGTCTCAGTCATAAATGACAGCTCCAATATGCCCCCCATTGTGAACAAGAGGCTTGTAGAATCATGATTCTTTCAAGTTTTTAGATAATCATTCACCGGTAGGGGGTGGTCCTGCATGCTCTCGGCATTACTGAATCTAAAGAACGAAATGAGTCAAAAGATCCTAACATCCCATCACTAAAAGCCAGTAACTTTATGATCAAACGTTATCAATGTACCAGCAACTGTCATTTTTCATACTTTGGTCATCACACTTTGATCTGAGTTCATCCAAATATCAATGCAGGACCTTTACTCACCTTTGGACAGAGAATACCAACTGGCTCCATTGGTGATCCCTTCATCAAAAAAATCTCCACAGTTCCACCCCTTATGCATCCAACTATGGGCATACGAATACGTCCTGGCCAACTGTAAGTACACAAAGACACACGTTTCAACATGTGCTATAATCTGACTGAGCTTTTTTTTAATGCACCTGTACCTTCTTGAATATCTTGTCATCTGGGGTTGTGGCGTATGTAGTCTTGCCTCTGATTCGGGGGTCTCTTGACTTGTCAAAGGGGTAGTTGGCCACCACTGCCCCACCATGCAGGTTAGCAGACAGAACAAAGTTATAGTTCTGCATCCACTTTATCACTGCCAGTGTCTCCAGTTCAACCTGTAGGAGGCCAATGAGAGAGTATAATTTTTTTTTAAGTATACTTAGCTTGTATCAGACAATTTAACACTCAGCACTCAAACAAGGTATTGAAAAAACACTTGGTTAGGGTAAGATTATTTTCTTTTTAGTTGTATTTACTTTATTACAAGGTGTGCTTGCTGAAATCAAGAGCAACTTTAGAAATCGTTCATACTTATTATTATTCACTTTCCTCTGGAAACTGTAGAGCCAAAACTGTAAAACTAACAAAAGCTCTAAAACGTCTAGATTGCCACTGGTCAATGTGCTTGAAAAATAACATTTTTGCTAGTACTTTTCACACTAAAACCATAATGCATTAATCCCAGTGCATTTCAAAGGCCATAGAGTTGAATGGTAAACATGTCCACTAATTATCCTTCAACCGCTTAAGCTAGAAACATCATTCAAACTTTAAAATGTGCAGACCGGTCTGGAACAGGCTGTATACAGCTTTTTGATTCCATTTCTATATTTTTTCAACTTTAACCATTTTAAATTAGCAAAAGATTGTTGATACCATTTGTGCTATTTAAACATCAAACATTTTACATTTTCATAAAAGCTCCTTTGTCTTCAAAGGAAAACTTTAAAGGAGAGGTTTGCTTTTTTAACCACCTATAGTTGATGTCCACGCCCCTGTGGAAATCGAATTAGCATAATAAAACATCTACATCAAAATCGGTCAGTTTAAGGGGTTCTAAAATTCTAAATCAAATAGCTAAATGATCCTTGGTATGACCATCTTAAAACAATTCAATATGTTAGCTTAGTAGAACCCAAAGAGTCTAGCCTAGCTGGTTAGCTGCCTGCTGTCTGACAAAAATCACTATTTCAGTAGTTCTTCAAAGTAGATAAGGCATACTTTTAAGACTGCTAACAGCTATCAATCAATTAGATGTATTGTCAGGTAGAGATACCTAAGCAACTGTTCTTTAGGTGTCTCTATCACTTTTCCTGTCCGTGTATCTGCCAGCCCCACAGGCTTGCCCAGGTAAGAACCAACAAGAATAGGTAATTGTAGTTAATTACCACGTTTGCTGATTTGGCCTCATTTCATATTTGCTAGTGGCCATGACCGAATTCAAACATGAGTTGGTTTTGGAGAGTGGTTCAATGTGGGTGTCTCGTGTGTGTTTGCAGGTGGAAAGAGTTAGCCAAATTATTTCGACACTTAGCTTCAGCCAGCTGGTGTGCGACCGTGGAGATATTGGTTTGACTTTGGATATTCTATCTCTGGGGCTAGTTAGGGATTGTCAATAAATTACACAATGAAAATTAGACAATATTTTCATGTTGCACACCTTTTAGTTTTTCCATTAAATGCTTTCAATATTTGTGCGAGAATTTTTAGGTCGAGTAAATTTGGAGCTATTGAAATTTTAACATAATTAACCGTTAGTCTTAACTAGCCCAAAGTCAATCAAATTTACCACGGGCATTATGGTTGGGGCGTGTGCAGCTGCACTCTGAATTGATGATTACTTGTGTAATGCCAGATGTAGGCATGTGGGAAGGGTTGAAACAAACCCAACCTTCATTTACATTGTGATGCAGTAATGACACAGGTCTCACTAAATTCTGTTTTGGATGAGACTGACATGACCAAAGTTATCCACTTTGTAGCAAATTTTGAAGGTAGACCAAGTGTTTGACACATATTGATGAGGCTGTTTTCTAAATGAGAAGTTGTTTTTTAGGGGCAGTTGCTCTAACTATGGTGAGTTGGACGACATGTCCTAGAGAGAAATCTCTAAAGAAATGGAAAATTGAGCTTATAAGTGAAACAACATCGGTCAATTAGTTATTTAAAAAACAAAAATAAACTTTTGCTTAATTACACAGCACTACTAAGAGATTTTTTAAAATACAATTATTTTTTGGAGCATTTGTTCATGTTTTTTTCAGAGCCCTATACTACACAACAAGGATGAGGAAAACAAATCACTGAAATAAAAAAACAAGTAAAATCACATTTTTTTTTACCTGTTTACCTCAAAAATGTTGATTTGGTTTGTTGTGACTTTAGGCTAATTTATATTAGAACCTCTTCATCCTACCCCCTCCTTTTTTGAACATTCTGTTAAAAATCGCGCAACTTTTCAGCGTCCTGCTACTCATGCCAGGAATATAGTATATGCATATGATTAGTATGTGTGGATAGAAAACACTCTGAAGTTTCTAAAACTGGTTAAATCACGGCTGTGACTATAACAGAGCGTGTGTTTCATTGAAAAACGCAAGAAAAACTGCTCTCTGAAAGCAAAAAATAATTTCCATAAGTCACTTCCACCAGTTGTTAAAAGAGAACAGAATTTAATGGGAATTTGCCTGCACCTCATACAAATTCCGCACGATGGCGCCATTGTACTAATTTTCAATTGAATTAATTGTTGGAAAATACATCTGTCTGACCTCCAGTTTTCCAGTCTTCACCCGGATGCAGTTTAGGGAGAGATCAGATGGCATTGTTTTTGAAGTGAGGACCTATTGAAGAGACATCGCCCTGTAATCATTTTGATAGATTATAAACGTTTACTAATACCTAAAGTTGGATTACAAAAGGATTTCGAAGTGTTTTGTGAAAGTTTATCGTCGACTTTTTTAATTTTAAAAAATTACGCAGCGTTTAAAAACGATGATTTTTTCTGAATGACACAGCTTCCATACAAAGCTATTTTGGGTATATATGGACCGATTTAAACGAAAAAAAGACCCAATAGTGATGTTTATGGGGCATATAGGAGTGCCAAGAAAGAAGCTCGTCTAAGGTAATGAATGTTTTATATTTTATTTCTGCGTTTTGGGTAGCGCCGGCTATCGCAAAATCTGTTGTTTACGTGTCGAGCTGGCATTTTGGGGGGTGCATGCTATCAGATAATAGCTTCTGATGCTTTCGCCGAAAAGCATTTTAAAAATCTGACTTGCTGGCTAGGTTCACAACGAGTGTAGCTTTAATTCAATACCCTGCTTGTGAATTTTGACCAAGGTTTGAGTTTTAACGAGTACATTTAGCATTTAGCGTAGCGCATTTGCATTTCCAGGTGCCTAGTTGAGACATCTGCGTCTCAAGTAGGATCAAGAAGTTAAAGATCATTTACTGATTAATTACTGAAAAAAAGTATTGATTTGATTAATGTTGTTATCCTAACCAAATTAATCTAATTTATTTTTCATTTTATTTTACCTTTATTTAACCACGTAGGCTAGTTGAGAACAAGTTCTCATTTGCAACTGTGACCTGGCCAAGATAAAGCGTAGCAATTTGACACATACAGAGTTACATATGGAATAAACAAAACAGTCAATAATACAGTAGAACAAAAGAAAACAAAAAGTCTATAGACAGTGAGTGCAAATGAGGTTAAGTTAAGGAAATAAATAGACCATGGTGGCGAAGTAAATACAATATAGCAATTAAACACTGGAATGGTAGAGATACTGGGGTGCAAAGGAGCAAAATAAATAATCAAATACCAGTATGGGGAGGAGGTGCTCTTATTATCCATGGACTTTAGTGTCCCATAACTTTTTTGAGTTAGTACTACAGGATGGAAAATTCTGTTTGAAAAAGCTTGCCTTAGCTTTTCTAACCTCCTGTGTATATTTGTTCCTAACTTCCCTGAAAAGTTGTATATCACAGGGGCTATTCGATGCTAATGCAGAACGCCACAGGATGTTTTTGTGCTGGTCAAGGGCAGACAGGTCTGGCGTGAACCAAGGACTATATCTATTCCTAGTTCTACATTTTTTGAGAGGGGCATGCTTATTTAAGATGGTGAGAAAGGCACTTTTAAAGAATAGCCAGGCATCATCTACTGACGGGATGAGGTCAATGTCATTCCAGGATACCCCGGCCAGGTCGATTAGAAAGGCCTGTTCGCAGAAGTGTTTCAGGGAGCGTTTGACAGTGATGAGGGGTGGTCGTTTGGTCGCAGACCCATTACGGATGCAGGCAATGAGGCAGGGATCGCTGAGATCTTGATTGAAAAAAGCAGAGGTGTATTTGGAGGGCGAATTAGTTAAGATGACATCTATGAGGGTGCCCGTGTTTACCGATTTCCGATTGTTATGAAAACTTGAAATCGTCCTTAATTAATCGGCCATTGCGATTAATCGTTCGACCTCTAATTTGGGGTTGTACCTGGTAGGTTCATTGATAATTTGTGTGAGATTGAGGGCATTAATCTTAGTTTGTAGGATGGCCGGGGTGTTAAGCATGTCCCAGTTTAGGTCACCTAGTAGCACGAGCTCAGAAGATAGATGGGGGGCAATCAGTTCACATATAGTATCGAGGGCACAGCTGGGGGCAGAGGGAGGTCTATAGCAAGCGGCAACAGTGAGAGACTTTTTTCTGGAAAGGTGAATTTTTAGAAGTAGAAGCTCAAATTGTTTGGGTACAGACTTAGAAAGTAATAAAGAACTCTGCAGGCTAACACCGCCCCCTTTGGCAGTTATATCTTGGCGGAAAACGTTATAGTTAGCAATGGAGATTTCAGGGTTTTTGGTGGTTTTCCTAAGCCAGGATTCAGACACGGCTAAGACATCTGGGTTGGCAGAGTGTGCTAAAGCAGTGAGTAAAACAAACTTGGGGAGTAGGCTTCTAATGTTAACATGCACGAAACCAAGGCTTTTACGTTTACAGAAGTCAACAAATGAGAGCACCTGGAGGGTGGGAGTGGAGCTAGGCACTGCAGGACCTGGATTAACCTCCACATCACCAGAGGAACAGAAGAGAAGTAGGATAAGGGTACGGCTAAAGACTATACCAACTGGCCGTCTAGCACGTTTAGAACAGAGAGTAAAAGGAGCAGGTTTCTGGGCACAATAATATAGATTCAAGGCATAGTGTACAGACAAAGGTAAGGTAGGATGTGAGTACATTGGAGGTAAACCTATGCATTGAGTAATGAAGGGAGAGATAGTCTCTAGAGATGTTTACACCAGGTGATGTCATCGCATATGTAGGAGGTGGAACAACATGGTTGCTTGAGGCATATTGAGCAGGGCTAGAGGCTCTACAGTGAAATAAGACAGTAATCAATAACCAGGACAGTAATGGACAAGGCATATTGATATTAGAGAGAGGCATGCGTAGCCAAGTGAACATATGGGTCCAGTGAGTGGTTGGGCTGGCTGGGGACACAGCGATTCAGACAGTTAGCAGGCTAACAAGCTAACAGTTAGTAGGCCAGAGCTAAACAAGCTAGCAGCTAGTAGACCAGGGCAAGCTATCAGTTAGCAGACCGGGTTAGCAAGCAAGCAGTTAGGGGAGGGGGGGGGGGGGGCATCGCGATGGGGGTAAGTCTGTTTTTGCCTCTTCGTGCGGTGATGTCGATAGACCAGTCGTGGAATTAGTAGGGTTCCAAGTAGCTCTTGGTAGCTAGCAGGCCGATATTGTAGCCCAGGAGTATGCTTCGGTGGTAGCACAGGAGTCCTGGCCGAGCTACCTTCAAGCTAAATTGGTGCTTGCTCTGGGATGGAAACGCTAGCCAGGAGTAGTCATCTTAAGAGGGGCATTACTATGTATTAAGGGTTGGATATAGAGAAACTCTTGAATTAACTATATCAGTAGTTATAATTAACCGTTATACCATGAATTACTATATTAACAATATAATCACATTAGATTTGATTATATTCTCATTCTGAATAGCCGATAAGCTCTGGAGCTGTAAAAACCCAGTCACTCGCAAATGGCTTCAGTTTCACAAATAATTAATTCAAGGTTTTATTTACTAAAATAGGTAGTTAAAAGATACCATATAAAGGCAGGGTACAATGGGATACAACACAGTTATTCAGGCGAGAGTATTAAATATGAATGGCTGCTGTACTCAACCAAAATACAAAACTTAAAGCATTGCACTTGGGTCAAATCATTCACTAAACCCTAAACCTCAACTAAATCTTGTAATGAATAATGTGGAAATTGAGCAAGTTGAGGTGACTAAACTGTTTAGGGTAACCCTGGAATGTAAACTGTCATGGTCAAAACATATTGATACAACAGTAGCTAAGATGGGGAGAAATCTGTCCATAATAAAGCGCTGCTCTGCCCTCTTAACACTATCGACAAGGCAGGTTCTACAGGTCCTAGTTTTGTCGCGCCTAGACTACTGTTCAGTAGTGTGTTCAGGAGCCACAAAGAGGGACTTAGTAAAATTGCAGACATGCATGTCAATCTGTCATGGCTCAAAGTGGAAGAGAGATAGACTTCATCACTACTTGTTTTTTTAAGAGGTGTTGATAAGCTGAATGTACCGAGCTGTCTGTTTGAAGTACTTGCACACAGCTCGGACACCCATGCATACCCCACAAGACATGCCACCAGAGGTCTCTTCACAGTCCTCAAGTCCAGAACAGACTATGGGAGGCGCACAGTACTAGATAGAGACATGACTACATGGAACTCTATTCCAAATCAGGTAACTGATGCAAGCAGGAGAATCAGATTTTTTTTAACGTTAAAAAATACACCTTATGGAACAATGGGGACTGTGAAGAGACACACAAAGGTACAGACAGATGTATACGCATACATTGTGATATTGTTGTCTGGTGGTGTTGAACATTTTGTATTGTAGATATGTAGTGGTGTAATAATGTTATATGATGTACTGTTTTATCGTTAGTTTTTTTTGTAATATAAGTGCTTTAATATATTTGGACCCCAGGAGGAGTGATCACTAATAAATACAAATACAATTGTACATTCACAGGATGTTTTTGAATGATATGATCTTACAAATTGAAAGAGGAAATGAAAAATGTTACAGGGTAATATTACTTGTATGTCGATGTTGCCTGCCCAGTTGGATTACGTTTGGATGGGATTAAGCCATGATAGAGCCGGGAAAAAGGCAGTGTTGTCCGGGAAAGCAAAGTCTGTGAGAGCTCTTCTAAGCAGTAAATTCTTCCTCTGATCCCAGCAGGGATGGATTGAGAATTCAGTCATTTAGTCTTTAATGCAAACAGTGAGTTTCACAGGATAATTTCTGGGATGATTGCTTCTGTCTGAGTAGGATAGGAAAAGTCGATAGGAGTTTGGTTTCCAAGGAGAGTTAGGTCATTCGTTCCTCATGGCATGGCCGCACCCCGAAGAAACTTGATCCAATTTGCATACCGCCTCAACAGATACACAGATGATGCAATCTTTATTTCACTCCACACTGCCCTTTCCCACCTGGACAAAAGGAAGACCTATGTGAGAATGCACTATGTGAGAATTGACTACAACTCCAACACCATCATTAAGTTTGCCGATGACACAACAGTGGTAGGCCTGATCACCAACGACGAGACCGCATATAGGGAGGTGGTCAGAGACCTGGCCGTGTGGGGCCAGGACAACAACCTCTCCCTCAATGTGATCAAGACTAAGGAGATGATTGTGGACTACAGGAAAAGGAGGACAGAGCACCCCCCATTCTCAACGATAGGGCTGTAGTGGAGCAGGTTGAGAGCTTCAAGTTCCTTGGTGTCCACATCACCAACAAACTAACATGGTCCAATCACACTAAGAGAGTTGTGAAGAGGGCACGACAAAAGCTATTCCCCCTCAGGAGACTGAAAAAATTTGTCATGGGACCCCAGTTCTTCAAAAGGTTCTACAGCTGCACCATCAAGATCACTGCCTGGTATGGTAACTGCTCGGCCTCCGATCGCAAGGCATCACAGAGGGTAGTGCGTACAGCCCAGTACATCACTGGGGCCAAGCTTCCTGCCATCCAGGACCTCTATACCAGGCGGTGTCAGAGGAAGGCAAAGACTCCAGCCACCCTTGTCATAAAGTGTTCGCTCTGCTGCGGCACGTCGAATCCAAGTGGAAATACATCCACAGGTACACCTCCAATTGACTCAACTGATGTCAATTGGCCTATCAGAAGCTTATAAAGCCATGATATCATTTTCTGGAATTTTCCAAGCTGTTTAAAGGCACAGTCAACTTAGTGTATGTAAACTTCTGACCCATTGAAATCGTGACACTGAATTATAAGTTAAATAATCTGTCTGCAAACAATTGTTGGAAAAATTACTTACAAAGTAGATAACCGACTTGCCAAAACTATAGTTTGGCAAGACATTTGTGGAGTGGTTGAAACACTTAGGTTGCCGTCACTACCAATACCACTACTACTATTATTTCACAACGATAAATAGTTTATGTCTTGCAAGCATGCACATTTACTTCAGGAAATGTCAATTTCTTCCCCTGATATTATTTGATTGTCTTTTAGCTATGAACACAAAACCAACATTTAAATGTGCAGATCACCCCAACTTAGACTGCTTGAGAATTTGGGGGGATATCATTTATACTTTTTGAACGACAACAATATTTAAAATGAATACCAAAGCTTTTCAATGGCAATAAAAAGGGTCATACACTTCAATAGACAAACATCAACAATTCTAGAAAAGTCTCCTTTTGAACTATTGAAGCTATCAACACCAAATCACATTTGTGCAAACTGTGCAAACTGACCCAATTTAGATAGCTTGCATACAGATTTTTTGAACTATAACCCATTTACATGTGCTACAATACAAACTTTAAAACATTTAGCCTATCCTAACCTCAAATTCTTTAAATGAACTTTCAAAGCAGAATTGCTTTCCCATTGTTCCTTAACTGCAGTGTACGATGTATTTATTACTACGTTATCGCTACGTTTATCCAATGTAAAAAAGTAGACTGTGTTCACAGTTTTGTTCAGGAATTTGGAGGATTTATGTAGGAAAGATGAGAAAAAAAATCAATTTAACATGTATGGTCTATCAAATCTAAATTAATCTCCATCAATACCCACATAAAGAACACAACCAGTGCAGCCTTTTTATTTAATACCGAAGGAGTGAAGGGGTTCTACTAAACTAACAAATGGAATTGTTTTAAGATGGTCATACCAAGGATTATTTAGCTATTTGATTTGGAATTTTAGGACTCTTTTAGGTCTAAAAATATATATAATATATACATTTGTTTTTAAACTACCTTCAGACGAGTCTTGCAAGGCTTCTGGGCGTCCTAGAGATGTACATGTTCTTGAGAGTCTCTCCTTTCCATAGAGAGGTCATAGTGTGTAACACACAAACTGTTTGGACGCTACAGACAGAAGTTGGCAGATTGGTGTTACCGACTTCAGATGAGTTCTGTGACTCTTGTGGGGGTTGTAAAGTAAAACGGAAAACACCATCGTGTTTGTGAGAGTCTAATCTTTCCATTAAGTTGTCATATTAGTTTGTAAGCCAAAAGGCAGCGAGAATACAGATTTTGTTCTGACAAACACAGCTAAATTCTGCTACCTTCCACCGTAGATGCAGAAGGCCGCCATTGGCGGATGCGGAGGACTGAGACGCAGCCCATGCAAAAAAAAGTCTGATGGATTTTGATGGGGACTTTTTAATCTTACTTTTATTTACTGATGCAGACAAATGAATCCATGCCTTTATTACATCCTATATAGACTACTATAAGGCTCTTCTATCAGGTTGTAACGCTACCAATCTGAAACATCTCCAACTCGTACAAAATGCTGCCGACCAGGAAACAAAAAGTTTGATCAGTCTCCAATACAAAACATACAAAGCTTTACACTGGCAAGCTCCCAAATACCTTAAAGACATGCCAATACAACTGCACACCAGCCTTCTTGCCATTCTGCAAATACAAAAAACAAAGCTGGCGTCCCTTCTCCTACAGAGCACCAAACCTTATGGACAGCCTGTCAATCCACTTAGTCTCAATGTTTAAAACTAGACTAAAAACACACCTTTAGTATTTTATATTTACTTTTTATCTCTGTGTCCTTGCTTACTTAACTTCCTGCTTTCCCCAACTATACCCAGCTTGGGGTACTAAAAGGCCCCCAGTCCACCCATTGATCCATCCACATGAGTGCCTGGCTGCTTCTCTTATGATCAAGGATTTATACTCCGGAATCCATCCGTCCTACCCTTTGATCCCTCCACCTTTCCTCCTGGCTGTCACTGCACTGACTGTCACAGTTTCACTCCTGCCCTACTTCACCAATCAGTGCTAGTTGTTTACATGCATGATGGACAGACAAGTATACCCTATGGCGCAAGATGCAACAGAAATTCTGGGGTAGGTAGAGAGCGAGAGAGGGTTGAGGAGGAGGCTTGAAGCACTGGGCATCTTGTTATGACATGGATTATCCTGAACAAAATTAAACGCAATATGCTACAATTTTCAAATATTTTACTGAGTTACAGTTCATAGTGGTTTCTCCTTTAAAAATGGTGAGCTTACACCGCGGGACTTAGAGGTAATTTGTGGTCTAGTACGGTACCCTGCGTCACCACTTCATTGCTCCAGTACACGTTCCCGCTTTTTTATATGTTCATAATTAATAGGCTGACAAATTACTTTTAGCTACAGAATATCTTACCCTGTGCATTTCCATCTCTTCCACTCTATCCTTCATTTCTTTCTCCAGCACTCAGAGGGCCTGTCAACAGTTTAATTAAATATGTTTTGTTGTGAAAACGTTACTATCGATGTTCCCGAACAGATTTCACTTGGCTTACCAAATTAAGCACTGGGTAGCTGCAGGAACAGGGTTGGAGAGCCGGTTTGGGTGGAATATCACCAGTTTGATTTATTTTATTTAACTAGACAAGTCAGTTAAGAACAAATTCTTATTTACAATGACTTCCTACGGGGACAAGGTTTAGGACAAAACACTACACTACATAAAGAGAGACCTAAGGCAACATAGCAAGGCAACGACACATGACAACACAACATGGTGACAACAACATGGCAGCAGCACATGGTAGCAGCACAAAATATTGTGCAAACATTATTTAGCACAGACAACAGCACAAAGGCAAGATGGTAGAGACAACAATACTGCCCTACCAAGCCAAAAGGCAGTAACTGCTCTTTGGTCGATTATTAGTTCATGCCATTTTTTGCTACAGTAAATACATGCTTAATCATATGAACAAGTATCCTGTCGCTATTATATTCTGTTTGAGAAAATGGGGGTCACATTAGCAGTAACTGCAAAAAGTTACTGTGATACAAATGTAAATGGCAGTAACTGAACTTACTGTCTCTTAGCTTGGCTTTGACCTGCCCTTGGCTGCATTTAACCATGGTATCATATCATTTTATTCTGATAGTGATACAATCGAACCTGTATGGCACTGAATGACAGCTACACACACCTACATTGCTAATCTAGGCACGGCAATGGCACAGCATTCCTGGGGGGAAATGATGGTTGACATCATTGAGGACCTTTAAGGTTGCAGTGACACATCCATATCCTGAGCAGAAACCAGATTGCATACCAGAGAGAATACTATAGACATCAAGAAAGCCAGTCAGTTGATTATTGACTAGTTTTTCCAAAACTTTTGATAAACAGGGCAAAATAGAAATGGGCTTATATCATCTGGATCTGCCCCTTTAAATAAAGGATGCACCGTGTCTTCCTTCCAAGCAATGGGAACTTCCCCAGAGAGGAGAGACAGGTTACAAAAGTCAGAGATAGAGATGGTGATGATAGGGGCTACAACCTTAAAGACGAAATCTAAACCATCTGACCCAGATTTTTTGGGGTCAAGTTTAAAGAGCTCCTTTAAATAAAATAAAATGTTATTTGTCACATGCGCAGAATACAACAGGTGTAGGTAGACCTTACCTACAAGCCCTCAAACAATACAGTTTTAATAAAAATAATTAATACAAATAATAGTAACAAATAATTAAAGAGCAGCAGTAAAATAACAATAGCGAGGCTATATACAGGGGGTACCGGTACCACCGGTTAGTGTTAGTCGAGGTAGAGTTCTTAAAGTGACTAGGCATAGATAATAACAGAGTAGCAGCAGCGTAAAAGAAGGGGGTGGGGGGCAATGCAAATAGTCTGGGTAGCCATTTGGTTAGATGTTCAGGAGTCTTATGGGTTGGGGGTAGAAGCTGTTTAGAAGCATCTTGGACCTAGACTTGGCACTCCGGTACCTCTTGCCATGCGGTAGCAGAGAGAACATTGTATGACTAGGGTGACTGGAGTCTTTGACAATTTTTAGGGCCTTCCTCTGACATGTTCTGGTATAGAGGTCCTGGATGGCAGGAAGCTTGGCCCCAGACTAGCACCACAGACTCAGTGTTTGCAATCTTTGTAGCAATCCCATGCTCCTCAAACAGTGGTTGATGTGTGGAGTGAAATAACCGGAGTAGCCTACCAGCATGAGTGAAGCGCACAGTTCCTGCCCATTTGATAATGGTCCATTCTAAATGTAAACTAATTTTACATATCAGTAAAGACAATTGAATTGAGAAGAGTCTGATGGGTGAAAAAAACGAAAGGTTGCTGGATCTAATCCCTGAGCCGACAAGGTAAAAATCAGTCGTTCTGCCCTTGAACAAGGCAGTTAACTCACTCCCTGGTAGGCCGTCATTGTAAATAATAATTTGTTCTCAACTGACTAGCCTAGTTGAATTAAGGTTACACATCAATAGCCTATAGTTGCATCATGCCACCCATATTTCTATGGTTTGTATCATTGACTTCTAAAGTTGCCAAATAACTCTAAATCTAGCATATAGGACCTGTTTCAAATGATCACTTTTACACTCAAACATAGCCACTTCATATGCACACTCTTGCTCCGGAATGGTAAAAATAACCTTTATTTTATTCAACTAAGTTCAATTATATTCTTCTTACTATAAAATCATATAATACAAAATAATGGCACAAGACTTAAGCCTAACTTTCTCTGCAAAAATAACAAGCCTACAGACTATAGGATGATTTATTAGACTTTTAAAAATGTTTAATGTTCCAAAGGTGCGCAACAGCAGCTTGTACTGTATTTCATGACCGCCACAGCCCTTGCCAGGCACACCGGTTTGTTTCAAGAACTGCTTGGTTTTTCACTCTCAACAGCTTGGTTTTTCACTCTCAACAGCTTGGTTTTTCACTCTCAACAGTTTCGCATGTGTATCAAGAATGGTCCAGCACCCAAAGGACATCGAGTGAACTTGACAACTGTGTGAAGCATTGGAGTAAACATGGGCCAGCATCCCTGGGGAACGCTTTCGACACCTTGTAGAGTCCATGCTCTGACGAATTGAGGGTGCAACTCAATATTAAGAAGGTGTTGCTAATGTTTGGTATACTATACTTTTCTAAAGAAAGTCTTTGGTGAGGTAATTCATATTACTGGGAAGAAATAGGAAATCATTGGGAGCCATGCCATTCTGAAGAGGTTTTGTTCTAACTAAGATTTAATGGAAGATTGTTCCATTTAATTAGATCTTCTTTCATATTCTTGAGTAATGGGATACACTTATCTTTATATGTATGTATATATTTGTTGATTGTTGTCACTTATTTAGCATCCTATGTATTTTATATTTGTTGTGGTCCACTTAAAGGATTACAGTAGATCATGAGTTATTATTTCTCTTTTTCCTATTGCCATTATTTAGTTTTTTCCACGTTCATTTTATATCCTGTAATTGTGAAGGTTTGTATTTTTTTTCTTCATTTAACACATTTTGGGTTTGTTCATTCTCCATATTCTGTTAATGTATTTTCTGTTGGTCTAATTAAGCAGGATACCGGAGAATGATCCGATACCACTATGTCATGGATTTTTGAACCCAGTAAATAGTAAATTTTTGGATAGCTTTTCTTACTTTGAGAAAAAAAAGGAGCAGTCTTTTGTAGTTTATATTATATAAATGAGAGTGTGAGGGAAGTGTGAGGGATGGTGAATATGAATATGTATAGGTAATATGTTGGGCGGGAATGAATGAGAATGGATTAGTAAGTCGATGGATGGGTGTAAGTGTGTCTGAGAGGTAGGGAGGGAGGAAAAAGATGGGAGGTTGGGGCAAGCTTGTCTTGGGTGGGCAAGGATGAGACTGAATGAATGGCAAAAGGATATATGGGCGATAGTTGTGTATTTTATTTCACAATTGAATTCAGATTAGGACCATCAATGATAAGGAGGGTGAAGTGGTTGATTTCATTTAGAAAAATAATAGTGTAATGAGTTTGTGATATGGTTATTTATCAGTGTTTATTGTAAGGGAAACTAACACATGATACGTGTTGCAGTAGGCCTTTAGAATAATGCAAAACATATCCTTGACTCTATCCAAGTTGATGAGCGAAAGGGAAACAATGCCAGTCAGCCTGCGCAGCCGACCCAACGAAACTACATCGAAAATAATTTCACACATAATAAGACAGCCAATAGAGAAGATTAAGTTGATTAGTGACAATATTATCAGTTGTCAAATCATACATGAAGAGATGGGCGCACCTTGTATTTGACAGATGCAGGGAAAGGAGCATCACTTTATGCAGGTAAAACATTTTTATGTCTATATAGTGTCAGAAAGGTCATATTTTTCAGTTTCTATGACATTTACCTTTGTCAAATAACTCTCAAAATTCAAGATGTACAGCTTTATTTCCAAATGTTCACAAGAATATCTGCGCTGTCCATGCATTCAACACATGACCACTCGCCTGGCACATTGCTCTGGCTACTAAGCAAAGACTAGTAACATGATAGCATATTTTAAGCTTTTCTTTTAAATATATTTTCTTATTTTCACAATTTTTCTTTAGACCTGCCAAAACAAAATTATAATGGACTTCTTTGTGAAAGACTTGTTTTTACTTGGAGCCTAAAATAAAGTAATGTAAATCTTAGAAATAATTGTTTTTTAGTATTTATGTTACCTAAGACCTTTATGAACACAACAAATGTATTATTCTTCAGATAGCATATATTAAAATGTATTTATTAGACTGTTAGATTGTTGATGGGTCTTTGGCTGGAAGTGTCAAAAATTGGCTTTCGGACCACATTTCTCACTTGGACTTTGTAGAATAAAAAAAAAACACATCTTTGACTCTAAACAAATAACTATTGTTGTTCAATTTTTACATGTATATACTGTATTTCCACAAATATTTATTAATGCAATTCATGCTTTATATTTGTTTATGCACTATTTATCAAGCGTTGGTTTTCATGTTTGCGCATCTTGTGGGTTGATATGAATCTGATGTATCTGTGTGCTAAAGGTGTAGCCCAGCAACATGAAAGGCCAGGCAATTGTAGTGTTAATAGCATCATAGGTTTGATTGTGTGATAATATAAATGCTTTCTAAAATGTGGAAATAGATCATTTTTACACAACACTCCACTTTCTTTCTTCCTAGCAGTTATCCATTGCAGATGGATTAGGCTAGTCACTTCTCTTGCATTTCTGCTCTAGGCCTATGTCCACAGTGAGTAATCACAACATATCACCTCACACTACACACTGTAGTATTAAACAGGAATTTACCACAACAAGCAACATGTAACAAAACTTTCCTAATAACAACACGCACAACAGTCACAGTGCCTGCTCTATCTGAGTTAAATGTAAAAAAAAAAAATATATATTGATTTCACAGGTTAAAAAAAACAACAAAAAGGAACTAAAGTCGGCAAAAAAAGAAACATCCTTTTTTCAGGACCCTGCCTTTCAAAGATAATTTGTAAAAATCCAAGTAACTTCACAGATTTTCATTGTAAAGGGTTTAGGAGGGTATATCGTCAAAGGAATGAGCGTTACACAGAGGCCTGTACTCTGGAGCGGGATCAATTTGGAGGTGGAGGGTCCGTCATGGTCTGGGGCGGTATGTCACAGCATCATCGGACTGAGCTTGTCGTCATTGCAGGCATTCTCAACGCTGTACTTTACAGGGAATACATCCTCCTCCCTCATGTGGTACCCTTCCTGCAGGCTCATCCTGACATGAACCTCCAGCATGAAAAGGCCACCAGTCACACTGCTCGTTCTGTGCAAGACAGGAATGTCTGTTCTGCCATGGCCAGCGAACAGCCCGGATCTCAATCCCATTGAGAACACCTGGGACCTGTTGGATCGGAGGGTGAGGGCTAAGGCTATTCCCCCCAGAAATGTCCAGGAACTTGGTGGAAGAGTGGGGTAACATCTCTCAGCAATAACTGGCAAATCTGGTGCAGTCCATGAGGAGGAGATGCACTGCAGTACTTAATGCAGCTGGTGGCCACACCAGATACTGACTGTTACTTTTGATTTTGACCTGCCTTTGTTCTGGGACACATAATTCCATTTCTGTTAGTCACATGTCTGTGGAACTTGTTCAGTTCATGTCTCAGTTGATGAATCTTGTTATGTTCATACAAATATTTACGCAGTTGACAGTGACAGGACATTTCTTTTTTGCTGAGTTTATATAAACGGGGACTTTGTTGGGGTTCAAACCGGTTCAGAATTGTATTTTGCTAAGTAAAAAACAGTGGTTCTGTTCAGAAAGAAACTGTTGGAAAGAATTTTGGGTTTCAATCCCTGGTCTTAACCCCATGTATTCTTCCTGTACTTGGTCTTGTGGTTGATCTGCAGGGCTGTCTGTACATACCTGATGCTCCCAGTTATCAGGCAGGGGCAGGTGATGGTTCCGACCATTAGTCTTCTCATAGTAGTACATGAGAGCGTTCAGGTCTGGAAAATTCCGGTTCAGGTCCACCTCCCTGGAGTTGCCTCGCCCAACTAGGTAGCCATTGAACTCAGGACCCTGATGGACAAACAGAAGAAAAATGATTTGAGGTTACACTATATCTAAAAAAGTCATATTTCAACGGATGTTCCCCTGGTAACAGTGATTACCTTCACTAGCGTAGGGGGCACTATTTTCACCTCCGGATGAAAAGTGTGCCCAAAGTAAACTGCCTGCTACTTAGGCCCAGAAGCTAGGATATGCATATAATTGGTAGATTTGGATAGAAAACACAATAAAGTTTCCAAGACTGTTACAATAATGTCTGTGAATAAAACAGAACTGATTTGGCAGGCGAAAACCTGAGAAAAATCCATCCAGGAAGTGGGATTTTTTTTATGTTTGTAGTTTTCTATTGTATGCCATTACAGTATCCATTGACTTAGGACTCAAATTGCACTTCATATGGCTTCCACTAGATGTCAACAGTATTTAGAAATTGTTTCAGGCCTGTATTCTGAAAAATGAGAGTGTAAGACCACTCTGAATGAGTGGACCCTACAGTGTCCCAGAGGTTTTTCATGGGCGCGACCGAGAGTGCCCCTTTGTTTACCTTTTATATTGATGACGTTATTGTCCGGTTTAAATATTATCGATTATTTAGGCTAAAAACAACCTGAGGATTGATTATAAACATCGTTTGACATGTTTCTACAAACTTTACGGATACTATTTGAATGTTGTCTGCCTGTTGTGACTTCGTTTGAGCCTTTGCATTACTTAACAAAACATATGTTTTTGGATATAAACAGGGACTTTATCAAAGGAACATTTGAGTAAATGGGAGTCTTGTGAGTGCAACCATATGAAGATCAAAGGTAAGTGATTAATTTTAGTCGCTATTTCTGATTTGTGTAACTCCTCTACTTGGCTGGTAACTGTTTGTAATGATTTGCCTGCTGGGCGCTGTTCTCAGATAATCGCATGGTATGCTTTCGCCGTAAAGCCTTTTTGAAATCGGACACCGTGGTTGGATTAACAAGAAGTTAATCTTTAAACCGATGTATAACAATTGTATGTTTTATGAATTTTTATGAGTGTTTCTGTTTTTGAATTTGGCGCTCTGCATTTTCACTGGATCTTGGCCAGGTGGGACGCTACCCTAGTGAGTGGGCTTTACTTTGAATAAAGTGGTGAAGTGGTCAGTGGTGTAGTGCTCTTTTTTTAGGTGCCTAAGCACTCAGTCAGCATTTAGAACATACACATTTTAAGCCATACACACCAGAAAAGCTGGTGAAACCCTATTGTATTTGTTGGTGTACACTATTAGGGGTTCAGCAGTGAAGCTGCTGGGATTCTGTAAATTGATGCACAAAAACAACTTGGTCAAATGGTGATGCTATAAACAGACTTTGAATTCAAAAGGTCTGCCGACTCCTCGTTCAACCTTGAGTCTTGGAATTTGGTACATATGTTTACCGAAAGGAACAAATTTGCCTCTTGGTCCAATGACGTCACAGTGATGGATTATCTGTTTTGAAAATAGTATAAATTCTTCTACATTTTTAAACATCTCCTCAGACACGACAAAACCAATTTCTCCCAAACTTGCTGTACAGCATCTATAGACCAAGATATTGAAATGTATTATACATGAAGTTGATATCTTAAATGTCATGGCAGCTGTGAGCCAGTGAATTTGAGTGAGTTTGGGCCTGACAATTCAAGACACTTGGAGGGAATAGAGCCCCCTGCTGGCCATGCATTTCAATACTCTACAGTGTTTCCTTAAGTGTGCACAGATCCACTACCCACATGGATTGAAAAGTATAACATTGGTGTGAGTACCAGAGATGAAGTCAAGACCGTACCCCTTTAGATCTAGACCAAGACTAGATTCTCAGACCATGGACAAGTGGGTCGAGACCATGACCAGACCAAGACCAGTTTAAATGGGTAAAAGTAAGATCCAGTGGAGTAAATTTTTTATATTTTATTTAACTAGGCAAGTCAGTTAAGACAAAATCTTATTTACATTGATAGCCTAGGAACAGTGGGTTAACTGCCTTGTTGCAAAATGACAGATGACCTTGTCAGCTCAGAGATTTGATTTAGCAATCTTTCGGTTACTGGCCCAATGCTCTAACCCAGGGGTGTCAAAGTCAAATGGACGGAGGGCCAAATAAAAAAATCAGCTACAAGACGAGGGCCGGACTGTTCGAATGTTCATTGAAAAATTTTTAAATGACGCATATAGTCTAGTGAACCTAATTGAACCTACTGAAAACCTAACAAATATATTACAATATGATCAGATAAATAAAGCAATATTTTCTTATGGCTCTGTCAGTAATCTTTAATTTTCAACAGACACAAAAGACAAATTTCCTTTATATAAATATCCCCATAACATGAACATTAAATGAAAGAAACCGGTATTCAAGGCACCATCAGTAGACTATATTTTCTATTTTAGCAAAAGTGGGCTAAATTTACTTCAAAGAAAAAACAATAATAGCAATTTTCTATCATCCACTCAACTGAAATATTTTTAAAATATAATTGGATTGAAATACAAAAAAATAAAGTGCAAAAATCTATTAATCAAAAACAACACTTTGTTTAAGGAGAAGTAACATGCAGTGAAAACAAATATTACATTTTAACTTTTAAACTTGAACTGAGTAAAAACTCTAAATATGTGATTGCACAGTAATGTTCACTTGTTTGAGGTTGAGGGTGATACTTGGTGGTGTCCCATCTTTTCCACAAGTTCATCAATGTTCGGGGTAAGGCTCTGAGCTGAAGAAATCCTCAGAATTGAGTGGAGGTGTTCAGCAGTAAGTCGACTTCTGTGTGATGTTTTGTTCAGGTTCATCAAAGAAAACAGTTGTTCACACAGGTATGTGCTGCCAAACATAGACAACGTTTGAGCAGCCTGGATGCGCAGCTGGGGCATTGTGCCGGGGAGGAAACGGGCGAACTCCGCAGCACCCACTGCCGCATATTTTGCCCTCAGTGCATCATTGCATTGGAGGTCAATCAACTCCATTTGGAGGTTTGGTGGTGAGCTTTCCACGTCAACAGCAAATGGGTTACCGAGCAGTTCCAACCTGCTTTTTTGTGCTTCAAAGTCAGCAAATCGGCGTCGAAAGTCAGCGGCAAGCATACCTATTTTATCAGCCAACTGTGTGCTCGGGAACGCACTGGTAGAGAGCTTCTCTTTCATGGTCTGGCAGCTGGGAAAGTGGCTCAAATTTTCTTTCCGCATCTGCGTCTCCCACAGAGTCAGTTTGGTTTTAAATGCCTTCACTGTACTGTACATATCAGAGATGACACGATCCCGACCCTGCAGCTGCAAGTTTATTGCATTCAGATGACTCGTAATGTCACACAGAAAAGCCATTTCACACAGAAACATTTCGTCTCGGAGTTGTGTTGTGTCTTTCCCTTTGCTGTCCAAGAACAGACAAATCTCCTCACGAAGCTCGAAACATCTTTGAAGCACCTTTCCCTGGCTTAGCCATCGCACCTCTGTGTGATAAGGCAAATCACCATGCTCCGTTTCTAACTCCGTCAGAAATGCCTTGAACTGGCGGTGATTCAAACCTTTGGCTCTGATAAAGTTAACTGTGCGCGTGATGATGCTCATTACATGCTCCATTTTCAAGGCTTTACCGCACAACGCTTCCTGGTGTATGATACAATGATAAGCTGTCAGCTCACCTGTCGCGTTTTCCTCTTACATCTTTTCCCGTATCTTCGCCACCAGTCCGCTCCTGTGTCCACACATCGCAGGTGCTCCGTCGGTTGTCAAACCCACGAGTTTTTCCCAAGGCAGCTCCATCTCATTTACACATCTTGACACCTCTTCATACAAATCATGCCCCGTAGTTGTGCCATGCATAGGACGTAAAGCCAAAAACTCCTCTGTCACGCTTAGGTTGGAGTCCACTCCGCGGATGAAAATTGACAACTGGGCAATGTCAGAAATGTCGGTGCTCTCATCCACAGCCAAGGAATATGCAATAAAATCTTTTCCCTTTTTCACAAGCTGCTCTTTTAGATTGATGGACAACTGGTCTACTCTCTCGGCAATGGTGTTTCTGCTCAGACTCACATTTAAAAAGAGTTGCCTTTTTTCTGGGCAAACTTCGTCACAAACTTTAATCATGCAGTTTTTGATGAAATCCCCCTCCGTAAATGGCCGGGCTGATTTAGCGATCTCTTCTGCCAAAATAAAACTGGCCTTGACAGCAGCCTGGCCTTGTGATTTGGCTTTTTTGAACAGAGCCTGTCGAGATTTGAGGCCTCGTTTTAATTCCTCTGCCTTTTGTAGCCTTTGTTCCATGTCCATATTCTTGTTTTTGTCCGCGTGTTTCGTTTCATAATGTCGTCTCAGATTATACTCTTTCAGTACCGCCACACTTTCTCCACACAGAAGACACACAGGTTTTCCAGCTACCTTCGTGAACATATACTCCGACTCCCACCTTGTTTGAAACCCCCGGTTCTCAGTATCCACCTTCCGTTTTGCCATTTTTGATGGGTATCTGAAAGTTAATTTTACTGTGATGCTGACGACTGCTGTGCCAATAAATATTGAAATGAAGCAGCCTACTGCTCGGTGCGTCACCTTTGCATTGTGGGAAATGTAGTATTGGTGCGTGTAAAAGATCTGCGGGCTGCCGGCTTGCTGCGGGCCGGTTCTAATAATAAATCAAGATCATCCCAGGGGCCGTAAAAAACCTTCTTGCGGGCCGGATGTGGCCCGCGGGCCTTGACTCTGACATATGTGCTCTAACCACTAGGCTACCTGCCGCCCTTTGAGTAAAGTATAGCTCTGTACAGTACAGTTCAGTACAATATAGTTCAGTAAACTATAATTCAGTACAGTAATGTGCAGTGTAGTACACTAAGGTACATTACAATAATGTACAGTATAGCACAGTACAGTACAGTTCATTGCAGCATAGTTCAGTACAGTAGAGTTCAGTACAGTACAGTTCATTACAGAGCAGTAAATGACATTACAGTACAGAGCACATTATAGTAAAGTATAGTACATTATAGAGGTCTATGTTTGAGCCAAATATACACCTATGTTTGTGCTCTTTGAGGGTTGGAGCCAATTGCAGGCTCTGCATGTCAATAACCTACACTTTTTCCTGAAGTGTCCATCATCCAAATGGTGGTCCACTGTGGCTCAGTTGTTAGAGCATGGCGCTTGCAGTGCCAGGATAGTGGGTCTGAATGCCACGTCCACCCGAATGTATCCACAAATGACTGATTGGATAAAATGGAAAATACATATAAGATGTGTAAACGCATGAAATTGAGTCAAGGCTGGAACCATCAATTCATACATGCATGCTGTTCCATAATGTTCAACCCTGATTTTTGCCACGGCTCAGAGGTTTAGTGACTTAGTCTTGAAATACATGCCAACCCATGACGGCCTGGGTTCAAATCCTATCAAGACCTACTGCCTCTTTCAGATAGACATTACTAAACAGTGAGGGATTGTTGTTGTACTTGAACCAAATTGTATGACTTCTAAAATAAGACATAATGTTTGAGAAACGGGAAAGGCGAAAAGGGTGAAATGGCCGAAAAACCTTGAACCAAGACCCAGACCAAGACCAGTTGAAAATGGGGAAAATGCAGCATGCAGAAACTACTCTTCCTGGGGTCCATATAAAACGTACAAATACATGACAAAATACAGAACAGTAATAGACAAGATCATAAGATATTACTTTAAATTAAAATGTAAATAGGAGTTACACACTGAGTACACAACATTAGTAACACCTTTCCTAATATTGAGTTGCACCACCTTTTGCCATCAGAATAGCCTCAATTAATTGGAGCATGGAGGCTACAAGGTATCGAAAGCATTCCAGAGGGATGCTGGCCCATGATGACTCCAATGCTTCCCACAGTTGTGTCAAGTTGGCTGGATGCCCTTTGGGTGGTGGACCATTCTTGATGCACACAGCAAACAGTTGAATGTGAAACAAACAAAGGACGAACAGTCTGACATATTATTGTCCTCTCTTGTCCTTTCTCTTCCCATCATTGCATTAAGTCCTTCCCATGCTTGTCTTGGATTGCCAGTACAGAACCTCTGCTCCACTTTTTCCTTTAAATCCTTTTTTGCTTTCCATATTTTTGACCTGAATTAATTTTCTTTCTCCTTTACAGCATCAGTATCTCCTTTGAGGAATGCAAACATCCTTTCATTGAGGCACATTTTCAAGTCCTTAGACACCCAGGGCTTGTTGTTGGGAAATACTAAGACAGTTTGCGTGTTAATGTCAGTATCCTCACAAAACTGGATATATGAGGTAATGCTGTCTCAACTCGTGGGGATCCCTGAGTCAAAGAACACCTCCCAGTCTGTGACATCAAAGCAATTACCTGAATGGATTTCTACAGGTTTTTCACGTTTCACCTGCTGCCTGTATCTCAGTAGGAGATTGATAGCGTTATGGTCTATTTTTCCCGATGGGTGCTCTGCATACTGCCTTGTATGCGTCCTCTACGTTGCCATAACAGGATGTGAGTTGGACAGGTGACGTACTGTTGCAGAGTGGGGAGGTGCGCGGAGAGGGAGAGCATATCAAAATTCCCAAGCACAAATACTGACTGGTCAGTTGATCGTGAAAGTGCAGCACTGAAACAGTCTGTAATCCTGTCAGCAGCTTCCTTATTGATAGGTCCAGGCACATAGACCAGAAAAATGGTAATTTGTCCAAACATACGTGGTAGATAGAATCACAAGTATTATCTACAAAGATGCATAGCGCCCCGCCTATTGATTTATGTAACGTTGTTTTGTCTCGATCTGCTCTAATGACAGTGTATCCATCAATATTAACCTGCTGTAGCCGCATTTCTGTAAAGCAGATTCAATTACTTAGATTCAATTGCATCCCCGCCTCTGTAATCTGTTCCTGATACCACCTCTTGAGCCTCGCGTCTTCTTAGTTCCCCTTTTTGACTTTGTAGAACCACCATTAGGCAAGGCAATGCTGTTATGGACAGTGTGAGCTTTATCTTCGGAAAGAGAGCAGAAACTTACGGGAGCAGGTGAATCCATACAACCTCCGGTAGTGATTGTAATGTTTTCCGAATATTACAGCGGTTAGGATTAAGGCCGTCCCACAACACGAACAATACAATTTTAAACCTGCGACGCACTTAGATTTAGACAAGTGCGACAAAACTAAATAAAATTGAACGATATTACTAACTATAAACAAACAATTCACGAAGGTGAGCTCAGGGTCTGGCAGCAGTGCCGCGAGTAGAAGCAGTGTAAAAACAAAGGGGGTCAATGCAAATAGTCTGGGTGGCCATTTGATTAATGCTCAGCAGTTTTATGGCTTGGGAGTAAAAGTTGTTATGGAGCCTTTTGGACCTAGATTTGGCACTCCGGTACCGCTTGCTGTGCGGTAGCAGAGGGAACAGTCTATGACTTGGGTGACTGAAGTCTTTGACAAAATGTTGGGCTGCCTAGTATATAGGTCCTGAAGCTTGGCCCTAGTGATGTACTGGGCTGTACGCACTACCCTCTGTAGAGACTTAGTCGGATGCCGAACAGTTGCCATACCAGGCAATGATGCAACCGGTCAGGATGCTCTCGATGGTGCAGCGGTAGAACTTTGAGGATCTAGGGACCCATGACAAATCTTTTCATCCTTCTGATGGGAAAAGGTGTTGTCTAGCCCTTTTCACAACTTTCATGGTGTGTTTGGACCATGATAGTTTGTTGGGGATGTGGACACCAAGGAACTTGAAACTCTCAACCTGCTCCACTACAGCCCAGTTGATGTGAATGGGGGCGTGTTCGGACCGCGGTTTCCTTTTTATTGCTCACTTTGAGGGAGAGGTTGTTCTGCTGGAACCACACTGCCAGGTCTCTGACCTGTCTATGGGCTGTCTCATTGTCGGTGATCAGGCCTAGCATCGTTCTGTCGTCAGCAAACTTAATGATGTCGGAGTTGTGCTTGGTCACGCAGTTGTGGGTGAACAGGGAGTACAGGAGGGGACTAGCACGCACCCCTGAGGGGCCCCCGTGTTTAGAATCAGAGTGGCAGATGTGTTGCTCCACAACCAGGTGGTAAGGGTTTGCGTCAGGAAGTCCAGGATTCAGTTGCAGAGGGAGGCATTTAGTCCCAGGGTCCTTAGCTTAGTGATGAGCTTTGTGGGCACTATGGTGTTGAATGCTGCGCTATAGTCAATGAACAGCATTCTCACATAAGTGTTCCTTTTGTCCAGGTGGGAAAGGGCAGTGTGGAGTGCGATTGAGATTGCGTAATCTGTGGATTTGTTGGGGCGGAATGCAAATTGGAGTGGGTCTTGGGTTTCTGGGATGATGGTGTTGATGTGAGCCATGACCAGCCTTTCAAAGCACTTCATGGCTACCGACGTGAATGCAATGGGGCAGTAGTAATTTAGGCAGGTTACCTTCGCTTTCTTTGGCACAGTGACTATGGTGGTCTGCTTGAAACATGTAAGTCTAACAGATTCGGTCAGGGAGAGGTCGAAAATATCAGTAAAGACACTTGCCAGTTGGTCCGCGCATGCTCTGAGTACACATCCTGGTAATCCGTCTGGCCCTTGTGAATGTTGACCGGTTTAAAGGTCTTGCTCACAACAGCTATGGCCCATCTGGTAGGCTTATGTCACTGGGCAGCTCATGGCTGGGTTTCTCTTTGTAGTACGTAATAGTTTGCAAGCCCTGCCACATCGACGAGCATCAAAGCCGGTGTAGTAGGATTCAATCTTAGTCCTAAATTGAAGCTTTGCCTGTTTGGCGGTTCTGAGGGCATAAGCATCCGGATTAGTGTCTCGCTCCTTGAAAGCGGCAGCTCTAGCCTTTAGCTCGGTGCAGATGTTGCCTGCAATCCATGGCTTCTAGTTGGGATATGTTCTTACGGTCACTGTGGGGACGACATCATCGATGCACTTATTGATGAAGCCAGTGACTAATGTGGTATCCTCCTCAATGCAATTGGATAAATCACAGAATTTATTCCAGTTTTTGCTAGCAAAACAGTCCTGTAGGATAGCATCCGCGTCATCTGACCACTTCCGGATTGAGCGAGTCACTGGTGCATCCTGCTTCAGATTTTGCTTGTATGCAGGAATTCGGAGGATTGAATTATGGTCATATTTTCCAAATGGAGGGCGAGAGCGAGCTTTGTACGAGTCTGTGTGGACTAAAGGTGGTCTAGAGGTGTTTTTCCTCTGTTTGCACATGTGACATGCTGGTAGAAATGAGATACAATTCATTTAAGTTTGCCTGCATTAATGTCCCTTCTGGATGAGCATTTTCTCTTGTTTCCTTATGGCCTTATACAGCTTGTTGAGTGCAGTCTTAGTGCCAGCGTCGGTTTCTGGTGGGAAATAGATGGCTGCAAAACATATAGAAGAATATTCTTGGTAGATAGTGTGGTCTAGAGCTTAACATGAGGTACTCTACCTCAGGAGAGCAACACCTCAAGACATTCTTAATATTAGACATCGTGCACCAGCTGTTATTGACAAATAGACACACCCCCACCCCTCATCTTACCAGAGGTAGCTGTTATGTCCTGCCGATGCACGGAAAACCCAGCCAACTGAATTATCCGTGTAGTCATCCAGCCACGACTCTGTGAAACACAGTTTTTAATGTCCCTTAAGATAGTCTCGAACGGAGCTCATACAGCTTATTCTCCAGTGATTGCACGTTGGCTAATGGAATGGATGGTAGAGGCAGGTTACCCACTCGGTGACAAATTCTCACAAGGCAACCTAATCTCCACCCCCTGTATTTCCTTATTTTTTTCATGTGAATGACAGGGATTTGGGCCTTGTCTGGGAGCAACACTATATCCTTCACGTCCAATTCGAGGTGAATAGCCATAACAAGTGAATTTTTCAATAACAAATTATCAATAACAAAGGCTGTACTGAAATCTAACAATACAGTACTGACTATCTTATTATACAAATGCATTTTAGCCATCTGAGTCAGTGAGGTACAAGTTGATTGCCCTTCCCTATATGCATGCTGAAAGTCAGTAGTTACTTGTTAACTTGTTGTAGTTAGCATTGTATTTCGTCAAACACAATTCTCTCCATCATTTTACTAAGAACATGCAGCAAACTGATTGGGCAGCTGTTAGAGCCAGGAAAGAGTGCTTTGCTATTTTTAGGTAGCGGAATTACTATAGCTTCCTGACACGCCTATGGACATATACTCTTTAGGCATTGGTTAAAGACATGGCAAATATGGGTGGCAATACAGTTCGCTACCGTTCTCAATAGTTTCCCATTTAAGTTGTCTATAACTGGTGGCTTATCATTGATGGATAACTGTTTTTTCACATCATTATTAGATCTTCAAGACACACATGATGGTTCACTGTACAATGTTGTCATTTCACCTCAGTTTGTCAACTTCACCAGTGAATTTTTTTTTTTTCAAAAACAGCTCATTCAAGAGATTGTTACAAATGACCCATCAACTTCAATGAACGATGGAGATTAATTGGGTTTTCTGCCCATAATATAATTTGAGGTGCTCCAAAATCTTTTCACATTGTTTTTTTTGTAATTTCTTGCTTTAAGATCATTTATTATTTTTTCTTGTTCGTATCAGGTTTTGTACATACAATGGGGCAAAAAAGTATTTAGTCAGTCACCAATTGTGCAAGTTCTCCCACTTAAAAAGATGAGGCCTGTAAATTATCATAGGGACACTTCAACTATGACAGACAAAATGAGGGGGGAAAAAAATCCAGAAAATCACATTGTAGGATTTTTAATGAATTTATTTGCAAATTATGGCGGAAAATAAGTATTTGGTCAATAAAAGTTTCTCAATATTTTTATATACCCTTTGTTGGCAATGACAGAGGTCAAACGTTTTCTGTAAGTCTTCACAAGGATTTCACACACTATTGCTGGTATTTTGGCCCATTCCTCCATGCAGATCTCCTCTAGAGCAGTGATGTTTTGGGGCTGTTGCTGGGCAACACGGACTTTCAACTCCCTCCAAAGAAAATATTTTCTATGGGGTTGAGATCTGGAGACTGGCTAGGCCACTCCAGGACATTGAAATGCTTCTTACGAAGCCACTCCTTTGTTGCCCGGGCGGTGTGTTTGGGATCATTGTCATGCTGAAAGACCCAGCCACGTTTCATCTTCAATGCCCTTGCTGATGGAAGGAGGTTCACTTAAAATCTCACGATACACATGGCCCCATTCATTCTTTCCATTACACGGATCAGTCGTCCTGGTCCCTTTGCAGAAAAACAGCCCCAAAGCAAGATGTTTCCACCCCCATGCTTCACAGTAGGTATGGTGTTCTTTGGATGCAACTCAGCATTCTTTGTCCTCCAAACACGACGAGTTTTTACCAAAAAGTTATATTTTGGTTTCATCTGACCATGTGACATTCTCCCAATCTTCTTCTGGATCATCCAAATGCTCTCTAGCAAACTTCAGATGGGCCTGGACATGTACTGGCTTAAGCAGGGGGACACGTCTGGCACTGCAGGATTTGAGTCCCTGGCGGCGTAGTGTGTTACTGATGGTAGGCTTTGTTACTTTGGTCCCAGCTCTCTGGTCATTCACTGGATCCCCCCGTGAGGTTCTGGGATTTTTGCTCACCGTTTTTGTGATCATGTTGACCCTACGGGGTGAGATCTTGCATGGAGCCCCAGATCGAGGGAGGTTATCAGTGGTCTTGTATGTCTTCCATTTCCTAATAATTGCTCCCACAGTTGATTTATTCAAACCAAGCTGCTTACCTATTGCAGAGTCAGTCTTCCCAGCCTGGTGCAGGTCTACAATTTTGTTTCTGGTGTCCTTTGACAGCTCTTTGGTCTTGGCCATAGTGGAGTTTGGAGTGTGACTGAGGTTGTGGACAGGTGTCTTTTATACTGATAACAAGTTCAAACAGGTGCCATTAATACAGGTAACGAGTGGAGGACAGAGGAGCCTCTCAAAGAAGAAGTTACAGGTCTGTGAGAGCCAGAAATCTTGCTTGTAGGTGACCAAATAGTTATTTTCCACCATATTTGCAATAAATTCATTAAAAATCCTACAATGTGATTTTCTTCATTTCTCTGTCATAGTTGAAGTGTACCCATGATGAAAATTACACGCCTCATATTTTTAAGTGGGAGAACTTGCACAATTGGTGGCTGACAATATTTTGTGCCAGATAAGCAGCGTTTAGAATGTTTTTCATGGGCTCTTGAAGCAAATTTGTTCCTTGTGAGGAGAGGGACCTATGTACCAATTTCTAGGACACTAGCTCACACGTGAAGGGCATGAGCTTTTCAATCACTTATTATAGCACCACCATGTGGCTAATTCACATGTCATCTGAAGCAGCGAACAGCTAAACTCAAACATTGTTTACATATTGAGCAATATTCTCTCTATTTACAATGATCCCAATAGACAATGTATAGCAGGCAAACCATGAACCAGATTTGTCTTTGTGTTGACATATAAAACTGTTAAGTGCAAATCTAACCCTTTTCGGTACCATATGAAAATAAGTGGACAATTAGGCTGCAGGAGATGAGCATTACAGGAAAATTTTATTAGGTTCATTTTATTCATTTTACCAATGTTGCTTGCCAAATTAATGCAGTTGTTCCCATAGACAGTACATGGTTGCTCTATGAATCACTGACCCTGGATAAGCTAGCAACTGGGCTAACTTGGCTAACCTTTTAGGTCAATAATATGTGACCAAGTGGCTCAAATCTGTCTTATGTTTTTACATTTGATAAAAGTAGAGGCTAGGAGCTACACAAATGGTATATCATACATTGCATTCTTGAGGAGTAATGGGAAAGTAATTCTGCTTTGAAAGTTGATAAACTTGTAAACTGACTTGAGAGAATGGCCTTTGAATGTTTTAGTACCTGGTGGAGAGCTGTCCTTTGTCACCACCATTCAGCATTGTTCACACCCTCTTAAGCCAGCCCCACACATCTCTTTAAGGATTCACATGTGAGTTAATGTGCTAAACAGTGAGTAGTGTAGTAAAGATTAAGACTAAAAGTGGTAAAAGTATAGCCTACAATAAGGAAAAATTCCAGGTAAACAGAAAGTGTCCAGATAAAAATATTTTATACATTTTAGATGACGCTTACCCAGACACCCTTGTCTAAATTGATGAGTCAGGTGAGAAATGCTATAACCCCCAGCCACATCTTGCCAAGTGGATGGGTGTAACGGTTTTCTTCTGGTGAAGGAGAGGCGGACCAAAATGCAGCATGGTTATAATTAATCGGTCTTTAATAATGAAACCATACATGAATAAACTCCAAAAACAAGAACCGTGAAAACCCGAAACAGTCCCATGTGGTACAAACACTGACAACCACCCACAAAACCCAACACAAACCAGGCTACCTAAATATGGTTCACAATCAGAGACAATGACTAACACCTGCCTCTGATTGACAACCATATCAGGCCAAACATAGAAATAGACAAACTAGACATGTAACATAGAAAACCCACTCAGATCACACCCTGACCAAACAAAACATAGAAACATACAAAGCAAACTATGGTCAGGGTGTGACAATGGGTCTCTACAGAAGGTGTAAACAGTACAGCCAAATGGTTACTTGCACAGTAGCAATATCAAATATTTATAGTGTCAATATAAATAAAATAATATACAGTATGTAGATGAACAATATCAATAACAACATCAGTGATAGATGAGATCGATATGCATACAATCAAGGGTAAAGTGGCTGAGCAGCAGTCCGTCCGAACCACGCATGAAAAAGGGAATCTATATTTGGAGAGCCTGTTTCGGTCCTGCCCTTGACTTTGGTGCGGGGCATGTGATATCCAAAGCCTCATTGTCGCAAAACTCCCTGATCTTCTCATAAACATACGTTTGTCTAGCTCTGTCCAGTCCAGATGGTGCATGTACAGGCAGATGATCTATGGGAGGGAGGATGTCAGCGTTGCGCAGCAAAGACTCCTTGGCGACAACAACACCAAGCTCCAGAACATTGAAGCTGTTAAACAGGAAATAACAAAGATAATTTGCACAACATCAATTCACCTCCTAAATTTAGATAAGAATACTAACCTCATACAATGCTATGACAATTATATTCACCTGAAGTGCTGAGTCAGGTGTTGTTGCCAGCCATAGCTTTCTACCAGCACTGTACCATCCTCTTTTTTTGAATCCAAGATGGTGCAGCAGTCGGACGTGTGTTTGTCTTGTCCCATGTAAATAGTCGATCTCATCATTTTTTCCGTATATATTTTAATCTCACTTGCAACACGCACCACCCAGTGTGGTACGGATCTGCTATTTTTATACGTTATAACTGGAACCTCCATCAGAAGCTAGCCAGCTAACTAGCTACTAGCTTGTAGTCACTGTTAGCCACGGCTAGCGGTCTACACCTTTAGCTCGGTCACCGGCCAGATGTAGCTCAGTCAATACCTGCCAGTCTGCACAGCGCGATATTTGACTGCTTTTCTCCACCACATCACTGGATTCCTGCCACAAGCTCTGGGCCGGTACACCTGATCATTGCAGCTCGCTAGCTGCAATCCAGTGGATACTGCTGGCTAATGCCTCTGTCCCGAAGCAAGCACCAGTTAGCCTTGAGCTAGCCTTGAGCTAGGCCCATCTCCTGGCTAGCCGAAGAGGTATACCCACTAATTTGTGGGCTACAATACCTCTTTTGCCAATTGGCCTGGACCCTTTATTGACGACACGGAGCCCCGCCAATCAATCACGACTGGTCTGCTGACATAATTGTCCGATGTGGTTTCAACAGGCTTTTCCGTTGCGTTGTCACTGAAGACCCATCTGCTAGCCCCGGTCCGCTAGCTTTCTGAACGCCATGCCTCCCGCTCGCCTAGCATAGTAGCGACTACCGAACGGCTCCCGGACTCACCTATTGCTGCTCATTGGATCCTATGATCACTCGGCTACACATGCCTTTCTCTAATGTCAATAAGCCTTGTCTTCTGCTGTTCCGGTTAGTTACAGTTTATTTCACTGTAGAGCCAGCTCAACATGCCTTAGATAGTTATTTTGTCACACACCCCACACATGGGGAGATCTCACCTGGCTTAGCGGTTGTCTCCAGAGATGCAAGCTCTCTCATCGTCACTCAATGCCTAGGTTTACCCGCACTGTACTCACATCCTACCATACCCTTGTCTGTACATTATGCCGTGAATCTATTCTACCACGCCCAGAAATATGTCCCTTTTATTCTCTGTTCCCAACGCACTAGATCAGTTCTTATAGCCTTTAGCCGTACCCGTATCCTACTCCTCCTCTGTTCCTCTGGTGATGTAGATGTTAACCATAGTCGGTGAAGAAATGGTGCATGTAGTTGATGACTGCCTGTGCATCGTCCGTGCTGGATGACATGCCTTCATCAATCAAGTAGTTGACTTGTTGTGGCTTTCCTTCACAGCAGACACCAAACACGTAGATGGGATCTGGCTGCATAGAGTCAGAAGAATAGTGCACCTGCAAACAACAAAATAACATTAAGATAAATTGAAATGAACTGTCACACCCCTGTCAGTCCGTCTATACAGAGCTCGAAAAGCATTTGCCTGCTTCCTATATATGTATATTTTATATTTTGTGTGTGTGTATCTATCCATCCATGTCCTTAATCAGTATAAAATAGGACATATTGCTTACTTGTTGAGCAAAATCAAAGCTGTAAAGCATTCCTGATGTCTTTGCTTACTGATTCAGTAGTGCCCCCAGAGACAACTGCAGGTCTTGACAGTTGGTCTTGCAGTCAGCAACCATCTTCTGGTTGACAGACCGCTTACTCTGAACAAGTGCTTGCTTGGGCCAGCTCTCTTTTTGATGGGAGGCATTAGACCATTCTCCTTTTATGACTGGTGGAAGAGAGTCAGGAGTGTTCTATTGATGCTGAAAGACAAATTCCAGATACAAATATTTTTGCATTGTTATACAATAGATATCCGTAATCACCATCAGACATACCTGGCTAACTTGATAGGTCATGTAATCATTTGGCGAAGTGTAATCTTCTGTTTAGACTTGTAGCTAGCTAGCTAGCTAAACAATGAACCATAATCCCAATCCATAGAGTACTACCAATACAAACAGATTGTCATAGCTGGGTTCAGTGTTAGCTAGCTAACATTAGGCTATAACTAGCAATGCAAATGGCTTTCTGAGATAATATTACTCCACAGCAAGCCAACCATCTTACATCAGCTAGCTAACAGTACACTTTAACTTGGGGTATTTTGTTTAGACATGGAGCGAGCTAGCTAGCTTGCTAAACAATGAAATACAAACTGATTGTCACAGCTAGCTAAAGTTAACCAAATAAGTTCAATGTTAGCTAGTTAGCTAGCTAACATTAGGCTATAACTAGCAATGCAAATGGATTTCTGAGATAACATTATTCCACAGATCATACACATAATGTTAGCTAGTGAGCCAGCCACATAATGTCAGCTAACCAACTAACAGTAAACTTTAACTTGCAATGAAAACAACTTTGACAAAATTAGAAACGTATAATATCTGAAACTAGACTCTTACCCACATACATGGAAGAACGCTTCACAGCAGACGGCAACCCCTTTCATTAAATAAGACGTCCGGTGTCATTTCTGTTTTGTTTGAACAACTTGCTTGGCTTTCAAACGCCTCTCCTGTGAAGTCATGACTTGCGACATAGACTAGAATTCTGAAACAAGTCAAATTGTGGTCAGTGGTTTAAATTAATAGTTGTGGTCATTAGTTGTGCTGTTGTGGTCAGGTGTCGTGTTGTTGTGATCAGTAGTTGTGTGGTTGTGGTCAGTAATTATGGTTCTTAGTTGTGGTCAGTAGTTGTGTGGTTGTGGTCAGTAGTTGTGGTCAGTGATTGTGATTATTTGTTGTGATCAGTAGTTGTGTGGTTGTGGTGATTAGTTGTGGTCAGGAATTGTGGGCAGTAGTAGTGTGGATTTGGTCAGTAGTTAGTTATATTGTTGTGGCCAGTAGTTGTGTGGATGTGGTTAGTAGTTGTGGCCAGGAGTTGTGGTCAGTATTTGTGGTCAGTAGTTATGGTCAGTAGTTGTGTGGACGTGGTCCGTAGATGTGGTTGTAAGTTGTGGTCAGTAGTTGTGTGGTTCTGGTTAGTAGTTGTGGTCAGGAGTTGTGGTCAGTATTTCTGGTCAGTAGTTGTGTAATTGTGTGGTTGTGGTCATTAGTTGTGGTCAGTAGTTGTGGGCAGTAGTAGTGTGGATTTGGTCAGTAGTTAGTTATATTGTTGTGGCCAGTAGTTGTGTGGATGTGGTTAGTAGTTGTGGCCAGGAGTTGTGGTCAGTATTTGTGGTCAGTAGTTGTGTGGTTGAGGTCAGTAGATGTGTAGTTGTGGTCAGTAGTTATGTGCTAGTGGTTAGTAGTTGTGGTCAGGAATTGTGGCCATTCCTAGCTGGAGCATTGCTCTCATCTTTTCTATCAACATAGACAGGGTTCTAACTCCTCTAGCTCCAAAATGATATAGGGTGCAGGCCAGGTAGCAGGCAGTTAGTCAGCCTGCCAGCTTAGTGTAGTCTGCCACTGGCACAGTCAGTATAGTCAGCTCAGCTTTCCCCATTGAGGCCACTCAGCTTTCCCTATTCTGTGCCTCGATATAGGTCGGGCAAAACTAAATATAGCCATGTTCACCTTGGCAATCTCACTAGAATAGGGCCCTCATCCATTCCTCTGAAAAAGATTGCGATCTCTCACATCTCAAAATAGGGCTACTTAATGTTAGATCCCTCACTTCCAAGGCAGTCATAGTCAATGAACTAATCACTGATCATAATCTTGATGTGATTGGCCTGACTGCAACATGGCTCAAACCTGATGAAACTACTATGCTAAATGAGGCCTCTCCTCCTAGTTACACCATGCATACCCCACAAGACATTCCACAAGAGGTCTCTTCACAGTCCCCAAGTCCAGAACAAACTATGGTTGGTGCACAGTACTACATAGAGACATGACTTCATGGAACTCTACTCCACATCAAGTAACTGATGCAACCTGTAAAATTTGATTTAAAAAAACGTATAAAAGGGCCTCCCGAGTGGCGTAGTGTCTAAGGTGGAGGTTAGGGGAGGATTTGGCCGGCAGGGGTGTCCTTGTCCCATCGTGCACTAGCGACTCCTGTGGCGGGCTGGGCGCAGTGCACGCTGACACGGTCGCCAGGTGCACAGGGTTTCTTCCGACACACTGGCTTCCGGGTTAAGTGGGCACTGTGTCAAGAAGCAGTGGGGGTTGTGTTTCGGAGGACACACGGCTCTCGACCTTTGCCTCTCCCAAGTCCATACGAGAGTTGCAGCGATGAGACAAAACTGTAACCACCAATTGGATACCACGAAATTGTGGGGAAAAATGGGGGAAAAAAACTATAAAAAAATAAAAAATACACCTTATTGAACAGCGGGGACTGTGAAGCAACACATACATAGGCACAGACACATGCATACACATACAAACTATACACACACGTACACATGGATGTTTTATTGTAGATATGTGGTAGTGGTGGAGTAGGCACCTGAGGGCACACAATGTGTTATGAAATCTGTGAATGTATTGTAATGTTTTTAAAATTGTATAATTGCCTTAATTTTGCTGGACCCCAGGATGAGTAGCAGCTAATGGGGATCCATAATAAATACAAATACCACATCCCCCATGCATCCCGCAAAGACGGAGGTGTTGCTGACATTTACAAAAGCACATTTCAATTTACAAAAAACAAAATTAATGCCTTTGTACTTTGAGTTTCTGGTCATGAAATCTATGCAGCCTACTCAATCACTTTTTAGAGCTACTGTTTACAGGACTCCTGGGCCACATACAGCGAACTCACTGAGTTCCCTGAATTCCATTCGGACCTTGTAGTCATGGCAGATAATATTTGAATATTTGGTGACTTCAATATTCACATGGAAAAGACCGCAGACCCACTCCAAAAGGCTTTCATAGCCATCATCGTCTCCGGACCCACTCATTGCCACAGTCATACCTTGGATCTAGTTTTGTCCCATAGAATGAATATTGTGGATCTAAATGTTTTTCCTCATAATCCTGGACTATCGGACGACCATTTTATTACATTTGCAATCACAACAATAATCTGCTCAGAACCCAATCAATCATCAAAAGAAACCGGCCTATGATGTGTACACAGTCTTTTTGTGATAAGTGCTGGATACCTGAGGCGGCTTCTTAGAGAAAGCATCGTAAATGCCAACTTTGCCGTCATCGGTTCCAAAAGCTAAGGATCCTTCTTAGCCGTGCTACAAATTCTCGGACAACCCCAAAATTCCTAGATGCCCTTGAAGACTCCCTCCACCTACCCAAGGACGTTGGAGTACAAAAATCGGTTAACCACCTAACAGAGGATCTACATTTAACCTTGCGTAATACCCTAAATTCAGTCGCACCCCTAAAAACAAAAAACATTTGTCCCAAAAAATTTGATCCCTGGTATACAGAAAATACCCAAGCCCTGAAGCAAGCTTCCAGAAAATTGGAGCGGAAATGCCTCTCCCCCAAACTGAAACTCTTCTGACTAGCTTGGAAAGACATTACCAGGCAATATCAAAGATTCCTCACTGCTGCTCGATCATTCTATTTTTCCAACCTAATTGAGGAGAATAAGAACAACCAAAATGTATTTTTGACAATGTTGCAAAGCTAACTAAAAAGCAGCATTCACCAAGAGAGGATAGCTTTCACTTCAGTAGTGATGAACTTCTTTGACGAAAAGATCATGATCATTAGAAAGCAAATTACGGACTCCTCCTTAAATCTGCGTATTTCTCCAAAGCTCAGTTGTCCTGAGTCTGCACAGAACTGCCAGGACCTAGGATCAATTGAGACCGTCAAGTTTTTTAATCCTATATCTCTTGACACATTCATGAAAACAGTCATAGCCTCTAAACCTTCCAGCTGCATACTGGACTCTATTCCAACTAAACTACTGAAAGAGCTACTTCCTGTGCTTGGCCCTCCTATGTTGAACATAGTAAATGGCTCCCTATCCTCCAGATATGTATCAAACTCATTAAAAGTGGCAGTAATAAAGCCTCTCCTGAAAAAGCCCAACTTTAACCCCCAAAAAACAAAAAACTATTGGCCTATATCGAATCACCCATTCGGCTCAATTTTTTTTTAAGCTCACTGTCAGTAGTTGTGTGGTTGTGGTCAGTAGTTGTGTGATTGTGGTCATTAGTTGGGGTCAGTAGTTGTGTGGTTGTGGTCATTAGTTGTGGTCAGTAGTTGTGTGGTCAGTAGTTGTGTTGTTGTGGTCAGTAGTTGTGTGGTTGTGGTCAGTAGTTGTGTGATTGTGGTTAGTAGTTGTGGTACCTTTTAATTAATGGTGTCAGACCAAGGCTCTGCATCTGTTCTCGTGCTCCTAGACCTTAGTGCTGCTTTTGACACCATCGATCACCACATTCGATCACCACATTCTTTTGGAGAGATTGGAAACCCTAATTTGTCCACATGGACAAGTTCTTGCCTGGTTTAGATTTTATATCTGTTGGAAAGATATCAGTTAGTCTCTGTTGTGATCAGTAGGTGTGTGATTGTGGTCAGTAGTTGTGGTCATTAGTTGTGGTCAGTAGTTGGGTGGTTGTGGTCAAAAGTACATTGTTGTTGTCAGTAAATGTGGTTAGTGGTTTTGGTCAGTAATTGTGGTCATTAGTTGTTGTCAGTAGTTGTGTAGTTGTGGTCAGTAATTGTGGTCAGTGGTTTTGCTTAGTAGTTGTGGTAATTAGTTGTGTTGTTTTGGTCAGTAATTGCTGTCTTTAGTTGTGGTCAGTAGTTGTGTGGTTCAGTAGTTCAGTAGCTGCGTTGAGACAATGAATCATCAATGACCCAAGCCCAGCTCAGGTAATCAATACCATTATGACGCAGAGTTGTCATAATGCTTCAGAAAATGTACATTACACCAGGGGAGTCGGTAGACACAATATAAGTAACCTACTTCATGTCCCTTTATCTTCCCTGAATGCCTCTACTGATCCTACAGCTATTGTATGCAGTAATCATTATGCCTGTGAACCAGATTTATACTGTTAGCACTAAGCTGGTGTGCCCTAGGAGGAAGTCCACTGTGTGCAGCTCACCCTGTACTAACATAAAGAACATGAGCACATCTACTGCTGATCATCTTCCTTGTAAAGCAATAAAAGCAAGAAAGCATCCCAGAAGAAAAGTGCTCAAATTTGCCAACGTTAATTTTAACAATATACAGTGCCTTGCAAAAGTATTCGGCCCCCTTGAACTTTGCGACCTTTTGCCACATTTCAGGCTTCAAACATAAAGATATAAAACTGTATTTTTTTGTGAAGAATCAACAACAAGTGGGACACAATCATGAAGTGGAACGACATTTATTGGATATTTCAAACTTTTTTAACAAATCAAAAACTGAAAAATTGGGCGTGCAAAATTATTCAGCCCCCTTAAGTTAATACTTTGTAGCGCCACCTTTTGTTGCGATTACAGCTGTAAGTCGCTTGGGGTATGTCTCTATCAGTTTTGCACATCGAAAGACTGACATTTTTTCCCATTCCTCCTTGCAAAACAGCTCGAGCTCAGTGAGGTTGGATGGAGAGCATTTGTGAACAGCAGTTTTCAGTTCTTTCTACAGATTCTCGATTGGATTCAGGTCTGGACTTTGACTTGGCCATTCCAACACCGGGATATGTTTATTTTTGAACCATTCCATTGTAGATTTTGCTTTATGTTTTGGATCATTGTCTTGTTGGAAGACAAATCTCCGTCCCAGTCTCAGGTCTTTTGCAGACTCCATCAGGTTTTCTTCCAGAATGGTGCTGTATTTGGCTCCATCCATCTTCCCATCAATTTTAACCATCTTCCCTGTCCCTGCTGAAGAAAAGCAGGCCCAAACCATAATGCTGCCACCACCATGTTTGACAGTGGGGATGGTGTGTTCAGCTGTGTTGCTTTTACGCCAAACATAACGTTTTGCATTGTTGCCAAAAAGTTCAATTTTGGTTTCATCTGACCAGAGCACCTTCTTCCACATGTTTGGTGTGTCTCCCAGGTGGCTTGTGGCAAACTTTAAACCACACTTTTTATGGATATCTTTAAGAAATGGCTTTCTTCTTGCCACTCTTCCATAAAGGCCAGATTTGTGCAATATACGACTGATTGTTGTCCTATGGACAGAGTCTCCCACCTCAGCTGTAGAGCTCTGCAGTTCATCCAGAGTGATCATGGGCCTCTTGGCTGCATCTCTGATCAGTCTTCTCCTTGTATGAGCTGAAAGTTTAGAGGGACGGCCAGGTCTTGGTAGATTTGCAGTGGTCTGATACTCCTTCCATTTCAATATTATCGCTTGCATAGTGCTCCTTGGGATGTTTAAAGCTTGGGAAATATTTTTGTATCCAAATCCGGCTTTAAACTTCTTCACAACAGTATCTCGGACCTGCCTGGTGTGTTCCTTGTTCTTCATGATGCTCTCTGCGCTTTTAACGGACCTCTGAGACTATCACAGTGCAGGTGCATTTATACGGAGACTTGATTACACACAGGTGGATTGTATTTATCATCATTAGTCATTTAGGTCAACGTTGGATCATTCAGAGATCCTCACTGAACTTCTGGAGAGAGTTTGCTGCACTGAAAGTAAAGGGGCTGAATAATTTTGCACGCCCAATTTTTCAGTTTTTGATTTGTTAAAAAAGTTTGAAATATCCAATAAATGTCGTTCCACTTCATGATTGTGTCCCACTTGTTCTTGATTCTTCACAAAAAAATACAGTTTTATATCTTTATGTTTGAAGCCTGAAATGTGGCAAAAGGTCGCAAAGTTCAAGGAGGCCGAATACTTTCGCAAGGCACTGTAGCTTAAAGAAACAAGGTTCATGAAATCAATAATTTTCTAGCAACAGATGACATTCATATCCTGACTATCTCTGAAACTCACTTAGATAATAACTTTGATGATACAGTGGTTGTCACGCCCTGACCGTAGAGAGCTTTATATGTCTCTATTTTGGTTTGGTCAGGGTGTGATTTGGGTGGGCATTCTATGTCCCTTTGTCTATGATTTGTATTTCTGTGTGTTTGGCCGGGTGTGGTTCTCAATCAGAGGCAGCTGTCTATCGTTATCTCCGATTGAGAACCATACTTAGGTAGCCTTTTTCCCACCTGTATTTGTGGGTAGTTTTCCATTTATAGTTGCCTGTGAGCACTACGTTGGTGGCACTTTTCCGTTTGTTTTTGTTGGCGACAACTTATAATAAAGAAATATGTACTCTCACCACACTGCACCTTGGTCCTCTCCCTTCTGAATGACAGTGGTAGCAATACAAGGTTCTGGTGGGAAGCTGCTATAGACCACCAAGGGCAACAGTATCTGGATAACATGTGTGAAATGCTTGATAATGTATGTGATATCAACATATTTTCTGGGTGATTTAAATATTGACTGGCTTTCATCTAGCTTCCCCTTAAGAAAAAGCTTCAAACTGCAACCAGGTTCAGGTTATAAGTCAACCTACCAGGGCAGTTACAAACAGCATAGGAATGAAATCATCAACATGTACTGATCACATCTTTACTAATGCTGCAGAAATGTGCTTGAAAGCAGTAGCCATATTTAGGAAAACCAAAGTTCCACAGGCTAGGCTGAATTTAATGTATAAGAGGTCATAGATGTTTTGTAGTGACTCCTATGTTATTGATGTAAAGAATATCTGTTGGTCTGTGGTGTATAATGAGGAGCAAACAGACACTGCACTTGACACATTTATGAAATTGCACCAGTTAAAGAAAATGTGTGTAAAAACTGTTAAATCCCCATGGATTGAAAAATGGTATGGTTGAGGGGGATGTGTAACTACTTAACTGAGCAAGTCAGTTAATAACAAATTCTTAATTACAATGACAGCCTACCAAAGAACAGTGGGTAAATTGCCTTGTTCAAGGGCAGGAAGACAGATTTTTACCTTGTCAGCGCAGAGATTTGATCCAGCAACCTTTCAATGACTGGCCCAACGCTGTAACCACTAGGCTACCTGCCACCCCTTAATGAGGGATGAGGCAAAAGGAATGGCAAATAAACTTATTGCAAATTGAGAAATCGTGTGACTAAATTGAATGAAAAGAAGGAGAAACTACACTATGAAACAATGATAAATTACATAAAGAATGAAGGTAAAAAGCTTTGGAACACCTTAAATGACATTTTTGGAAAAAAGGAAAACTCAGCTCCATTATTCATTGAATCAGATGGCTCATTCATCACAAAACCAACTGATATTGCCAACTACTTTAATTATTTTTTCATTGGCAAAATTAGCAAACTTAGGCATGACATGCCAGCAGCAAATGCTGACATGACACAACACATCCAAGTTTTTCTGACCAAATTATGAAAGACATGCATTGTGATTTTGAATTCCGTAAAGTTAGTGTGGAAGAGGTGAAATAATGTTTGTTGTCTATCAACAATGACAAGCCCCGGGGTCTGACAACTTGGATGGAAAATTATTGAGCATAATAGCGGACAGTATTGCCACTCTTATTTGCCATATTTTCAATTTAAGCCTACTAGAATGCGTGCAAAGAGTATCTGTTGGTCTGTGGTGTGTAATGAGGAGCAAACACATAAATTTGACACATTTATAACATTGCTTTTTCCAGTTACTAATAAGCATGCACCCATTAAGAAAATGACTGTAAAAACTGTTAAATCCCCGTGGATTGATGAGGTATTGAAAAATTATATGGTTGAGAGGAATGAGGAAAAAGGTATGGCAAATAAGTCTGGCAGCCCAACTGATTGGCAAACGTACTGCAAATTAAGAAACCATGTGACTAAACTAAATAAAAATAAACTGTACTATGAAACAAAGATCAATTAAATAAAGAATGATAGTAAAAAAGCTTTGGGGGACTTTAAATGACATTTTGGGGGAAAAAGACCACTCGGCTTCATCATTCATTGAATTAGATGGCTCATTCATCACAAAGCCCACTGACATTTCCAACTACTTTAATGTCTTTTTCATTGGCAAGATAAGCAAATTTAGTAATGACATGCCAGCAACAAACACTGACACCAGACATCCCAGTATATCAGACCAAATTATGAAAGACAAGAATTGTACTTTTGAATACTGTAAAGTCAGAGTGGAAGAGGTGAGAAAATTATTGTTGTCTGTCAACAATGACAAGCCACCGGGGTCTGACAATTTGGATGGGAAATTACTGAGGATAATAGTGGATGGTATTGCCACTCCTATTTGCCACATTAATTTAAGCCTACTAGAAAGTGTGTGCCCTCAGGCCTGGACGGAAGCTAAAGTGATTTTTATTTTTATTTTACTAGCGATATGCCACTGGCTTTGAGTAATGCCAAAGTGTCTATGTATGTGGATGACTCAACAATATACATGTCAGCTATAACAGCGATTGAAATGACTGCAACACTTAACAAAGAGCTGCAGTTAGTTTCAGAGTGAGTGGCAACGAATAATTAGCCCTAAATATTTCTAAAACTAAAAGCATTGTATTTGGGACAAAACACTCACTAAATCCTAAACCTCATCTAAATCATGTAATAAATAATGTGGAAATTGAGCAAGTTGAGATGACTAAACTGCTTGGAGTAACCCTAGATTGTAAACTGTCATGGTCAAAACATATTGATACAGAAGCAGCTAAGACGGGGAGAAGTCTGTCCATAATAAAGCGATGCTCTGCCTTCTTAATAATACTATCAACAAGGCAAGTCCTACAGGCCCTAGTTTTGTCACACCTGGACTACTGTTAAAACCTGTTTGGGATAGGGGGCAGCATTTTCACTTTTGGGTGAAATGTGTGCCCAGAGTAAACTGCCTCCTACTCAGTGTCAGATGCTAATATTTGCAAATTATTATTAGTATTGGACAGCGGAACTAGCGGAACCCCTCGACAACATTCCGCTGAAAAGGCAGAGTGCGAAATTCAAAATTATTTTTAGAAATATGTAACTTTCACACATTAACAAGTCCAATACAGCAAATGAAAGATAAACTTGTTAATCTACCCATCGTGTCCGATTTCAAAAATGCTTTACAGCACAACATATGATCATGTTAGATCACCGCCAAGTCAAAAAAAAACACACAGACATTTTTCCAGCCAAAGATAGGAGTCACAAAAAGCAGAAATATAGATCAAATTAATCCCTAACCTTTGATGATCTTCATCAGATGACACTCATAGGACATCATGTTACACAATACATGTATGTTTTGTTTGATAATGTGCATATTTATATCCAAAAATCTCAGTTTACATTGGCACATTACGTGCAGTAATGTTTTGATTCCAAACCATCCGGTGATTTTTCAGAACTACTCATAATAAACATTGATAAAAGATACAATTATTATTAACAGAATTACAGATAGACTTCTCCTTATTTCAACCGCTGTGTCAGATTTTTTTTTTAAACTCAGAGCCCAATCAGAGCCCAATCCAGCCAGAGAAATATCTGCCATTTTGGAGTCAACAGAAGTTAGAAATAAAAACTATAAATATTGACTTACCATTTGATGATCTTCATCAGAAGGCACTCCCAGGAATCCCAGTTCGACAATAAATGACTGATTTGTTCCATACAGTTCCATAAAGTCCATCATATATGTCCAAATAGCCACTTGTTGTTAGCGTGTTCAGCCCAGTAGTCCATCTTCATGAGGCGTGAGCACTTCGTCCAGACAAAAATTTGAAAAGTTCCGTTACAGGTCGTAGAAACAAGTCAAACCATGTATGGAACCAATCTTTAAGATGTTTTTAACATAAAACATCAATAATGTTCCAACCGGAGAATTCCTATGTTTGAAGAAAAGCACTGGAACGTGAGCTAACTCTGTCGGGAGCGCACGTCACGAACCTGAGACACTCTACCAGACCACTGACTCAAACAGGTCTCATGAGCCCATCCTTTATAGCAGAAGCCTGAAACAAGTTTCTAAAGACGGTTGACATCTAGTGGAAGCCGTAGGAAGTACAACTTGACTCCATAGACACTGTGTATTTGGTAGGCCAAGCTTTGAAAAACTACAAACCTCAGATTTCCCGCTTCCTGGTTGGATTTTTCCCAGGTTTTCGCCTGCCATATGAGTTCTGTTATACTCACAGACATCATTCAAACAGTTTCAGAATGTTTTCTATCCAATACTAATAATAATATGCATATATTAGCATCTGGGACAGAGTAGGAGGCAGTTCACTCTGGGCACGCTATTCATCCAAAAGTAAAAATGCTGCCCCCTATCCCAAAAAGGTTTACGTCTCAATATTGTGAAATGTATGTGACTAAACATTAAACTATTTGTGAAACATGCAATGTGTTGTTAACTTTCTAAATGAGAAAATATAGGTTTTCATATAAAGTTGGCCACGCCCAAGTGAGCATAGACATTACGTCGACGTCATGGACTGCCATTTGCTCAGGAGTGTATGAAACCCACTCCTGACTAAATTTACATTAGACCTGAAAATATGGAGCTGACGCTACATGTTGAAATGGTTAAGAACTACAACTCTATAGGCCCAGAAGACCATACAGCTGGAACATTGGCTACACGGCTGGAAATTGTTCAATTCTGAGACTATCGATCACTACAGAATAAGAGCAAATCCTAGTACGTCTAGGTGAATTACTAGTCTGCAGCTGGATATTATATAAATCGAGTATGAGAATACCGACAACCGCGGCAGCATCTATTCTATGCAACAAACATATGTACGCCTGACATTCATTCCAACAGACACTATCCAGAGCTGCTGAGGAAGTAACTACTATGAAAGACATTGTGACTTCTGGGGAATTTATCCAGAGACTCTCTGATGAACTGACTCTCCAGCAGACGGACCAGCGATTCCAACAGAGAAGACAAAAACAACACACAGGTGTAAATATATACATTATAATTATTCTCGACGTTCATGTGCAAAAGATTAGCATTTCAAATAATATAATTATCAACTGTGTGTAGTGAATCCATTTAGTCTCTTCCATTGTCTACCATGCCGTCATACCGGTTTAGCCCACTAGGGACTTATCAATGCAATGTGCTAGTAACCAATATCTACTGTTTGTTTGTATTTCTGTGACTAGTTAGTTAGTAAATAAATAATTAGGCCAATTTGTATATCGCTGATTCATCATTTAGGCTAGGGTTTGTGCAGATATCCAAAGGGTTTACGACGTTCAGTAATGAGAACTGATGAGGTAATAATGATACATTAATAGAAGACTAATCGATAAGATATGAAAACATCTGAAGAGTCGATTCGGGAAATAGAGGCTCTATAAAAATGTTCCCGTGGTGCCCCGACTTCTTCAAGTTTACATGATTAGTTTAATCACGTAATAATAATTACACATAGAGAATTGATTTGATAAAAGAACAGTCTTCACATTTAATGATAGTCCAGACACAACAGAGGGTAATGTACTGGACCGGCATGCATTGTTGTTCAATGAAGTCTAATATCTTTTAGGTGTTACAAAATAAAAGCAGAAAAGGGAAGAAAGAGGTGACGTACCAGCAAGGAACAACAGAGGTGAGCATGTCTCCATCTGTCTTTGTGACCTTATACTACAGTACAACTCTATGTTAGTGATGCTAAGTAGTTGGAGTCATTCAGTACTGACCATCACATTTACTTTTCCTCAGCCAACAAGACAAGTAACAAACAGCAAAATCACTAGCCTATGTCAATCTACTATTGTAGAAAAGTTTAGGCTACCTATTCTATTGGTCAGCTTGTTGAGAAAGAAATAACGTATTCCAAACAGACTCTGGGACAGATGTTGGACAATAGATCCCAAATTCATACAACCAGTAGGCCTAGGCTAAACATTTTTTTTTAAAGCAATGAGTAGGATGCAACCGATAAGAACGTTTAGCTTAAAATGTTGAGGAACTATTATTTCTTCACATTATAAGTACAGCAATGTACACAAGGCAGTAGGTTACGCACAAACGTTTGTTCCATAATGCAATTAGCGGGAAAACACCTTTGTCAAAAGGGTACTGCACATGCAAGCGGTTTCATGTGACAGAGATTAAAATATCCATTAGAAATTTGGAAAGAATGGAGATCTAATAGGCTACTTTGAACTCGGGTTCCCAACTTTTTCTTTTTTCCCTAGGACGACACAAATAATCAACTAATCATCCAGCTTAGAATTTTGAATCAGCTGTGTAGTGTTAGAGCAAGTAAGGTAAAACATGCCTCATATGTATAAAAACGTTCAGGTTTTAAACAATGAAGTATATGTTTTCAAAATGCATACTGCCTTCAGCTCATTGCAAAGTGCTGTGTGACGCGCCGATGAAGCCTGCCTTCAGTTGCCGTTTGATTCCACATTCAAAACAACTGGGAACTCGGAAATCTCCGACTTCAGACTTCAAGTCATTCAAGAGAACTGGGAACAGGGGAAAAAAACGAGCTCCGAATGGTAAACAAATAATTTTGAGTGGTCATTCACATCGAAACTCGGGTCTCGTTCTAGTGGCACATTGGTAAAATCACTCTGGCTATCTACTCCGATTCAATTGTTGCCAGCAGCACAGTTAGTCACCAACTCTCTGGATAACATGAAAACAGCCTAACCAGCTCTACTAGAGCAAGTAAAATGGTCAGAGTGAGGTGTTCTCTCATTTATGTCTGGAAGTAGCTAGCAAACTAACTTTAGCCAGTTGGCTTGAGTGGTTGACTGCTGTTGTGAGGTCAGATTGCTCGGATCAACCCTACTCCTCGGCCAGAGCATCTAATTTGAGCTCTAAACGCTCCTAGAGCGAAACTCTCAGATTTTTTGAATGAACAATCTGACAACGTTCTGAATTTACGAACGCCCAGAGCACACTCTGAGCGCTTTCTGGCACCCCAGACTGAATTTACGAATGAACCTTAGAGCATACGTCATGATTTGACCTCGTATTTTTCAGAGGTCCCAGTTGTCTTGAAACCCCCACAAAATGCTGCAGCAGCAGCTCTTGCACTGTTTGACACAATTTCCACTCGAAGGCTCTGTATGCTGTACGGGTGTCTTAAATGAGATACTTAACAAATATAGTGTACATACGTGCCTATAGACCGATAATCATGACCAGACGATATTTCCATCATTGAATAGGCTAAAAAGAATTATTTTGCAATGGAATTTTTTCTTCTCCTACCGGACTCGGCTTTTCAATTTATTTTGCGAACAAGAGCCGGCTATTACCAACTGACTGAAACCCTGGTGTGTGTGTGTTTGTGTGTGGATGGATGCATTCATAGACAAAGCGATCAGCTTGTTGCTGGTGAACTGTAGCGGCGGGACAGAGGAGACGGCAACATCGTCGTAGTACGGATGAGGATTGACCTGGAATGTGAAGTTAACTGAACCTGGCTAGCTTTATGAAAGCCTGGGTAGATGTATTTTATTTTGTGGTATACCATTCTGGTGACAGACACAAACAAACTACCATTCCCTTGTATAGTAATACATTATTTGTCTCGACAACCACCCCATTTCCAGCCAGAATACCTGCATTTATACCGGTATAACTTACTGATAAGACCATAACATTTTTCTCCTTCCCATCTATCCCTCTCTTCCCCCTCAGTGTTCCTCTGGAGAGACCGCGAAGGCAGCCCCCCAATACCACCACCTCGTCTCACTGAAGAACGATGAAGGCAAGACTGAGGAGTACAAGTACAGTACCATTGTCTAAGAGAGAGAGATAGGGGACATGAATGAGTAGGGTCACGAGATGAATCACAGACATACACTAATACATGATCACATACAGTACAAACGTGTAACAGAGTGCCGGAGGCTCATTCCACAGCTAGCTTGAAATGTTACGGATGAAGCCATCCAATTGGTACCTTTTGGGTGGCTCAAACAATTGGTAAATTGTCAATAGTGCAGTTTTCAAACAATTAAGTTATTTTAGAGCTACTCTTTTTACTGACTCGAGAGTCATGGATTCATTTTTCTGAGTGACTTTTTAGTTTAGTTCTTCATTTTACCTGCTAGTGCTGGCCGCAATGAGTCCTACAGCAAGATAATACATGCTCCTCCGGCAGCTCCAGAGACGTGCTCCGACCACCAACTGTCTGTCATACAGTGCCTTCAGAAAATATTGACACCCTTTGACTTTTTCCACATTTTGTCTTACAAAGTGGGATTAATATGGATTTAATTGTCATTTTTTACAACGAACCTCACAAAATATTCTGTAATGTCAAAGTGGAAAATTATAACATTTGTAAAATAAAAACAAAATATGAAAAATAAAACACTAATACAGTATATCTTGATTACATAAGTATTCAAACCCATGAGTTGTTAGAATGTTAGAATCACCTTTGGCTGCGATTACAGCCAAAGGTGATAATGGATATTTAACCCATCTACCAATGGGTGCCCTTGTTTGCGAGACATTGGAAAAGCTCCCTGGTCTTTGTGGTTGAATCTGTGTTTGAAATTCACTCCTCGCCTGAGGGACCTTACAGTATGTGTGAGTACAGAGATAAGGTAGTAATTCAGAAACCATGTTCGACACTATTATTGGACAGTCCATGCAACTTATTATGTGACTTCTTAAGAAAAAGTTTACTGACATCATGCGGTATTGTGTGTAGGCCAGTGACACCCCCCCCCCCCCCCACACACACACACACAAAAAAAAATGTCATTCATTTTAAATTCAGGCTGTAACACAACAAAATATGGAAAATTCAAGGCATGTGAATACTTTCTGAAGGCACTGTACAACACAAGTTCAATACAATGAGCATGAAAATAGATCATGGACATAGAGAAGAAAAATACATGTTTAGAACTGATAATGGTGCAAGAATGAATGCAATTAATTGATTATTGAATGTTATGATGGACACAACTTCATAGAACTAAAACATACACAGCCTCTGCTCAACAAACTCAAACTCAACAACTAATAATTTTGGGGGCTGCGGTTTACAAATTACATGGTCCTTATCACCATCATGGCAGTCAAGTAATGCATTCCGCCAAGAGTCGGTCACAATGGTTTCAAATGTATCAAGAAATAATCGTATTTGTATGCCTAGCAATCAACAAATGTTCATTGTATTAAAGCTCACGTTTACAAGTCTCAGTCACAAATGACAGCTCCAATAAGCCCCCGATGGTGAACAAGAGGCTGGTACAATCGCCAGTAGGGGGTGCTGCTAGCTCTGGGCATTACTGCCTCAATTGAACAAAATTAGTCTAAATATTTGTTCTTTTGACTGAACGAGTCTTAAAGATCAGAGTCAGTAAAAAGAGCTGAACTTCGCATCACTAGTTATCAAGGAGGATGTTCACATGTGTTTGCGATCAGAGGATCACTGGACAGTGGACAGGGACAGTGGAAGAAGATGTACTGTTTTTGCCTTAGCGTGTGGCTACTCTAACAATGAAAATAAATGTCTTAAAAAATGGAAGGCAGTCAGAAGGAGGCAAGATCATTTGGGACTATTCTAGCCAATGAGAAGGCAGATGTGTGTGTGTGTGAACAACAAGCACAACGGTTTCCACTAGTTACTTAAGCCACAAAGTCAAAATTGGCTTAATCAGGTGGGTTAGCTGGGTGGAAAAGTGTGACACCAATCAGGCCGCGGAGGGCTGGAGTACCACGATGAAGATGACCAGATCGAGATGGAATCAACAGACTCGACACAAGATCTGGCATGATCTGATTGATGCAAGGCTCTCCTGGAGAGTTACCGTCTTAAAGGGCTAACCTAACAATTCCAAAACTACTACCTTATACACACAAGTGTAAAGGGATAAGAATATGTACATAAAGATATATGAATGAGTGATGGTACAGAACGGCATAGACAAGATGCAGTAGATGGTATCGAGTACAGTATATACATATGAGATGAGTAATGTAGGGTATGTAAACAAAGTGGCATAGTTTAAAGTGGCTAGTGATACATGTATTACATAAAGATGAAGTAGATGATATAGAGTACAGTATATACGTATACATATGAGATGAATTATGTAGGGTATGTAAACATTATATTAAGTAGCATTGTTTAAAGTGGCTAGTGATATATTTTACATCAATTTCCATCAATTCCCATTAAAGTGGCTGGAGTTGAGTCAGTGTGTTGGCAGCAGCCACTCAATGTTAGTGGTGTCTGTTTAACAGTCTGATGGCCTTGAGATAGAAGCTGTTTTTCAGTCTCTCGGCCCCAGCTTTGATGCACCTGTACTGACCTCACCTTCTGGATGATAGCGGGGTGAACAGGCAGTGGCTCGGGTGGATGTTGTCCTTGATGATCTTTATGGCCTTCCTGTGACATCGGGTGGTGTAGATGTCCTGGAGGGCAGGTAGTTTGCCCCCGGTGATGCGTTGTGCAGACCTCACTACCCTCTGGAGAGCCTTACGGTTGTGGGCGGAGCAGTTGCCGTACCAGGCGGTGATACATCCCGACAGGATGCTTTCGATTGTGCATCTGTAGAAGTTTGTGAGTGTTTTTGGTGACAAGCCAAATTTCTTCAGCCTCCTGAGGTTGACGAGGTGCTGCTGTGCCTTCTTCACGATTCTGTCTGTGTGGGTGGACCAACTCAGTTTGTCTGTGATGTGTACGCCGAGGAACTTAAAACTTATTTACCCTCTGCACTACTGTCCCATCGATGTGGATAGGGGGGTGCTCCCTCTGCTGTTTCCTGAAGTCCACAATCATCTCCTTAGTTTTGTTGACGTTGAGTGTGAGGTTATTTTCCTGACACCACACTCCGAGGGCCCTCACCTCCTCCCTGTAGGCCGTCTCGTCATTGTTGGTAATCAAGCCTACCACTGTAGTGTCGTCCGCAAACTTGATGATTCAGTTGGAGGCGTACGTGGCCACGCAGTCGTGGGTGAACAGGGAGTACAGGAGAGGGCTCAGAACGCACCCTTGTGGGGCCCCAGTGTAGAGGATCAGCAGGGTGGAGATGTTGCTACCTACCCTCACCACCTGGGGGTGGCCTGTCAGGAAGTCCAGTACCCAGTTGCACAGGGCGGGGTCGAGACCCAGGGTCTCGAGCTTGATGATGAGTTTGGAGGGTACTATGGTGTTAAATGCTGAGCTGTAGTCGATGAACAGCATTCTCGCATAGGTATTCCTCTTGTCCAGATGGGTTAGGGCAGTGTGCAGTGTGGTTGAGATTGCATCGTCTGTGGACCTATTTGGGCGGTAAGCAAATTTAAGTGGGTCTAGAGTGGAGGTAGGGTGGAGGTGATATGGTCCTTGACTAGTCTCTCAAAGCACTTCATGATGACGGAAGTGAGTGCTACGGGGCGGTAGTCGTTTAGCTCAGTTACCTTAGCTTTCCTGGGAACAGGAACAATGGTGGCCCTCTTGAAGCATGTGGGAACAGCAGACTGGGATAAGGATTGATTGAATATGTCCGTAAACACACCAGCCAGCTGGTCTGCGCATGCTCTGAGGGCGCGGCTGGGGATGCCGTCTGGGCCTGCAGCCTTGCGAGGGTTAACACGTTTAAATGTTTTACTCACCTCGGCTGCAGTGAAGGAGAGTCTGCATGTTTTGGTAGCGGGCCGTGTCAGTGGCACTGTATTGTCTTCAAAGCGGGCAAAAAAGTTATTTAGTCTGCCTGGGAGCAAGACATCCTGGTCCGTGACGGGGCTGGTTTTCTTTTTGTAATCCGCGATTGACTGTAGACCCTGCCACATGCCTCTTGTCCCTGCCACATACCTCTTGTGTCTGAGCCGTTGAATTGCGACTCTACTTTGTCTCTATACTGACGCTTAGCTTGTTTGATTGCCTCGCGGAGGGAATAGTTACACTGTTTGTATTCGGTCATGTTTCCGGTCACCTTGCCCTGATTAAAAGCAGTGGTTTGCGCTTTCAGTTTCACGCGAATGCTGCCATCAATCCACGGTTTCTGGTTTGGGAATGTTTTAATCGTTGCTATGGGAACGACATCTTCAATGCACGTTCTAATGAACTCGCACACCGAATCAGCGTATTCGTCAATGTTGTTGTTCGCAGCAATGCGGAACATATCCCAGTCCACGTGATGGAAGCAGTCTTGGAGCGTGGAATCAGATTGGTCAGACCAGCGTTGGACAGACCTCAGCGCGGGAGCTTCTTGTTTTAGCTTCTGTCTGTAGGCAGGGAGCAACAAAATGGAGTCGTGGTCAGCTTTTCCGAAAGGAGGGCGGGTGGGGGCCTTATATGCGTTGCGGAATTTAGAATAGCAATGATCCAAGGTTTTACCAGCCCTGGTTGCGCAATCGATATGCTGATGCAATTTAGGGAGTCTTTTTTTCAGATTAGCCTTGTTAAAATCCCCAGCTACAATGAATGCAGCCTCAGGATATGTGGTTTCCAGTTTGCAAAGAGTCAAATAAAGTTTGTTCAGAGCCATCGATGTGTCTGCTTGAGGGGGAATATATACGGCTGTGATTATAATCGAAGAGAATTCCCTTGGTAGATAATGCGGTCGACATTTGATTGTGAGGAATTCTAAATCAGGTGAACAGAAGGACTTGAGTTCCTGTATGTTGTTGTGACCACATCACGTCTCGTTAACCATAAGGCATACGCCCCGCCCCTCTTCTTACCAGAAAGATGTTTGTTTCTGTCGGCGCGATGCGTGGAGAAACCAGCTGGCTGCACCGATTTCGTTAGCGTCTCTCAAGTGAGCCATGTTTCCGTGAAGCAAAGAACATTACAGTCTCTGATGTCCCTCTGGAATGCTACCCTTGCTCGGATTTCATCAACCTTGTTGTCAAGAGACTGAACATTGCCGAGAAGTATGCTAGGCAGTGGTGTGCGATGTGCCCGTCTTCGTTTCCCTCTTTTACGACGTCTTTGTTTTGGGTCGCAGGCTGGGATCCAATCCGTTGTCCTGGGTGGAAGGCAGAACACAGGATCCGTTCCGGGAAAGTCATATTCCTGGTCATACTGATCATACTGGTCATACTGATGGTGAGTTGACTTTGCTCTTATATTCAGTAGTTCTTCCCGACTGTATATAATGAAACCTAAGATGACCTGGGGTACCAATGTAAGAAATAACACGTAAAAAAAACAAAAAACTGCATAGTTTCCTAGGAACGCGAAGCGAGGCGGCCATCTATCTAATAAGGTCTAAATAGGTCCAAAAGTCTTCTCAACAGCTTCTACCCCCAAGCCATAAGACTCCTGAAGAGCTAATCAAATGGCTACCCAGACTATCGTCTTTTAAGCTGCTGCTATTCTCTCAATTACCTATGCATAGTCACTTTAACTCTACCTACATGTACATATTACCTCAATTACCTCGACTAACCGGTGCCCCCGCACATTGACTGTACCGATACTCGCTGTATATAGCCTCGCTATTGTTATTTTACTTCTGCTCTTTAATTATTTGTTACTTTTATTTAATATTTTTTGTTTATCTATTTTTTTCTTAACATGTATTTTTCTTAAAACTGCATTGTTGGTTAAGAGCTTGTAAGTAAGCATTTCACTGTAAGATCTACACCTGTTGTATTCGGCGCATGTGACAAATAAAATTTGATTAGTCAAGCTACAGGACGGTAAGTCCCCAGGAGATCTGAACCCCCACCCTTTTCTCTTGAAACCTCTCTCCCTCTACTATAGGCGTCTTTGGTGATTGGACTGAGAGGGACAGCTTGCAGCTACCATCTTTAATCATTCAATGTGTGATTCATTCACCATTACATCAACATTTAAAATTAAGTGAATAATATTTGTTTTATATTCTTGTTTGTTTGTGAAGAGGTCCAGTAGGGTAATATGAATAGTACTGATGACTGTATTCCAATCATGTCGGTAAGGTTGACTTGAGTGAAATATTGTTACGTTTATGTTTTGATATTGTAATACTTTTTGTAACTGGTCTCATCATCTGCTGCTTGCATTTCAATAGCTAAGTTGTTTATGAATTGCACAATTGCCAGAAAGTGAGGATACATCAGGCTATGATACTGCAACATCAGTCAACAGCCATCTTAGTCCCGAACATCGCCTGGACACTTATACAATGCATTTGTTAAGTATTCAGACAACAGAGAGTAGCAGCAGACTTTTCTTTTTTCACATTTTGTTACGCTATAGCCTTATTCTAGTGGTTAGAATGTTGGGCCAGTAACCAAAAGGTTTCTAGATTGAATCCCCGAGCTGAGAGGGTAAAAATCTATCGTTCTGCCCCTGAACAAGGCAGGTAACCTACTAGGCCGTCATTGCAAATAAGAATTTGTTCTGAACTGACTTGCCTAGTTGAATAAAGGTTAAAGAAAATATAAATAAATAAAATATTTCTACATTGGATTTAAAGTTGTTTTTTTCTTCTCATCAATCTACACACAATACCCCATAATGACAAACCAAAAACGTTTTTTTTTTAATTTTTGCAAATTTTTTGTGTGTAGAATGATGAGAGGGGAAAACGATTTAATACATTTTAGAATAAGGCTGTAATGTAACAAAATATGGAAAAAGTCAAGGGGTCTGAATACTTTCCGAATGCACTGCATGTATGATTTTGAGACTGCAAATAATATTGGAGATATGGCTAAAGAGTAACTAATACCGACAATTAAGGAAAGAATAGATATAGCTATAATGTTCTACTTCTGTTTGATGAAAGTGTCACAGAATTATGCTATTGTATGTACATATAGAGCTAGCTACGGTTGAGCGGTTGGTTTGATGCGCTATGAATGTTTGTAGCTGATCTGACCTCATGCCTTAGATAGATAGTTCATCTCACTTGAATTTAATTGTGAATATGGGTGAGATAACAAAACTATAGTGAGGGTAAGTCTCGCTTTGCCATACCTCAAAAATCACATGGTTGTCACGCCTCCCTTGGAGGTTGGAGAATGTTGTATTGCAAAAATGGTTTGAATTGTCCGCTGCTTCCCAGAGGCAAGATTATGATTGGATGTTACATTTCAATAACCTGTCCCCCACACACCTATAGAAGGGGTGTTATGTGCTTCACCGTTTTCCGTCTGGGTAGATGTTGCTTAAGTTAGTTTCAAGTGCTAGTGTGGCCAACAGTCTGCGATTTATATTTATTGAAATTGAAAGTGGATTACACTGGTAAAGTCAAACACCACAACATCTTCTAAATCGCTCTGGTGACAAATATACTTTTTTCCATTTGTCTCCATTTGTCCACATGGCTGCTGGCTATGCTTTTCTACCAATGAAAATGTTGTGAAGTTTACACATTATTTTGTTTTTGTTAGGACCCCAAAAAATGGAGGCAATGGGAGAACATATTCAATGAAGTAAATACATTTAAACAATGTTTAAAAAATGATGTATTGTTAGCTAGATAGCTGGTTAAGTTAGGCCACTTTGTAGGCTAACTCAACTGAGCTGCTAGCTAGCTAGCTAACTTTGCACACTGTTTAGCAATTAGTGAATTAAATGTCAGCAGCTAGCTAGCTAACTTTTTATTAGCTAGCTATCTTAATGTAATCATTGAAAATTAAAAACACTGTCTCCAAATGTGTAGATAAGAGGTTGAAATTGCAGCCCCAGCTGTCAGTAAAGGGAAAGTGTAGGCTACTGGATAGCCTAGGCACAATCGGCTGCCTAAGCCTGTTTGCAGATGAAGTGAGAGGTCTCAAGGAATGTCCCAAGAGACTTAGGGTATATCCTATATGCTAAGGGTTATACAGTATGTGTAGGCTTACCTATGTTTGCAAATGTTGTATATCAGTGGAGCAAGGTTGGCCACCGCTGGTATGGAGTTTTTTTTGTTCAACTGAAATAATGCTTTCGTAATAATAGCCTACTTGGTACTACTCAATTATCTATTGTTGTTTAGACTAAGAGATCAAATCCTTATATACGAGTTAGCTTATTTGTACATTTTGAAGTGAAGTGTTGATTAAACTATTATTCAAAATGAAATAGTGTCAAATGTTGAGTAATCACATATCACAATAATGCAAGAAAAGGGGGAAGGGTTCTGTCTCTAATGTGTCTGTTTTTCTGTGTTGTATTCTCAAATTAACATTTCCTTTTTTTCTAGTTGTAAGATCCCCAATCTTTTTTATCTGATTGTCTCTCTCTCTCAGTATAACAGCTATATGAATCCATTTTGCAACTTATCATATGGCATGCATCGCCAATGCAGACATAGGCATACACTATGATGGCATTACTGACTTATGGGAGTCTGTGATCAAATTAAATCAAAGTTTATTTGTCACGTGCGCCGAATAAAACAGGTGTAGACCTTACAGTGAAATGCTTACTTACAGACTCTAACCAATACTGCAAAAAAAGGTATTAACCAATACTGCAAAAAAAAGGTATTAGGTGAAAAATAGGTAGGTAAAGAAATAAAACAACAGTAAAAAGACAGGCTATATACAGTAGCGAGGCTATAAATGTAGCGAGGCTACATACAGACACCGGTTAGTTAGGCTGATTGAGGTAGTATGTACATGTAGATATGGTTAAAGTGACTATGCATACATGATGAACAGAGAGTAGCAGTAGCGTAAAAGAGGGGTTGGCGGGTGGTGGGTGGGACACAATGCAGATAGCCCGGTTAACCAATGTGTGGCAGCGCTAGTTGGTCGGCTCAATTGAGGTACTATGTACATGAATGTATAGTTAAAGTGACTATGCATATATGATAAACAGAGAGTAGCAGAAGCATAAAAAGAGGGGTGGGTTGGGGGGGGGGGGGGGGGGGGACGACAATGCAAATAGTCCGGGTAGCCATTTGATTACCTGTTCAGGAGTCTTATGGCTTGGGGGTAAAAACTGTTGAGAAGCCTTTTTGTCCTAGACTTGGCACTCCGGTACTGCTTCCATGCGGTAGTAGAGATCTGAAGAAGAGAATAGTTAAACTCACACATTGTTTACATGCTGAGCTATATGTTCTCAATTTGATACCAGTAGACAAACCATATACCAGATTTTGCACATGCCTTTTAAGTGCTGACATAAAATAGTTTAGTGCAAATCCAACCCTTGTAATTTAGGTAGAGTATGAAAACAAGGCGTCAATTATGCTACAGGAGATGAGCATTACAGGTAACATTTTATGAGGTTAATTCATTTTAGCAACATTATTTGCAACCATGTACTGTCTATGTTTCACTGACCCTGAATAAGCTAGCGACTGGTCTAACACAGCTATCATTTCAGGTCAATAATATGCTGATTTTATTAAAATGTTGTTGGCTTTATAATCGTGAAGGAAATTGAACTAGCTAGCAGTCTGTTAGTTATACCTAGCTAGCTTAAAAGGTTAGCTGACTTCTCAAAATGAAACTCATTGTGGCTAGCTACTGTACTCCTTGCCTTTACAGGCAAATATCACTTCAGAAATATATTGAGATGGCCAGTGTTGTACACCATTTCAGAAAGGTATGTCGCACGTCACTACTTCACAGGAGAGGCATTTGAACGTAAACATTTTCTTTTTTTAATCAAAATTCGGTTTCATTTGCAGAAATACCTTCTGGTACATGTGAACTTTCATGTGCCTAAATAACAAACTTGTATGCCATCTGTAAATATGAATACAACATTTTAATTATGAGCCTAGTTGTTTAGCCATGGAAAAAGGCAGGAACCTTCCCGCTAGCCATGATTGGCAGAGATAATGGATGGACTGGACTGTGAGATGAGCTGGGATTAGTCTGACATGTAGCATGCTTCTGTCTATAACATGAGCTGCTCGGTACGTGTAAATAATACTTGCTTCTGCAGCGTTTTTGAAAGATATCATGGAGAACTGCAAAAGTCTTGCTTCTGCTCTCAACAACATTGCTGCCCTGAATTTAGCAGGCGCTATCAAACAAAGATCAGTTGAGAAAAAGTTGTGATGGACAACTTTATGGAGGACAATCGTGCCTTGCTGACTCTCTCTGACTCTGAAAATGAATTAGACGATGAGTAAATCCCTGATTTGAAGTAAAAACATTTGAATTGAACCAGACATTGTAGAGTCTTCTGATGACATTCATGGGGAAGAAACGTTGATCAACAGTGTTGTTTTCACGGAAGATGAACACGTTTTGAAATCAGTGGAATTGTCTATTTTTGTCAGGAACTCGTTTTCATTGGAAGTTTAAGCATACTGTTAGATAGCTAGCTAATGTTAGCTGACTGGCTTGCTAGCTAACGTTTACGTGTATGATCTGTGTAGTAATATTATACTTATCTCCAAAATCCATTTGCATTGCTAGCTATAGCCTAATGTTAGCTAGCTAATATTAAACCTAGTTGGTTAGCTTTACCTACCTGCAGATTAATACTCCAGCATTTCATGCATGTGGCTAGATATGACCATCGGTTTGCATTGCTAGTACTGCAAATTGTGTCTGTTTCATTAGTTGACATTGTAACGTTATTTGCTAGCTATCTAGCTTGCTGGCCAGACTCCCAGGTTCACGTCTTTTCCGAGCGGCCCAGCTATGGTGGAAGTTGGCTAGCTGGCTAGCTAACTAATGTACCTTGACAAGTCGCAAGTAGAAAAAATTATTGGAAAGTCAATTTCTCTCACGATTGTAATGCCAACAAAATGTTAATAAAATCAGCACATTATTGACCTAAAAGGTTAGCTGACCAGTCACTAGCTTATCCAGGGTCTGTGATGCATATACAGTACCTGGTTTCTCTATCTATGGGAACAACTACAATCATTTTGCGAGCAACACTGCTAAAATGAGTTCAAATCAACAAAATAAACCTCACAAAATGTTACCTGTAATGCTTATCTCCGCTAGCTTCAATGTCATCTCCTTATTTTCATACTGTACCTAAATTGCATGGTTTGGATTTGCACTGAACAATTTTATGTCAGCACTTAAAAGACATGTACTGTACAAAATCTGGTATATGGTTTTCCTCATATACTGTACTTTGTTTACTGGTATCATATTCAATTGAGAACATATAGCTCAACATGTAAACAATGTGTGAGTTTAGCTATTCTCTGCTTCAGATGACAGATAAGGCTAGTAATGCCATCATACTGTAGGCCTATGGCTGCATTGGTGATGCATGCCATATGATATGCTGCTAAATGTTTTCACATAGCTGCTATACATATAAATAAAACAGGTTGGAGATCTTACAACTAGACAAAAAGGAAATGTTTATTTGAGAATACAATACAGAAACACAGACATATTAGAGACAGAACCCCTTCCCCTCTTTATTGCAGGATTGTGATATGTGATTAATCAATGTTGACACTAGTTCATTTTGAATAATAGGTTAACAATTACAACATATTTAAACACATCAGCATCCCAGAGTCGCCTCTTCAATGTTGATGTTGAGACTGGTGTTTTGCAGTTACTATTTAATGAAGCTGCCAGTTGAGGACATGTGAGGCGTCTCTTTCCCAAACTAGACACTCTAATGTAGTTGTCCTCTTGCTCAGTTGTGCATGGCGACCACCCACTTCTCTTTCTATTCTGGTTAGAGCCCGTTTGAGCTGTTCTGTGAAGGGAGTAGTACACAGCGTTGTACGAGATCTTCAGTTTCTCTGCAATTTCTCGCATGGGATGGCCTTCATTTCTCAGAACAAGAATAGACGGATGAGTTTCAGAAGAAAGTGCTTTGTTACTGGCCATTTTGAGCCTGTAATCAAACCCACAAATGCTGATGCTCCAGATACTCAACTAGTCTAAAGAAGGCCAGTTTTATTGCTTCTTTAATCAGCCTGACTGTTTTCAGCTGTGCTAACATAATTTCAAAAATAATTTTCTAATGATCAATTAGCCTTTTCAAATTATCAACTTGGATTAGCTAAAACAACGTGCCATTGGAACACAGGAGTGATGGTTGCTGATAAATTGTCTCTGTACGCAACTGTAGATATTCCATTAAAAAAATCAGCCGTTTCCAGCTACAATATTAATTTACAACATTAACAATGTCTACAATGTATTTATGATCAATTTGATGTTATTTTAATGGACAAAACATTTGCTTTACTTTCAAAAACAAGTGGCCCCAAACTTTTGAACGGTAGTGTAAGTTAGTCATAAATATTTAAAACACTAAAAGCATTGTATTTGGGACAAATCCTTTACTAAACTCTAATCCTCAACTTAATCTTGTAATGAATAATGTGGATAATGAGCAAGTTAAGGTGACTAAACTGCTTGGAGTATCCCTCGATTATAAACTGTCATGGTGAAAACATGTTAATGCAACAGTAGCTAAGATGGGGAGAAGTCTGTCCATAATAAAGTGTGGCTCTGCCTCCTTAACAACATTATGAACAAGGCAGGAGACCCCAAACTTTTGAACGGTAGTGTATAACCTATGCATATAGGATATACCCGTAGTCTCTTGGGACATTCATTGGGACCTCTCTCTTCATCTGCAAACAGACTTTCACAGCTTTCCATATCTAAGGACATAAAACGTGACAAAAAACAGGCTTCATTATACTCAAATTAGACAGAATTTAATATTATGCTGCTATTAGCTCTCTGTCTTCAACATTTAACCTTCTAGGGACTGGAACTGGAGAATCTTTTCATTATGTCCTCCCAAAAAATGACCTACCCTATCCAGTAGCCTACACTCCCTTTACTGACAGCTGTATCTGCAATTTTATCCTCTTCCATGGCTGTTATCAACAAATGCATTTACATTGATTACATCAAGATAGCTAGCTAATACGAAGTTAGCTAGCTGATGACATGTAATTCACATAGCTAAACCGTGTGTAAAGTTACCTAGCTAGCTAGCAGGCCTACTGTAGCCAGCTAGTTAGCTAGCTAATAATAGTTGTTTTACATTTTAAACATGTATTTACTTACTTGAATAGGTTCTCCCACTGCATCTGTTTTTTGGGTCCATACAAAAACAAAATAATCGCCAATCTTCTTAATACTTTAGGTGGTACCGAATTGCAGCAATTGCAGCCATGTGGATGAATGGAGACATGGAAGAAAAAATGTGTTGTGACGTTTGACTTTACCAGAGTAATCCACTTTTAATTTCGATAAATACAAATCACAGACTGTCGGCCACACTTGATAGCTTGAAAACTAGCCCTTGAAACTAGCAAAGGCAACAACTAGCCAGACGGAAAACAGTGACACACATAACACACAACACCCCTTCTAAGGGGGTGTGGAGGGAGGGTTCTTGAAATGTAACATCCAATCAAACTGTTTTTGTAACACAAAATTCTAAAGACTTCCATGTGAGATGTGACAAAGACGTGATTTTGGAAGTATGGCAATGCGAGACTAAGCTACCCAGTGTGTGGGTTGGTAACACTTACATTGGTTGCTCAACTAAACGTTTTGAGATTATGCTGCGGGATTTAGAGGTAATTTGAGGTTTAGTGCGGCGCCCTGCGTCACTGCTCCAAGGGGGAGTTAGAGCATTGATTATGCTTACTGGAAAATACTCTTTCAAAATTAAAAGAAGAGTCAAGTGGAAGGAGAAAAGACAGCATTCAGAGGTCAAGACAGCGCTGCTCTGAGACAAGCAATGGGACTGCTCTTGATAAATCAATGAGATTTTTAATTTCACTGAATCTCTGTTTGGGTATTGGTTAAACTAAAATTAGGGTATGGAAATGTTATGCTCTTAGTACTGTAGCCTACTCCCTACCATCACATTGTACAGCGCCATATCTTCCTAGCGGAAACCCTGAGGGTTTTGTTTTTTCATTTTTCTTGGAATAGAAACACCATTTTATTAATCAAATGAATTAAGCTACGTTTCTTAAAGCCAATCCCATATACTGTGTTCTTACAAAAACGGTTTCAAATTCTCTAGTACAGCCAATTTTGAAGACAATCAAATGCTTCTCAAAGATGCCCTTTGGTGGTCAAACTAGCATTAACTAGCATTAATGGCAACACTGGTTGACAATTAAATAATGTGCCATAGAATTTTGCAGCGGACCGCATGGTGTGCTGGAGTATGATACAACTTTTACAGGAATAACCACTGTAGGGCTGGTATCTATGAAGTCATTATGAATATTAAATTTTTCTATAAATATTCTCCAGATGTTTCTGTTATTCTTGGATGGTGAGTGTAACGTGTTGAATTTCATGTTGTATAATTTAAAAAAAATCGGAATAGTTCCATGATTGATATTACTGTACATTCCTTTTTATTGTTGTGAGTGCCCTTTTCAATGGTGCACACTTCCTTCTCCCCCTGTATTCCCCCTCATAAACATCCCCTGCCCCCCTTACCTCTTACCGTCTACAGTAGTGATGTGGAAGAGGTAGCTTACTGTAAAATTGGCCATTGAAATCAATCAATGTATGTTAAAACAGTTGAGTTTATATGGTTACTGACAATGTATTATAATGGTATCCCTTCATTATATTGTGATATGTATGCATTTCAGTAATTTTTTGTAACATTTTGAATGTTTTGTCTTGTAACGTGTGCCTATTGTACATGTTAGATAGCTACTGTATTTTATACTGTACGCTACATCGTCATTGGGGTAGCATGGCTAATCATGTCCACTTTCGATGTGAATTTGTACTTTGCAGAGGAGTTGGCAGATAAGGGCACCACAGCATTTGTTTATGGATGTTTTTCCTGTCATTATCAGAGAAGAAAATATCAACACCAACCCTGATCCTTTTGGTCAGATGTAAGCTGATCAAAACACAATGAGGAGGCAATCTACACCGGTCACAAATGCAGCTGCCACTGCATTGAAGCCATTGGATGCAGTTTATCATTATGCATTTTGTATCAGAATGTAGACTGGCCCTTGTTGAAGTCTTGTGGATCACTGTATTGCGCTCTTTTTGTCTATAAAGCCCCCTTGCATAAACTTCCGCCATACCTTACCTCATTGTTAACCTATAGATGTACGGCCTACCGGACCCGGGCTAAGGGATTGCTAACTCTGGAGGTCCACTGACTTGGGGAAATCTGCTTTTAGTTTTTTTGCACCTACACCTACAATACACTTAAACATTTGAGTAATTGGTGCCTCTAGGGAGGGCTCTCCAACTAACCTGATTCAGCTTATCAACCAGCTAATTATGGGAATCATGTGTGCTAGATTAGGGTTGGACTGAAAACCTACAGGACGGTAGCTCTCCAGGAACAGGGTTGGAGATCCCTGCTCTAGGGCATTTCAGATGGTTGTTAGGGGACCTTTATACTGAAGAATGTAAAATGTTCTTTATTATTGTGTTTTGCTTTTTGTGTGTTGTGTATTTTAATGTGTATATGAATGTGTCGTTTAATGTGTTTATTGTATTTTGATGTGTATTGTGATATTATACAGGGCATATCTGGAAAAGAGATCTTGGTCTCAGTATTGACTCCCTGTCAAAACAAAGGTTAAATCATATTTTTTAAAGTTATTTTACTGTAACAGTTGCTTGTTTTCCATTTCACCTGATTAAAAGCCCTCAGTAGGCTACACTTACCCTACTGGTTTAACAGCAATACGTTGTCGTGTGTCTTTTATATCTTGGCCATGCAGCCATGTTGCCATTCCATAAAACGTGTTTAAATCATCCATTCGTGAGAGAGCCTTGAATTCAAAATATACTGCACATCCTAAAATATATACACATTTGCCTATTTGCCTGCATACTTCATTTAGCTTGTTCAAGTATCCATCCCCATTTCCAAAGAGCGGTTACCAAAGATGCGCTCCTCCAAATGTTGTCACGCCCTGGACTTAGTATTTTGTGTTTCCTTTATTATTTTGGTCAGGCCAGGGTGTGACATGGGTTATTTATGTGGTGTGTTTTGTCTTGGGGTTTTTGTAGGTTTTGGGATTGTGGTATAGCAGAGTTGTCTAGGTAAGTCTATGGTTGCCTAGAGTGTTTCTCAATCAGAGGCAGGTGTTTATCGTTGTCTCTGATTGAGAACCATATTTAGGCAGCCATATTCTTTGAGTGTTTTGTGGGTGATTGTTCCTGTCTCTGTTTGCACTAGATAGGGCTGGTTAGGTTTTTCACGTTATGTTTTTTTTTTTGTATTGTTTGTTATTATCTTTATTAAAGATGTATCGAGATAACCACGCTGCATTTTGGTCCGATCCCTGCTACACCTCCTCTTCAGAGGAAGAAAACCTTAAATGTATTCAAATTATTCAGTCCTATAATGCAGTATCAATGGTAGGCCTAGGCTATATCTTGCTTACTAAGAACGTGCCTCACATATAAAATAACATTTACCGGAGCCTAGTATTTTTTTTCATCTTAGGAGAAGGGCATGTAGGACATACTCATTGAAGCCAATTACAACGTTGACTGCCAACACATATAGAACACACACTGGATATTTTTTTTTCCTTATGCTATTACTCGTCATTGTAGCCTATACTATTAAATAAACTGTCGTATCAATCCACAATGGACTAAGATGAGAATATTATGTGCCACAGCCGAATTGGAGTAGATGTCAACGCAAAGACCGTCAATAACCTACAGAACTTGAGACAACCACATGCAATATTTAGCCTTAAAACACTTTGATTGGCCAGTGAGTAACCAGCCCTCGTCACATCTACAACTAATTTATTCATCAAAACCTAGCCCTTTTGCATCACCGCCAGCTATTGCGCTCATAATATGAAAAAATACATAGGTCTGACACACCCCTGGACCTATAGCGCTACCAACAGCGCTAAGATTTACCATTGTTAAAAGAGGCCTCAGAGCAGGCGAATACACAGATTCTACCGATTAAATTAAAGTGTGCTCGTTCTAGCTTGTGGTGAGGAGATTTTGGAGGTTTATGACAAAATGTATTGTTGTTAATATAGTAATGACTATATACAGTGGCAGAGCTAGGTGAATTGCCCATTAAAATATGTATGTACAAGCACTGAACAGCCGTGTCTTCAATTATAACTTTGGTTGTCATCCCCAAAAAATGCAGAATGAACGCACCCAGTGAGAGACAGCAGGACAGGTGTATATTTGCAGTTAAAATTATTGGCACCCTGACACTTTACAATGAGTGCAATGGAGCAGAATGTTCTGTTTTTTCTTTTCAAAATTGGGTGAATGGATATTTTGACCCTGTATTTTGACGCAGTAAACGATAATCAGTTTCCTCCAACCAAATTACAGTATTTTGAATTTAAATACATGTGTGAACACCAAACGTTTTTTCAATTTCAACTTATTTTAAAAGAAATAGTGAATCCTGCAAGGGTGCCAATATATTATAGCGCAACTGTATCACCCAGAAAACTTTCCTGACTGAACTTTTACGATATGGATTCAGTGTATTTTCCGTGTCAGTTGTGCCTCTGCTAAGGATTTCAGCTATGGTCAAAATCTATTTTATAAAATAAAAAATCTTAAGCTAATGGGGATACTGTTTGACCTTGGCCAATGCTGTTGATTTATTGCTGTAGCCTACAATTCTGAGCTTCCAGAATTACAACAGTGAATTCTAGGCTATAGTGATATGGATTGTAGTATGTCACTGGACAATGACAATGTTTCCACTTAAGTGATAGATGTTAGCAACAGATGAAGGGGTCTGCTAATTCAAACAATTTAAGTTGTTATAGCAAGTGGCAAATAAATGCTAGTGTCACTCAAAACTGAGAAGGTGGTAATGAGAAAAAGTAAAGGGATAGGTTTCCACACAGACAACATTTCCTAACAAACAACATTTTCTAACACACTTCTATGGAAGGACCACCTCTGCAAAATCATGATTAGTCTAAATAAACCGTGACGCTATCCAGTGCATCATAAAAATTGTTTCTCAAAATACCAGACAGATTTAACATTGTAATTTATTTAACATTTTGTGCCAGTTTCCCGGACACAGATTAAGCCTAGTCCTTTATTTAATTGCTAAGCCTCTCTCATGGACAAACTATGTAAACATAAATGGTACTGTAGAATCTGTAAAGTGACTATGGAAACATTGGATAACGAGCAGCAGTTGTTCCGGTGCTTGGGCCTTTTGTCAAATGTTATTTGGAAGTATCAGGATAGTGCGAGGGTGTTTCTTAAACTGGGGATGTGGATACGCTGCAAGGCTATTTCTCCCACAGCAGACACATTACATTTTTTTATTTTATTTTTATTTTACCTTTATTTAACCAGGCAAGTCAGTTAAGAACAAATTCTTATTTTCAATGACGGCCTGGGAACAGTGGGTTAACTGCTTGTTCAGGGGCAGAACGACAGATTTGCAACCTTCCGGTTACTAGTCCAACGCTCTAACCACTAGGCTACCCTGCCGCCCCGACGCTTGAAATATCAAACATTGCCGTAGCCAGTTGGCAAGCATGAGAAAATGTCTCTTTTGCCAGTCATTTTTAAAGAACAACTGCACCTAAAAACCAACTTCTCATTGGGAAACAGCATATAGATATGAGTCAGAAACATTATTTTACTGTCAAAATCGACTACAAAGTGTAAATAGGATAATTTGGGTCAAAAAGTCAGTCTCATCTAAAACATCACAACATAAATTGTAATCATCAATCAATTGCAGCTGCACATGACCCAATCATAATGCCTATGGTAAATTTGGCTGTGAGTTTCATTTGCGTCTCCCCCTAGAACTTAATTGAGTGTCTGACCAAATTATGCAAGATTTTTGTTCTGGGTTAATCATGACAGTCATGAGAGACTAGTGTCTCATCAATACAACTGTGATGAACATCACAGTCAGTACCTGCTTGGCAGCCACTTCATAACCATCTGGGTTCATGGTAGGCAGGATGTGGATGCGCGTGTCATGGATGAGGCGTGTGATCCTCTGGTTTCCGGCCCGGTATTCCTCACATAGGAACTGGGAGAGCTGGATCAGCAGCTCCCGACCCAGCACCTCGTTCCCGTGCATGTTCCCCACATACTTGAACTCGGGCTCCACTGAAAAACAAGAGTCAGGTGGCTGGAGGTCAGGAGGGCAAATTAATGAAAGGTCATAGATGCTCACATCCGCTTAAAGTGCTGTGCGTGTAGAAAACTAAAACAAGCAACCCCTCACCCCCACAGTACCCATTAACCCTCCCCGGCTACTCAGGCTGCCACTCCATTTCTGCAGTTTTGTTTTTGTCAGAACACTGTGGAGCAAGAGCAATGTTATGCTAAGCGCCCGTTGACCCTGTTAGATGTTTAGAGAATTGGTGTGTGTGTTAAGTACACAATTTTGTCATGTTCTGACACCGTTCTTCAGTAGAATCCATCCCTTTGGCCTTTCACTGTGACACAGTACCATTTGATCAAGTGAGTTGTTGAACTGACAACATAGTATCTCTTGAATGTAATATTGATTCAATAGAAACACAAACACAAACAGTAGATCAGCCAACAAAAGACAAAGAACAAGTGACATGATTGGATTATTTAGCTAGTGTCACCTGTTTCATGTAGGTTTCATGTAGGTAAAATACAAACTTATTAGGTTAGCAACTTTGATTGTCTTCAAACATTGCAAGACAGTCAAGTGAGTTTTAATATTGTGAGTTTTAATATAATACTGCTGAATGGCTAAATTGCAATGTGAATGTAGTGCTATGTATGTATTTTTATATCTGTTATGTAGTTTTTATTTTGTTTAATTTTTGGACCCCAGGAAGAGTAGCTGCTGCCTTGGAATATACAGTACAATATCAGGTATTTCTACAGCTGCACCATTGAAAGCATCTTGACTGGTTGCATTACTGCTTGGTATGGCAACAGCACCACCCTTGATCGCATGCTGCTACAGAGGGTGGTGCGGACAGCCCAGTGGGGCAGAGCTCCCTGCCATCCAGAACCTTTATATTAGGCAGTGTGAAAGGAAAGCCCGGAAAATAACTACACTCCCACCCAAGCCATAGACTGTTCTCTCCGATTCCTCACGGAAAGCAGTACCAGTCTATCAAGTCTGACACCAACAGGCTCCTGAACATAATTTTTTTTTTGCACTGTCTCTATACACAATCACAGGACTCTATTCCCTGTTTATTATCTATACATGGTCACTCTACCCCTACCTACATGCACAAATTACCTCGACTAACCTGTACCCCCGCACATTGACTCTGTACCGGTACCTTATTATTGTAAGGTATGTTATTCTATTGTGTTTCTTTTATTTAAATCTTTCTTTAACATTCGTTTATTGAGTAAATATTTTCTTAAGTCTATTTTTTAAAACTGCATTGTTTGTTAAACAAGTCAAGGCATTGGCCCCATAATGTAGCCCCATAATTTCTTCTCTGTCCACAGTTCCTGTTTTTCAGTTCTTTCACCGTGTCATGGAACACTCACACATCCCTCAATTCTACTAAGAAAGGCCTTTCAGCAAAAAAAATGCAAGCTCAGCCCTGGTCAAAGTGTTACCACAGGAACTCCCAGCTGTCAAGCTTTTGTCACAGTGGAGGGTGGTGTTAAAAACAGGTATATCACTACATTTGTCAAACTGCATCCATTTTGGATAGTAATTGTTTATTATGAACCTATTTTACTTAAATTCAGTGTATAGAAAATAAACAAACAGGCAAACATGCTCACAATAAATGCTGATTCAGTTGGGGTCCACAACAAGCCTACTAGCAAATAGAAGTACAGCGGACTATTTCTCCTATACTAAGCACAATATGTAGAAATCACTCCGTCATTGCCTGGTTGCTAAAATTCTGACTTTTCTGTTTATATGACAAAACAAGAAATGTATAGTGTAGAGAATCATTGCACCATCTAAACCACTGAAAATCATATTTCCTTTAGACCTATTCCATTTGACTATCAGTTTTCCAAAACACTAAATCACAGCACAAAATAAAACTGCTTCAAATTAGAGTCAAATTATGAGTTTAAATTTCATCTCACCAGGAAAAGCCACCACCCCCTTCAGATATCAGCAATATATGACATTTCAAAAAATATTCTCACTCTTCGTTTACGATATACAAAGAAACAAAACTAACTAATAAATATACATCTTGAGAAGTTTGAAAAGCATGAATTTAGTACAAGAGATTAGGACAATTATCTTGCAATATCATACCTACAAAACTAAGGACCTGATACTGACACGTCAGCACAAAGGATTGTCACCTGTGATGCCTCAGCACTCGCCCTTGGAGCTGTTTTGCCTCAAGTGCATGGAGGCATGGAACGGCCAGTGGCTCTTGCCTCATGGGCCTTATCTCCGACTGAACAAAAGTACTCTGTGGGAGAGCGGGAGGCCCTGGTTTGCATGTGGGTGTGCGAGCGCTGGCACTTGTACTTGTATGGCAGACCATTCAAAATGCCAAAATGTTGTGGCTGACCTGCTATCCAGAGCGATGTCACCTGCATCAATGGTGTGCAATGGTGTGCATGTCCTGAAAACACGAGTGCTTTGCATGGCACATGAGGGGAACCTGGGCATCGTTAAGGTGAAGCAACGATGCAGGGATACGGCCTGGTGGAAAAATATTGACAGAGACATTGAGTCCCTTGTGAAGGACTGCACAGCATGCCTGATGAGTGGAAAATCAGCCAGACACCAATGAAATGGCCAAAGGCTCCCTGGGACCACCTGGAGGTGGATATCTGTGGAGAGTTGCATGGGGAACCAGCATACTGGTCATTCATGACTTGAATTTGAAATAGGCAGAAGCCGTGCCGTTGTCCCCTATCCCCTCACAGATGATCATCCAAACACTGGATAAGCTGTTCTGTCAGTGGGGGTTGCCCAACACCATCATGACAGACAATGGCCCCAGTTTTTATCTAATTATCTGTCTGTGTACCTTGAAAAGCAATCCATCAAGCACATCCGGACGGCTGTGCACCACCCTCAAGCAAACGGTGGTGGTGGGGGGGGGTGGAATGCTTGAACAGGACCCTGAAGGACGGAATACGGGCCTACTTGGCTGTGGGGCGACCTTTTGATGTGGCTCTGTGCCTTACCCTACTCACATCAGGGATACCAAGCACTCCACAACTGGGGCGTCTCCTGCCTCCCTGATGATTGGCAGGGAACTGAAACTCCCTTTGGACAGCCTCTGCCCAAAACAAAAGAACAGCAGCCAGGCAAGCCCATGTTAAAGTTGCACAGCAATGGATGAAACAACATTATGTCTCACAGAGTGAAACAAGCAAGTCTGAAAGCCCAGGACTGGGTATGGATCAGGATGTTGCATAGACTCCAGAATGTTATGAAGAGTGATCAGATTAATTGCAATTAATTGCATCCATCGGAACAAGCTCTCCACATTTTGATCCATGCCCCTGAGAGTGGAACGACAGCTAGGGCCTGCAACATTCAAACTTCAGGATGGATCGTCCATTGCCTGTGGGGGATCCTTTACTGACCCGTCTGTCCACAACTCACCATGGGCAGGAGCAAGGTCAAGGGGCTCACGCACCTCCACCCCTATATCAGGCTCAGTTCAGGGCCTGTCCACCAGTCAAACCTGAAATGCCAGCAGTTCCCCTGCCACCAGTCGCACCAGCTGCACCTCTGAACACTGGGAGACCCCAACGGGTTATAGCTCCTCCCTCGCGGCTTACTCCCACCACAGTGTCCGATTTCAAATATGCTTTACAGCAAAAGCACCACAAACGATTATGTTGGGTCACCACCAAACAACAATAAACACAGCCATTTTTTCAGCCAAAGATAGCAGTCACAAAAAGCACAAATAGAGATAAAATTCATCACTAACCTTTGATGATCTTCATCAGATGACACTCATAGGACTTCATGTTAAACAATACATGTATGTTTTGTTTGATATAGTTCATATTTATATCAAAATATGAGTTTACACGAGTATTCACTAGTTCCAAAAACATCCAGTGATTTTGCATAGACACATCATTCAACAAAAATATTCATCATAAATGTAGATGATTATACAAGTTATACACATGGAATTATAGGTATACCTCTCCTTAATGCAACCGTTGTGTCTGATTTAAAAAAAACTTTATGGAATAATTAACCATGCAATAATCTGAGACAGCGCTCAGAAAAACAGTCAAAATAGCCGCCATGTTGGCGTCAACATAAACAAGAAATTGCATGATAAATATTCCCTTTCCTTTGATCTTCATCAGAAAGCACTCCAGGAATCCCAGGTCCACAATAAATGTTTGTTTTGTTCGATAATGTCTGTTATTTATGTCCAAATACCTCCTTTTGTTAGCGCGTTTGGTATACATATCCAAACGCTCTTTCTGGTCAGACAAAAACTTCAAAAAGTTATATTACAGGTTGAAGAAAAATGTCAAACTAAGTACAGAATCATATAGCTTCAATAAAGTTCCAACCGGAGTATTCATTTGTGTCTTGATGAGCAATGGAACGCAAGTGGATACTATGAGGAATGCACGAGATCAGAAAATGGCTGACTGCCAGTCACCTGATTATACATTCTGCTCTCATTCAGTCCCACAACACAATAGAAGTCTCATTCAAATTGCTATAGACGGTTCACATCTAGTGGAAGCCCTAGGAAGTGCAACATCATTAATATCTCAAGGGGATTTCAATGGGAACTGTTGATTTCTCCTCAGGATTTTGCCTGCCATATGAGTTCTGTTATACTCACAGACATCATTCAAATAGTTTAAAAAACTTTAGAGTGTTTTCTATCCAATAATAATATGCCTATATTAGCAACTGAGACTGAGGAGCAGGCCGTTTACTTTGGGCAATTTATTTATCCAAGCTACTCAATACTGCCCCCCAGCCGTAAGAAGTTAAAAACAAATTCTTTACAATGATAGCCAACCCAGGCCAAACCTGGACCAATTGTGCACCAACCTATGGGACTCCCAATCACAGCTGGATGTGATGAAGCCTGGATTTGAGCCAGGGACTGAAGTGATGCCTCTTGCACTGAGATGTGGTGCCTAGACAGACCACTGCGCCACTCAGGAGCCCTAAAGTAACCAAATCCCTTACCTAACCTTAACCATTTTAAATGTCAACTTTGATTTGGTAGGGACATCCAAAGGATCTTGAATAGCACGTAACTTTGACTGTTTATCATCTGAGAGCTGTATCCAGGAATACCCGGCAGGGGACACAAGATAAGAGAGACTGGTGTGAGAGACAGACAGTGGCCTGACCATGGAATCAGGAATTGGAATACAATTATGAAAAGTTATTTTCTGATGGAAATATTGCTGCTCTCGGATCGCCACTTGACCATGTGTGCACCTGTGCATAGTTCCCTCTTCTCACAAGGAACACATTTGCCTCAAGGACCCACAAGGTCTGCCATGATGGATTTTCTGCCATTTAGAATTTTTCAAAACACTTAAATGACATCTCCTCCAGAACCACAGGGCCAATCTGGATTAAACTTGATATATGGCATCTATGGACCAATGTGTTTCAATGCAATATTTTCCAGACTAGTATGTCATACAACTGACCAACAAACATTAATGTGGTCATGGTCTGGCACATAAATGCATTTAAATCAAACACAGATATTTGTATTGTAACCAAACTTGGTACACATGTTCAAAGCCCTGTCAAGACTCAACATATGCAAGCACATTCAGATTGACCACATGGTGGCGCTACAACAGGAACATGTTTATATCTCTTGATCTGTTTGACTCAGTGTTTAAATTGTAAACCTTTGTGGTTATTGTGTTGTTGTGCTTCCTATTTGAGGTCTGGATTGTGATTCCTAGGATTTTTGTGTGATGTCAAAATCTTACTAATTTTGGGACCTACTTCTTTTGCTATTCAAAGGTTATTCAATGGTGCTGTCGGGAAAAACACTTTCACTTCCAAGGCTACAGATGGAGAGACGGAGAACTTTGTCATAAGGTGGCTGGAGCTTGCACCAGACAGAGACGGAGGCAGAGACAAAGATACATTTACAGAGCATTCAGAAAGTATTTCTACATTTTCTTACGTTACAGCCTTATTCTAAAATGGATACAAATTGTACAAACTTTCTCATCAATCTACACACAATACTTCAAAATGACAAAGTGAAAACAGCTTTTTAGAATTTTTAACAAATAATAAACAAATAAAAAACAAAAATACCTTATTTACATAAGTATTCAGACCCTTTGCTATTAGACTCAGACGCAGAAATGGCTTTGGGACAAGTCTCTGAATGTCCTTGAGTGGCCCAGCCAGAGCCCGGACTTGAACCCGATTAAATATCTCTGGAGAGACCTGAAAATAGCTGAGAATCAACGCTCCCCATCCAACCTGACAGAGCTTGAGAGGACCTGCAGAGAAGAATTGGTGAAACTCCCAAAATACAGGTGTGCCAAGGTTGTAGTGTCATACCCAAGAAGACTCAAGGCTGTAATCGCTGCCAAAGGTTCCTCAACAAAGTACTGAGTAAAGGGTCTGAATACTTATGTAAATGTGGTATTCCCATTTCTTTTTTTTTATACATTTGCAAAAAAATATATAAACATTTTTGCGTTGTCATTATGGGGTGTTGTGTGTAGATTGATGAGGGAAAAAAATATTTGATCCATTTTAGAATAAGGCTGTTACGTAACAAAATGTGGAAAAAGTAATGGGGTCTGAATACATTCTGAATGCACTAGATACACACATACAAACATGTAAGGCAGAGGTGGGCATCTCCAGTCATTGGGGGCCTGATTGGTGTCACACTTTTTCTCCATCCCTAGCAAACACAGCTGATTAATCCAATTGCATTCTAAACTGAAGATCATGATTGTAATATTTGTGTTGTGGAGAAATGACCAGGCAGGAAAGGGGAGGACAGTAGGTTTCGTTGAGTCAAAAACCCCTCGTGCTCTACAGCCCCTGGCCCAATAGTGCACATCTGCATTTCCTATTAGGTGTATTAACATATCACTGCCGTAATACATTACTGCTTAGTAACTAATACTAACTAATCTAAACAGATGTAGATCACAGATACTACAATGATTAGGTAATTATTGGAGTCAGGCTGGTAACTCTAATGAACTTATCCTCTGCAGCAGAGGTAACTGTGGGTCTTCCTTTCCTCTGGCGGTCCTCATAAGAGCCAGCTTCATCATAGCGCTTGATAGATTTTGCAACATGAAGAAAGTTCTTGAACTTTTCTGGACTGACTGACCTTTGTGCAAAGGGTGGCAACTTTGAAGAATATAAAATATAAAATATATTGTGATTTATTTAACACTTTTTTGGTGACCACATGATTCCATGTGTTATTTCATAGCTTTGATGTCTTCACTATTATTCTACAATGTTGAAAATAGTATAAAATAAAGAAAATCCCTGGAATGAGTAGGTGTGTCCAAACTTTTGACTGGTACTGTGTATGTGACTTGTTTCAGGAAACAAGGCGTATGTCAAAAGCCACTACATGAAATGAGAGGCTTTTGATCGTTTCTTGTAATTCCATTTTTAAATGCATTTTTTGGTAGAAATGCCTTCTGGAACATGTGAACTTTCATGTGCCTTAATAACAAATGTGTATGCCATCTGTAAATACAAATCAAATGGTTAAATTACGAGCATAGTTGGTTTAGCCACGGAAAAAGTCAGCAACCTTCCCGCTAGCCATGATCGGCTGAGATAATGAATGGGCTGGACATGCTGAGAGATGAGTTCGGATTGGTCTGCCATGTAGCACCTTCTGTCTATAACATAAGCTGCTCAGTATGTGTAGAAAACCCTTTCTACTGCAGCTTTTTTTAAGACATCATGGAGAGCTGAAAAATGTTTCCAAATCTTCTCAATAACATTGCTGCCCTGAATTTATAAGGTGCTATCGACAAAGGTCAGTAGGAAAACATTGTGAATGACTACTTTCTGGAGGACGATCGGGCCATGCTGTCTCTCTCTGACTCTGAAAATGAATCAGATGATGAGGAATTCCCTGATTTAGGTAAAAACATATTCATTGAACCAGACATTGTGTTATTTTCTGATGACAGTGATGGGGAAGAAACATCGATCAACAGTGTTGTTGTCATAGAAGAAGTTGACCTTGTTTTGAAATCAGTGGAATGCCTGGTGGAAGCAGAGTATGATAAGGAGATTAATACAATTCTGGAGTTTGATTGCAAATGCGGAGGGAGTCAAAAAGAGAATAGAGAAGGCTGCTGTATAAACACCTGTCTCCAGATTCTTCAAACTAAGGGCAACCATGGCATCCATGACAGAGAAAGGGAAAGATCTGATGATTCTTATGGCATTGCACACGGTCAGTTTAAGAGTCTAGCTACATTTTCAGATATGATATATTTCAAATTTTGACAGTCATGTGTAAAGACTGGCAAGGGTGTGACAATTCATTTTTATTTCTCTAATGTTATTTTGTTGTTGTTTGCAGGTGCACTATTCTGACTGTATGCAGCCAGATCCCATCTACTTTTTAACAAGAACTAGTTCGTGCTCTGGGACGTACTTTTTAACAAGAACAAGTATGTGCTCTGGTATTGTGCCCGGCGGACCATCCACAAGATCCACCACAGTCTGGACCTTCACTTCCTGATCACAGGCCACACCAAGTTTGCCCCTGACTGGTGCTTCGGCCTCATCAAGCAGCGCCTCAGAAAGACCACAGTGAAAAAGAGATTGCTTGTATGGTGAAGAACAGCACTGTGACAGGGGTTAAAATCCCAGGGGTTAACACTACTGTTCAGTCGGGTGGTCAGGTGCCACAAAGAAAGTTACAATTGGTTCAGAACAGGTCAGCACAGCTGGCCCTTAAATGTGCCCGGGAGCTAACATCAATAATATGCATGTAAATCTCTCATGGCTCAAAGTGGAAGAGACTTGTTTTTGTAAGAAGTGTTGACATGCTACTAGCACACAGCTCAGACAAGGGTCTCTTCACAATCCCAAGTCAGGAACAGACTATGGGAGGTGCACAGCACTTACATGGAGCCATGTCTACATGGAACTCTATTCCACATCAGGTAACTGATGCAAGTAGTATCCGATTCAAAAAACAGATAAAAATACACCTTATGGAACAGCAGGGACTGTGAAGAGATATAGACACACGTACACATGATAAGACATACACTCTAGACACACGTACACATGGATTTATTGTAAATGTATGATAGTGGAGTAGTGGCCTGAGGGAAAACAATAAAGTGTATTGGATAAAGTGTTATGAAATGGAATGTCATGTAATACTTTAAACTGTATATAACGGCATTAATGTTGCTGGACCCCAGATAGAATAGCTTGGCAGCAGCTAATGGGGATCCTTAATAAATACATACAAATTCCACAGCTAATTGGACTGGAGGATGGTACGATGCTGGTGGAAAGCTATGGCTGGCAACAACACCTGACTTCGTACTTCAGCTGCTGCCACAGATCAAGCTGTACCAGCACTCCAGGTGAATATATATTCTTAAAATCTAAACTTGGGAGGTAAATTTATGTTACGCAAGGTTGTAATGTCTTGAAATGTTTTTTTGTCTATTTTCCTGTTTTTACAGCCTCTGGAGCCTGGTGTTGTTGTCGCCAAAGAGCATTCGGACTCAGTCGGGACCAGGTTTCAGCTGTTGAGCAATGCTGACGTCCTTCCTCCCATAGATGGTCTGCCTGTGCAAGCAGCACCTGGACTGGACACAACTAGACAAACTTATTTGAGAAATCAGGGAGTTTTGCGGGCATTGACATCACATGCCTTGCACCAAAGGGCAGGGGGCAGGACAGAAACTGGCTCTGTATCCTGTGCATGTGACAAATAAACTTTTTTTATTTACACTACCCTTCAGAAGTTCAGGGTTACTTAGAAGTTTACTTGTTTTTAAAAGAAAAGCATTTTTTGTCCATTAAAATAACATAAAATTGATCTGAAATACAATGTAGACATTGTTAATGTTGTAAATTACTATTGTAGCTGGAATTGTTTTATAGAATATCTACATAGGCGTCCAGAGGCCCATTATCAACAACCATCACTCCTATGTTCCAATGGCACGTTGTGCTAGCTAATCCAAGTTTATCATTTTTAAAGGCTAATTGATCGTTAGAAAGCATTTGCAATTATGTTAGCACAGCTGAAAAATGTTGTGCTGATTATTGAAACTGGCCTTTTTTAGACTAGTTGAGTATCTGGAGCATCAGCATCTGTGGGTTCAATTACAGGCTCAAAATGGCCAGAAACAAAGCACTTTCTTCTGAAACTCATCAGTCTATTCTTGTTCTGAGAAATTAAGGCTATTCCATGCGAGAAATTGCCAAGAAACTGAAGATCTCGTACAACACTGTGTACTACTCCCTTCACAGAACAGTGCAAACTGTCTCTAACCAGAATAGAAAGAGGAGTGGGAGGCCCCGGTGCACAACTGAGCAAGAGGACAATTACACTAGTGTCGAGTGTCTAGTTTGAGAAACAAACGCCTCACAAGTCCTCAACTGGCAGCTTCATTAAATAGTACCCGCAAAAGACCAGTCTCGATGTCAACTTTGAAGAGGCGACTCCGGGAGGCTGGCTTTCTAGGCAGAGTTGCAAAGAAAAAGCCATATCTCAGACTGGCCAATAAAATGTAAAATTAAGATGGGCAAAAGAACACAGACACTGGACAGAGGAAGTCTGCCTAGAAGGCCAGCATCCCGGAGTCGCCTCTTCACTGTTGATAAACTTGGATTAGCTAACACAATGTGCCATTGGAACACTGGAGTGATGGTTGCTGATAATGGGCCTCTGTGCGCCTATGTAGATATTCCTTTAAAAATCTGCCATTTCCAGCTACAATAGTCATTTACAACATTAACAATGTCAACACTGTATTTCTGATCAATTTGATGTTATTTTATTGGACAAAAAATGTGCTTTTCTTTCAAACAAAATACAATTTCTAAGTGGCCCCAAACTTCTGAATGGTAGTGTATATAGTGTGTGTTTACCAGAGACGGCAATGTGAAGAACAACATGACCTGCACCAAAATCAGATTAGGATATAGGACAAGGACTAAATAAAGTGTATATTTTTACCTGGATTTTTTCCTTATTGTACGCTACTACTTATTGTAAGGTTCTACACTACCTTACGTGGCCTCACATGTGAGTCCCTAAAGAGATGGGTGGGGCTAAGGGTTAAGAGGGTGGGAACGATGCTGAATTGGTGTAGATAAAGAAGAGCTCTTCAGTAGGTATCCCAAAACATTCAAGGACCATTTGCTCAGAAGTGGGGTTACAATTTTATCAACTTTCAAAGCAGAATTACATTCCCATTGTTCCTCAACTGCATTATATGATATACTATTTTATAGCTCTGAGTCTCTACTTACATAAGACCGAATTGAGGCAGTCGGTCACATACGTATGCAGCAGTATCTACACGTAAACCACTAGATGCTGTTTTTCATTGTGACCTTAGGTTTATTACTTGTAACCATTGTGTTTTGTATCCAGAAGTGGGTTGGGCCTTTTTGTGTGTAAGAAGAGAACAGCATTTTATTGTGTTTATCTACAAAGTCCTCATGCAAAACCTCCTATGTATCTATCATCATTAATAGGGGCTCCCAAGTGATGCAGCAGTCTAAGGCTGTGCCACTCTCCAAAATCAATTTAGACTTCCAAATTACCAAACCCAATCTCAGGCTTGTATAACACTGGAGACTGTCTCCACAGAGTTGGGTAAAGCTAGGTTAAAGTATTTTTGCACCCTTTATGTTGAATAATTTAAAGAGCTTTCTAAAATTAGATCTTCTGGCCCCACTTGGTCAGTTCAGAGTAATGATCAGAGACCTCCATGCTGATAAATGTTGTCTGTTTTCCTTAATATGTTTTTACATGTTGAATATTGTATATGTTTGATGTATTTATGCAGTGCTCATCTGTAAAAGAGACCCTAGTCTCATAATGACTTCCCCATCAAAATGAAGGTTAAATAAACATACTTTACTGTACATTACTGTACTGTACCTACTGTACTGCATATTACATTACATTCCTGCACTGCACTATACTTTACTGAACTGTACAATACTTTACAGTGCTAAATTGAACTAAACTGTACCATACTGTACGTTGCTATACTGTGCTGAACAGTATACTACTACACTGTACTGTCCTGTACTGAACTATACTGAACTGTACTGAACTATACTGTACTGTACTGAACAATATTCTACCTTATTGTACTGTACTTTACTGTACTGAACTAAACTGTAGTGTACTGAACTATATTCAAGTTTACTCTACTGGATCTTGTTTTTCCCCCATTTAAACTGGTCTTGCTCTGGTCATGGTCTCGATACACTGGTCCCTGGTCTGGGTTTCAGAAAGTCTGGGTCTGGATATAATGAGCTTTGGTCTTGACTTCATCGCTGGTACTCACACCAATTTGTGACCGTCCGGCTCAAATCGGTCTCATGTAGCAAAATGTAAATTGTGTTTTTTACATTGGATAAAAGTAGAGACTCAGAGCTACAAAATTGTATATTATACACTACAGTTGAGGAACAATGGGAAAGTAATTTTGCTTTGAAAGTTGATAAACTTGTAAACTCACTTTTGAGAAAATGGCCTTTGAATGTTTAGTTACTACTATTGGAGAGCCCTTGTTGGTCTACACCGTTTCAGCATCGTTCACACCCTCTTAAACTTTAGCCCCACCCATCTCTTTAAGGTGTGATTCGAATGTACTAACAAGAGCAGTCAAGCACCCAAGCTAACTTGCTACCTACTTCCAGACATCTAAGTGAGAGAGAACAGCTTACTGAAAATTACTCGCTCTAAAGGAGCTAGTTAGGCTTTATGCTATCCAGAGCGTTGACTGCAACCATTGACTCTGACTGCAACTGTGCTGTCAGATTGTCCGTTTGTAAATTCAGAGAGTTTCACATTCAGAGCGTACACTGGACACTCTGGCCGATGGGTAGGGTTGATCCCACGTTCTGACCTCACAACGGCAGTCATACACCCAAGCTAACTGGCTAACATTGGCTAGCTTTCTAGCTACTTCCAGATACATAATGAGAGAACTGTTATGGTGAGTGAATGAGGACCCAAAAGCGAACTAACTTAAACAGAGCTTCTTTAATAACCAAACATAGGTAGGCTCAGATAGACCGGCAGATTCCGACAGGACAGGACAAGGTTACAGCAAACATGACGATAGTCTGGCTCAGGCATGAAACACAAACAAGAATCCGACAAGGACAGGAACAGAAACAGAGAGAGATATAGGGACCTAATCAGAGGGAAAAAAGGAACAGGTGGGAAACGGGGTGAATGGGTAGTTAGAGGAGACAAGGAACAGCTGGGAGAAAGCGGGGGAGAAAAGGTAACCTAACAACGACCAGCAGAGGGAGACAGGGTGAAGGGAAAGGACAGAGACAAGACACAACATGACAGTACCCCCCCACTCACCGAGCGCCTCCTGGCGCACTCGAGGAGGAAACCTGGCGGCAACGGAGGAAATCCTCGATCAGCGCACGGTCCAGCACGTCCCGAGAGGGAACCCAACTCCTCTCCTCAGGACCGTACCCCTCCCAATCGACAAGGTACTGGTGACCACGGCCCCGAGGACGCATGTCCAAAATCCTGCGGACCCTGTAGATGGGTGCGCCCTCGACAAGGATGGGGGGGGGGGGGGGGGAAGACGAGCGGGGGCGCGAAGAACGGGCTTAATACAGGAGACATGGAAGACCGGGTGGACGCGACGAAGGTATCGCGGAAGAAGAAGTCGAACTGCGACAGGATTAATGACCCGAGAAATACGGAACGGACCAATGAACCGCGGGGTCAACTTGCGAGAAGCCGTCTTAAGGGGAAGGTTCTGAGTGGAGAGCCAAACTCTCTGACCGCGACAATATCTAGGACTCTTAGTTCTACGCTTATTAGCAGCCCTCACAGTCTGCGCCCTATAACGGCAAAGTGCAGACCTGACCCTCTTCCAGGTGCGCTCGCAACGTTGGACAAAAGCCTGAGCGGAGGGGACGCTGGACTCGGCGAACTGAGATGAGAACAGCGGAGGCTGGTACCCGAGGCTACTCTGAAAAGGAGATAGCCCGGTCGCAGACGAAGGAAGCGAGTTGTGGGCGTATTCTGCCCAGGGGAGCTGTTCTGACCAAGACGCAGGGTTGCGAAAAGAAAGACTGCGTAAGATGCGACCAATAGTCTGATTGGCCCGTTCTGCTTGACCGTTAGACTGGGGGTGAAAGCCGGAAGAGAGACTGACGGAAGCCCCAATCAAACGGCAAAACTCCCTCCAAAATTGAGACGTGAATTGCGGACCTCTGTCCGAAACGACGTCTGACGGAAGGCCATGAATTCTGAAAACGTTCTCGATGATGATTTGTGCCGTCTCTTTAGCAGAAGGAAGCTTAGCAAGGGGAATGAAATGAGCCGCCTTAGAGAACCTATCGACAACCGTAAGAATAACAGTCTTCCCCGCTGACGAAGGCAGTCCGGTGACAAAATCTAAGGCGATGTGAGACCACGGTCGAGAGGGAATAGGAAGCGGCCTGAGACGGCCGGCAGGAGGAGAGTTACCGGACTTAGTCTGCGCGCAGACCGAACAAGCAGCCACGAAACGACGCGTGTCATGCTCCCGGGTGGGCCACCAAAAACGCTGGCGAATGGAAGCAAGCGTACCCCGAACGCCAGGGTGGCCGGCTAACTTGGCAGAGTGAGCCCACTGAAGAACGGCCAGACGAGTAGGAACGGGAACGAAAAGAAGGTTCCTAGGACAAGCGCGCGGCGACGGAGTGTGAGTGAGCGCTTGTTTTACCTGCCTCTCAATTCCCCAGACAGTCAACCCGACAACACGCCCCTCAGGGAGAATCCCCTCGGGGTCAGTGGAGGCTACTGAAGAACTGAAGAGACGAGACAAAGCATCAGGCTTGGTGTTCTTAGAGCCCGGACGATAAGAAATCACGAACTCGAAACGAGCGAAAAACAGCGCCCAACGCGCCTGACGCGCATTAAGTCGTTTGGCAGAACGGATGTACTCAAGGTTCCTATGGTCAGTCCAAACGACAAAAGGAACGGTCGCCCCCTCCAACCACTGTCGCCATTCGCCTAGGGCTAACCGGATGGCGAGCAGTTCGCGGTTACCCACATCATAGTTACGTTCCGACGGCGACAGGCGATGAGAAAAATACGCGCATGGGTGGACCTTGTCGTCAGAGAGGGAGCGCTGAGAAAGAATGGCTCCCACGCCCACCTCTGACGCGTCAACCTCGACAACGAACTGTCTAGAGACGTCAGGTGTAACAAGGATAGGAGCGGATGTAAAACGATTCTTGAGGAGATCAAAAGCTCCCTGGGCGGAAACGGACCACTTAAAGCACGTCTTGACAGAAGTAAGGGCTGTGAGAGGAGCTGCCACCTGACCGAAATTACGGATGAAACGACGATAGAAGTTCGCGAAGCCGAGAAAGCGCTGCAGCTCGACGCGTGACTTAGGGACGGGCCAATCAATGACAGCTTGGACCTTAGCGGGATCCATCTTAATGCCTTCAGCGGAAATAACAGAACCGAGAAATGTGACGGAGGAGGCATGAAAAGTGCACTTCTCAGCCTTCACAAAAAGACAATTCTCTAAAAGGCGCTGGAGGACACGTCGAACGTGCTGAACATGAATCTGGAGTGACGGTGAAAAAATCAGGATATCGTCAAGGTAGACGAAAACAAAGATGTTCAGCATGTCTCTCAGGACATCATTGACTAATGCCTGAAAGACAGCTGGAGCGTTAGCGAGGCCGAAAGGAAGAACCCGGTATTCAAAGTGCCCTAACGGAGTGTTAAACGCCGTCTTCCACTCGTCCCCCTCCCTGATGCGCACGAGATGGTAAGCGTTACGAAGGTCCAACTTAGTGAAAAACCTGGCTCCCTGCAGGATCTCGAAGGCTGAAGACATAAGAGGAAGCGGATAACGATTCTTCACTGTTATGTCATTCAGCCCTCGATAATCTATGCAGGGGCGCAGAGACCCGTCCTTCTTCTTGACAAAAAAAAACCCCGCTCCGGCGGGAGAGGAGGAGGGGACTATGGTACCGGCGTCAAGAGCTACAGACAAATAATCTTCGAGAGCCTTACGTTCGGGAGCCGACAGAGAGTATAGTCTACCCCGGGGGGGGGTGGTTCCCGGAAGGAGATCAATACTACAATCATACGACCGGTGTGGAGGAAGAGAGGTGGCCCTGGACCGACTGAACACCGTGCGCAGATCGTGATATTCCTCCGGCACCCCTGTCAAATCACCAGGCTCCTCCTGTGAAGAAGAGACAGAGGAAACAGGAGGGATAGCAGACATTAAACATTTCACATGACAAGAGACGTTCCAGGAGAGGATAGAATTACTAGACCAATTAATGGAAGGATTATGACAAACTAGCCAGGGATGGCCCAAAACAACAGGTGTAAAAGGTGAACGAAAAATTAAAAAAGAAATGGTTTCACTATGATTACCAGAAACAGTGAGGGTTAAAGGTAGCGTCTCACGCTGAATCCTGGGGAGAGGACTACCATCCAGGGCGAACAAGGCCGTGGGCTCCTTTAACTGTCTGAGAGGAATGTCATGTTCCCGAGCCCAGGTCTCGTCCATAAAACAGCCCTCCGCCCCAGAGTCTATTAAGGCACTGCAGGAAGCAGACGAACCGGTCCAGCGTAGATGGACCGACAAGGTAGTGCAGGATCTTGAAGGAGAGACAGGAGTAGTAGCGCTCACCAGTAGCCCTCCGCTTACTGACGAGCTCTGGCCTTTTACTGGACATGAAGTGACAAAATGACCAGCGGAACCGCAATAGAGACAGAGGCGGTTGGTGATTCTCCGTTCCCTCTCCTTAGTCGAGATGCGGATACCTCCCAGCTGCATGGGCTCAGCACCCGAGCCAGCAGAGGAAGATGGTAGTGATGCGGAGAGGGGGGCGACGGAGAGCGCGAGCTCCTTTCCACGAGCTCGGTGACGAAGATCAACCCGTCGCTCAATGCGAATAGCGAGTTCAATCAAGGAATCCACGCTGGAAGGAACCTCCCGGGAGAGAATCTCATCCTTTACCTCTGCGCGGAGACCCTCCAGAAGACGAGCGAGCAAGGCCGGCTCGTTCCAGCCACAGGAGACAGCAAGAGTGCGAAACTCAATAGAGTAGTCTGTTATGGATCGATTGCCTTGACATAGGGAAGACAGGGCCCTGGAAGCCTCCTCCCCAAAAACAGATCGATCAAAAACCCGTATCATCTCCTCCTTAAAGTCCTGATACTGGTTAGTACACTCAGCCCTTGCCTCCCAGATTGCCGTGCCCCACTCACGAGCCCGTCCAATAAGGAGAGATATGACGTAGGCGACACGAGCAGTGCTCCTGGAGTAAGTGTTGGGCTGGAGAGAAAACACAATATCACACTGGGTGAGGAACGAGCGGCATTCAGTGGGCTCCCCAGAGTAACACGGCGGGTTATTGATTCTGGGCTCCGGAGATTCGAAAGCCCTGGAAGTGGCCGGTGGATCGAGGCGGAGATGGTGAACCTGTTCTGTGAGGTTGGAGACTTGGGTGGACAGGGTCTCAACGGCATGTCGAGCAGCAGACACTTCCTGCTCGTGTCTGCCTAGCATCGCTCCCTGGATCCCGACGGCTGAGTGGAGAGGATCCGAAGTCGCTGGGTCCATTCTTGGTCGGATTCTTCTGTTATGGTGAGTGAATGAGGACCCAAAAGCGAACTAACTTAAACAGAGCTTCTTTAATAACCAAACATAGGTAGGCTCAGATAGACCGGCAGATTCCGACAGGACAGGACAAGGTTACAGCAAACATGACGATAGTCTGGCTCAGGCATGAAACACAAACAAGAATCCGACAAGGACAGGAACAGAAACAGAGAGAGATATAGGGACCTAATCAGAGGGAAAAAAGGAACAGGTGGGAAACGGGGTGAATGGGTAGTTAGAGGAGACAAGGAACAGCTGGGAGAAAGCGGGGGAGAAAAGGTAACCTAACAACGACCAGCAGAGGGAGACAGGGTGAAGGGAAAGGACAGAGACAAGACACAACATGACAAGAACACCCGACTCTGATCATTTTACTCGCCTTAGCAGAGCTGGTTAGGCTATTTTCATGTTATCTAAAGTGTTGGTGACTGTAACTATGCTGCTGGCAACAATTTAATTACGTTTTTTTGCAGACGTTTATTGACACCGGACATATTCAACGGGTGTTCGTAAATTAATCAGTTATTCTATGCTCCCTGGCACACTCAGATGAGAGTGCTCTGAAATCGTAGTAGAATTTACGAATGGACCTGAAATGGTTACTTGCATGGTGGAGTATTTTGTTAAGACATGTAGCAAGCTAGCTAGCAAGGTAAACAATGAACCATAATCCCAACTACATAATCCCAACTACCAACCAGGTTCAACGTTAGCTAGCTAAGATTAGGCTATAGCTAGCTAAGCAAATGGCTCTGAGATATGAATAATAAGGCCATACACGTAACATTAGCTAGCTAGCTAGGTAAACAATTAACCATAATCACAACTCATGACATTACTACCCTGCATGAATCTACAGGTTCAGTGTTAGCTAGCTAACATTAGGCTATAGCTAGCTAAGCAAATGGCTCTGAGATACGAATAAGGTCAAACATGTAACGTTAGCTAGCGAGCCAGCCAGCTAATGTTAGCTAGCTAGCTAGGTAAACAATGAACCATAATCACTACTCATGACGTTACCACCCTGCATGACTCTGCAGGTAGCTAACCAACCAAGTTCAAAGTTAGCTATCCAAGCAATTTGGCTCTTTCTGTCAAAATTAGAAACATGTAATATCTGAAAATATAGCTAGCTAGACTACCTTACCCATATACATCATTCATGGTTGAACGCGTCTTCTATCGGATGCCATGGTTGCCCTTAGTTTGAAGATGTAATCCGGAGACAGATATTTTCTCCATCACTTTAGCTATCATACTCGAATTCCACTGAATTTAAAACTCAGTGCTCCAGAAAGTGGAGAACAACACTTTTGCAGTTTTAATACCCAATACATTTTTTTTTTAAAAAGCTGTGTTAGACAGGATTACCTGGACATACTGACCAGCTCAAATACACAGAAGTGTGCTAAATGGCACACCAATCCAAACTTATTTCTCTGTATGTCCAGCCCACTCATTATTTTTATTTATTTATTTTTATTTTACCTTTATTTAACCAGGTAGGCAAGTTGAGAACAAGTTCTCATTTACAATTGCGACCTGGCCAAGATAAAGCAAAGCAGTTTGACAGATACAACAACACAGAGTTACACATGGAGTAAAACAAACATACAGTCAATAATAAAGTATAAACAAGTCTATATACAATGTGAGCAAATGAGGTGAGAAGGGAGGTAAAGGCAAAAAAAGGCCTTGGTGGCAAGGTAAATACAATATAGCAAGTAAAACACTGGAATGGTAGTTTTGCAATGGAAGAATGTGCAAAGTAGAAATAAAAATAATGGGGTGCAAAGGAGCAAAATAAATAAATAAATTAAATACAGTTGGGAAAGAGGTAGTTGATAGGGCTAAATTATAGGTGGGCTATGTACAGGTGCAGTAATCTGTGAGCTGCTCTGACAGTTGGTGCTTAAAGCTAGTGAGGGAGATAAGTGTTTCCAGTTTCAGAGATGTTTGTAGTTCATTCCAGTCATTGGCAGCAGAGAACTGGAAAGAGAGACGGCCAAAGAAAGAATTGGTTTTGGGGGTGACCAGAGAGATATACCTGCTGGAGCGTGTGCTACAGGTGGGAGATGCTATGGTGACCAGCGAGCTGAGATAAGGGGGGACTTTACCTAGCAGGGTCTTGTAGATGACATGGAGCCAGTGGGTTTGGCGACGAGTATGAAGCGAGGGCCAGCCAACGAGAGCGTACAGGTCGCAATGGTGGGTAGTATATGGGGCTTTGGTGACAAAACAGATTGCACTGTGATAGACTGCATCCAATTTGTTGAGTAGGGTATTGGAGGCTATTTTGTAAATTACATCGCCAAAGTCGAGGATTGGTAGGATGGTCAGTTTTACAAGGGTATGTTTGGCAGCATGAGTGAAGGATGCTTTGTTGCGAAATAGGAAGCCAATTCTAGATTTAACTTTGGATTGGAGATGTTTGATATGGGTCTGGAAGGAGAGTTTACAGTCTAACCAGACACCTAAGTATTTGTTTTTGTCCACGTATTCTAAGTCAGAGCCGTCCAGAGTAGTGATGTTGGACAGGCGGGTAGGTGCAGGTAGTGATCGGTTGAAGAGCATGCATTTAGTTTTACTTGTATTTAAGAGCAATTGGAGGCCACGGAAGGAGAGTTGTATGGCATTGAAGCTTGCCTGGAGGGTTGTTAACACAGTGTCCAAAGAAGGGCCGGAAGTATACAGAATGGTGTCGTCTGCGTAGAGGTGGATCAGAGACTCACCAGCAGCAAGAGCGACCTCATTGATGTATACAGAGAAGAGAGTCGGTCCAAGAATTGAACCCTGTGGCACCCCCATAGAGACTGCCAGAGGTCCGGACAACAGACCCTCAGATTTGACACACTGAACTCTATCAGAGAAGTAGTTGGTGAACCAGGCGAGGCAATCATTTGAGAAACCAAGGCTGTTGAGTCTGCCGATGAGGATGTGGTGATTGACAGAGTCGAAAGCCTTGGCCAGATCAATGAATACGGCTGCACAGTAATGTTTCTTATCGATGGCGGTTAAGATATCGTTTAGGACCTTGAGCGTGGCTGAGGTGCACCCATGACCAGCTCTGAAACCAGATTGCATAGCAGAGAAGGTATGGTGAGATTCAAAATGGTCGGTAATCTGTTTGTTGACTTGGCTTTCGAAGACCTTAGAAAGGCATGGTAGGATAGATATAGGTCTGTAGCAGTTTGGGTCAAGAGGGGGATGACCGCAGCTGCTTTCCAATCTTTGGGAATCTCAGACGACACGAAAGAGAGGTTGAACAGGCTAGTAATAGGGGTGGCAACAATTTCGGCAGATAATTTTAGAAAGAAAGGGTCCAGATTGTCTAGCCCGGCTGATTTGTAGGGGTCCAGATTTTGCAGCTCTTTCAGAACATCAGCTGAATGGATTTGGGAGAAGGAGAAATGGGGAAGGCTTGGGCGAGTTGCTGTTGGGGGTGCAGTGCTGTTGACAGGGGTAGGAGTAGCCAGGTGGAAAGCATGGCCAGCAGTAGAAAAATGCTTATTGAAATGTTCAATTATGGTGGATTTATCAGTGGTGACAGTGTTTCCTATCTTCAGTGCAGTGGGCAGCTGGGAGGAGGTGTTCTTATTCTCCATGGACTTTACAGTGTCCCAGAACTTTTTTGAGTTAGTGTTGCAAGAAGCAAATTTCTGCTTGAAAAAGCTAGCCTTGGCTTTTCTAACTGCCTGTGTATAATGGTTTCTAGCTTCCCTGAACAGCTGCATATCACGGGGGCTGTTCGATGCTAATGCAGAACGCCATAGGACATTTTTGTGTTGATTAAGGGCAGTCAGGTCTGGGGAGAACCAAGGGCTATATCTGTTCCTGGTTCTAAATTTCTTGAATGGGGCATGTTTATTTAAGATGGTTAGGAAGGCATTTTTAAAAAATATCCAGGCATCCTCTACTGACGGGATGAGGTCAATATCCTTCCAGGATACCCCGGCCAGGTCGATTAGAAAGGCCTGCTCGCTGAAGTGTTTCAGGGAGCGTTTTACAGTGATGAGAGGAGGTCGTTTGACCGCTGACCCATTACGGATGCAGGCAATGAGGCAGTGATCGCTGAGATCTTGGTTGAAGACAGCAGAGGTGTATTTAGAGGGGAAGTTGGTTAGGATGATATCTATGAGGGTGCCCGTGTTTAAGGCTTTGGGGAGGTACCTGGTAGGTTCATTGATAATTTGTGTGAGATTGAGGGCATCAAGTTTAGATTGTAGGATGGCTGGGGTGTTAAGCATGTTCCAGTTTAGGTCGCCTAGCAGCACGAGCTCTGAAGATAGATGGGGGGCAATCAGTTCACATATGGTGTCCAGAGCACAGCTGGGGGCAGAGGGTGGTCTATAGCAGGCGGCAACGGTGAGAGACTTGTTTTTAGAGAAGTGGATTTTTAAAAGTAGAAGTTCAAATTGTTTGGGTACAGACCTGGATAATAGGACAGAACTCTGCAGGCTATCTTTGCAGTAGATTGCAACACCGCCCCCTTTGGCAGTTCTATCTTGTCTGAAAATGTTGTAGTTTGGAATTAAAATGTCTGAATTTTTGGTGGTCTTCCTAAGCCAGGATTCAGACACAGCTAGAACATCCGGGTTGGCAGAGTGTGCTAAAGCAGTGAATAGAACAAACTTAGGGAGGAGGCTTCTAATGTTAACATGCATGAAACCAAGGCTATTACGGTTACAGAAGTCGTCAAAAGAGAGCGCCTGGGGAATAGGAGTGGAGCTAGGCACTGCAGGGCCTGGATTCACCTCTACATCGCCAGAGGAACATAGGAGGAGTAGAATAAGGGTGCGACTAAAAGCAATAAGAATTGGTCGTCTAGAACGTCTGGAACAGAGAGTAAAAGGAGGTTTCTGGGGGCGATAAAATAGCATCAAGGTATAATGTACAGACAAAGGTAAGGTAGGATGTGAATACAGTGGAGGTAAACCTAGGTATTGAGTGATGAAGAGAGAGATATTGTCTCTAGAAACATCATTGAAACCAGGAGATGTCATTGCATGTGTGGGTGGTGGAACTAATAGGTTGGATAAGGTATAGTGAGCAGGACTAGAGGCTCTACAGTGAAATAAGCCAATAAACACTAACCAGAACAGCAATGGACAAGACATATTGACATTAAGGAGAGGCATGCTTAGTCGAGTGATCAAAAGGGTCCAGTGAGTGGAGAGGTTGGTTTAGGGTCACGGCGATTTAGACAGCTAGCCAGGCCAACCGGTAGCAAGCTAGCATAGGATGGAGGTCTGTTGTTAGCCACCTCTTGCGTTCGGTCAGTAGATTAGTAGGGTTCCGTGTGGTAGAGGGGATTAATCCAAATCACACAACAACAACAAAAATAAGAACAATAGATATAGTTATAGAGGCCCGAGAAGAAAACATAATAAAAATAAATAAATTGTCCGATTGTCTATTCAGATAGCAGCCGGTAAGACAGCTAACGGTTAGCGGGCCGCAGATGGGCGTTCAGGTAACGTCGCGACAGAGGAGCCAGCCGGATCTCATTCAGGTAGATAACGTCGGCAGTCCGGTTGTGAAGGCCCGGTGGGGCTCCGCGTAGGCAGTGAAACGGGTCCGGATAGGTGACTGCAGCCCAGGAGTGAATGATGGAACTCAGGAGTGATTGACGGAGCTGGCTAGCACCGGAACAATCGATGTTTGCTCCGGAATCGACGAAAGCCGACTGTCACACGGATAGCAGCTAGCTAGCTGTGAGATCCGGGTATGAATGTCCAGAGAGCAGTTGAAATCCAGGGACATGGAGAGAAAAATTGGTCCGGTATGTTCCGTTCCGAGCCGCGCTGCGCCGTACAAAACTGGCGATAGATTTTCGATAGATTTTCGAGCTAAAGGACAGCCGATGACCACAAACCGTGGTTAGCTTCTGATTAGATTCTGGATTAGCTTCTGGGCTAGCTCCTGGCTAGCTTCTGGCTAGTTTCTGGCCAGCCTCCTGGAGTTTCTGGCTAGCTTCCTGAAGGATTGCAGATCTGAGGTAAATAATACTTTTTTATAAATATAAATTGGTGAGGCTGGTTGCAGGAGAGTGTTTAGAAGATGAGTTGATGGAAAATAAAAATAAAATGTATATGAAAAAAGTTGTAAATATATATATATACAGGACACGACAAGACGAGGACAAAAGACGTCTGAACTGCTATGCGATCTTGGATTATCTCTGCCAATCATGGCTAGCGTGAAGGTTGCTCACTTTTTCATTGGCTAAACTAACTAGGCTCGTAATTTATCAATTGTATTTGTATATACAGATTGCATGCAAGTTTGTTATTAACTTCTCTAGGGTATGTGGGACGCTAGTGTCCCATCTGGCCAACATCCAGTGAGGTTGCAGAGCGCCAAATTCAATTACAGAAATGCTCATTATAAAAATTCAGAAAACAAAACATATTTTACATCGTTTTAAAGATTAACTTCTTGTTAAACCAACCACAGTATCATATTTATAAAATGCTTTTCGGCGAAAGCATACCTTGCCCAGAACATACCTAGCCCAGAACATAGCCCAGTTGACAAATTATTACAAACAGTAACCAGCCAAGCAGAAGCGTTACAAAACTCAGAAGTACAGATCAAATTAATCCCTTACCTTTGATGATCTTCATATGGTGGCAATCAGAAGACATTCATTTACTCAATAAATGTTCCTTTTGTTCGATGAAGTCTCTTTATATCCAAAAACCTACGTTTTGTTAGCGCGTTTTCTTCAGTAATCCACAGGCTCAAACTCAAAACAATCAGACAAAAAAATCCAAATTGTATTCGTAAAGTTCATAGAAACATGTCAAACGATGTTTATATTCAAGCCTCAGGTAATTTTTTAGCCTAAATTAGCTATAATATTTCAACCGGACAACAACGCCGTCAATATAAAAGATAAACAAGAAATGCACATGCGCCTGAAAAAACTCTGCGTCATGTTACGGTCCACTTGTTCAGACTGGTCTTACTCCCTCATTTATAAGAATACAAGCCTGAAACGATTTCTAAAGACTGTTGACATCTAGTGGAAGGCATGGGAACTGCAAATGGAGTCCTAAGTCAATGGATACTGTAATGGCATTGAATAGAAAACTACAAAATAAAAAAAAAGGTGTTCGCCTGTTAAATCAGTTCTGTTATACTCACAGACACTATTTTAACAGTTTTGGAAACTTTAGAGTGTTTTCTACCCAAATCTACCAGTTATATGCATATCATATCTTCTGGACCCGAGTAGCAAGCCGTTTAATTTGGGCATGCTTTTCATCCAAAATTCCGAATGCTGCTAACCCTAGAGAGGTTAACTTCTTATTAATCCAGCCACTTTGTCAGATTTCAAAAAGGCTTTAAGGCAAAAGCACCCCATGTGATTATCTGAGGACAGCGGGGAATGGACCCCTAATGAACCAGAAGAATTACAATTGGGTTTCACCAGCTTCACTGCTGAACCCCTAATAATGACTGAGGAAAAAATACAATAGGGTTTCACCAGTTTCACTGCTTGAACCCTAAATACACAATGTTGGATTTGGACTAACAAGGTTTAATACAGCTTTGCTTAAGTTGCATTCTTCTAGAATCATATTGTAGATTTTTTATAATATTTTGAATTAATATTGAAACGCAGGAATAGTCTCAAATCGAGCATATGCAATTTGCAATGTGTTTTATTATTTTTCTCAACAGCATGCATCTTACCGCTGTCAGACTATGCCGTGCGTGCATCTCGGTAGATGGGCCAGACATCTGGTCCGACCTGGGGTTGGGAAATTGGGACATAACTTTTTTAGAGCTATTTGGGTCTTAGAAGGCATTTGTCAGCGGTTGAAGTAGTTGCTTCGACATTGGGACATGTCTTTCTCTGCTTCTTGTCATCTTTTAAAAATGTCAAAATCCTCTTCTACTCTACCAACCAAATGAAAACATCTGGGGCTAGTTTCACCATTTGTGCGTAAAAAAGTTGGTCTTAAATGCTAGGTCAGACGAAGCTAAGTCCGACTTTGGGATCAGAATTTACACCTGTTGCACCAACCTCAAAAAATGCTTGTCGTAGCTAAATCCAGTATAAGAAATGCTTTCATGAGATTTGATGCTTCATAATGATGGTTGCTCGGCAGCACCTATTACTAAGCTGTTACCATTCTGAGGCATGTCGCTACGACAATCACCTCGCAAACCCCACCACTATGCATGCATGTTTTCTTAACCACAACTGGATGGATCAATCAATAATTACTGTGGGAATGAATATCACAGAATTACGAAAATATTGGAATAAAGTAGTCTAATGCCATTGAAGGAATGTATCATACATATTGTTGCTTACTGAAACTCCCAAAGTCATCCAAACATTTTAAATAATTTAATGTGCGGTCAACAATAATTTCAGCACTGTTAAGATTGGGAAAGATAAATCAATCTATATGATATTTGGCTACAATTAGGCTGGTAAAACATCAGACAAATTGAGGTGAATGTTCACAATGATAATCTTTAGTCTAGTTTGCTCATATAACAGTGTTATAAGAACATTTTCCTAGCATGTTAGCTAGCTATGTAGCCTACGCTAGCCTTGTAAAACAGGTTTTGCTCTTCACTCTTGTAGTATCCTGACCAAAATCCCTTGACTTTTCTGAAAATCAATCAATGTGATTTTGTTTCACTGAATCGCTGTCTGTATGTTTGGTTATTTGATCTCTGTCTGGGCAAATAAGTGGAAGTGGCAGCTCATCTATTCGTTTGCTAACATCTGATCAGAAACATTTAGCATGCTATGTAACTTAAATCAAGTGTATTATTTTGCAATTGGCAACTCAAAAAGCCCACTGAGGTCATGAAATATGAACACCAGACTCATCCTTTTGAAAATATAAATTGATATGATTTTCTGTGCATATCATGAAAGAATATAGTCCCAATTTAACACCCTACATCTGCTTGTTTGTTTCAATATCTGGGGTTTTGCGTGTGCATTCATTGATTGATTGATCTTATGCCACACAAAGATAAATAACATACATATTTCTAAACCAATCCAATCTGTTAGTAGTTGTACTTATTGCAGCCGTTACTGAGATGGTTTAGGTAGTCTGATTTATCAACCTTCCCTACCTTGACAGTTATTCTGAATCCAGGTTGCGGATGACTTAGTTCCAATTGTTGGATATCATCACTCTGGCTGGATTTCAATAGGAATTACACATCAATTTGCAAGCCAGCATAATGTCACTTACATGCCTGATGTGGCCTGCGAACTATGAGTTTCAGACCACTGTATTAGGGTAAAACTAGGCTGTCACAGTAAGTTATTTTGATATATGTGATGTATTGTCATAAAGTGTTACATTTTAATGATAACATATTCACTTAGGCACTCATTTGGTGAAGACCACAGGACTGAAAGCAATCAAATGTCACAAAAAAAACCCTCATGGGTGGTACAGTTACTCTACAATTGACTCAAAAGACACATTGGGAGATATACAAATACAGATTTACACCCTTCATAGAGGGTTCTATGAAGAACCTTTAGAACACTGCAGACACTAGGTACTCCACAGAATGAGTTTGACAACCTTGCTTTAGAGAATGAAAGGGTTATTGGTAGAACCCTTTGCAGAGGGTTCAAGGAAGACCCAGGAAGAGCCATTTACAGAGGGTTCTATGAAGAACCCTTCAAACGGTTCTACCTAGTACCAAAAAGGTTTTCCCTATGGGGACAAACTGAAGAAACCTATATGTTTCTGTTTAGGAAATATTTTTATATTAATTACCAGTTTTGAGCAGTTCAGTGACAGTTCAAATTACAATAAAACAATATCAAAAGCTATGTGAATATTGTATTGTGAAAAGCAGATACTAAGATTGAATATGCATGCAAATTGAAAGAGCGATCCTATACCGATTTTTTTCAATTTTATTTTCTACTTTTTAAATACATTCCAACATATGTGACCCACGACTTGGATTTGGTCCAACATTTGAAATGATGTGTTTTACATTAGATAAAAGTAGAGGTTCTGAGCTAGAAAATGGTATATTATACACTGCAGTTGAGGAACAATGAGAAAGTAATTCTGCTTTGGAAGTTGATAAATTTGTAACCCCACTTTTGAGAAGATGGCTTGTGAATGTTTTGGTAAGCCTACTGGAGAGCTCTTCCTTGTCTACACCCACTCAACATCGTTCACACCCGCTTAAACCTCTTGATACTACCCATCCCGGGTCCGGGAGCTAATCATCAACTTACACTAATTAGCATAACGCAACGGACATAAATATTACTAGAAAATATTCCCATTCATGAAATCACAAGTGATATATATTGAAACACAGCTTAGCCTTTTGTTAATCACCTTGTCATCGCAGATTTTGAAAATATGCTTTACAGCCAAAGCAAGACAAGCATTTGTGTATGTTTATCGATAGCCTAGCATAGCATTATGACTAGCTAGCAGCAGGCAACCTGGTCACGAAAATCAGAAAATAAATCAAATTAAATCGTTTACCTTTGATGAGCTTCGGATGTTTTCACTCACGAGACTCCCAGTTAGATAGCAAATGTTCCTTTTTTCCAAAAATATTATTTTTGTAGGCGAAATAGCTCCGTTTGTTCTTCACGTTTGGCTGAGAAATTGACCGGAAATTGAGGTCACTACAACACCGAAAAATGTTGCAAATTAGCTCCATAATATCGACAGAAACATGGAAAATGTTGTTTAAATCAACCCTCAAGGTGTTTTTCAAATATCTATTTGATAATATATCAACCGGGACTGGTGGCTTCTTAGTAGGATAGAGAGAAACAATGGCCGCATTTGTCCTTTACACACAAAACACTCTGAGAGACTTCAGCTGACTACTGACGCAATGTTGACGTTCAGGCTCATTTTTCAAAATAAAAGCCTGAAACTATGTATTGTGACACTAGACACATTAGGGAAGCCATAGAAAAGGAATCGGGTTGATATCTCATTCACTTCTCAATAGGGACGTATAGGAACGCAGAGCTTTCTAAATAAGAGTCCCTTCCTGATTGGATTTTTCTCAGGCTTTCGCCTGTAATATCAGTTCTATTATACTCAGACAATATTTTTACAGTTTTGTAAACTTTAGGGTGTTTTCCATCCTAAGCTGTCAATTATATGCATATTCTAGCATCTTGTCCTGAAAAAAATAGCTGTTTACTTTGGGGATGTTATTTTTCCAAAAATGAAAATAGTGCCCCCTAGATTCAAGAGGTTAAGCCTTAGCCCCAGCCATCTCTTTAATGATTCAAAGTGTAGTAAACAACCAAATATTTCAAGACTAAAAGTGGTGAAAGTAGTAGCAAAAAAATATATCCTAATCTAATTTTGGTGCGGGTCAGGTTGTTCTTCCCATTACCGTCTCTGGAAAATATACACACAATATCAAATAGAATCATGTGCATTTGTCACATGCACAGAACACTGAAGGTGTAATGTTAGGTAGAATGTTTTCCTACTGAGCTTTGGCAATAGCGCTATTAACTTCAGGGCAGCAATGTTGAGAGCAGTAACAAAACATTTTCAGTTCTTTGTGATATCTTTCAAAAAAGCTGCGTTAGACAGGATTACCCACGCACACTTAGCAGCTCATGTTATAGACAGACGCATGCTACATATCAGACCAATCTGAACTCATCTCTCGGCATGTCCAGCCAATCCATTATCTCAGCCAATCATGGCTAGCGGGAAGGTTCTGTATTTTTCCGTAGCTATACCAGATAGGCTCCTTATTTAATGATTGTATAAATATTTACAGATGGCATACAAGTTGTTATTAAGGCACATGAATGTTCATACGTTCCAGAAGGCATTTCTACAAAAAACATTATTTTGGTCAAATAAAATAAAAACTTTCAAATTCCTATCCTGTAAAGTAGTGGCGTGCGACATATGCTTAGTGTCTTGAAACGGGTCACATATATTTCGGAATGTATTTATGAATGTATATGACAATATATTTTAAATGCATCAGAATATGTATTTAATGTATTTCAAAATACATTCTGAAATACATTATTGATGTCACGTTCTGACCCTAGTTCTTGTGTTATTTGTTTGTTTTAGTTGGTCAGGACGTGAGTTGGGTGGGCATTCTATGTTTTGTGTTTCTAGGTTGGTTTTCTGTGTTCAGCCTAGTATGGTTCTCAATCAGAGGCAGGTGTCGTTAGTTGTCTCTGATTGAGAATCACACTTAGGTAGCTTGGGTTTCACTGTTGTTTTGTGGGTGATTGTATCCGTGTCTGTGTTTATTCGCCACACGGTACTGTTTCGGTTTGTTCACGTTTATTGTTTTTGTATTCATAGTGTTCAGTTTATGTTTTTTAAATAGCCCTTACACAGCCTAGAGGTGTGTTTTGGGTCATTGTCCTGTTGAAAAACAAACGATAGTCCCACTAAGCGCAAACCAGATGGGATGGCGTTTCACTGCTGTATGCTGTGGTAGCCATGCTGGTTAAGTGTGCCTTGAATTCTAAATAATAAAGCACCCCCACACCATCACACCTCCTCCTCCATGCTTCATGGTGGGAACCACACATGCGAATATCATCCGTTCACCTACTCCGCATCTCACAAAGACACGCCGGTTGGAACCAAAAATCTAAATTTGGACTCATCAGACCAAAGACAAATTTCCACCGGTCTCATGTCCATTGCTCATGTTTCTTGGCCCAAGCAAGTCTCTTCTTCATATTGGTGTCCTTTAGTAGTGGTTTCTTTGCAGCAATTCGACCAAGAAGACCTGATTCACGCAGTCTCCTCTGAACAGTTGATGTTGAGATGTGTCTGTTACATGAACTCAATGAAGCATTTATTTTGGCTTCAATTTCTGAGGCTGGTAACTCTAATGAACTTATCCTCTGCAGCAAAGGTAACTCTGGGTCTTCCTTTCCTGTGGTGGTCCTCATGAGAGCCAGTTTCATCAAAGCAGTTGATTGTTTTTGAGACAGCACTTGAAGAAACTTTAAAAGTTCTTGAAATGTTCCAGATTGACTGACCTTCATGTCTTATAGTAATGATGGACTGTCCTGCTCGGGAGAGGCGAAGTTCGGGTCATGTGTCCTCCGAAACATGACCCGCCAAGCTGCGCTTCTTAACACCCGCTCGCTTAATTAGTCGCTAGAGCACAATGAGCCAAGATGACACTGGGCCAATTGTTCGTCGCCATATGGAACTCCCGGTCTCCTGGGATCAAACCCCAGGCTGTGGTGTTGCCGCAAAACTACGATGCAGTGCTTTAGACCGCTGCGCCACTCGGGAGGCCTTGGCCTTAAAATGTATTTTGAAATAAATACAACTAGCTAGCTACTGTTTGTGTAAAACAGCTACATTTCAGTTGTGTCGCCTAGTCCTTCGCTAATATTAGCTAGCTAGCTATGTTGCTAAAGGCAGACTGTCCCACAAAAGGTGCCTCATTTGCACTGAGATGTCACTTGATATCCAACGATTATCAACACAAATTCAATTCTACATTTTAACTACATTCATATCTTACTACTTATTTACCTTGGTTCTCCTTGGTCAACATTGACTGTCACTGCACTTTTGTCCTCGATGTCGCTCAATAACATGTGAACCAGTGTCAACCACGTCTTTTTTTTGCTGAGTAACATTACTACAAATTCCTACACGTGGGTATTTAATGACAATTTCAACAGCTGGATACAAATTTAAACTTTTAAAGTGCGCACCCAAATCCAATACTGTTTTTACCTCGACACAAGGATTTTGATGGCTCGTGTGCTAAGTGATATTATCAGCAAAAAAAATAAATGTTGTCAAATACCTCCAGAAGAAAGTCATGCTCAAGAAATCTGTGAGGTGTCCTATCTGTGGCCACAAGCAGAAAATGATGCGTGCGAAATGGAGACATATAGTAAGTTAACGTTACAACCAGTATTTATTGCCCTAGATAACTTTGAGAAAGCTTGAAATGAGGAGTACTATAAGAAATGTTTAAATATGTGATTGCACAGTGAATCTAACATTCATCTTGGTATGCTGGTATGTAGCCTAGTTAGCTAGTCTCATAGGTTTAATGCGTGTACATTACTGGCGCCGAGCTGACAATTGACTCATATGGCATTTCACCAGCCGGAAAACATTTTAAAAAATGGAGAAGAATCCAAGCTTTCCAGTGGCCAGTGTACTTCATAATTGTGTCTGTGCTGCTTGAGAATTTTGATTTCCGGTCTTTCTACAAGGGCTCAAGCTCCTCTGACACTCAGGACTGCAAGCCGGTGTAGAGCGAGTGAAGACCTTAGGACACGCATACCCTTCTGGTCTACCTTTGGCCTGCAGCCTACCACTCAAGATGTTTCATCTCTGTCTGGAAAGCTGTTGTTCTCCTTTTTCCAACAATGTGGATGTATTCCTACTGCTACTGTTAATTGATAAGCATAGTAGAATGGAATGTAATAGAATTACTTAGCTTACGTTCCAGTTCAATTATCACTTAGTGTTATCATGCACCTGTGTCTGAGTTAAATGTGCATGTTTGCTTGCAGGATTTGTAGAAGCAAGGAGGCATCATCAGACTCCTACTGCTCCATCCAGAAGGATTCAATGTTTAGCCATTCTCTCGTTCCACTTACGAACTGCGTAACATTTCTTTATCGGTAGGTTAATGAATTTGACAAACTAAGAGAGTTTTGGATAATTATATTTTTGGAAAGTGGTTCACAGTCACAGCATTATCCAAAAGGGCTTTCTAAAATCCCTAACACTTTTTTTGTTATGTTTTTACACTGGGATGACATCATGTTCCATTGATGATTAAAAAATAGCTGGGCTAGTGGTAGACCTGCCAAGGTCAGAAAATACATCATTTTGACCGCGTTTTGACCACTGTTTGTAAATAGCTGTTACCCATAGAAAGTCTATGCTCTTTCAACACCCTATAAAATTAAGCATAACAACCATACACAAGGTACTGGTGAGTGTGGGGCTCTCTGCTAAGTAATTACATTTTAGTTAGTGTTCCATGGCATTGGCTTGTACAGAAGTGGAACAAAGTATAGCGAGTAGGTCTCTACATGCTGAAGAGAATGTGGTTTAAGGTCAAGTTAAGGTTGTGTTTCCAACCTAAGGTTGTGTTTCCAAGAGTCTTGGACCAATCGTGGGTTTCATTTATGAAAAAAAGTTTTGGGTTTCTACTGTCATGAGCTATTGATCTGATTTGGTCATTTTTTTGTGGCAATACTTGAGGGCTACACTTGAGGCATGTTGATATGATAGAGGATGCCATTGCACGGAGCTCAAAGAACCTGACAAGAATGACGAAACGCCTGAGAAAGGTGAGAGGTGCAATATCATTGTTACCGTTGTCGATCAACACAGAATTATAAGCAATGTTAACTCTGGAAAAAACACCAGTTTAGTTTACCTATATTCACTCTGAGAAAATGTTTGCTCACTTAAAAACTGTATGTAAAAAGGGTGTTTTTAATCATCAGGCTTTTGGTATATTTCATGTGTTATTTACTGGACAGCTTAAAGGGGCAGTTCAAGATTTTACACAATTAGCTTGCTTTCCAACCATCCCAACCAGTGTTCCCCACAGGAATTTAGGTTACTTGTCATGGTTGCAGGCCGGCAAGGGCAGCATGGCACGACTGGGGAGGCTTGCACCACTGCTGCTGCTCTAATTTGTTATTCTTGTGAGCCTACACTATTCAGTCAAGTAAAGTAAAAGCTGTTATGTTTTGAGTGTTTTGAGTACAATTGTGTTTTGAGTACAATTGTGTTTTGAGTACTGTTTTTAGAGCTGCAACTAACACCTATTTTGATAATCAATCTGTCAATTGTTACTTTGTTTACTCAATTTGTTTGAATTTTAAAAAGCCTGTTTTGCAGACTGAATATAGGCTGAAGTGCAAATGGCAATAACAGACACACTCAAACTGAGTCATTTTGTTAAGACTTCCATTAAAGTCAAATGAGACAGGAACAGTGTATCCTCAATACTTTTTTGGACTATCAAGTGAAATTTGATTTTGGTGTCCCTTCTATAGAAGTTGAGGGTCATGCTCCCTGGGACACTCAAGTCTTATATCACTAACATTTGTCTTACCTCTCATTATTGAAGGTCTGCAACAAAGCCCTGAGGAGGTTCAAGAGGAGGAAGGGTTTCCAAATTGGGTCAAGTTATCTAGTAACATTAATTATCTGGGATTGGGAACTGAGAGATCATTTGTTGATATATTTATCTTATGGTAATCAGTTGCCATTTTAAAGTACTCCTCAGTAGATATACTGATATGGAGAAAAAAATAGAGGGCTTGCCCATTTTTTATATACTGAATTATTTGATAAATACATATTTCAGTGCTCTTGGACACATCATCAGTGATGTTTCCTAGGATTATGTTTTGGGTCTTTCAACATTATACGGCTTCACCATCAGATCTTAGCTTGTGTCATAAGTGACATTATGCTAGTTTCCATGGATTTACCTCGCTATTTCAAGGCGTGACTAACCACTGTCATAAAACAACGATATGCACTTGTTCCTATTTTAAGTACAATCCTGGAAGGATGGCGTTAACATGGAGAAGACAGGGTTGGGTGTTTGGGATGATGGAGGTAAAACACAACAGACGCACCCAGTTCTTAAAATGGCGGAATACCGCTCACAGGCAAACTTAATCCCTATCATCAGACAACATGTGCGAAGAGGATCCAACATTCTGAGTGACTGCTGGAGAGCCTATGTCAGGTCTCTGAATAGGCTGGGTTACAATCACCAGACAGTCAACCACACAAACAACTTTGTGGATCCTCACACAGGATGTCACACACAACACATTGAAAGGGTGTTGCAGACAATAAAGGGGCAGGTCTGGAGGCTAAGGGTTTATAATTTAAAGAAGCATCTCCATTTTATTGAGTGGATGTACTAGTTGGGTAAAGAAAATAAGAAAGGAGTACTCTCTCAACACTTCAAAGACATTGGATTAGTATATTGGCATGCACCTAGAGGAAATATTTTGTCAAAACAATTCCAAGCTGTAAGATCAGATATTGTTGTCACATAAGTAGGGTCAATGTTATCTTCCAAATTAGTGTGTTTCATTCTTTTGACAGGGTTATAAGCATGTTTTGTTGCTATCAGTGTTTTTTGGGTCACTGCACGTAAAAATGTTTTTGATATCACATGAAACGTGAGACTATGGATTCCATTGCTTCCTAACATATCACTGATCAACAGTCAAGAAAGTGTATTACGAAACTGCTCCCACTACAAACAGAAACACGTTATAACATAGTAACTACATATTAGTTACATGATTAAATCAAAATGTTTTTCACTTTACATTAAGTTGCTTGTTCCTGTGTAGAAACATTGTAGTTATGATGCTAATCTTTAAAATGACATTGTAATGACACATTTTGATAAACCTGCAAAACATTTAATCATATTGAAAGTACATAGTAATTACTCTTAAAGGTGCTGTAACAAAATGTTTCCTAGATTCAGATGGATTCCCATTGATCACAACTACTAGTACAGGGTGTCTGCCAACATTGTAACATAGTAACTACATAGTAATTGTATGAGTAATTCACAGTACGTTTCAATTTACATTAAATTGCTTGTTCCTGTTAAGAAACATTGTAATTACAATACTTTTCATTATAACTAATAATTGCTGAAATGTTGATATATACCGCAATATACTTAATAACAGTGAAAGTACATAGTAATTACACTTAAAGTTGCTGTAACAACATGCTTCCTAGGTTGAGATAGATTCCATTGATCACAACCTCAAGTACTGTATTTTTCAGATAAGAACAAATTCTTATTTTCAATGACTGCCTAGGAACAGTAGGTTAACTGCCTTGTTCAGGTGCAGAATGACAGATTTTTACCTTGTCAGCTCGGGGATTTGATCTTGCAACCTTTCGGTTACTAGTCCAACGCTCTAAGCACTAGGCTACCTGCCATATTGAGTGTCTGCCATCGTTGTAACAAAGTAACTGCATAGTACTGTAATTACATGAGTAAGTAATTTACATTAAGTTGCTTCTTCCTGTGTAGGAACATTGTAGTTATGATACTTTTATTTATAACAACATTGTATTAACTGACATTTTGATATATCCTGTGAAATATGTAATTGCATGGAAAGCACATTGTAATTACACAGGTGCTGAAACAATGTTCATCCTACATTGACGTGTATTTTCCCAGGGATTGTAATAAAAAGGTTTACCCTACTGTGTTTCACTTTACTTGAAGCTACTTTCTCATGAGTACCTACATTAACATTATACAGCACATTATATTATTTTGAACAACATTTCACTTACATTACACCTTTTAAGACAGAGAAATAAACCAAAATATCCCTTTTCAAAGGCAGGTACATAGTATTTACAAAGGTTATACCATTATGTGTTTCACTTTACATTAAGTTGCTTGCTTCTGGGTAAGTACATTATAGTTGCATGCATATCCATTGTTAATACATTGCTCTTACATTTAATTCAGTACATCCTTTAAGCCAAATAATATGGAAATAAGATAACTGAAGCAGTAGTTAATGATAGGGTGTGCGTCGTTAGTCCTAGCCTAGCTTATTTTGGTGGTAGTGACTTATGTAGTTACATGTAACAAGGTTAAATAATAGGATGCATTGTTAACATGGTGCTATACAGGAGACTGCAAAAGTGTAATTACAAAACATGTTAGTTACATTTGGAATAAGACATGTAAATATATCATGAGTAATTACACATGTGGAATAACCTCCGACAAGCTGATTTGTAATTGCATGTCCTTGTTCCACTAATAACCTATACCGCTTAACCCTTATTACACTACTATGTTATAAATACATATATTACTATTTAGTTACATATTAATTAATGTACACTTAAGGTAAAGCGTTACCAAGTGGGTATATCAGAAGAACTCTTAAATGAAAACCAATCAAACAATGTTTCCATCCAACCATTTTATGTGAGTAAAGTACCTGTTGGATAAAAAAAACGAATGTCAGGCCATGAAACAGAATAATTGTCGATAAACTTTCCAAATGTCGACAAAAATATATATATACTTAGAGGGTGGATCTTTTTTTAGTCTGTGAAACAGATCATATTGCAAATGTCAGTGGAAACACTAGGTTGTGCATTTGTTGATAGAATAACCATCAAGCTTTCAGTCACGCTATGCTATGTTGTGTGGTACTCCCACTACTAATTGGAAAAGCATACAGTTTATTAGGCTACAGACTCAATCATTTATGATGAACTTCACAGGGTGGTGAAAGTGCATGAGAGGAGCATGATGCTCCTTTCCAATAAATATTGAAGGTCTTCATTTTATGCTGGAGCTACAATGATCGGTGCTTGGCTGCCAAATGACAAATAAAAAATGATCTCGCTCTTATCCATCATCTCATCATGTAGCATACCTTGAAGGAGGTGAGAAGCCATAAGTTAACCAAACATCACAAACCCTCTCTAAAGCCGTAAAGTTAAGAATGGACCACTCACTTGCTTCGTGGATGCCTGGGGTATCACTGAACTCCAGTACATAGAGGTGGCGTCCCTCCACACTGCGCCCAATGCTGTAGATCCGTGTGATGTATGGGCACTCGCTCTGCACTACGAACAGGGCCCGCACTAACTCCTCATAGCGGTGGTGCTGGATGTCAGATGCCCAGGCTACGGTCCCATTTAGGCCAATGAGAAGGGCCCCGAGCCAGACAATATTCCACCCCAGCCACATGGTCACTTACTGTAGCAGGGAATTGGAGATGAGTTGAGCTTCCCTTGACTGCCAACCCCTCTCTTCGTCTGACTGCCTTAGAGCCTGTCTCTCACTTATTCTCTCTGTTCCTCTAACTTTGTTTCTCTCTCTCTCTCTCTCATTCTCTCTCTCTCTCTCTCTCTGTTTTCTGCCTCCTCCCACGAGCGCCCTACACCCCCACACTGAAGAGCAAATAAGGACAGCCCCTCTCTCTTTGTCTTGTTCCCTTACTCTCTCAACTGCCTCTTTCCTTTGGTCCCTTGTCAAGTACGTGCTAGTTGCTTCACTGGCATTAAGTGTACATAAGAGGCTGTCTGGTTTTACTATGTCAGTACCCCCCCCCCCCTCTTCTCTTCATTATTCCTCTCTTGCCAAATGTGGGGGTTTAGATTGACAATAACTCCTGGCAGGGGTTTGTTCTCTCTGCCACTGACTGCAGTAAAACTACAAACATATGGAGTAGGAAAGGGAGACAGAGTGTGTGTGTGTGAGAGAGAGAGAATGATACCTAACTCACATATGTTACTTGAAACATTTATTGGGAATTGTTTATATGATCCCCTTTCAAGCAGTCACATTTTTACCACATTCTTGTCAGCATTCACCTTTTATAACGCCATTGCTTTCTGCAACTGAGCAAGAGTAATTCAACTTTGACCCTCTTGTTGCAATCGTTGTCTTGGCAACCTGACATGAGAGCAAGCCCTAAAACAAACAGAAATGGACTGCTTTCATTTCTTAACATTCACAACAGTAAGTTAGCAGCTCGCCATACTAGTAAATTCTTTGTAAATAATTACCTTGTAATGTTCATGTTATGGTGAATAAGAAGTTGGCTACAGTTAAATTCAAACTTTGTCACATATTTTCTGATAGTTATATGAGCTGGTTAGCCAGCTAGATAGCTAACAAGCTAACAATAAACCGAAACATTGTCTAGAGTCTAGAGAAAGTTGCTTTTAGTTGCCTGGGTTGCTAGACTGACATAGTGAAAGCTATCTGCATTTTTGTCCAAATGTAGTTATTGAAATAGAACAAGGCTATGTTCTCTACCTATATAGTACTCTAAATACCCAAATTCATGTTGTTAAGTTCAAAATAATACAAGATAAAAATTGCTGACACCATTTAGAACTTTAAAGCCATTTATCTCAGAATCATCTTTTTGCTGGTAAAACCTCAATATCCTATATTTAGCTTGCGACTCTAAGGTTCTTTGCTGCAAGAAAATCGAGCAAGTAACGTTGATATTTGTACTAGGCTGCTGCGATGTCAGACTGATGTTTTTGTGTTTATACTTTTTCATAATGAGGACGACAAGTTTGGTCATTATTTAATGCGTGCCAAAGACAGTAAGATGTAAGGTCACGTTTATACTGAGGGGTTGGCAGGACTTTTAAAGACATTACCGCGATCATGACTAGGTTGGTCGCAGGAAGTAAAAGTACAGGCTTTGTCGCCGGCAATATCTTTCAGATATAAAGAATAGCCTATTGAAAGTTTGCGAAAAACATCTAGGTGTATGAGAGGGAAAGGGAGAGAGATGAGACACAGGTCATGTGCCCTACTCCCTCTCTTTGTAGGAGGTTGGTCATTCTTCGATTGCATTGGCTATTGGGCATTTTGGAAATAAAATTTAAAAAATCCCCCCCATTTTCTTAAATGGAGTCCACAGATTTTCAAGTATAAAGTCATTAGCCCTTTTAAAAAATAAATATGATTGATAATTTTGCTCACAATGTCATTACCCTTCATGTAAATGTAAAGTCCCCTAAACGTGGTTCTGGTACTGGTTCCGATCGTCATTTTTGCCAATAAATCAATCTGTGGACACGTAGATTGAAATTGCATTGAGCGATAAACCTGGTTCCCACATAGGCTGTGAAATCTGAAACCACGTGAAGCTGGAATGTCCCTCCTACCATTTAATTTGTTTTCCAACTGTCCATCAACTCCTGGCTGAACCTTACTTCACAGCCACTGACAGCAGGAGAGAGTGGTTTAATCACTGTAGCACATTCAGAGATCAATTTATAGACATTCATCTCAAATAATTAATAAATTTGAAACAAAAAACACTTTCTGCTTTTCATAGACGGACAACACTCAAAGGAGATGAAAGGCGAGTTCCTAACGAGTTCAGGAAGCCAAGCGCTCTTTTAGATGTTCACAGTGAAGGGGGCAGAAGTTTTGATCAAGAGAGACCTTTTGAAAATATGCAGTTTCTCTAACAGTAAGCATACAAATGTGTATTTTACAGATATAAGGAAGGTGAAATCTTATAATTACTCATGTTATAATTTGATTAAACTATATTTAGAAAGCATATAAGTAATTTCAAGCCTTATTCATACAGTTTTGTTGAATAGGAAATAAATCCTATAAAATATTTCATATTTTCATATTTTTATAATATTTGTACTGTTTAATTGAGCTTGTGTCCTCAAAAGAGACTACACCTCAGCAATTTATAGCTTTTTACCAGAACGGGGAGATTTGAACCTTTTTTGGAGTATACCTCATTACTAGATATTGTTTATTGCTCTCTCATGATAGATAATTACTTAGATACAGAGATACATTTTCAATTACATTTAGTTACTTTTAACTTTTCTTTCAATGACAATGACACATGGATTTAGATTTACCAAATTATTAACGCAATCCCAAAATTTGTGACATACTAAAAGGATGTGATTACTCTAAAAACATATTCAATAAAGACCGCTCCCCAATAACTGTTTGCCCTGGAGGGTATTCTCAAGGTCCTTACAACCTTTGTAATAAGTGATTTTCAAGGCGGTAAAACCAATTACATAAAACTTGGAAAAAAAGAATTGGGTAATAGTATTTTGATAGCCATATTTTATTGATCCACGCAATATATTAAATACTTTCTTTCTACTATTCAAAATAATAGATAGATGTCTCTAAATCCCCCCCAAAAATCACTACAACTCTATTCATCACTATGCCAGTTTGATCGTCCAAAGAACTTTCAACATTGCATAGAAATAAAGTTTTGCAGTATAAGTGACTTACATTATGTTTATTAATTAATCAAATTAAATGTATTTATATAGCCCTTCTTACATCAGTTGATATTTCAAGGTGCTGTACAGAAACCCAGCCTAAAACACCAAAGAGCAAGCAATGCAGGTGTAGAAGCACGGTGGCTTGGAAAAAGTCCCTAGAAAGGCCAAAACCTAGGAAAAAACCTAGAGAGGATCCTGGCTATGAGGGGTGGCCAGTCCTCTTCTGGCTGTGCCGGGTGGAGATTACAACAGAACATGGCCAAGATATTCAAATGTTCATAAATCAACAGTTCAATATAAACAAAAACATGTATGATGCATAACTATTTACCATTGAAAGTTTTTTCATGGTTGCAAAGGCGAGGGACACAAAATCCCCCAAAATCGAAGAATGACCAGGGTTGTTTAAGCAATACCACCCCCCTCTCTTCAAAATACATTGATGCCTCCATCATTCATTAACTCTGGTGTGACGACAAACAGTGGATTTTGTGTCTACCCCCACTTCTGGGAAAAACAGCTTCACTGATCCAAAGGTTCAAAGAGATCAGTGCCAATTCCCAACAGAGGTGTGCACACACACACACACACACACACACACACACACTGGTTTCTGTCAACCAAGAGACTATAAAGCTGTCTTCTCATCCACCACATGGGGCATCATTTATCAACCGTGTGTACATTCCTCACTAAATTATGGGGTACCGTGTGCAACAAATTAGTGGTATTTATGGCATGTAGATTCAGTCTATCACCGTGTTTTATCACTGGGGACAATTGTCGTACACATCATTGCATTTTGTATAGTTCTGTTGGCTGGGAGTCTCTGACTACCAAAAGGGCCCCTCATTGGGATACAGCATACTTTTTGTATATAAAGCAGTTCTTCAGAAACTCCCACACTACCTCAGCTCATGTATTAATTGGAGATCCAGCAATTTTCAGACCAGCTCTTTGGATTGGCTGGTTCTGGAGGTCCCGCGTGTCTCCTACTGACCTGGGGGGGAAATGCTTTTAGTTTTTTGCCTCCAGCTCATGAAATAGCCTTCAGGTCACCTTGAAATTAGACTTGCAGGTCTCCATTTGGACAGTTTAGATTGAGTTTAAGGAAGGTTTCTTGGCAATTTCTCACATGGAATAGCCTTCATTTCTCAGAACAAGAATAGATTGATGAGTTTCAGAAGAAAGTACTTTGCTTTTGGGCATTTTGAGCCTGTAATCGAACCCACAAATGCTGATTCTCCAGATACTCAACTAGTCTAAACAAGTCCAGTTTTATTGCTTCTTTAATCAGAACAACAGTTTTCAGTTAAGCTAACATAATTGCAAAAGGGTTTTCTAATGATCAATTAGGCTTTTAAAATTATCAATTTGGATTAGCTTACACAATGTGCGATTGGAACAGGAGTGATGGTTGCTGATAATGGGCCTTGGTACGCCTATGTAGATATAAATGACCCCAAACTTTTGAACAGTAGTGTACATACAGTACCAGTCAAAAGTTTGATACACCTACTCATTCAAAGGTTTTTCTTTATTTTTACTACTTTCCACATTGTAGAATAATAGTGAAGACATCGAAGTAAGTCTTCTTAAATAACACATATGGAATCACGTAGTCACTAAAAAAGTGTTAAACAAATCTAAATAGATGTTATATTTGAGATTCCTCAAAGAAGCCACCCTTTCCCTTGATGAAAGCTTTGCTGTCTGCAGGATTGAAGGTCCCCAAGAACACAGTGGCCTCCATAATTCTTAAATGGAAGAAGTTTGGAACCACCGAGACTCTTCCTAGAGCTGGCCACCTGGCTAAACTGAGCAATTCAGGAAAAGGGCTTTGGTCAGGGAGGTGACCAAGAACTCGAAGGTCACTCTGGCAGAGCTCCAGAATACTTCTGTGGAGATGGGAGAACCTTATAGAGTGACAATCATCAGACTATCATCAGACTACAATATTGAAAAGTTGGCCTAATAATGCTAAAAAATAATGCTTAAATAAACATACTGCTCGTCTTTACTGTATGCTGCACATTTTTTACATTGTATTCCATGACATGTAGGTCTCCTGGTGTAAACCCGATCAAACTTGTTTGGCATCAACTGAAAACATTAATCCATAACTGTAACGGTTTTCGTCCTCCTCTTCTGAGGAGGAGTAGGAAGGATCGGACCAATGCGCAGCGTGGTAAGTGTCCATAATATAATTTTAATTAAATATAACTGAACACAGAAAACAAAAGAATAAGATAATAAATGGAAACCGCCACAGTCCCGTATGACGCAAACACTGACACGGAAAATAATCACCCACAACCAAAATGGGGAAAACAGGCTACCTAAGTATGATTCTCAATCAGAGACAACGATCGACAGCTGCCTCTGATTGAGAACCATACCAGGCCAAACAGAAATACAACATAGAAAAAGAACAAAAAAAGAACATAGACTACCCACCCCAACTCATGCCCTGCCCAAACTAACACAAAGAAATAATAAAGGAACTAAGGTCAGAAGGTGACAGTAACTCTGTGAAACCTACAAGCAAAGATGAACTGGTGAAGGCCATCAAGACGTATTGGCTTGAGAAACTGATGATACAACAATACAACAAATAGATTGATAATCTCAGCAAGGTTTTACCCGTAGTCGTGGAGCAACTAAAATGTAGCTGAAATTTAAAGTAGATGAAATATTAAACATCTGCATTTTGAAAGAGTATTTTTTCATCATTATTTTATTAACGAAAGCATAAAGATGTTGATGAACAAATACTGTACATTATATGCATCATCCAACATTTTGCGGGTTGCATTAGGTTTGTAGTTAGAAATGTAACATTTTTGCATACATTAATACATTGCAAGTTGGGTGGGGTGGGTTCACACCTTGCCGAGCTATTAGACTATCCTTTTGTAAATAAATGGAGGTATCTTGTGAAAAACAAGTGTTTGAAAACATGTTTTCAAAATGCCTCCAGCTGTCCATCACTACCGTAAATAAAAACACAACAGTGGTACAAATATATTATTACATTTGATTAAAAAAATACAATCGCACATAATGTTCAATGTTATTTTAACAAGTGATTACCATGGTGAATAATCCAATAATAACTGGTATGACAAGGCTCTCGGAACTCATTAAGAGTTTCTAAATGAAAATACATGCAGATCAATAAAAAGTCCCTGTAGATTTTATGTAAATTTAAAGGATTGGAGGATTCTAAATTAATATCTTAGGGGCTTTTATACAGTTATAATGCAGGTTTAATAATAATTGAATATATAACCAATACCCAAACCTGAAATTCAGTGGGGGAAAAAATCTGATTGATTTATCAAGACCAGTCCCCATGCTTGTCCTAAAGCAGCGCAAAACAGTGCTGAAATAGTTGACCACATGCAGGTAGGCTATTGCATCAAATTCTATTACAACAATTGGGTGACTGACTTTTGGTATTTCAGTAAGCAACAATTTGTTGCCTTCATTACCCTACCTTATTCCAATATTTCTGTTATTCAGTGATATTTTTTCACACTGTAATTCGCTACATCCATTAATACATTTAAAGTCCCTAAACTCTGCAAGACTCTATTATCCTGCTAATAGCCCATCATGGGTGGATAATTTTTTTGTGCTCTTAAAAGAACTCCAGCACAGAGAAGTGTGTTTCTATTCCAAGAAAAATAATCCTTGAATAATGAAACAATAAATAAACTGCAACATGTCAGCTAAAGCAAAAAAATTCAGGAATTAATTCAAAATATGTGAAACTTTAATTTACATTTTTTTATCTGTTTCTATGGCTTCGCCATTAAACAAATATACAACCTGCTACACTTGGGAAAAACAAGTGTTTGAGAACATTTTTTCAAAATACCTCTAACTGTCCATCACATACCTTAAGGGAACATTTTGACATTTGCCATATGGTTAGTGAGAAAGTCCACATTGCAAATGTACGGTCCCTTACTAGACATCCAACAACGTTTCTAAAATTCGCGGACGGCGTCGGCTGTGCGTCAGGGCCGGATCTTCCAGGAAGTCATCAAATGAACTCTCTCGGGGTTTCCGTTTTATAAAAATTGCTAATTTATGTCATTTTTCCGCTCTCCCGGTAAATCCCACAAGATGGCGAATGGAATCATATTGCAAATGTACAAAACATCAGCAATCACGACGTGGCCTTATCTCCTAAACGGAAAAGATTTCGAAGATGAAACTTGGTGAGCATAGGTTTGGCATAATGGGCAGTTGGCCCCGAACAAGATGATGTCTAGGCCTCAACGGTTTTTGAGTTGTGGTCATTTTTCTGGGATTAAAAGTCAAAAATGAAAATAGAGCAACAATTTTTCCACTTCACGTCAAAGTAAATGAACCTACGGTGTCAATAAAAAAGAACCAGCATTTTATCTATTGTCATTTAAGAGAAATCGTACAATGTCAAATTGGTGATGTTCAAAAATATATATATATTTTTTAACCAGTTGAAGCTAGGGGGGCGCTATTTCATTATTGGATAAAAAAACGTGCCCGTTTTAAGCGCAATATTTTGTCACAAAAAGATGCTCGACTATGCATGGAATTGCCAGCTTTGGAAAGAAAACACTCTGACGTTTTCAAAGCTGCAAAGATATTATCTTTGAGTGCCCCAGAACTGATCTTACAGGCGAAACCAAGATGCAACTTCAACCAGGAAATGAGCAGGATTTTTGAGGCTCTGTTTCCCGTTGTCTCCTTATATGGCTGTGAATATGCTGTGAACGAGCTTATGCGCTCTGCCGTTCCTCCAAGATGTCTGCAGCATTGTGATGTATTTGTAGGCATATCATTGGAAGATTGGCCATAAGAGACTACATTTGCCAGGGGCCCGTCCGGTGTCCTTTGTCTACGTTGGTGCGTAACTCTCAGCGGCAAAATTTTTACCATGCGATACAGACAGCGAAGTATCGTTCCTGGAAGTGTGCATCATTGAAGAGATATGTGTGAAAAACACCTTGAGGATTGGTTCTAAACAACATTTGCCATGTTTCAGTCAATATTATGGAGTTAATTTGGAAAAAAGTTTGGCGTTTGGATAACTGAATTTTCGTTTTTTTTGGTAGCCAAACGTGACGCCCCAAACGGACCGATTTCTCCTGCACAAAAAATATTTCAGGAAAAACTGAACATTGCTATCTAACTGAGAGTCTCCTCATTGAAAACATCCAAAGTTCTTCAAAGGTAAAAGATTTATTTGAATGTTTTTGATGGTTTTTGTGAAAATGTTTCCTGCTGATGCTAATGCTAAATGCTACACTAGTTATCAGTACTGTTACACAAATGTTAGTTTGCTATGCTTGAGAAGCATATTTTTGAAAATCTGAGATGACAGTGTTGTTAACAAAAGGCTAAGCTTGAGAGTTAGTATATTAATTTCATTTCATTTGCGATTTTCATGAATAGTTAACGTTGCGTTATGGTATTGAGCTTGAGGCTATGATTACGCAACCGGATCCGGCATGGCTCAGCGCAAGAGGTTAAGTTACAGATCCAGTTGCAGCATGTTCATACGAATCTTTTTAACCTCAGGCACATTCTCACAGGGTGTAAAACAAGCCTCACCCAAGGATGCTACACTTGGCGTCACAACCAAGTCCTTAAAAACCTTGCGTCCGCCCTGGAGGACAAGCAAGCTGCCACCAACTCCCTACCACCCCCAGCAGCATCACACCCATTACAGACAACCTTTGTCCGCGAAGGGGCTAAACCACCGAAGAGCGTCTCTACATTTAGAGCGAGACCAGCTGCGCATTGGCCCGCAACTGGAAAATGCTAGCTGACATTGGCCGGCAACTTGTGTTTCCTCCGGAGATCGCAACCACCACCCTAAGACCTGACATGGTGCTCTGGTCCCATTCGCTCAAGAAGGTCTTCATCATTGAGCTCACAGTACCCTGGGAGGACTCAGTAGATGAGGCTTATGAGCGAAAACATCTGCGCTATGCCGATCTAGCTGCCGAAGCACGGCATCATGGCTGGAACACAGAAGTCCGATCAGTGGAGGTGGGCACAAGAGGTTTTGTGGCAACATCTACAACCAGACTGCTTAGAGACCTGGGAATTAAGGGCCAGAGCCAGCGTTCGCCAATCAAAGCTGTATCGGAGGCGGCAGAAGGCAGCAGTCAGTGGCTCTGGATGAAGAGGAAAGACACCAGCTGGGCCCCGAAGTGAGAGGGCCAGGAGGTATGCGGTCAACAATGCTTTACTCAGGGAGGAGGACGCCCCTGCCATGCATAGTCCCATGGGATGTTGGCTATCAACAACAAGGCAACTCCTATGACTCATTAGGAATGGGACGCAAGCGTAGGATTGATCACCCTGTCGCTGGCCGCCTTTGGGGAGGGAGTATAGTGTGAAAGGCCGAAACACCCTAGGAACCAAAGGTACACTACTGACGATGCGCTCCCCAAATTTCACCAGGCTCACTGTTCATGAACTCTTGATAGTAACATCTCATCCTGTGTTCTTGGAACTAAAGTGTGCTTCGGAGCTCTGCAAGATTTCTGTGATTTTCTGTGATTTTCTGAAATAATACACACTCACTGAACCCTCCGTAATAAGTCAGTTCTTAACGTAAAGACTTAAAACTCAAAATTCTATAAGTGCCTACCCCAAGGAGGATATGTGTTCACCTTCAGCTTCCTGTGTAAACCGGAAGTGCCTTAAATGGTGTCATATGTGCTGTTTCGAACGGTTAAAAAGGTCTGATCTTTTCAAAACTTCATGTGTTATTAGGCAACCCTCGTGAACTGTAAATCAGTAATTTCTTCCAACAGATGTCAAAGAAAATGTCTCTCACACGCGCACACACACAGCAAGGATGGAGTGACAAAGTGCAGTGCTTAAAGACACTCAGATCCTGCAATGGCATTACCATAATCTCTAGGCTGTGCCGAGTTCAACGAGATGCCCCGCTTGACCGTAGCTCGCTCGGTCTAAGCACAGCGACCATGAGAAAAAGTAGGCCCATAATGAAGCCTGGCCCTAATTTTCATTTGCTTTTGGGTGACAGTGGGATAACCTTTAGGGTGAGAAGCAAAATTTGACCTCAGGAACGTTCCTGAGGTCCTCCCGATCTGTGCAAGCCTAACCTTGACCGTGTGGCATTAACCCTTAATAGGTCATCAGTTTTTTTTGATCTCACAGATTACAATGACATCTCTACTACCAACATCATCAGCACCCTCCTGAGATCAGTATGTGTAAATGCTACATAATGAGTGCTATAAATCCTTTAAAAAAGTTGCATACTACTAATCAAACAAATAAACGGGGTATGACAGTCGCCGCCAGACATTGCCTGCTCCCCTAAATTCAACCTGGAGCCTAATGTGGGTTAATATTGCCTTATGAACCTGTCTTCGATGACAATCCATCAGGCCACTGTGTTGATTCTAAGCTTCCTGGAGCAACCGGAAGTGGTCAAAAATCACCCTAAAATTGTTTTTCCATACCCAACCTGATGTTTGATATGATCACTCTGGATGAACTGCAGAGATCTACAGCTGAGGTGGGAGACTCTGTCCATAGGATAACAATCAGTCGTATATTGCACAAATCTGGCCTTTATGGAAGAGTGGCAAGAAGAAAGCCATTTCTTAAAGATATCCATAAAAAGTGTTGTTTAAAGTTTGCCACAAGCCACCTGGGAGACACACCAAACATGTGGAAGAAGGTGCTCTGGTCAGATGAAACCAAAATTGAACTTTTTGGCAACAATGCAAAACGTTATGTTTGGCGTAAAGGCAACACAGCTCATCACCCTGAACACAACATCCCCACTGTCAAACATGGTGGTGGCAGCATCATGTTTTGGGCCTGCTTTTCTTCAGCAGGGACAGGGAAGATGGTTAAAATTGATGGGAAGATGGATGGAGCAAAATACAGGACCATTCTGGAAGAAAACCTGATGGAGTCTGCAAAAGACCTGAGACTGGGACGGAGATTTGTCTTCCAACAAGACAATGATCCAAAACATAAAGCAAAATCTACAATGGAACGGTTCAAAAATAAACATATCCAGGTGTTAGAATGGCCAAGTCAAAGTCCAGACCTGAATCCAATCGAGAATCTGTGGAAAGAACTGAAAACTGCTGTTCACAAATGCTCTCCATCCAACCTCACTGAGCTCGAGCTGTTTTGCAAGGAGGAATGGGAAAAAATGTCAGTCTCTCGATGTGCAAAACTAATAGAGACATACCCCAAGCGACTTACAGCTGTAATCGCAGCAAAAGGTGGCGCTACAAAATATTAACTTAAGGGGGCTGAATAATTTTGCAAGTCCAATTTTTCAGTTTTTGATTTGTTAAAAAAGTTTGAAATATCCAATAAATGATGTTCCACTTCATGATTGTGTCCCACTTGTTGTTGATTCTTCACAAAAAAATACAGTTTTATATCTTTATGTTTGAAGCCTGAAATGTGGCAAAAGGTCGGGGGCCGAATACTTTCGCAAGGCACTGTATATTATATATATATATATATATATATATATATACACACACACACACACAACAATGGCCGGAGTTGAATGGAACACCTTAGTGACTGTTCCCTCTGCTCTATACAATCAATACATATCTGTTTATTTTATGTGATGATGAAAGGCTCATACAATACAAATATTTTTTTAATATTTTCTTTCACAGTGATAGCGACTCCGACTGGGAGGCCCCAGTGCCAAGCTGCCCGCTCTACCTGTGCCCCTAAGTGGTGTTCATATGCCACAGTTCATTACTGCAGGCATGACTGTGCCTCAGAGCCAAAAGGGCACAGCATGGAGGCGTCGTTGTGTTCTGTGTCGCATGAAATGCACCACTTGTTCAGTTTGCCTCTGCTTTACATCAGAAAGAGACTGCTATGGGACATGGCACAGGCAGCAAAATATTATGACGATTTTTAAACATTCTTTTGTGTGTGTGTTAGAATTGCTTTTTAATATGTCGTATATAGTTATTTGCACTGCTGTATATAGTTATAGGTCATTTCACCAATTCGGACACTTGGGTACATTTGGGCAACTTGTGTGGGACACCTGGGTGACTTCATGCTAAATGTCATGTAGCTCACCCATTCCTGAAGTTATCAGTCTCAAACTTTGCACACCTACAGATGCCCTCTTGTGTTATCCATCAAAATTATCTCCAGCATCCTGTCTGACTGTGTGGCTATTCTAGTACATGTGAAAGATGATACTACAACAATAAAAAACAGAAAACGTATGCTCTTTCTTTCTCTTTTCTTACACCAGATCTACTGTGTTATATTCTCCTACATTCAATTAACATTTCCACAAACTTCAGAATGTTTCCATTCAAATGATACCAAGAATATGCATATCCTTGCCTCTGTGGCTGAGCTACAGGCAGTTAGATTTGGGTATGTCTTCAGGCGGAAATTGAGAACAAAGGGTTGCAGCCATAACAGGTTTTAACATGCAAGAAATAAAGGACCACTTATTGAGGCAAAGAGCCTCCAGATGATAAGAGATGGGAAGAAGGTGGATAGCTTGTCAGTGCTACTGAACTTGGAGGATATGGTATTGCCAGGAAAAGGGTTTATGAGTTACTATGTGTGAGCATATGTTCCGAAACCATTGTTGCTAAAACCCCATGTGGCGGCGGTGTGTAAAGGCAAAAGGAAGTGTGGGGGAGAACATGCATATGGGGGAATGAGGAGACTGGGTCCAGTTAAAGTGCTGTAACTGTGGGGATGCCCATAGTGTGGCGTATGGGGGTTGTTCAGTGATGAAAAGACTGGTGGAAGTGCAGTAGGTGAGGAGTGAGCAAAACATTGAGAATGCAAGAGCAGTGAAGGTAGTTCACACAGAAACAATCAAGGCACCTAGAAGAGCAAGTATTCCAGGACAGATTGGGATGCAGGTTGAGGGTGATGTAGGGAGCAGAATGGGGGAGAACACAAGAATGGTATTAGAAATGAGGAAGGTTGTTACATTTGTGACAGCAGCAATCAATTGCACAGAGACATAACAGTCAAAGACTAAGAAGATACAGATTATAGTGGAGCAGGCAGTGAAGTGTCTTGGGATCACAGGACTGACATGGGAAAATGTACAGGATGACCTCAATAAGATTGAGAATCAGTTCAGCCAGGAATCATATATTGGTTAATTTTCATTATGGTCTTAATCGTTCAATGGAATTACAGAAGTTTGATGGCTAATGGGCAAGAGTTCAGAATCTTGAGTTACCAGCCAAACCTGATAAAGTATATCGACAGGAGACATGCTTAAACCTACTCTTTATTTTGTATTACAAGGTTATGTTGCAGTCCGTAGAGATAGGGTGGCAGAGGGAGTTGAACAGGAGTATGTAGTGGTAGAGGTGTGGTTGGGAGGGGGAATATGGTAATAGTGAACTTTTACAACCCATGTAAGAGACTAGAGTTGCTGGCCATTGAGAATATAGAAGGTCAAGATAGGAGACAGTTAATGTGGTGTGGGGATTTTAATGCTCATAGTCCATCCTGGGGAGGGTTACAGAGTTATGTAAATGGACAGGTGTTGGAGGAGTCCCGCAGCAATGTTCCAACATATAGTGGAAAGCCTTCCCATAACAGTAGAGGCTATAGCAGCAAAGGAGGGACCAACTCCATATTAATGCCCATGACTTTGGAATGAGATGTTCGACGAGCAGATGTCCACATACTTTTGGTCATGTAGTGTATATTCTGAGTCAGGGGAGGATGGACGCAATGTTTTATTTATTTTAGCTTTCAATCTTCAATAGCTCTTACAAAAAGCGTGCCCTGACTATAGAAATTAAATATTTTGAGTATAAATTATAAATTATAAATGTATAATTGTCATAGTAATGGCACACTTTATGTAAGAGCTATTGAAGATTGAAAGCTGAAAAAAATAAATATATACTGTATATGCAAAGAAGTCCAGATACTGCTTGTAGGTGATGTCATGGCAGCTAAACTCATATACAAAAACACATCCTAGGGTCCAACGGAGTCGCTCTGAACTGTGCATGTGCAAACCCGTCAAATGAAAAGGCACTTATTCGCTATAGTTTTTGACAAATGTAAACGTGTCAGTTTGTAACTTTCACAAGGTTATAGTAATGACATGTTCAGCTACTTAAGACATTGAATCAGGGGTGAAAGTAGATTTAATTTCTTCCTGGTATGAGACACGCAATCCCAATTGAATGCCAATTAATTTCATATATGATCTTAAATGTTTTGAAACAAAAATAAAAAAGGATTTTAATGCAGTTCCACATGTACTTAGAGGAATATATAAAAGTGAATATATTCAAATTAGCCCATAACTCAACCTATACAACAACATATATATATATATATATATATAACAATGATATATCCTTTAACTTTAAGCAGGGTTCATAAAGACTAGATCTTTTCTAAATGAAACGTTGAGTATTTATCTAAAGTTAACATTGGAAAGTCAAATTCAAGAACTTTAAGGGACTTTTTCGAGAAATGAATTGTAATTTTCAAGGACCTCAATGTTATAACTGTGCATTCGGAAAGTATTCAGACTCCTTGACTTCTCCCACATTTTGTTACGTTACAGCCTAACGACAAAGCAAAAATAGAACTGGAAATATTTCATTTACATAAGTACTCATTTACATAAACCCTTTACTTTGATGAAGCACCTTTGGCAGTGATTATAGTCTCTTGTCATCTTGTGTATGACGCTACATGCTTGGCACATCTTCATTTATGAAGTTTCTCCCATTCTTCTCTGCAGATCCTCTCAAGCTCTGTCAGGTTGGATGAGGAACGTTGCTGCACTGGCTGGGTCACTAAAGAACATTCAGAGACTTGTCCCAAAACAACTCCTGCATTGTCTTGGCTGTGTGCTTAGGTTTGTCAAGAGTGCAAAGCTGTCATCGAGGTTACTTTAAAGAATCTCAAATATAATATATATTTTCATTTGTTGAACACTTTTTTTGGTTACCACATGATTCCATATGTGGTATTTCATAGTTTTGATGTCTTCACTATTATTCTACAATGTAGAAAACAGAGAAAATAAAGAAAAACCCTTGAATGCGTAGGTGTGTCCAAACTTTTGACTGGTACTGTATGCCTATTGTAATGACATTCAGCGATTGTATAATTGAATTGCATCCACTGTTTTCCGCGCACGTCTGTCACTCACCTCCGCGTCGTCTCAATCTCGGCCACTAATCTCTGCCTTTTCACGTCGAACCACAACACAAGTTGGAGCGTATACCACCTGGTTTGAAGTTAATTCACTCATTTCATGCGGTAATGTAAAATAGTGATGTAAAAGCCTAGTTTTCTTGGTATTTTGTATTAATTGTGATCGGCTCACGTTTTACCGGATACGGCGTAGCCCCACCATTTATTTTGCAGGGACGCCGGACCAGACTGGCTTACTCTTACCCCGCGTTTAATCAAATCCAGGTGTGTCTTTAGATTTTAGAGAAAATTAACAACTAAGGATGAATTTTTCACTTCTACCATTGACTTCCCAAACCCCGGTATTTTTGCACTACGGAAATGTCGCACCCCCTAGTATAACACTCTGGTTCCCTTCTCTGCACTAATACAAGCTTTGGGAACCTTCATACCTTGTGGATGTCCTATGTGAAAGTGTTGGTGGGCCCCTTGCTGGAGGCCGTGTTGGGGGTGCTGGGAGACTTGTCTAAGGCCGTGCTGGGGGGGCGGGGCCTGGAGCATCACTACCTGTGGGTGGCCGTGTTGGCCCTGGTGGTGGGGTCCCTGCATTGCCCCTTGGACGTGAGCCTACAGAGTTACCAGGGACATAGAGTATGCAGAAACAAACATAAAATGTGTCACACAATATATAAAAACACAGGTAAAAAGACATGAATCTGCCTAAATGTAAACATTAGAACATTGTGTTCTTACAATCACTCTAAATTCCTTATTGCTTGGGCATAGAAATTGATGGACAGTTATGCTTTTTCATTTTAGTCACTTAGCCGACTGATCCAAAGCAATTTAGGTTGAGTGCCTTGCTCGAGGACACGGAGACAAACATTTTACCTAGTCGGCTCGGGGATTCCAACCAGCGACCTTTTGATTACTGGACCAACGCTCTTAACCACTGCCACCCATTTTGGATGGAATTTAGTATTTTTTTTTCACTCCTTCCAAAAGGTGTTTACTTTACAAATCTGGCATGAGATAATATATTTTTACTTATTTTCCACCATAATTTGCAAATAAATTCATTAAAAAATCCTACAATGTGATTTTCTGGATTTTTTTTCTAATTTTGTCCGTCATAGTTGAAGTGTACCTATGATGAAAATGACAGGCCTCTCTCATCTTTTTAAGTGGGAGAACCTACACAATTGGTGGCTGACTAAATTATTATATACTGTATATAAACGGTGGATTTTGTCCATCCTCCCACCTCAGAATATACACTGAGTATTCAAAACATTAAATACACCTGCTCTTTCCATGACTAACTAGGTGAATCCAGGTGAAAGCTATGATCCCTTATTGATGTCACTTGTTAAATCCACTTCAATCTGTGTAGATGAAGGGCAGGAGACAGGTTAAAGAAGGATTTTGATGCCTTGAGAGATGGAATGTGTTTGTGTGCCATTCAGAGGGTGAATGGGCAAGATGAGATTTAAGTGCCTTTGAATTTATTATGGATCCCCATTAGCTATTCGTCCTGGGGTCCAGCTATAATTAAGGCAGTTATACAATTTTAAGACCTTGCAAAGCATTTCACAACAGATTTCAGAACACATTAAAACTTCTCTGGGATATGTGGGATGGTAGCGTCCCACCTCACCAACAGCCAGTGAAATTGCATGGCGTCAAATTCAAAACAGAAATCCCATCATTAAAATTCCTTAAACATACAAGTATTTTACACTATTTTAAAGATATACTTGTTGTAAATCCAGCTACAGTGTCTGATTTCAAAACGTATTCACGACGAAAGCACACCAAACGATTATGTTAGGTCAGCACCTAGTCACAGAAAAACACAGCCATTTTTCCAGCAAAAGAGAGGAGTCACAAAAAGCTGAAATAGAGATCAAATTAATTATTAACCTTTGATGATCTTCATCAGATGACACTCATAGGACTTCATGTTACACAATACATGCATGTTTTGTTCGATAAAGTTCATATTTATATAAAAAAATATCAGTTTACAGTTGCAAGTTATGTTCAGTAGTTCTAAAACAACCGGTGATTTTGCAGAGAGCCACATCAATACACAGAATTACTCATAATAAACATTGCTAAAAGATACAAGTGTTATGCATGGAATTTTAGATCCCCTTCTCCTTAATGCAACCACTGTGTCAGATTTCAAAAATACTTTTTTGGAAAAAGCACACCATGCAATAATCTGAGTACAGCGCTCAGACACACAAACAAGCCATACAGATATCCTCCATGTTGTGGAGTCAACAGAAGTCAGAAATAGCATTATAAATATACACTTATCTTTGATTTTCATCAGAATGCACTCCCCGGAAAAAAAGGTAGTAAAGAATAGATAGTGAAGGATACATTACATACATATGAGATGAGTAATGCGAGATATGTAAACATTCTTAAAGTGGCAGCCGCGCCTCTGTGCTAGTGATGGCTGTTTTACCAATCTGATGGCCTTGCAATAGAAGCTGTTTTTCAATCTCTCTGTCCCAGATTTGATGCACCTGTACTGACATAGCCTTCTGATAGAAGCGGGGTGAACAGGCAGTGGCTCGTTGGGTTATTGTCCTTGATGATCTTTTTGGCCTTCCTGTGACATTGGGTGTTATAGGTGTCCTAGAATTGGAGGCGTGTGTGGCCATGCAGTCGTGGGTCAACAAGGAGTACAGGAGAGGGCTGAGAACGCACCCTTGTGGGGCCCCAGTGTTGAGGATCAGTGGAGTGGAGATGTTGTTTCTACCTTCACCACCTGGGGGCGGCCCATCAGGAAGTCTAGGACCCAGTTGCACAGGGTGGGGTCAAGACCTAGGGTCTCAAGCTTAATGGAGAGTACTATGGTATTGAATTCTGAGCTGTAGTCAATGAACAGCATTCTTGCATAGCTATTCCTCTTGTGCAGTGTGATGGCGATTGTATTTTCTATGGACCTTTTGGGACGGTAAGCAAATTGAAGTGGGTCTAGGGTGACAGGTAGGGTGGAGGTGATATGATCCTTGACTAGTCTCTCAAAGCACTTCATGATGACAGAAGTGAGTGCTATGAGGCGATAGTCATTTAGTTCAGTTACCTTAGATTTCTTGGGAACAGGAACAATGGTGGCCATCTTGAAGCATGTGTGGACAGCAGACTGGTGTAGGGATTGATTGAATATGTCCATAAACACACTAGCCAGCTGGTCTGGGCATGCTTTGAGGATGCGGCTAAGGATGCCGCCCGGGCCAGCAGCCTTCTGAAGGTTAACATGTTTTAAATGTTTTACTCACGTCAGCCACGGAGAAGGAGAGCCCACAGTCTTTGGTAGCGAGCCACGTGGGTGGCACTGTATTGTCCTCAAAGTCCAAAAAGAAGTTGTTTAATTTGTCTGGAAGCAAGACGTCGATGTCCGCGACGGGGCTGGTTTTCTTTTTGTAATCTGTGATTGTCTGTAGACCCTGCCACATATGTCTCGTGTTTGAGCCATTGAATTGTGACTCCACTTTCTCTATACTGACACTTTGCTTGTTTGATTGCCTTACATAGGGAATAACTACACTGTTTGTATTTGGCCATATTTCCAGTCGCCTTGCCATGATTAAATGCGGTGGTACGTGCTTTCAGTTTTGCGCGAGTACTGCCATCAATCCGCGGTTTCTGGTTAGGGAAGGTTTTTATAGTCACAGTGGGTACAACATCTCCTATACACTTCCTTATAAACTCGCTCACCCAGTCAGCGTATACGTCAATGTTATTATCTGAGCCTACCCGGAACATATCCCAGTCCCCGTATTCGATTTACCAAAAGGAGGGCGGGGGAGGGCCTTGTATGCATCGTGGAAGTTAGAGTAGCAATGGTTGAGCGTGTTACTCATCGTGTACAGCAATCAATATGCTGATAGAATTTAGGTAGCCTTGTTCTCAAATTAGCTTTGTTAAAATCCCCAGCTACAATAAATGCAGCCTCAGGATATATAGTTTCCAGTTTGCATAAAGTTCAGTGAAGTTCCCTGATGGCCTTCTTGGTACGCGCTTGCGGGGGGATACACACAGCTGTAACAATAACCTAGGAGAGTTCTCTTGGGAGATAATATGGTCGGCATTTGATTGAGGAATTCTAGGTCAGGTGAACAAAAGGACTTGAGTTCCTGTTTGTCGTTACAATTACACCATGAGTCATTAATGAAACGTACACCCCTGATGCGCTGAAAATCCCGTTGGCTGTATGGACTATGACAGCCTATCCCCAGCTAGCCATGTTTCCATGAAACAGAGTATGTTACAATCCCGGATATCAATTTGGAAAGCAACTGTTTCCCTGATTTTGTTGACTTTGTTAATTAGGGACATTAGCGAGTAATATACTTGCAAGCGGTGGGTGGTTTGCGCACGTCCAAAGCCGCACTAGAAGACCGCTCCGCCACTCTCCAGCGGTGTTGTTTTGGAATCAGTTCAAATGCCCTGGGAGGTGCAGACAAAGGATTCGCTTTGGGAAAGTCTAATTCCTGGTTGAAGTGCTGGTTGTGCTGGTAAATTGATGTCTCTCTGATGTCTCACTGATATCCAATAATATCCATTATTCCATATAATTTCATGTGTGTTATTTTATAGTTTTAATGTATTTACTATTATTCTACAATGTAGAAAATAGTACAAATAAAGAAAAACCCTTGAATGAGTAGGTGTTCTAAAACTTTTGACCGGTAGTGTATATAACATTTGTGGTGCTACAACTAATGTATCCTTGGATTTTAAATTCTTTACCTGTTCTTGGGTGGTCATTTTTTGGGGGGTTTGTCATGTGTTACAATGTACACCGTGCCACACTTGTAATTGCCATTATGGTGTCAAGCTTCTTGGTTAGCTTCATGCTGTGCATAATGGAATCGGCTAGAGTGCGCACACAGTGAAATCAAATGCTAAGGGTCAACGGTGTGAACTTGCATAGATTTGGATCGCTTTTGAGGATGTTTCAATACAATCGATTTGATGCGACTGGCATATGGGCTGTAGCCTACTCAATGGAAAAACACAAACGTGGGGTCGTTTTGTCCTGGTTTCTATTAATGCCAGTGAGTAGGCTTTGACGTTCTCCCTAGCATGGGTTCAATGACACTCGTATCATACCAGCGTCCCAGCTTACAACAAATGTTCCCAGAACTTTAGAAAACGTTACCTTATGAGTCTCATTAGGTCATTAACTAATGTTTTCATAGGAATGTCGCCATGATGTGCAAGGAATGTTTCCAAGAGACCATTGCCGTAATGTAAAATAGAACTGATCCAGAACGTGGTTACCCTGTTCTCAGAACTTAAGATAATAATGTTTAAATTATGAAGTTGAAAGAATACTACCGTAATTTCTGGACTATTAAGCGCATCTGAATATAAACCGCACCCACTGAATTATTAAACAAATATGTATTTTGTACATAAATAAGCCACACATGTCTATAAGCCGCAGGTGCCTACCGGTACATTGAAACAAATGAACTTTACACAGCCTTTTAACAAAACACGGCTTGTAACAAAAATAAATAGGCTTTAACGAAACACGGCTTGTAACAAAAATAAATAGGCTTTAAAGAAACACGGCTTATAACAGAAATTAAACAGTAGCCTACCAAGAAAGTCATTGGTCACTATCTTCCTCCTCCTGTGCACTGAAACCACTGAAGTCATCTCCTTCGGTGTTGGAGTTGAATAGCCTCAGAATTGCTTCATCCGATGTTGGATCGTTTTCATTGTCGCTCTCGTCACTTTCATCCGGAGGCAAATTCCCCGCTGAGCTCATGCTGCCCCTTCAACACGCAGCAGTCCAGCCTTTCGAAACCCATTGATGATAGTGTATTTTATGACAATGCTCCACGCTGTCAGGACCCACTGGCAGACTTGACCATAAGTTGCTCTTCGCATGCGGACCGTTTTAGTGAAGGATTTCTCCCCACTTGTCATCTAAGCCTCCAAACTGAACACGGAGCGCCACCTTAAATGCACGATTTACACTGATGTTGAGTGGCTGCAAATACTTTGGGCCATCTGCTTTTCTTCCCTCTGAAAGCTTTTGTTGTCTTTTTGCACTGAGTCAGTTCCTCACGCTGCTGTTTCCAACGTCTTATCATCGACTCATTAAGGCCAAGCTCCCGTGCAGCAGCTCTATTTCCTTTTCCAACAACCAGATTGATCGCCTTCAACTTGAAAGCTGCATCATATGCATTTCTCCGTGTCTTTGCCATGATGAGGGTGACAAAATTACTTCCGTGATCAGAATGATGGGAAGTTTGAGCGCGCTCGATTTACGTCACATTATGTGATGGTGCTCAGTGACGGTGCATGAATCTTGTGAAAGCGGAAAAAATCCACAAATTAGCCGTGTCATTGTATAAACCGCGAGGTTCAAAGCGTGGGAATAAAGTAGCGGCTTATAGTTCGGAAATTACGGTAATGTGTCCAGTTTTCTGTGTGTTAGGAGAATATTCCATCAACGTCCCATCAAACATACACAGAACTTGGTTGCCGTGTTCTCAGAACATAATATGTTAATGTTTCCAAACAAATTCATCACTGACCCAATCAAAGCCCTGATTAGTGAACCGCTGATCCATTCATAGCTCTTTGTCTGTTGGTAAGGTTAGGGGGACACACACAGTGCTTTTAACATAATTAACACACATTATGTTGTGCATGAATACAGTAATTGTTATTCAACATGTCCTCACCTGGGATTTGAACTCACAACCTCTTGGTTCATGGTGATCCAATCTTCCTGCTACACCACCATGTCAGGTATCAGTTATTCTAATTATTCTCATAATTTAAAATATTTACTTATTTCAGTTATTGAAGGTCTTTCTGCAGGGGTGTCATGCAACCCAAAATTGGGAGTGGTCCGGAGGGGGGCTAGTGTAACCCCCCCCAGGTCCGAAAGTTTGAGAATGTAGCATTTTTTTAAACACCTGAATCAGCTATGTCCAAAATATGTCTATTTTTCAGGAATATCTAAGCATACAGCTTGAGCTTTATATTTTTTTGTGCTTAGTTAGTAAATCGGGAGGTGGCTTAACAAGAAGTGAGCGTGAAAGGGGGATAGCCTAGGGAAGACCAGAACACATGAGAAAAGAAACTTTTATAATAAAGCATTGCATGCATATTATCACATTTGTGTACTGGCATGGAGCAGTATAGTAGAGGCCCTTACACATGGGGAACATTTTTGTAGCCACATTTCATGCAATTCTACATCATTTTACTTGACTGGAGACTTTGCCAGAAGCTTTTTTAATTAATACATGCTGTTCACTGACATATTTGCCATGCTTGTCCCAAGTGTAGGCTATGCCTTATTATTAGGATACACACAACCCACAGCTAGGCAATTTAAAAAAAGAAGCTATTGATCCTCTGTGGCTAAATAATGGGCATGTTCATGGTGTAGTAGGCTGTTTCTGAACTGACAGCAGCAGTTCTTTAACTTTGGCAAATGTACTTCAATGTATCTACTAAGAAGTAAATGATGAAAATGATGTCTCCTGACCCCTCCTGTCTCAGCCTCCAGTATTTATGCTGCAGTAGTTTATGTGTCGGGGGGCTAGGGTCAGTTTGTTATATCTGGAGTACTTCTCCTGTCCTATCCGGTGTCCTGTGTGAATTTAAGTGTGCTCTCTCTAATTCTCTCTTTCTTTCTCTCTCTCGGAGGACCTGAGCCCTAGGACCATGCCTCAGGACTACCTGACATGATGACTCCTTGCTGTCCCCAGTCCACATGGCCGTGCTGCTGCGCCAGTTTCAACTGTTCTGCCTGTGATTATTATTATTTGACTGTGCTGGTAATTTATGAACATTTGAACATCTTGGCCATGTTCTGTTATAATCTCCACCCGGCACAGCCAGAAGAGGACTGGCCACCCCTCAAAGCCTGGTTCCTCTCTAGCTTTCTTCCTAGGTTTTGGCCTTTCTAGAGTTTTTCCTAGCCACCGTGCTTCAGCATTGCTTGCTGTTTGGGGTTTTAGGCTGGGTTTCTGTACAGCACTTTGAGATATCAGCTGATGTACGAAGGTCTATATAAATACATTTGATTTGATTTGATGTGTGCAACGCTGGAGAGATGAGTTGCAGGCTCATGTCTATCAGAGCAGAGAGAGGGAGACAATTAACAATTAATGAAGAGGCAAACCAAATTAACTTTGATCGCTTTTATTCAACATTTTTATGTTATTCAATTATTTTTCATGCCATGAGAGGTACCAGATTCGGCCAAATAGGTCCCTGAACTAAACAGTCCAAAACGTAGAGGTGCCGGATCCTGTTCCGGCAGGATCAGGCTCCAGTTAAGCACTGGTTATTGCTTGCTTTTCTAAAGTCTACCAACCTTGTCAACAGAAATGCCAGCGAAGATACAGATAACTGACAAAATAATGGAAACACTTTAGTAAATTTGGGATGTAAAGTATAATGAAAGCAGGTGCTTCCACACATGGTTCCTGAGTTAAGCAATGAACATTCCATAATACTTAGGATGACAATACCTCTATCCACAGGGCACGAGTGGTCACTGAATGGTTTGATGAGCATGAAAATTATGTAAACCGTATGCCATGTTGGTCTCAGTCACCAGATCTCAACCCTATTGAACACTTATGGGAGATTCTGAAGCAGCGCCATCAACAAAACAGCAAATTATGGAATTTCTCATTGAAGAATGGTGTCACATCCCTCGAATATCCCCCGCTATCATCCAGAAGGTGAGGTCAGTACAGGTGCATCAAAGCAGGGACCGAGAGACTGAAAAACAGCTTCTATCTCAAGGCCATCAGACTGTTAAACAGCCACCACTAATATTGAGTGGCTGCTGCCAACACACTGACTCAACTCCAGCCACTTTAATAATGGGAATTGATGTAAAATATATCACTAGCCACTTTAAACAATGCTACTTAATATAATGTTTACATACCCTACATTATTCATCTCATATGTATATGTATATACTGTACTCTATATCATCTACTGCATCTTTATGCAATACATGTATCACTAGCCACTTTAAACTATGCCACTTTGTTTACATACCCTACATTATTCATCTCATATGTATATACTGTACTCGATACCATCTACTGCATCTTGCCTATGCCGTTCTGTACCATCACTCATTTATATCTTTATGTACATATTCTTTATCCCTTTACACTTGTGTGTATAAGGTAGTAGTTTTGGAATTGTTAGGTTAGATTACTCGTTGGTTATTACTGCATTGTCGGAACTAGAAGCACAAGCATTTCGCTACACTCGCATTAACATCTGCTAACCATGTGTATGTGACAAATACATTTGATTTTGAATTGATTTGATTCCCTTGTAGAATCTATGCCAAGGTGCATTGAAACTGTTCTGGCTTGTGGTGGCCCATTGCCCTATTAAGACACTTTGTTTCCTTTATTTTTGCTGTTAACTGTAGTTCGACAAACTAGCTCCTCTAGCTTGATTGATAGCCTGAAGTGGCTTCTTGGAAGCTAGTTATGAGTAGTTCCCAATCTGTCAATTTGCTAGGTGGCTGGTACTATTACAGAGAAAATATATATATTTTTAAGTTTAACAGGACAAATCTGAGAGGGCTCGTGCCCCTGTGCCCGCTATGCCCCTCTGGCTTTCTGTACAGTTGCCTAATGTTGGTGGGGCATATTAACCTGTTTTAACTGCTGAATAACTATGATCAACAAAACATTTTCTTTTGCACTATTTTTAAAATGTTTACTTTTACCCCTTTTCTCCCCAATTGGTAGTTAGTCTTGTCCCATCGCTGCAACTCCCCTACGGACTCGGGACAGGCGAAGGGCGAGAGTCATGCGACCCCCGAAACACGACCCAGCCAAACCGCACTGCTTCTTGACACACTGCTCGCTGAAGCACTGTCCAGCTGGAGACAGAAGTCAGTTTGAAGGAGTCGCTAGAGCGTGATGGGTCAAGAGAATCCCGGCTGACCAAACCTAACCTGGAAGACGCTAGGCCAATTGTGACCTGGAGACCCTCACGGCCAGCCTGGGATCGAACCCGGGGCTGTAGTAACGCCTCACCACTGCGATGTGGTTCCTTAGACTGCTGCACCACTCGGGAGGCCCCTTGAGGGAATCTTTTGATAAAGGTGAACATCAAGACGAAGCAGCTGCTTTATAAGTGGGATCCACTGTTGAGCGTTACATCCCGAGGAGTTTGTGCTGATTGTACGGAGATTGTGACAGCCGGTTAAGTGCAGTCCCTTGAGAAGGCAAGAACAAGATGTATGTCAGGAGAAGTGCAGTATTATCAAAAGGAGACGTATACTTGGAATACAGAGGAGGAATGAAGGGAAAAAGAGAGGCAGAGGAGGTCTAAAGAGAGAGAGAGGAAGAGGGTGAGCTGGTTTTGGTTAAAAATGGTGGAAAAAAGGGAGATGGTTTGTTAAAGACGAATGGTAGAAAGTGTACTCAGAGTGAGCTGGAGACAGGAGGAGAAACGGAAGTGAATGAGGGCGAAGTCTCAGAGGTGGTAGGTGTAGTGAAGTTCTCGGAGCCTGAGGCTTACACTGAGGGTCAGGATAAAGATGATTCTGTGACAGTAGGAGTGAAGTTTTTTGAAGATCCTTGCCTTTTGGCTGTTCCATTTGTGGTTTCAGGGTGGGTGAAAACAGAGTTGGGTGCTGTGGAATTGGTGAGGGTAACCAGAAGTAGTCTTGTGATAATTGTTTGTTTCTGCTGGTCACAGGGAGAAGGCGTTCAGCGTGACACGAATGTGGGCAAGAAACGTGAATTGTTTTGTTCTCAAGGAAAGGAGTGATTACTGGGGTAGTAGTAAAAGGTGACCAACTGAAGAGGAAGATTCCCGGTGTTTGTGATGCTTGTCATTTGGTGCAACACAGACAGGGTTTCTTGAATGGTGAAACAGAAGTCATTGTCTGTTCTTTTGAGATTTGATGTTGAGTCTTTGCAAGACAAAGTGATACAATCATCTCCTTTGTATTGATCACGTTGAGGGAGAGGTTGTTGTCCTGGAACCACACGGACAGGTCTCTGACCTCCTCCCTATAGGCTGTCTCGTAGTTGTCTGTGATCAAGCCTACCACTGTTGTGTCATCGGCAAACTTAATGATGGTGTTGGAGTTGTGCCTGGCCGTGCAGTCATGAGTGAACAGGGATTACAGGGGGGGACTGAGCACGCACCCCTGAGGGGGCCCTGTGTTGACAATCAGCGTGGCAGATGTGTTGTTACCTACCCGTACCACCTGGGAGTGGCCCATCAGGAAGTCCAGGATCCAGTTGCAGAGGGAGGTGTATAGTCCCAGGGTCCTTAGCTTATTGATGAGCTTTGAGGGCACTATGGTGTTGAACGCTGAGCTGTAGCCAATGAATAGCATACTCACATAGGTGTTCCTTTTGTCCAGGTGGGAAAGGGCAGTGTGGAGTGCAATAGAGATTGCATAATCTGTGGATCTGTTAGGGTGGTATGCAAATTGGAGTGGGTCTAGGGTTTCTGGGATAATAGGGTTGCTGTGAGCCATGACCAGCCTTTCAAAGCACTTCATGGCTACAGACGTGAGTGCTACGGGTTGGTAGTAATTTAGGCAGGTTACCTTAGTGTTCTTGGGCACAGGCACTATGGTGGTCTGCTTAAAACATGCTGGTATTACAGACTCAGCCAGGGAGAGGTTGAAAATGTCAGTGAAGACACTGGCCAGTTGGTCAGTGCATGCTCGCTGTACACGTCTTGGTAATCCGTCTGGCCCTGCGGCCTTGTGATATTTATAGCAATGGTTATCATCTGCACTGCAGGGATGGAACGTAAATCACAGAAAATTGAGGTGGCAGCTCAAAAAAAAATTATTCAGCCCCCTTAAGTTAATACTTTGTAGCGCCACCTTTTGCTGCGATTACAGCTGTAAGTCGCTTGGGGTATGTCTCTATCAGTTTTGCACATCGAGAGACTGACATTTTTTCCCATTCCTACTTGCAAAACAGCTCGAGCTCAGTGAGGTTGGATGGAGAGCATTTGTGAACAGCAGTTTTCAGTTCTTTCCACAGATTTTCGATTGGATTCAGGTCTGGACTTTGACTTGGCCATTCTAACACCTGGATATGTTTATTTTTGAACCGTTCCATTGTAGATTTTGCTTTATGTTTTGGATCATTGTCTTGTTGGAAGACAAATCTCCGTCCCAGTCCCAGGTCTTTTGCAGACTCCATCAGGTTTTCTTCCAGAATGGTCCTGTATTTTGCTCCATCCATCTTCCCATCAATTTTAACCATCTTCCCTGTCCTGCTGAAGAAAAGCAGGCCCAAACCATGATGCTGCCACCACCATGTTTGACAGTGGGGATGTTGTGTTCAGGGTGATGAGCTGTGTTGCTTTTACGCCAAACATAACGTTTTGCATTGTTGCCAAAAAGTTCAATTTTGGTTTCATCTGACCAGAGCACCTTCTTCCACATGTTTGGTGTGTCTCCCAGGTGGCTTGTGGCAAACTTTAAACAACACTTTTTATGGATATCTTTAAGAAATGGCTTTCTTCTTGCCACTCTTCCATAAAGGCCAGATTTGTGCAATATACGACTGATTGTTGTCCTATGGACAGAGTCTCCCACCTCAGCTGTAGATCTCTGCAGTTCATCCAGAGTGATCATGGGCCTCTTGGCTGCATCTCTGATCAGTCTTCTCCTTGTATGAGCTCAAAGTTTAGAGGGACGGCCAGGTCTTGGTAGATTTGCAGTGGTCTGATACTCCTTCCATTTCAATATTATCGCTTGCACAGTGCTCCTTGGGATGTTTAAAGCTTGGGAAATCTTTTTGTATCCAAATCCGGCTTTAAACTTCTTCACAACAGTATCTCGGACCTGCCTGGTGTGTTCCTTGTTCTTCATGATGCTCTCTGCGCTTCTAACGGACCTCTGAGACTATCACAGTGCAGGTACATTTATACGGAGACTTGATTACACACAGGTGGATTGTATTTATCATCATTAGTCATTTAGGTCAACATTGGATCATTCAGAGATCCTCACTGAACTTCTGGAGAGAGTTTGCTACACTGAAAGTAAAGGGGCTGAATAATTTTGCACGCCCAATTTTTCAGTTTTTGATTTGTTAAAAAAGTTTGAAATATCCAATAAATGTCGTTGCACTTCATGATTGTGTCCCACTTGTTGTTGATTCTTCACAAAAAAATACAGTTTTATATCTTTATGTTTGAAGCCTGAAATGTGGCAAAAGGTCGCAAAGTTCAAGGGGGCCGAATACTTTCGCAAGGCACTGTATTTGGTTGTGCTAGACTTGACATCAGAAGAGTTACAAGTTGTTGTCCAATCCTTTCCGGTTGTTGGCATGAGGTATGACTAAAGAGATTTAAATAGTGGAGTAGGGTGGTATTATTTCATTATTATTTATTTTTTTGTCAGTTATGTGTTAGATCAGGTATTCCCAAACTGGGGTATGTGCAATGCCTTCAGGGGTACTCCAAATAAAAACCTGATTTAAAACGCTTTAAAACAATGTTTTATTTTTCTTCACATTTTCAAACAATCCATTTAGATTTTCCAACGGTGCTATACATTCGGGTAAGGGTTTTTCTCGCCTGAGTAGCCTTGTTTCACTGCCAAAAATACAATTAAACCATCTATTGTTCAGCGAAATAACAATGTGATATCAAATACAGGTAGCCTAGTCAAATAATTAACATCCAATCACATTAACTGCCAGATTTCTGGATTGGGCTGTGCTCAGCGTATCCTGCCTTGGCAAATCGCGCTGTTAAGACACTGATGCCCTCTGCAACCACGTACCTACGTGAGAGGATTCTCAGCCCTCACTAGCATGAAAACTTAATACAGGCACAGACTGTGTGGAAAATGATTTAAGACTGAGATTCTCTCCAATTCTACCCAACATTCCAGAGTTATGTGCATCCTTTCATGCACACCCTTCTCATTAACCTGTGGTGAGTTATTCCCAATTTTTGATGAACAAATAAAGTTTTATATGTAAGATGGCTAAATAAAGAGCAACATTTATTGTTGATTATTATATTATTTTTTTGTGCCCTGATCCTATAAGAGCTCTTTGTCACTTCCCACGAGCCTGGTTGTGACAAACTCCCACTCATTCTTATGTTCAATAAAGGTATTGTATAGTGTGTGTGTGTGTGTGTGTGTGTGTGTGTGTGTGTGTGTGTGTGTGTGTGTGTGTGTTTGAGAATGCGCTGAGTCTGACCCTTGTGCTAGAGTGTGCCTGCAGGTGGAGGTTGAATGTTTGCAGGGGTACAGGACTATAAAACGTTTGGGAACCACTGTAGATGATAGGGTATTTGTTTATTTATATTTTTTCAAGCAAAGTATAAGGGAGTTATACTCCAGTCTAATAGGTGGCGGTAATGCAACATTTATTGGATGCTAACCGCCGTTAAAACTCATCGAAGAAGAAGCAACAACAGCCGCTTTTGACTCTTAGGATATAGCTAATATTACCACTTTGTTTCATTTTAGCGTGGAACAAATATACCGGTAGCTAATTAATCCAGAAATGAATTACTATCAACGGTGTTTTATATCTTTCCGTTATTTGTTCTAGATGGTTTTATTGTTGTATTCAGCGCTAGTGCCATTTGGCTAGCTAGTAACGTTAGCTAACGCGTTAGTGAAAGAGTTTAGACAGACTCTAGCCAGGCTCTAGCTACAGGCTCTACAGGCTCTAGCTACTTTGTTTACGTCTTGCTTTACGAACTTCACCTGGCAAGCTAGCCACTCCGGTCCACTGTGGAACTAGGACACGGCATGGTTGTGGGCATATAGGCATATCTAACAATTGTATTGTTCTGTCAGCCTTCCTGCCTTGGTAAATAAAAAGTTGCAGAGTTGTTGGAGCGCTAGAGAAGGCCTTTACTAGCCTGACACTATCACACCTGATAAAACCGATAAAACATTCTGATTGAACTGATCAACTAGACATGGTCGGAAGCGTCATAGCTGAATCTGTTGTGTTAGTGCAGGGCTGAAAAACAGTCCTGCACACTCCAGTTGGAGACTACTCCGGAGGCTTCACAGCAAATGTCACGTGAAAGTCATTCTGTCCAGGGTAACTGACATATTACACTCTCGAGCCCTCCACAGCTGAGAGGGATGGAGAAAGTCCCGGTCAAACAGAGCCAAGTGTGTGGGCTGTGGGAGCTGAAGGAGCAGTTGGGGACCGGAGGGTTTGGACACGTTTACTTGTACCAGCACCTGGTGAGTCCGGATCATATGACTACACATACACATAAAGCCATCTGGAGATGAAAGTCTCAAACAACATTATCTTCTGAGATGCTCTGTGTGTGTGTGTGTGTGTGTGTGTGTGTGTGTGTGTGTGTGTGTGTGTGTGTGTGTGTGTGTGTGTGTGTGTGTGTGAAGGAGACATCAGAGAAGATAGCAGTGAAATTGTGTCGTCTGGAGCTGAACTCAAAGAACAGAGAGCGCTGGAGTAGAGAGATACAGATTATGAAGAAGTGAGTGTCACATCTAGTAATAACCACACAAACACTGTCAGAACTGGGCTCAAATACTATTTAAAATAATTTCAAATACTTTAGCTGTACTTGCCTGCTGCACATATATCACTCCAGTGTAAATTGCTGAATTGTAATTACTTCGCTGCTATTGGCCTATTTATTGCCTTACCTCCTTACGTCATTTGCACGCACTGTATACAGATTTTTCTATTTTGTTATTGACTGTACGTTCATTCATCCCATGTGTAAATCTGGTTTGTTTTTGTCGCACTGCTTTGCTTTATCTTGGCCAAGTCGCAGTTGTAAATGAGAACTTGTTCTCAATTGGCCTACCTGGTTAAATAAAGGCGATATGAAAAAAATGGGACCAATAAAACCTCAAAGTGCAAACACCCACCTTACCTGGCGCTCCAGAGAGGTATCCTACAAAGAAAGCTAGATCTACTCAGGGTTTTCTAAATCTAACCAGCTTGACATTCAGGCTGCATCCGTAGTATGACGGTGGATATTGCTCATCCGCTTGCCGCTAACTCTAGCAGGTTTGTAACTGCATGTAGTACATGGCTAGTCGAATGCCGAACTCTTCATTGAGACTATGCTTAAAAACGTCAAGCCATGGGGGAGTCAGTCAGTGCCACATTTCCATTTGTGCCAAAATCAAAATGAAAGAAAAGAGTGTGCAAAGCGGTCATCAAGGCAAAGTGTGGCTATTTGAAGAATATCAAATATAAAATATATTTAGATTTGTTTTACACTGTTTTGGTTACTACATGATTCCATATGTGTTATTTCATATTTTTGATGTCTTCACTATTATTCTAATTTAGAGGTCGATCGATTATGATTTTTCAACGCCGATACTGATTATTGAAGGACCAAAAAAGCCGGTATGGATTAATCCGCCAATTTTTGTATTTATTTATTTGGAATTTGACTGCCTTCATGACTCGTGACAGCTGGTCACTGTAACAGACCTTGTCTGAAGGCTAATATCCATTCTATGAGTTATATTTCTGATTGAAATAACACCCACCCTGTATAATTGACCTTAAAAGTAAAAAACAATCCATTTTTTTTATGGATCCATTTTATTTCCAAGAAATTGTCATAGTTTGACAACTCGGTAAGCTTTAAAATGAAATCAAACTGAACCCTTTTCCAGTGATGAAGACCATAGATGTCTCATGGTATGGTGGGATATGCAAAATGGGTCAACTTTGAGCACCTTTTGTCTCCTGAATGTTTTGTCATTTATGTCCAATATGTCACTTTCTGACAACTTCCATTGGCAAACATGTATGGAAAGTTTTGTTTAAATCTAAAGGGATGCTGTCAAAAGGTGATTGAATTCAAACAGATTTACTCCATAGAAGCATAAACACAGGGATCCCATGGATAGAGTGTACAGTAACTATAGATCATCTTTTGCTGCTCTTGACTGTCACCTGCTCTGTCCTTTTCTCCTGTGTCCTACTTCCTTGTCTTGTCTCCTCGACTCCTGACTCCTATCTTGTCTCCTTGCCTCTTCAGGTTGAGCCATGATAATGTGGTGAGAGCCAGGGAGGTTCCAGTGGAGATGAGTTTTATAGCGCTCAATGACCTGCCACTACTGGCCATGGAGTATTGCTCTAGAGGAGACCTACGCAAGGTACACGCACGTGCACACATACACACAACTGCAGTGATGCCATGTGTACAGTACCTTCAGAATGTATTCATACCCCGGCCTCCCGGGTGGCACATTGGTTAAGGGCACTGTACTGCAGCGCCAGCTGTGCCACCAGAGACTCTGGGTTCGCGCCCAGGCTCTGTCGCAACCGGCCGCGACTGGGAGGTCCGTGGGGCGACGCACAATTGGACCAGCGTCGTCTGGGTTAGGGAGGGCTTGGCCGGTAGGGATATCCTTGACTCATTGCGCACCAGCGACTCCTGTGTTACGGGCCGGGCGCAGTGCACGCTAACCAAGGTTGCCAGGTGCACAGTGTTTCCTCCGACACATTGGTGCGGCTGGCTTCCGGGTTGGATGCGCGCTGTGTTAAGAAGCAGTGTGGCTTGGTTGGGTTGTGTATCGGAGGCCGTACGTGAGTTGTAGCGATGAGACAAGATAGTAGCTACGAAACAAAATTGGGGAGAAAAAGGGGTCAAATTATTAAAAAATAAAAAATAAAAAAAATGTACCCCTTTTCCACATTTTATGTTTTTAGAAATGTTTACAAATTAATAAAAAATGAAAAGCTGAAATGTCTCTGAAATTCTGCTTAACAAATCACATAATACATTGCGTGGACTCGCTCTGTGTGCAGTAAACATGTTTAACAACTACCCCATCTTTGTACCTCACACATACAATAAACTCTAGTGTCCCTCAGTCGAGCAGTGAATTCCAAGCACAGATTCAACTACAAAGATGAGGGAGGTTTTCCAATGCCTCCTCAAAGAAGGGCGCCTATTGGTAGATGTGTAAAGAAATTTAAAAGCAGACATTAAATATCCATTTGAGCATAACGCAGTTATTAATTACACTTAGGATGGTGTATCATTACACCCAGTCACTACAAAGATACAGGCGCCATTCCTAACTCAGTTGCCGGAGAGGAAGGAAACTGCTTAGAGATTTCACCATGAGGTCAATAGTGATTTTAAATCGGTTAGAGTTCAATGGCTGTGATAGGTTAGTATTGTAGAATTTTCTCCTAAATGACAGAGTGAAAAGAAGGACGCCTATACAGAATAAAAATATTCCAAAACATGCATTCTGTTTTAAGTAAGGCTCTAAAGTAATACTGCAAAAGAATGTGGCAAAGAAATTGTATTTTTGTCCTGAATACAAAGCCTTATGTTTGGGGCAAATCCAACACATCACTGAGTACCACTCTTCATATTTTCAAGCATGGTGGTGGCTGTATCATGTTGGGTAGATTTGTCATCGGCAATGACTAAGGAGTTTTTGGGGGGGATGAAAAGAAATGGAATAGAGCTAAGCACCGACATCATCCTAGAGGAAAACTTGGTTCAGACACTGGGACACATTCACATTTCATCAGGACAATTAACTAAAACACAAGGCCAAATATACACTGGAGTTGCGATGCTCCTGAGTGGCCTAGTTACAGTTTTCACTTAAATCAGCTTGAAAATCTATTGCAGGACTTGAAAATAGCTTTCTAGCAATGATCAGCAACCAACTTGACCAATATTGTACATTCCAGGTGTGCAAAGCTCTTAGAGAGATACCCAGAAAGACAGCTGCCAAACGTGATTCTAGCATCTCTGCGTTTAATACTTCTTTTTTTTCCATTTCCATTTTTATTTTTAACATTTTTATTCCACTTTGACAGAGTATTTTGTGTAGATCGTTGACAAAAAATTACATTTAAATCCACGTGAATCCCATTTTGTTGCATGTGGAAAAAATCAAGTAGTGGGAAAACATTTTTAAAGGCAATGAATTGTATGTGACTGTTTTTCCTGATCCCTGTAGCTGCTGAACAAGCCAGAGAACTGCTGTGGACTGAAGGAGAGTCAAGTCCTTTCTCTACTCAGCCATGTTGGTAAGCTAGCCCTTTATAGTGAAATACAGTCATTCATTCTAGAGGTTGCTTTCCAGGGGTGTATTCATTAGTGTACACTAAAGCAAAATGCTTTGCAACAAAGCATTTTTTAACAAACAAGTGTTGCTTATTTAGATATTGGTCCCCCTGTTTTGGCCCATTCACTTCTGTTTGGTTCCAGTTGAGGCTGGTACATTGATACTTTGCAAGCACCATTTGGGAGTTTCTTTTCATTTTAGGTAATGTATCATTATTGTACACACAGGGTCTGGTATCCAGTACCTCCATGAGAATAAGATCATCCACAGGGACCTGAAGCCTGAGAACATCGTATTGCAGGAGACCAGTGGGAAGGTGAGTGCACACACACACAAACAGGTATTTGGAAACTCAAATAAGTATTGGTGCTGTCCATCTCTCTCCTCCCTATCTTTCCCTCTTTCTATTTATCTCTCCTCTAGTTTGTCCATAAGATCATAGATCTGGGTTACGCTAAAGACTTGGACCAGGGCAGTCTCTGTACATCCTTCGTCGGAACTCTGCAGTACCTGGTGAGACCAACACGTTTTTTATACACTGACAATATATGCTTTTGAATCTATTTCCAATGGGAATTGTGTGTTACGTGTGTGCGCATGTTAGGCTCCAGAGCTGTTTGAGAATAAACCCTATACTGTGTCAGTGGACTACTGGAGTTTTGGGACCATGATCTTTGAGTGTACCTGTGGCTTCCGCCCGTTCCTTCACAACATGCAGCCGGTTCAGTGGTGAGTGTGTGTCTGTCACTAAAATAGAAGGCAAATAATTGTATGTTCTTGTAGAACCAGTAAAAGTGTGTGTGTGTGTGTGTGTGTGTGTGTGTGTGTGTGTGTAGGACCAATAAAGTGCGCAACAAAGGTCCCAAGGACATCATGGCTGTAGAGGATATGAATGGAGAAGTGAGATTCTCTACACACCTACCCTACCCCAACAATCTGAGCAGGTACACATGCACACACACACATCACTCATAGTGGTCCTGTATGGCTCAGTTGGTAAAGCATGGTGCTTGCAACGCCAGGATTGCGGGTTTGATTCTTTGGGCCACCATGCATAAGATGTACAGTACCAGTCAAAAGTGTGGACACACCTACTCATTCCAGGGTTTTTCTTTATTTGTAGTATTTTCTACATTGTAGAATAATAAGACATCAAAACTGAAATAACACATGAAATCATATAGTAACCCAAAAAAGGGTTAAACAAATCAAAATATATTTTATATTTGAGATTCTTCAAAGTAGCCACCCTTTGCCTTGATGACAGTCTCTGAACAGTTAATGTTGATGTCTGTTACTTGAACTCTGAAGCATGTATTTGGGCTGCAATCAGAGGTGCTGTTATCTCTTATTAACTTATCCTCTGCAGTAGAGGTAACTCTTGGGTCTTCCTTTCCTGTGGCGGTCGTTTCATCTTAGCGCTTATTGAAACGATTTTGTTTCTGGTGTCCTTTGACAGCTCTTTGGTCTTGGCCATAGTGGAGTTTGGAGTGTGACTGTTTGAGGTTGTGGACAGGTGTCTTTTATACTGATAACAAGTTCAAACAGGTGCCATTAATACAGGTAACGAGTGGAGGACAGAGGAGCCTCTTAAAGAAGAAGTTACAGGTCTGTGAGAGCCAGAAATCTTGCTTGTTTGTAGGTGACCAAATACTTATTTTCCAACATAATTTGCAAATAAATTCATTAAAAATCCTACAATGTGATTTTCTGGATTTTTTTTCTCTCATTTTGTCTGTCATAGTTGAAGTGTACCTATGATGAAAATTACAGGCCTCTCATCTTTTTAAGTGGGAGAACTTGCACAATTGGTGGCTGACTAAATACTTTTTTGCCTCACTGTATGTGAAATGTTTTGGTTCGCCGGATCTCTCTCGGTGGACAGAGCCGCCTTGTGAAGGGAGTTGGGCATTTTTGCGGCACGCATGTAAGGCTCTGATTGTCCAAAATGGTTCCAACAAAGTCTAATACTGTTGTCCTTCTTTGTAGTTGTCCGGTATCTGGTGATTTGTCTCGTAGTCCTGAACAGAACTACTTAGTTTATTTTCCTTCCATTTGCTCCTGAAGATGCTTCTTTGAAGATAGGCTAGCCAGACAGGTCGATGGTTCCCAGTGGGGTGATGAGAGTAGTGTAATACGATGGTTTGAGCAGAATAGTAGGATGGTCCTACTTGAATTCGCTTTCGAATATACTTTAGCTGCATTAAGTAATCAGCCGTACCAGTGATTGTCCAGGAGGTAAGTTTATAGTCTCTACCTCGTGTTGAGATTCAAAGTTCAAACAACTTTAAACGTGTAGCTGCAGCTTCACACTTTTGTGTTCTGGAATGTTAATTCTTAACCCCATCATTTTGTTCGAATTTGCGTTTTCGTCAGGCTGACACGCTCTCTGACCTCACTCGGGCGTGACTTGTCACTGCAAAGTTTATGTAAAACAATTATCTCTTCTCAGTCCCTCCAGTATTCTGCGATCGCATAATTCAATGCAAAATCAACACATCTGCACATATTATGCGAGAGCTTGCAATTTTGACCAATCCCCTTTTAGCACATAAATGGGTCCAGTCAAAGCAGGTTTGTAATTTTGACCAATTACTGCACTGTTACCGTGGAAAGTGGCCCAATCCAAAAACTTGTCAACAAAGTTTTCTCCCTGGCTTGTCAGCGTATTCACTTGCTAAGATTATGGGTGATTTGTTGATGACTGACAGGCAGTACAATGAACAGAAATCTCATTTGCCAACAAAAATAACAGCTAACGACCATGCAAAACAATTTCCAAATGTTTTTGGAAACTAGAGAAATTCGACAATCACTTCGAATCAGTAAAGCATATGAGAATGTCAGAACAGTTGCAGCAGCAGATCACCATGACTGAATTGGTAACAGGGAAGACTGTGGCAAGCATCGAAAGACTCAAGGAGAGTGGCGTTTTACTCAAACATTTACTCCGCTAACCTTGGCTTTAGTAGGGTGGTCACCACTCTGCTCTCCCCAGTCTGTCTAGGGAGAGCGCTGCTCAAAGCAATTTGTCAGCTTTGCCGTTTTAAACTCTCTGTAAAACTTATTACAGATCACGAAAGCACAATCTTTCTGAATATTTTAGAAATGGAATAGTACATATCAACCACAACTCTATTTTTTGGGGGGGGTTCTTTATCTCCCCTACGACCCTTTCAGAAAACATCTATTTTTTTGTTGGAGAGGGTTGCATCTCATGTTGATAGCAAGCCCCAAGCCTGATGGAGAGGTGTGTGTGTCTGTGAGTGGATTATGACAGAGCAGCTTTTGAACATGTTAGAGTTTCGGCAGGAAAAGTCTCTTGAAACAAAGTAACTTTCCTTTGGTGAATTTGGAGAGGGAGACCTGAATCTTCTCAACTTGATTTACAACAGGACATGAGTTGTTAATCCCCACAAGTCCCCGGAATCTGACCTATTTGGATCCTCACGGGACTGTCATGACAATGACGAGAGTGTGCAAAGCTGTCAAGGCAAAGGGTGGCTACTTTGAATAATCTCAAATGTATTTTTGGTTACTACATGATTCCCTTTGTGTTATTTCATAGTTTTGATGTCTTCACTATTATTCTACAATGTCGAAAATAGTCAAAATGAAGAAAAACCCTTGACTGAGTAGGTGTGTCAACCTTTGACTGTTACTGTATGCGCATGACTATAAAAGCATCTGCTAAATGGAATGTACAGTATATTATTGCATTATATTAGCAGCAGTTTTCGGAACTTGTGATCCCGTCTATTTAAAATGTTGTTTTGTTTTTGCTCAATGTGTTACCTTTTTCTATGTGAGGAAAATTGTACTTTTTCGTGTGTCTGTGTGTAGGTCCCTGTTAGAGCCAGTGGAATCTCTGCTACAGATGCTGTTGTTGTGGGACCCTGCGACAAGAGGAGGAGTGACAGACCGTGACACACACACACCCTGTTGCTACACTACCCTACAGAGCATACTCAACATGAAGGTACACACTGCAATGCTTGAAAACAACTTAGCAAGTGGTTTTGGCACTAGCAAATTCAGCCTGAATGCAAGGGACTGTTCAATCTTATTAATTGGATAGTAACATGAGCCTCTTGTAAATTGATGTGACTAATGGTCTTGTCAAACAAATCCATACAATTATGCATATGTGTGCATTCTAGGTGATGCATGTGTTGGACATGACGTCGGCCCAGCTCCACTCCTTCGTCCTTGGCAGTGAGGAGGGGTTACACTCCCTGCAGCAGCGTGTGGAGACACACACCCACACACACATCCCTCCGCTCAGCCAGGAGCTGCTGTTGGAGACTGGAGTCTCCCTGGACCCTCGCAGACCACCAGCGCATTGCCTCCCTGATGGACCGGTACAAGCTCGTGCGTCCACACACCAGACGGGTTCAAATACTATTTAGGGTATTTCGATTACATTTTACATTAACATTTTTGTAATTTACCAGACTCATATTCACAGCGATTTACAATTAGTGCATTCATCTTAAGATAGCTTGATAATCAGTGAAATCTTTACCATGTTTATCTCTCAATAACAGAAGGATGACAGAAGTGAAGTTTAGTCTAGTGCTGTAGTTTGGCTGCAGCAAGTAATCTTTCAATGCAGCAGGTAATCATTCTTAGTCATGACTTCATGTATTGAGTTTATATATCAATTCAGGGGTCAATTTGACTCATGGTTTTTGTTATGATATTATTTTTGCGTTAGTGTATTGCAGTGGCCGTCAGTGACGTTTAAGATGATGGAAGACAATTGCTTTTTTTAATGAGCATGGCATTATTTATATTACTGGATGACTGTCATTTTTATTCTATTCACCCATTTCAATGTAACATCGATAGGTTTAGGCCACAACATGATATTTCAATTGTCCCTATACCCGTCATGATGTTTCTACAGCTAAGCCTATGAATGAAAGGTTACAACGCAGGTGCACAGGTCAAGAGAAATTTGAGTAATCAAGGTGACAGTGACAAATTCAATACCGCCTTGCATCCTCTCGCCTGCATCTAGCTGATCTAGGGTGTAATCATTAGTCCAACAGTTACAAACAAGACTTTCTATTGGACAAAATCCCTGTTTCGTTCCAGTTGCTTCCGTTTTAAGATTTTCTTTTCAACAGAATTGGTGGAATGATTAGACCCCTGATCATACACAAACACTGTTCACTTTCATAGCAGCCACATACAAACAGCATGTTCATTTTGCTCGTTGAATAATTATTTCTCGCATCTACACAATTTCTTCCGCTCGCTCACCTTTTCCCTTTGTGTGTATACTTCAGTGCACAACACATCAGCTATCTGTGATCAGGCAACTTTCCAAGCCAAACCTTCATATCGTAACTGCTAACTGTTACACACAGCCTACGTCGTTGTCACAATATTAGCTAACGTCATAGTCAAAATAGCTACATATTAGCTAACGTCATAGTCAAAATAGCTACTAGAACTAAGGCGTTAGTAAACTTGCTACAATCATGAAGTACAGTGCACAGTCAGCAAGTAGTTAAGCAGCTTATCTTGACTTGGATGTGTGTCATTGCTGGATAGCCAGCTAGCTAACACATCCCTCTCTGTTTGAGTTGGCTAAACTAGCTAGCCGCATTTGATAGTTAAGTGAAAAAAAAAATGAAATATAGCTAGCTCTCGCTTCATTATTAAAGGAATTAATTTGTTCAAAACTGTTCAACTTTCTCTTTCTGAGTCAACTACTCACCACATTTTATGTACTGCAATGCAAACTAAACTCAGCAAAAAAAGAAACGGCCCTTTTTCAGGACCCTGTCTTTCAAAGAGAATTAGTAAAAATCCAAATAACTACACATATCTTAATTTTAACTTTTTGGTGACAGGGGGCAGTATTTTCACGTCCGGATGAAATGCATGCCCAAATTCAACTGCCTGCTACTCATCCCCAGAAGATAAGATATGCATATTATTAGATTTGGATAGAAAACACTCTGAAGTTTCTAAAACTGTTTGAAACCCTGAGGACAAACCATTCAGCATGGTCACTCTCTTTTCAATGGGTTTTCATTGGGAATCCAGATTTCTAAGGGACCTTCATGCAGTTCCCGCTTCCACTGGATGTCAGTCTTTAGAAATTGGTTGAGGTTTTTCCTTTGTGTAATGAAGAATTACGGCCATCTTGAACGAGGGTCACTTGAAGTGTACTGTTAGATAGAGGCGTGTGACCAGAAAGCATGCTACAGTTTGTTTTCCTCCTGTATTGAACACAGATCATCCCGTCTTCAATTTTAATGGATTATTTACATTTAAAAAATACCTAAAGTTGTATTACAAAAGTAGTTTGAAATGTTTTGGCGAAGTTTACAGGTAACTTTTGAGATATTTTGTAGTCACGTTGCTCAAGTTGGAACCGGTGTTTTTCTGGATCAAACGCGCCAAATATATTGACATTTTGGATATATTTCTCAAACACTTTAGGGACTATTGTGATAAGAACACATTTGTCCATGAGAAGATTGTTCCTCTAAAAGCAAAAATCAACACCCAGCAAATTTCAGGTATGTGAGCTCAAACTTGAATGTTGTGAAAATTCTGTACAACTTCCGGCACATGTTTAATTTTAACATTGAGGCTGTACCTGGTTTAAGTTAGTTTTAACAGTGGCCAAGAAATGTACTGCGGCTACTTGATCATAATGTAGGCCTACTAGAGTGGCCTACCATTAAAAACAATGGAGAAAAAGGCATCCATGAAATTTTAACATGGAAATAGCTGCTCTATCGTTCAACCCACGGTAGCAGCAAATGTGTGGTGTTCAATGGAGACCTACATTCCATGAGACTTTTGAAAAATATATGTAGGGCTTGACATTAACCTGTTTATCCACTTGTCCTTTAGATAAGGAGGTGAATGTAAATGTTTGATGCAAGAAACCACTACAAAATAAAGTAGTATTATTCCCATACCATTATTACAGAGAATCAGAAGCAGCATGCTCTGCCTATTGGCTATTTAGCTTATTCAAGACTGTCTCAAAATACAACACTGCCACTTTAAAAAAAAAAATCTTTACCTGACTTGAAATTCAAAATGGCTAGAAATAACTACAACTCACTAACTAGCAAAGAATATGAACAAATGTGCACAGGTGGCTACATGCAGCTCTTGCTTTGATCTCAAAACAAGAGCATCTACTTGTGACCGCTCATGCTTTAAACACAGTCCAGTTCAAAGTGAATGGCACAGATCCATATATGACAATGGTCTAGAGTACAGGCATGTCAATACAATACAATCATAGTCCAATTCGCTCTGCGTACAAGTACATTTCTTGCACAGTTTTGTATAAGTCTTCCATAGTTCGTTACATTGACAGTGGCTAATATTGCGTTTATTTGAGCACAATTCCCATAGTAGAGTGAAACGTTGATAGTGTTAACTAAAGAGGAAAACTGAAGTTCAATCTCATGTTTCTCTGCGGGAGCTGATATTTCTTCTGCCGGCAGGGGAGCTCTTAGCCCGTAGCTAAGAGGGAACATTGTTAATGACCCTAAAACTTTTCAAGTTGACCGGCTCCTAATAACAAATAATCAAATGCACGTATTTGAACCCAGGTCTGACACACACACACAAGGGTTGGAAAATATGACAATAGCATCATCTATGACTGACAGTCATCATGGTGACTACATTGGGATGTGACAGACGATGGTTTAGCCTATTTAAACTTGACTGGCGCAGCTCAGTAAAAAACAGACTCTTGTAGGGCAGCACACAAGTGGCATTCTGAGTAATTTGCCTATTCCTATTTGCTATAGCCTATTTCAATATACAGTGCCTTGCGAAAGTATTCGGCCCACTTGAACTTTGCAACCTTTTGCCACATTTCAGGCTTCAAACATAAAGATATAAAACTGTATTTTTTTGTGAAGAATCAACAACAAGTGGGACACAATCATGAAGTGGAACGACATTTATTGGATATTTCAAACTTTTTTAACAAATCAAAAACTGAAAAATTGGGCGTGCAAAATTATTCAGCCCCTTTACTTTCAGTGCAGCAAACTCTCTCCAGAAGTTCAGTGAGGATCTCTGAATGATCCAATGTTGACCTAAATGACTAATGATGATAAATACAATCCACCTGTGTGTAATCAAGTCTCCGTATAAATGCACCTGCACTGTGATAGTCTCAGAGGTCCGTTAAAAGCGCAGAGAGCATCATGAAGAACAAGGAACACACCAGGCAGGTCCGAGATACTGTTGTGAAGAAGTTTAAAGCCGGATTTGGATACAAAAAGATTTCCCAAGCTTTAAACATCCCAAGGAGCACTGTGCAAGCGATAATATTGAAATGGAAGGAGTATCAGACCACTGCAAATCTACCAAGACCTGGCCGTCCCTCTAAACTTTCAGCTCATACAAGGAGAAGACTGATCAGAGATGCAGCCAAGAGGCCCATGATCACTCTGGATGAACTGCAAAGATCTACAGCTGAGGTGGGAGACTCTGTCCATAGGACAACAATCAGTCGTATATTGCACAAATCTGGCCTTTATGGAAGAGTGGCAAGAAGAAAGACATTTCTTAAAGATATCCATAAAAAGTGTGGTTTAAAGTTTGCCACAAGCCACCTGGGAGACACACCAAACATGTGGAAGAAGGTGTTCTGGTCAGATGAAACCAAAATTGAACTTTTTGGCAACAATGCAAAACGTTATGTTTGGCGTAAAAGCAACACAGCTGAACACACCATCCCCACTGTCAAACATGGTGGTGGCAGCATCATGGTTTGGGCCTGCTTTTCTTCAGCAGGGACAGGGAAGATGGTTAAAATTGATGGGAAGATGGATGGAGCCAAATACAGGACCATTCTGGAAGAAAACCTGATGGAGTCTGCAAAAGACCTGAGACTGGGACGGAGATTTGTCTTCCAACAAGACAATGATCCAAAACATAAAGCAAAATCTACAATGGAATGGTTCAATAATAAACATATCCAGGTGTTAGAATGGCCAAGTCAAAGTCCAGACCTGAATCCAATTGAGAATCTGTGGAAAGAACTGAAAACTGCTGCTCACAAATGCTCTCCATCCAACCTCACTGAGCTCGAGCTGTTTTGCAAGGAGGAATGGGAAAAAATGTCAGTCTCTTGATGTGCAAAACTGATAGAGACATACCCCAAGCGACTTACAGCTGTAATCGCAGCAAAAGGTGGCGCTACAAAGTATTAACCTTTCTGATCTCCCCATCCCGGATCCGGGATCGTGAATACAGACTCAAGCTCATTACCATAACGCAACGTTAACTATTCATGAAAATGGCAAATGAAATGAAATAAATATGCCATCTCTCAAGCATAGCCTTTTGTAAACAACACTGTCATCTCAGATTTTCAAAATATGCTTCTCAACCATAGGAAAACAATCATTTGTGTAAAAGTAGCTAGCTAGCGTAGCATTTAGCGTTAGCATTAGCGTTAGCATCCAGCACGCAACATTTCAACAAAAACATAAAAGCCTTCAAATAAAATCATTTACCTTTGAAGAACTTCTGATGTTTTCAATGAGGAGACTCTCAGTTAGATAGCAGATGCTCAGTTCTTCCAAAAATATTCTTTGTGTATTAGAAATAGCTCCGTTTTGTACATCACATTTGGCTACCAAAAAAAAACAAATTCAGTCCTCAAAACGCAAACTTTTTTCCAAATTAACTCCATAATATCGACTGAAAACATGGCAAACGTTGTTTAGAATCAATCCTCAAGGTGTTTTTAACATATCTCTTCGATGATATATCGTTTGTGGAAGTGTGCTTTCTCTCCTGAATCCCAGGAGAAAATGCCCGCACCTGAAGATTACGCACAAATTTAGACAAAGGACACCGGGCGGACCCCTGGAAAATGTAGTCTCTTATGGCCAATCTTCCAATGATATGCCTACAAATACGTCACAATGCTGCCGACATCTTGGGGAAACGGCAGAAGGTCTAAGCTTATTCCTGTCGCATTCACAGCCATATAAGGAGACATTAGAAAACAGAGCTTCAGAAATTCTGCTCATTTCCTGTTTGACGTATCATCTTGGTTTCGCCTGTAGAATGAGTTCTGGGGCACTTACAGACAAAATCTTTGTAGATTCTGAAACTTCAGTGTTTTCTTTCCAAAACTGTCAATATGCATAGTCGAGCATCTTTTCGTGACAAAATATCACGCTTAAAACGGGAACGTTTTTTTATCCAAAAATGAAATAGCGCCCCTAGAGATGCAACTGGTTCTTAAGGGGGCTGAATAATTTTGCACGCCCAATTTTTCAGTTTTTGATTTGTTAAAAAAGTTTGAAATATCCAATAAATGTCGTTCCACTTCATGATTGTGTCCCACTTGTTGTTGATTCTTCACAAAAAAATACAGTTTTATATCTTTATGTTTGAAGCCTGAAATGTGGCAAAAGGTCGCAAAGTTCAAGGGGGCCGAATACTTTCGCAAGGCACTGTATATGTCATCAAATTGTATTTGTCACATGTGCCGAATACAACAGACCTTAGCATGAAATGCTTACTCAAGAAAGAGTTAAGATAAAATGTTGTAAATAAAGTAAAAATGTTTATAAAAAGTAACATAATAAAATAACAATAACGAGGCTATATACAGTGGGTACCGGTACTGAGTCAATATGTGGCGGTACAGGTTAATTTGTACATGCATGAAAGTAGCGGTAAAGTGACTATGCATAGAATAAACAGCGAGTATCAGCAGTGTAAAAACAAGGGGGGTGTCAATGTAAACAGTCCGAGGAGCTATTTGATTAATTGTTCTGCAGTCTTATAGCTTAGGGGTAGAAGCTGTTAACCTCTTGAACCTCTGGGGCAGTATTTCATTTTTGGAAGAAAAACGTTCCCGTTTTAAGCGCAATATTTTGTCACGAAAAGATGCTCGACTATGCATATAATTGACAGCTTTGGAAAGAAAACACTCTGACGTTTCCAAATCTGCAAAGATATTTTCTGAGAGCCTCAGAACTGATGCTACAGGCGAAACCAAGATGAAACTTCAAACAGGAAGTGAGCAACATTTTTGAGGCGCTGTTTTCCATTGTCTCCTTATATGGCTGTGAATGCGCAAGGAATGAGCCTACACTTTTTGTCGTTTCCCCAAGGTGTTTGCAGCATTGTATTTGTAGGCATATCATTGGAAGATTGACCATAAGAGACTACATTTACCAGGTGTCCTTTGTCGAAATTGGTGCGTAATCTTCAGCTGCAAGCATTCTTCCATGTGATTCAGAAGTGAAACCAGACTTCCACAAACGACATATCATCGAAGAGATATGTGAAAAACACCTTGAGGATTGATTCTAAACAACGTTTGCCATGTTTCAGTCGATATTATGGAGTTAATTTGGAAAAAAGTTCGGCGTTTTGATGACTGAATATTCAGGTTTTTTTGGTAGCCAAATGTGATGAACAAAACGGAGCGATTTCTCCTACACAAAGAATATTTTTGGAAAAACGGAACATTTGCTATCTAACTGAGAGTCTCCTCATTGAAAACATCTGAAGTTTCTTCAAAGTTAAATTATTTTATTTGAATGCGTCTCTTGTTTTTGTGAAAATGTTGCCCGCTGAATGCTACGCTAAATGCTACGCTAGCTATCAATGCTGTTACACAAATGCTTGTTTTGCTATGGTTGAAAAGCATATTTTGAAAATCTGAGATGACAGTGTTGTTAACAAAAGGCTAAGCTTGAGAGCTAGCATATTTATTTCATTTCATTTGCGATTTTCATGAATAGTTAACGTTGCGTTATGGTAATGAGCTTGAGGCTGTATTCACGATCCCGGATCCGGGATGGCTAGTATCAAGAGGTTTTAAGGAACCTTTTGGACCTAGACTTAGCACTCCGGTACCGCTTGCCGTGCGGTAGCAGAGAGAACAGTCTATGACTTGGGTGACTGGAGTCTTCCTCTGACACCGCCTAGTGTATATACAGGACCAGTCAAATGTTTAGACACCTACTCATTAAAGCGTTTTTCTTTAATTGTTTTATTTTCTACATTGTAGAATAATAGTAAAGACATCAAAACCATTAAATGGCACATATGGAGTCATGTAGTAAACCCCAAAAATATAAATATATTTTATAATTGAGATTCTTCAAATAATGCCAAGAGTGTGCAAAGCTGTCAAGGCAAAGGGTGGCTATTTTGAAGAATATCAAATATAAAATTTAATTTTGTTTAACACCTTTTTGGTTACTACGTGATTCCATATGTGTTATTTCATAGTTCTGATGTCTTCACTTATTCTACAATGTAGAAAATAGTACAAATAAAGAAAAACCCTTGAATGAGTAGAAGTCCTGAAACATTTGACCGGTAGTGTACACACACCCACATCAAATCACTCACTCACTCGCTCACACACACACATTGACATGTTTTCATTTCTCTCTAGCGAGGCTGGGACAATGCCATAGTCTACCTGTTTGATAAGAGTCTGACTAAATACTCTGGACCTTTCACTGCCCGACCCCTGCCTGACAGCGTCAACTTCATAGGTAGGCGTCACAACTACACTATAGGTAGGCATCAAAGCTACACAACCCTCTAGGTAGGGCTGGGCGATTATGGCCAAAATGTAATTTCACTGTATTTTTCCACATTTTTGCGGTATTTTATGTTTTTGAATAATACAAATTCTAAATTTTGCTTTGAGTAGTACGTGACCCTAGGGTGGCAACACATACATTCTAAGTAATTTCAATGGGTCTTCCTCCATTCTGATTTGTTTTATATTGTTCAATTAAACAAATGTTCTGCATTTTCGTATTTGTTTTCCTGCTCACTTGAGATCATCTCCACACTGCCACGTAGGGCTACAAGATATTGGCAAAAAAATCTCAGCATGATTTATAAAATATATATTTTTTAAAGGGTTTTACCAAATGTTGTAGTTGAGATTTGACTTTCGATTTAGATTAAAACACTTGGGTGAGCTATTGAAGTCATGGAAATATGATGATTTTTAATTCTATAGTTATAATATAATAGTAGGCACTTTGAATACTCTGTTTGACATGACAATGAATTAAAGTGCCAGGGAGGAGTTATTGTGACACGGTAGGAACCAAAGTGTTGGTCAATGTTTCCTACGGGACCCCATAGTCTTTGGCTACATTTAATGTTTTCTCTTAGCTACTTCATGTAGGTAACTTATTCCTGCTTCGCCTAATCCTCTTTGGTTTAGAAGATACTGTTACACAAACAACATGCTGATTTTGGCCTACACCATAATTGGTATCAGGCTGTATTAGCTAGCTATGTTTGCTCCGACTTAGTACATTTATTAGCTAGCTACCTATTAGCATTAGCGGCTAACGTGATTTAGGCACAACGTGCTTAGAAAAGACAAACTAGCAGTTTGCAGATATTGTAATTATAGAGGTCTAGTGGATTTATAGTAAGACGCAAAGTGGAAACAGCATGGTTGTCATCAACATTGTTGCATGTTCTGCATTGACCATGCAGACTGAACGCAAGTGTGTCCTGGTCGAGTAACAACAACATGCGTTCCTTGAGTAACAGGCGCGGGGCTTGATCTATGTAGAAAGCGTATATTATAAAAATGTACGTTACACACGGCGTATTACATTTAACAAACCTAACATTAAATACCACTATGGAAGATAAAGTAGAAACCCAAACCGGTCATTGCATCAATAACTGTATATTGTAAAATACGGTATACCACCCAGCCCCACCTCCTAGGTAGGCTTCACAACTACACAACCCCATAGGTAGGCTTCACAATTTAACAACTCCATAGGTACTGTAGGCTTAAAAATCTGCCAAGACTATGTTCTATATGTTCTTCCCAATGTGAGTATTCCTTGATGCAGGATAAACATTGGGAAAAGCTAATAGCAAGTCTGGACAAAATTAAATTATGTTAACCTCATCCCCAGGCTATTAACAAAGTGCAGATACAGTAAATGTCTGGGAACAATATTACAATTCTATTGAAGTTGATGTCTGTAAGCAGGAAGTCGCCCTGCTATGTATGATGTCATATTGCTTCTGTGTCTAAATGAACTCTTCCTCGCTGTATGTGTGTGTTAGTGAGGGAGACGAAGACCCAGCTGCCTCTTGCTGCTCTAAGGAAGGTGTGGGGAGAGGCTGTTAGCTATGTCTGTGGTCTGAGAGGGGACTACAGCAGACTGTACCAGGGACAGAGAGCTGCCATGTAGGTACACACACACACACACACACACACACACACACACACACATGTGGCACAGACACACTTGTACACACTCACACATAGGCATAGCACAAACACACACACGCTTGCCTTTCTGCCCTCACTCTCAACCTTGTGTGTTTGTGCACATGTAGGTTGAGTCTGCTACGCTACAACACCAACCTGACGCGGTATAAGAACGTGTTGTTTAGCCAGTCTCAGCAGCTCAGAGCCAAACTGGCCTTCTTCACCACCAGCATACAACAAGACCTACAGCACTACGACCAGCAGAGAGACACTGGCATCTGTAAGCTGTGTGTGTGTGTGTGTGTGTGTGTGTGTGTGTGTGTGTGTGTTACTGACTGTTTTCTGAAATCTGACCAAACCTGTAGCCTCTGAAAAGATGCTGAAAGCCTGGCAGGACGATGAACAGAAAGCTGATGCCTTTACACAGGTACTATACTATATAGTTTTGTATGACGGCTGTCTACTCTACCAACAGCTTCTGCTAGCATGTATTGGACTGTGAGAGAAGCATTTGATGGCATAGCTTCGGTGTCTGTGTGCATGCACCTGTATGTGTGTTAGGTATCAGAGGTGGGCTATCTGGATGAGGAGATAGTGTGTCTCCACTCTGAGATCGTGGAGCTGCAGAGGAGTCCGTTTGCCAGGAGACAAGCTGACATCATGGAACAACTGTAGGTGTCTCACATAATTCTACAGCTTTTTTAACTATTTCCATGAAATGGACAAAGTATCGTTTTGTAATTAAATATGTGTGTGTGGTTTCAGGGAGGAGAAGGCCATTGAACTTTACAAGCAGCTGAAGGCCAAATGCAAGAGTGAGTAGAACCACTTCAGCACAATACTGATCTATTATAGGCTGGTAGAGGTGTGTCTGTGAGAATGTGGATTCTCATTGGCTATACTGGTTTTGTGTGGGTGCGCGTGTGTGTGTGCGCAGGTCCAGACCCCCCTCATGGCTACAGTGACAGTTCAGAAATGGTGAAGACCATTGTCCAGACAGTCCAGAACCAGGACCGAATCCTCAGAGACCTGTACACACACCTCAGGTACACATGCCTCAAGTACACATGCACACACCTGTACACCTACACCCTTCTCTCTTTCTCCCTCCCTCTAGTAAGCCCTTTTCTCTTTCTCTCCCTCCGTCTGGTTCCTTCTAGTAAGATCTTGGAGTGTAAGTGTCGTATTGTAGCATTGTTTCCTAAGCTGGAGGGGGCAGTGGAAAGCATCAAGGCAGCAGAGGCTGCAGTCATGACTATGCAGATGAAGAGACAGAGAGAGTTCTGGCACCTGCTCAAGATTGCCTGTGTAAGTAAACACGTGCACAAACACACAACTCCTGTTTAGAAGAAAACAGCCCAACAAACACCAGCAGTACAGTACTGTACTACAGTTACTGTTGTCATCAGTTGTCTTTACATGGTTGGGAAGGTTACTTTCTAAATGTAATCCATTAGTAACTAGTTACCTGTCCAAATCGTAATCTTTAGGATTATCCAAATTTTGTAACAATCTGATTACTTTCAGTTACTTTTGGATTACTTTCCCCTCGAGACATAAGAAGACAAAAAGGATCCATCAAACGCATTTGGTGTGTCATCATAGTGGTCTCTGACATGTGGTCAGACTCGCTCAATGGAACAAATTTAATAGCACCTTTTTTTTTATGTAATTGAGAACCAAAAGTGTCATAATGTATGTTTTTTTCTTTTTCAAACTTTTTATAAGTAATCGGTGACGTAATCAAATAGATTTTCAAAGGTAACTGGAATCTGTTTTTTGCTGATAATGTAACTGATTAGTTTGTTTTTTTTGTAATCTGACTACAACCCGGGTCTTTACTATATTTTACATTTTATTTTGTGTGTAGGCCCAGAATGGCAGTCACAACTCTCTAACCCCCAGCTCAGACGCCTCTAGTCCCCCTCCTCTCACCATGAACCCACTAAGACACACACACAGGTAAGACCATACTAAGTAACTAACGTAGTAATGTAATATGATCTCTAATACCACCCTCTACAGTTCTACCAAAGAGTAACAAATGACTAAATAACACATTGGCACCATTCATGTTCTCAGTGAGTCAGTATGCCACCTACTGGATGAGAACCAGCGTTACCTGAGTCAGCTGACCTCTCTACTGCAGGAGGCCTCACAGGACAAAACATGCAATATCATGGTGCGTCCACGAGACTTGGGTGTGTGTGTGTGGGGGGGGGGGGGGGGGTGGCGCTATATGTGTGTATCCTGACTTACCCCTTGCCTATCTATCTCTGATGCAGGACCAGGACTGGAGTTGGACTCAGTATGGATCTGTGGTTGACCAAACCCTGGAGACTCTAGACACACACACGCACTAGTAATGTGTGGGTTGACTCATAATCCGCAGTCCCTGCGGTGAAATCCACAGGGTGGGCGGGTATAGGGTCATGAAATATTGTGTGGATGAAGGGTGGGAGGCGGGCGGGTTGAATAAAGAGAAAATACATTAAAAAAAATCCATAAATGTATCATTCTTGTGCAACACTGAGGTTTTTCTGTCATTATTTTGAGGCTCTGGCATTAGTGCATAAGCATAAGCTTTCGGGCATAACTATATGCGTGCCAAATAGCCTACCCGCCTATTGCCAAATGCTTTTGGGAATAGGCAGACAAAGTTGCGTTTTCACAGCTTTCTCTTTCCTTACAAACTGTCAAACTAATGAAATTTGGACATTTTGCACAAAAAAGGGAAAGTTTTATTTATTTTTTTATTATTGCATTTTCTCCCCGGTCCCTCTCTTCTCCGTGAAAGAAGTGGAGATGACAGAACTTTACCGATAGATTTAATTATATCGATTTATGACATTCTGAACAATAATAGCTGCATGTATGAACTAATTTTATTGGTCACATACACATGGTTAGCAGATGTTATTGTGAGTGTAGCGAAGTGCTTGTGCTTCTAGTTCCAACAGTGCAGCAATATCTATCAATTATACAACAACTGCTTAATACACACAAGTCTAAGTAAGGAATGGAATAAGAATATATAAATACAGTTGAAGTCGGAAGTTTACATACACCTTAGCCAAATACATTTAAACTCAGTTTTTCACAATTCTTGACATTTAATCCTAGTAAAAATTCCCTGTCTTAGGTCAGTTAGGATCACCACTTTTTTTTAAGAATGTGAAATGTCAGAATAATAGTAGAGAATTATTTATTTTATATTTTAATTCTTTCATTACATTCCCAGTGAGTCAGAAGTTTACATACACTCAATTATTATTTGGTAGCATTGCCTTTAAATTGTTTAACTTGGGTCAAAAGTTTTGGGTAGCCTTCCACAAGCTTCCCACAATAATTTGGGTGAATTTTTTTCCCCATTCCTCCTGACAGAGCTGATGTAACTGAGTCAGGTTTGTAGGCCTCCTTGCTAGCACATGCTTTTTCAGTTCTGCCCACAAATATTCTATAGGATTAAGGTCAGGGCTTTGTGATGGCCACTCCAATACCTTGACTTTGTTGTCCTTAAGCCATTTTCCCACAACTTTGGAAGTATGCTTGGGGTCATTGTCCATTTGGAAGACCTATTTGAGACCAAGCTTTAACTTCCTGACTGATGTCTTGAGATGTTGCTTTAACATAATTTTACTGCCTCATGATGCCACCTATTTTGTGAAGTGAACCAGCCAGCCCCTCCTGCAGCAAGCACCCCCACAACATGATGCTGCCACCTCTGTGCTTAATGGTTAGGATGGTGTTCTTCAGCTTGCAAGCCTCCCCCTTTTTCCTCCAAACATAATGATGGTCATTATGGCCAAACAGTTATATTTTTATTTCATCAGATGATATTTCTCCAAAAAGTACTATCTTTGTCCCCATGTGCAGTTGCTAACCGTAGTCTGGCTTTTTTATGGAGGTTTTGGAGCAGTGGCTTCTTCCTTGCTGAGCGGCCTTTCAGGTTATGTTGATATAGGACTCGTTTTACTGTGGATATAGATACTTTTGTGCCCGTTTCCTCCAGCATCTAGAAGGTCCTTTGCTGTTCTGGGATTGATTTGCAATTTTCGCACCAAAGTAAGTTCATCTCTAGGAGACAGAACGCGTCTCCTTCCTGATCGGTACGACAGCTGCATGGTCCCATGGTTTTTATACTTGCGTACTATTGTTTGTACAGATGAACGTGGTACCTTCAGGCATTTTGAAATTGCTCCCAAGGATGAACCAGACTTGTGGTCTACATTTTTTTTACGAGGTCTTGGCTGATTTCTTTTGATTTTCCCATGAAGCCGGACTGCTTCTTAACACAGCATCATCCAACCCGGAAGCCAGCCGCACCAATGTGTCGGAGGAAACACCGTGCACCTGGCAACCTTTGGTTAGCGCGCACTGCGCCCGGCCCGCCACAGGAGTCGCTGGTGCGCGATGAGACAAGGATTTCCCTACCGGCCAAACCCTCCCTAACCCGGATGACGCTAGGCCAATTGTGCGTCGCCCCACAGACCTCCCGGTCGCGGCCGGTTAAGACAGCCTGGGCGCGAACCCAGAGTCTCTGGTGGCACAGCTGGCGCTGCAGTACAGCGCCCTTAACCACTGCGCCACCCGGGAGGCCCGAAAAATTTGTTTTAATGACTCCAACTGTGTTTGTTCTTCTGCTGGAACAAGGTATTAGTGACAATGAGATCTTGCTGGGCATATAGTTAGCAGTCTCATGCAGTTCTCATTGACCTGGCAAACACCATGTCTACCCAGCAACCCGCTCCATATCCTGTTGTTCTGTCCCACCCTAGCGTTGCAGTCGAACAAATCAAGCATTCATTGTGGAACTACGATTCTTGGGAGTGCATTCTGATGAAGATCGTCAAAGGTAAGGGAATATTTATGTGATTTATGATTTCTGTTGACTCCAACATGGCGGATAATTGTATTTATTTTCTGAGCGCCATCTCAAATTATTGCATGGTTTGCTTTTTCCGTAAAGTTTTTTTGAAAGCTGACACAGCGGTTGCATTAAGGAGAGGTATACCGGATGTTTGTGCCTGACGCTGTCCACTCCTCCAGGCTTGCCTGCCACCCGGGCTCCCGTTGGACCCTGGCCTTTATTCTGCAACGATTTTGGTGGCCTACCATGGTCCCAGACGTCTTCGTATTTGTCGCCGCCTGCACGGTCTATGAGCAGAACAAGACTTCTCGGCAAGCCCCCGGCTGGTCTTTTTCAACCACTGCCTGTTCCTCACTGTCCCTGGTCTCACATATCCCTGGACTTTGTCATGGGTCTTCCCCATCTGATGGCAACACAACCATCCTGACAGTAGTGGACCGCTTTTCCAAAGCCGCCCACTTCATTCCTCTCCCCAAGCTACCCTCTGCCGAAGAGACAGCCCAACTTATGGTGCAGCATGTCTTGTCTATCGGAAAAATAATGTCCTTTCCATTTTTTATATTGAGATTTAATTTTTAAATGTAAAAAGATGACACTAATTATTTTAGGATCGTATAGGCCTACTCCAGTAGAGAACCTAGACAGGTTTTTAATTCTATAATCCTTTATCCTAGCCCTACATTAGACCTAGTCATATTTATTACTTTTTATCGTAAGTCCTATTAGTTCCGATTCACATCCGCCAAAAAGGGCCGCACTATATAACTGCTTATAAATCATAATATACCCGATCTCTACAATTAGGCCAATCTTGGTATTTTGAATGTACTGCCTGTGCAATCTTCAAATTAAATAAACAAACAAAAATTGAAAAAGCTCCGCCTTACCCATCTTCGCCTTCCGCCAAAATCAAAACCTGATTTTAAGTTAAATATTGCCTAAATACAAAAATGATAAATTCATCATACCCATTTTTCATTACCAGAAGTCCACATAGTCCACAATTTCATACTACAAAAAAAGGTATAAAAGAAATGTATCCATAATTGTCCTGTGTAATGAGGTGCAAATGTGTATCGGGGACTACTTAAGCACGTTGTAATCTTTGAGGCCCTAAACATTTGGTTGTTTACATACAATTTATCGACCACTAGAAGAACATTCTGCTCGGAGCCTTTTGAAAGTTGGGTACAGGGCACTTCGTCTCTTCACAATTTAATGTGGAAATTGTTAATTAACCTCTAATGTTTATTTGACGCATCAACCAAAGATAATAAGAGGAGACGAGATGAGTTTGGTCTGTTTGCAGTATGCATTTTGAAGGGGGATGTATCGTCTACGATCACTCACTTCCCTTCATTCATTACCCGAAGTTTACTCAAAAGATGAGTGAACCTTCACCTCATTTTGTTATAACATCTTTGGTCTGACAGTCTTTTACATGACACCCAGAATGCATTTAATAATGTCAAAAAACACGGTGCCACACATAGCTGCCAAATAGCTTAGCATTAGCTCTTCATAATGAGTACAACTGTCAAAAAAACTTTTTATACACTTTATAGGCGTCCATTACAATCTATGCAATAATCGGAATGCATGATTTGTCACCAGTAGTTGAAAACCTGAATAAAACTAAGTACATTATGCTCCATACAGTTGAAGTAGGAAGTTTACATACACTTAGGTTGGAGTCATTAAAACGTATTTTTCAACCACTCCACAAATTTCTTGTTTACAAACTATAGTTTTGCCGGTTAGTTTAGTTTCGTCGGTTAGGACATCTACTTTGTGCATGACATGTAATTTTTCCAACAATTGTCTTTTTTATTTTTCAGCCTAAATCAAACTCTGGACATTGGATTTGTATGCGTCAAGACTAACATTTCACCACTCTCCATTGTGGCTAAAGGATTAGAATGAAAATTGTATTGGGACAATTTATATTGTAACATTTTGGCACTACATTTACTAAGATGCAATTGAAAAACTGGATTGTTTGGAAAGATGGGTAAGCAATGAACAAGGGACTCGCGCGACCTCAAGACTACGGAGTAGAAAAGATGCACTTTGTTATTATGCAAAGTAGCCTAACAAGCGCACAAACTTTTGGATTGATTAATGGGTACATTTAAGTGTATGGCTACATTTATCATGTATTCAAAGTAATGGAAAGTTTGCTATTAGAGTGACTTATTTGGACAAAGGAATGAATGCATAGAATTCAATTTTCCATATCCTCTTCCTAATTCATTGAAGAGTGAATATTAATGATATAGTGACACTGTTAAAGGACGGCAGTGCACCGGATCGCTTATTGATCTATGTTCATGGTAGCATATCGAAATATATATTGTGATAGTCTATTGAGGGAATATGGCTGAAGATAATTATACCACTGCAGATAGCGTTGTGTTTGGGGGCGACATGGTGCTAGTGGAGGAGCTTTAATCAGAATTTTTTTTGACCCCCCATAAATGTAACGGACATATACCAGGAGCTGTGCCAGGCCAGCGACGTCTGTTGACTCATCCAGCTGTAACGTATAGAATTCACTGGCTTGTATGCGAAGCAGTAATTGTTTCAAAACATCTCCTGCCATGTCACTGATATGTCGTGAAACAGTGTTGTTTGATGAAGACATTGTCTGTATAGTTTTTTTGGCCTTTACCCCCAGCATTGTCCCATCCATATCCACAGGAGCAGGAAGAATTAAGTCCTCCACAATACTATTGGGCTTGCCTGTCCTAGCCACTCGGTAGCTCACCATATAAGACGCTTCTAGCCCCTTGTTATTAATGGTATTTGTTGCTTTTATACATGTCTTACTACTCGAAAGTTGTCTTTATTCTTGCTCAAAAAACTTCTGTGGCTTATTTTGCAAAACCTGGACCCGTACAAATCAGCTGGGCTAGACAATCTTGACCCTCTCTTTCTAAAATTTTCCGCTGCCATTGTTGCAATCCCTAGTACCAGTCTGTTCAACCTCTTTTGTATCATCCGAGATTCCTGAAGATTGGAAAGCTTCCGCGGTCATCCCCCTATTCAATGGGAGTGACACTCTAGACCCAAACTGTTACAGACCTATATCCATCCTGCCCTGCCTTTCTAAAGTCTTCAAAAGCCATGTTAACAAACAGATCACTGACCATTTTGAATCCCACCGTACCTTCTCCGCTGTGCAATTCGGTTTCCAAGCTGGTCACGGGTGCACCTCAGCCACACTTAAGGTACTAAACGATATCATAACCGCCATCGATAAAAGACAGTACTGTCAGGCATCTTCATCAACCTGGCCAAGGCCTTCAACTCTGTCAATCACCATATTCTTATCGGCAGACTCAACAGCCTTGGTTTCTCAAATGACTGCCTCACCTTGTTCACCAACTACTTAACAGATAGAGTTCAGTGTGTCAAATCGGAGGGCCTGTTGTCCAGACCTCTGGCATTCTCTATGATGGTGCCACAGGGTTCAATTCTCGGGCCGACTCTTTTCTCTGTATATATCAACGATGTTGCTCTTGCTGCGGGTGATTCTTGATCCACCTCTACGCAGACGACACCATTCTGTATACATCTGGCCCTTCTTTGGACAATGTGTTAATTAACAAACCTCCAAACAAGCTTCAATGCCATACAACACTCCTTCCATGGCCTCCAACTGCTCTTAAACGCTAGTAAAACTAAATGCACGCTCTTCAACCGATCGCTGCCCGCACCTGCCTGCCCGACTAGCATCACTACTCTGGACGGTTCTGACTGAGAATATGTGGACAACTACAAATACCTAGGAGTCTGGCTAGACTGTAAACTCTCCTTACAGACTCATATTAAGCATCTCCAATTCATAATTAAATCTATAATCGGCTTCCTATTTTGAAACAAAGCCTCCTTCACTCACGCTGCCAAACATACCCTTGTTAAACTGACTATCCTACCGATCCCCGACTTTGGCGATGTCATTTACAAAATAGCCTCCAACACTCTACTCAGCAAACTGGATGCAGTCTATCACAGTGCCTTCCGTTTTGTCACCAAAGCCCCATATATCACCCACCACTGCGACCTGTATGCTCTCGTCGGCTGGCCCTCGCTACATATTCGTCGCCAGACCCATTGGCTCCAGGTCATCTATAAGTCTTTGCTAGTTAAAGCTCCGCCGTATCTCAGCTCACTGGTCACCATAACAACACCCACAGCACGTGCTCCAGCATGTATATCTCACTGGTCATCCCTAAAGTCAACACCTAGTTTGGCCACCTTTCCTTCCAGCTCTCTGCTGCCAATGACTGGAACGAATTGCAAAAATCACTGAAGTTAGAGACTTATATCTCCCTCATTAACTTTAAGCACCAGCTATCTGAGCAGCTTACCGATCGCTTCAGCTGCACACAGCCCATCTGTAAATTGCCCATCCGATTACGTACCTCATCCCTATATTGTTTTTATTTACTTGTTTTGCTCTTTTGCACACCAGTATTTCTACTTGCACATCACCATCTGCACATCTATCACTCCAGTGTTCAATTTCTAAATTGTAATTACTTCGTTGCTTCGGCCTATTTATTGCCTTACCTCCTTATTCCATTTGCACACACTGTATATAGATTTATATATTGTGTTATTGACTGTACTTTTGTTTATCCCATGTGTAACTCTGTTGTTTTTTGTTGCACTGCTTTGCTTTATCTTGGCCAGGTCGCAGTTGTAAATGAGAACTTGCTCTCAACTGGCCTACCTGGTTAAATAAAGGTGAAATAAAAAAGGAATAAAAACATTTTTTTGTTTCTAAATGTCTGCGCAACAGTGAATGTTTCCCACGAGAGAGTGATGGTTAATGTGATTGGATGTTCATTATTTGACTAGGCTACCTGTATTTGACATTGTTATTTCGCTGAACACTAGATGGTTTAATTTAATTTTTGGCACTGAAACGAGGGTACTCAGACGAGGGGAAAAAAACTCACCCAAATGTATAGCCCAGTTGGAAAATATAAATGTTCTGTTTGAAAATGTGAAAAAAAAAGTTAATCGGATTTTTACTTGGCGTACCCCCGACGGCATTGCGCATACCTCTGAGCGTACGCATACCCCAGTTTGGGAATACCTGGTATAGAGAATAGAGCTTTTCAAGACAAACTGCACTTCCTCGAACACTACACCAGAGGACATGCTCGAGAGGTAGTTAGGAGCTGCCAACATATGGCTCCAGATAAGGGCTATCAGATAGCCAAGGGCTTATTAAAGGAGCACTACAGTAATGAATACAAGATTGCCAATGTATACATGATGAAGGATTTTAGCTGGCCTAGCATCAAATCTGAAGACTCCAAGACATTACAGGCTTATGCATTATACCTCAGGTTGTTGTAATGCAATGGAAGATGGAAGACATGGATGAGTTGGATCTGGCCTCCAGCTTAAAGAACATCATCCTGAAACTTCCCTACAAGCTCAGGGAGAGGTGGAGGTTGGTTGCTTGTGAGTTACAGGAGCAGCGCCATGGCAGGCGTGCTCGACTCCTTGATCTCATCCTGTTCATTGAAAAACAAGTGAGAATAGCCACACATCCAGTGTTCGGTGATATTCAAGATCCTACAGGATCCAGAGGCAATAATCAAAGGCCACAGTCAAGTCTCATTCACACGTCTATTCACAAATCCACAGGATTAGCTTTGCTATCAGCGTGTCATCTTCACAGAAAACCCCCAAACCCAATACATTGGTGGCTTGTCAAGTGGACACATGTCAAGAGATTGCAATAGGCGGTGTATGTAACCAAACTCATGTTGATCAGAGGAACAGCAGAGCAGTCATCAGAAGCACCAGTGGGCAGTGCACCGGTTTCTCTGAACACATATGGGCATACCGGGGCCGGGGGACCAAGAAAGTGTACTTGCTGTTGTACCAGTAAAGCACAGTAAAGGCAACATGGTTATCCAGACATACGCCTTCCTAGACCCAAGAAGCACAGCCACATTCTGCATAGAGAGACTGATGACACATTTTGGCATCACAGGAAGAGGAGCTAAAATGGTATTGAAGACCATGAATCAAATAACATGGGTGTGCATCAACTTTCCTTTTATCAGAGGATTGGACATTTCCGAGTTGAAGAAAAACATTCATGGAATTACCTGAAGTCTGCACTCAGAACAACATGCCAGTGAGTACAGAAAACATCACCACAGAGAAAGACCTGCCCAAGTGGCCTTACCTGAGTAATATAAAGATTCCTGAAATTAATTCAGAAGTGGAGATGTTGAAAGGAACCAACACTCCGAAGGTCATGGAACCATGGGAGGTGGTTAATAGCTGTGAAAATGGACCATATGCTGTGAGGACCCTACTGGGGTGGGTTGTCAATGGTCCCCTTAGAAGCCATAATAATGAGGACAAGAGTAGCCGTCCTGCTGTTACAGCTAGCAGAATCTGTTTCAAATCTGGAATAGATATTGATAAGTCAATACAATACAGATTTCAATGAGAAGTCCTACGAGGAGAAATATAACATTTCAGTGGAAGACAAAAGGTTTATGAAGATAATGAATGATTCTGTCAAGTTACAGGAGGGCCATTACATTCTGAGGAAGTATGATGACACCTTACCCGACAACCATCATGTTGCTGAACAGCACCTCCTAAACTTGCAATGCAAGTTCAATGTTTTTACCTTGCTACATAAGTAGATACGCTAGCGCAGGGGTGTCAAATTCAATCACAGCACTGGCCAAAATAACGTGCAACTGCGACCCAAACTGGCCATTGTTTTATTAGAAAGAATATGGTTCTTTAGAATGTCCAGTTATGTACATAGGATACTGTATATACAGTAGCATTTTAACATATTAAAACAAAAGTGGTAAATAATATTTGTCAAGCCTTTGCTGCTATTCTTGCAGATTAATAATATGCTGCGATCCTAATCAAAAAGTATTTAATAACTCCAAATAACAAAAACAGAGCTATAGGTTTGTAACATTTAAACTTAAAACATGTTTTTTTTAGCACTGCATGGATCACTGGTGCGTTGAATGCAGCATTGCTGTATGGTGTACTCAAAAAGTATTGTAGGTGAGTAGCCAGCCTAGGCTATGGCCCAAATGGCCTACATGTTTCTCCTTTGCATGTTGTTTTGTTGCAGGTTTTGTTTTTTGGTTATTCATTGTCCAGCTTTAAAAACCAAAGCCAGACTGCAACATTTTAGTAGCCTAGCTAGGACTGTGGTGTTTGTTTGTACACTTTCCCTCCACTGTGCACCGTAAACGGGACACACGACAGCAGCGCAGTTTAAATTGAATTCACTGATTCGAGTGCATCAGGCTGGAATTTCATGAAGTAGCTTTTGTGTCCTATTCGGCCCGTGGGCCTTGTTTGACACGTGTGCTAGCCCATTAGCTACGTTATGCCTGAATTGGGATCATTGCCCTTGCTAGTTTGATGGTATGGACATTCTCAGACAGACTGTAACTCAATCTATTTACCACTACAAACCGATGGTGGCACAAATACCGTACTTAACCAACTCTATAAGGTCATAAGCAAACAAGAAAATGCTCATCCAGAAGCGCCACTCCTAGTAGCCAGGAACTTTAATGCAGGCAAACTTAAATTGGTTTTACCAGAGGTGCAACCAGAGGTATAAAAAAACTCTAGACCACCTTTACTCCATACACAGAGATGCCCTCCATCTGACCATAATTGTATCCTACTGATTCCTGCTTGCAAGTAAAAACGAAAGCAGGAAGTGACTTGCTCAATACGGAAGCGGTCAGATGACGCGGATGCTACGCTACAGGACTGTTTTGCTAGCACAGACTGGAATATGTTCTGGGATTCATCCAATGGCATTGAGGAGTATACCACCTCAGTCATCGGCTTCATCAGTAAGTGCATCAAAGACGTTGTCTACACAGTGACCGTACGTACATATCCCAACCAGAAGCCATGGGTTACAGGCAACATCCGCATCGAGCTAAAGGGTAGAGCTGCCGCTTTCAAGGAGCGGAAAACTAATCTGGACGCTTATAAGAAATCCAGCTATGCCCTCAGACAAACCATCAAACAAGCAAAGTGTCAATACAGGATTAAGATTGAAACCAACTACTCCGGCTCTGGTGCTTGTCGGATGTGGAAGGGATTGAAAACTATTACGGACTACAAAGGGAAACCCAGACGCGAGCTGCCCAGTTACGCTAGCCTACCAGACGAGCTAAATGCATTTTATGCTCGCTTCAAGGCAAGCAACACTGAAGCATGCACAAGAGGATGAGCTGTTTTGGACGACTGTGTGATAATGCTCTCGGTTGCCGATTTGAGCAAGACCTTTAAACAGGTCAACATTCACAAAGCATGCACGTTTACTCAAAGCATGCGTGGACCAACTGGTAAGTGTCTTCACTGACATTTTCAACCTGTCCTTAACCGAGTCTGTAATACCTACATGTTTCAAGCAGAGCACCATAGTTCATGTGCCAAGGAAGTGAAAGTAACCTGCCAACATGATTACCGTGCCGTAGCACTCACATTGGTAGCTATGAAGTGCTTTGAAAGGCTAGTCATAGCTCACATTAACAGCATCCTCCTGGATACCCTAAACCCACTCCAATTCGCATACTGCCCCAACAGACTCCACACTGCCCTTTCCCACCTGGACAAAAGGAACACCTATGTGAGAATGCTGTTCATTGACTATAGCAAAGCGTTCAACACCATAGTGCCCAACACCCTTAGCTCATCACTAAGCTAAGGGCCCTGGGACTAAACATCTCCCTCTGCAACTGGTTCCTGGACTTCCTGACGGGCCGCACCCATGTGGTAAGGGTAGACAACACATCTGCCACGCTGATCCTCAACACTGCGGCCTCTCAGGGGTGTGTGCTTAGTCCCCTACTGTACTCCCTGTTCACCCACGGCTGCGTGGCCAAACACAACTCCAACACTATCATTAAGTTTGCCAATTACACAACAGACACAAAAGGTCTGACAACTATGAGCCAACAACTATGAGCCTATAGGGAGGAGGTCAGAGACCTGGCAGTGTGGTGCCAGGACAACAACCTCTTCCTCAATGTGAGCAAGACAAAGGAGCTGATTTTTTTTTTATTTGAATCATCCCCATCTTCCAATTGACTCATTCATCCCCCTTCTGTTCTGGAACTATTCCCCAGGTTGTTGCTGTAATGAGAATGTGTTCTCAGTCAATTTACCTGGTAGAAATAACGGTTAAATAAAAATAGATCAATAAATATCCAGGTGTACTCATACCCCAATGCATCCATAAATAAGAATGACAGGGTCCAAGACATGCTGTTGGCGCGAGGGTCGTCACTAATTACCACAGCCACAAAGTCATAATTATAGCTAAACCCCGCCTATTTCTACAATTTCTGCAACCTTAACCACACTGCTAACCTTATGCCTTAACTGTAGCCTTAAATGAAGACAAAAAAAGCACATATTTGTCTTCATGAATATTTACGATGCTTTGGACTTTGTGTCTGGGGTAACTAGTGACAACCCGACCGAACCACCCAACTTTCTCAACATTCAACAAAACATTCAACAAAACACTCAAGTGTCTTTTTTAGTTTTTGAAACTGCCTAACCATAAAAATATGTGGAAAAGTGAGCACACACAGTAGGTCACGTACAGATGGAGAAAAACCCCTCTAAAACAGCTTGAAACTTTAGATAACGGACTGAGTACATAAGGCATAGGCTACAGAATATAAATATTTATATCCACAAAACAAAATCACTTATGTAGGAAAAAGGATCAGAAAAAGTAGGCTAGTATGGGCCTAGTATGTGCAATATAATAGTCTGAAGTAAATAAAAGGTTTCTTCAATAGCATTTTCAGGTAGGCCTAAATGAAGCATTAACATACGAAAATGAAATTCCAATAGAAGTAGCCTGCCTACTTCTGTTAGAGCAGTTAGCAAGAACACAACTGGTATATGCTATAAGGGGGCTTTCACTGTAACACAAATACAATCTATACCCGTCCCAGAGTTTAAGACCACAATTCACCCAAAAGCCAAGACCTATTTCACATTTGTGTTTTTAACTTAAAAATAGAGAGGTACTGTGTTTATTAATAGGACACGCCCTGCTGCCCGCTACCATGTTCTCCATCGCGCAGGACTGTTTCCTGCGCCAAGCCCACAAGCCTATATACGGTCTAGTGTAGCCTAGCCTACACAAGGAAAATAGTGTATTTTAATGGCCTCTCCAAAGCAGCACTTTAGGATCCACTAGAACTGTTCCCTCGAGAAGGTGGCTACCGGACATGTCTGCAAAAGGTGAGTAGCCTATCCAATACCGCACTAACTGCAAAAGCCGTCATCTCATTCTGGACAGGAAAAACATATGTCAGATTTTGTTATCTCGGATGAATTCGAGAGAGGTACTGTCATCCTGCGGGAGTAGGCTGCGTGATTGAAATACACTTCATGATAGGATACCAGTAGCCACATGCACAGCTGGGGGGGCTACATATGGCTATATCGTTCCACTTATACGGGACTAGTAAAGGCCCAGTGCACTACTTTTGTGAAAAAATGTTTTGTGGCATTTTTTAAATTGTTACATTTTTATTTTTTTATTTTTCAGGGGGTGCTGCAGCACTCTCATCAACCCTACTTCCCACAGCTATGCATAGTGATATGATATATCCCTTGTTGATATTGACTGCTAACATGAATTACTTTCAGCTCCAAATCCAAGTGTAAAAGGCTTTTTTATTTTGTATTTTGAAAAATAATTCACAGTTTATCGCTGTAATGAGTGTTTCTTGGTAGTGCTAAACAAATCTACTTTGAAATAAAATAAAACACCTCACACACATTGGTTATGGACTTAAAAAAGAAGACACCGGTACCATATCAGATATAGAGTTGCAAAGTATGACATTTAGATTTTGCATCCCCATATTACACTTTATTTCACAGAAGACTGAAATACATTGAAACTGTTTAACATAATTTCATAATAAACATGATGTTTCTATGAAAAATATGAATAACATTGCACCCCCATGAGGCCACGAGGTCATCTGGCTGCAGGAAAGGGCTACTAAGTGCAGCATTTATTACAGTTCAAAATGAACTCAGCATAAAAAGAAACATCCTCTCACTGTCAACTGTGTTTATTTTCAGCAAACTTAACGTGTAAATATTTGTATGAACATAACAAGATTCAACAACTGAGACATAAACTCAACAAGTTCCACAGACATGTGACTAACAGATTGAATAATGTGTCCCTGAACAAAGGGGGGGATCAAAATCAAAAGTAACAGTCAGTATCTGGTGTGGCCACCAGCTGCATTAACTTCATTGGGATAGGGGGCAGCCTTTTCACTTTTGGATGAAAAGCGTGCCCAGAGCAAACTGCCTGCTACTCAGGCCCAGAGGCTAAGATATGCATATTATTAGTAGTATTGGATAGAAAACAAGCTGAAGTTTCTAAAACTGTTTGAATGATGGCTGTGAGTATAACAGAACTCATATAGCAGGCCAAAACATGAGAAAAAATCCAACCAGGAAGTGGGAAATCTGAGGTTTGTAGTTTTTCAACTCGGCCCCTATTGAAGATAGTGGGATATTGGTCATGTTGCACTTCCTAAGGCTTCCACTAGATGTCAACAGTCTTTAGAACATTGTTTCAGGCTTCTACTGTGAAGGGGGGCTGAATGAGAGGGGAATGAGTCAGGTGTCTGGCAGAGATCCATGGGGTTATGACGCGCGGTCAAGAGAGAGTTAGCTCGCGTTCCATTGCTTTTCTACAGACAAAGGAATTCTCCGGTTGGGACATTATTGAAGATTTATGTTAACATCCTAAAGATTGATTCTATACTTCGTTTGATAAGTTTCTACGACCAGTAATATAACTTTTTGGACTTTTCGTCCGACCTTTCCGCTGGACTTGCACGCGCGTTTGGATTTGTTTACCAAACGCCCTAACAAAAGGAGGTATATGGACATAAATTATGAACTTTATCGAACAAATCAAACATTTATTGTGGAACTGGGATTCCTGGGAGTGCATTCTGATGAAGATCATCAAAGGTAAGTGAATTTATAATGTTATTTCTGACTTCTGTTGACTGCACAATATGGCAGATATTTCTTTGGCTGGTTTTGGCTCTGAGCGCCGTACTCAGATTATTGCATGGTATGCTTTTTTGTAAAGTTTTTTGAAATCTTACACAGTGGTTGCATTAAGGAGAAGTTTATCTAAAGTTCCGTGTATAATAGTTGTATCTATTATCAATGTTTATTATCAGTATTTCTGTGAATTGATGTGGCTCTCTGCAAAATCCCTGCATGTTTTGGAACTAGTGAACATAACACGCCAATGTAAAATCTGATTTTTGGGTATAAATATGCACTTTATCGAAAAAAAACCATACATGTATTGTGTAACATGAAGTCCTATGAGTGTCATCTGATGAAGATCATCAAAGGTTAGTGATTAATTGTATCTATACTTCTGCTTTTTGTGACTCCTCTCTTTGGCTGGAAGAATGGCTGTGTTTTTCTGTGACTTGGTGGTGACCTAACATAATCGAACACTGTGAAATCAGACACTGTGGCTGGATTAACGAGAATTGTATCTTTAAAATGGTGCCTAATACTTGTATGTCTGAGAAATTTGATTTATGAGATTTCTGTTGTTTGAATTTGGCGCCCTGCAATTTCACTGGCTGTTTGCGAGTGGTTCCCAGACAGGTTAAGTACTGCAGTACATCTCCTCCTCATGGACTGCACTAGATTTGCCAGTTCTTGCTGTGAGATGTTGCCCCGCTCTTCCACCAAGGCACCTGCAAGTTCCCAGACATTTCTGGGGGGAATGGCCCTAGCCCTCACCCTCCGATCCAACAGGTCGCAGACGTGCTCAATGGGTTTGAGATCCGGACTCTTCGCTGGCCATGGCAGAACACTGAACTTCCTGTCCTGCAGGAAATCACACACAGAACAAGCAGTATGGCTGGTGACATTGTCATGCTGGAGTGTCATGTCAGGATGAGCCTTTAGGAAGGGTACCACATGAGGGAGGAGGATGTCTTCCCTATAACTCACAGTGTTGAGATTGCCTGCAATGACAACAACCTCAATCCGATGATGCTGTGACACACCGCCCCAGATTATGACGGACCCTCCATCTCCAAATCGATTCCGCTCCAGAGTACAGGCCTCAGTGTAACGCTCATCCCTTCAACAATAAACGCATATCCGACCATCACCCCTGTGAGACAAAACCGTGACTCGTCACTGAAGAGCACTTTTTGCCAGTCCTGTCTGGTCCAGCGACAGTGGGTTTGTGCCCATAGGTGGTGATGTCTGGTGAGGACCTGCCTTACAACAGGCCTACAAGCCCTTAGTCCAGCCTCTCTCAGCCTATTGCGGACAGTCTGAGCACTGATGGAGTGATTGGGCATTCCTGGTGTAACTCGGGCTGTTGTTGTTGCCATCCTGTACCTGTCCCGCAGGGGTGTTGTTCGGATGTACCCATCCTGTGCAGGTGTTTTTACACGTGGTCTGCCACTGCAAGGACGATCAGCTGCCCGTCCTGTCTCTCTGTTGTGCTGTCTTAGGCATCTCACAGTACAGACATTGCAATTTATTGCCCTGGTCACATCTGTAGTCCTCATGCCTCCTTGCAGCATGCCTAAGGCACATTCACGCAGATGAGCAGGGACCCTGGGCATCTTTCTTTTGGTGTTTTTCAGAGTCAGTAGAAAGGCCTATTTGGTGTCCTGAAATTTCATAACTGTGACCTTAATTGCCTACCGTCTGTAAGCTGTTAACGACAATTCCAGAGGTGCATGTTCATTAATTTCTACAGTTGCCTAAACCATACCATAGTAGCCTAATCAGTAAACATACACTTTTGCAGACAGCCAGGGCAAATAATTTCATGCATAATCTTACAGATGTAAAGAAAACAGTTACGGTAAGGCTGTTTGACTATAATAAACTGTTTATTATAGTCAATCAAAAAATTGTGAATAAAAAAGGCTCATACTGCTCTGTAATTTGCACAACCTCAATTCACCATGTTGAATATGTGGCAGTGCCTGGAATGTTTTTTTTGTTGTTGTCTGTATGTGTGACTTTTTAGACATTCATAGGTGCATAGCCTACTGGATGAAACCCTGCCATTATATTGAATACATTCATGTCTTCATATGGTATAAACATGTAGTGATTATATTTCGGGGATGAAACACCTGTAGTATGGAGGTAGACAACATTTCTTTCCAGAAAAGTCCTGAGCCCTGTGTGCCCGTCCAAGGAGGTTCGTCAAACATAGACTAAACTCTCTTGCAAACATCTTCAGCAGAAGAAATTGATCAATGAATGTGCAATAAAACTATTATTTGACTAGCCATGTTCATTATTTCACTCAATAAACTAGTTATTGCATTTCTTAATGTAAATTGATGGCACAGTAACCAATGTTCCATCAATTTTTTCGGGACTGAGCAAATGTCGGGTCTGCTGAGCGCAAACTTGAACGTTGTGAAAATTCTGTGCAACTTCTGGAGCGCATTTACTGTGAACACCGAGGCTGTACCCACTTTTATAGTTATAACAGTGGCCAAGTAGGCTACTGTGGCTATTTGATCATAATGTAGGCCTATCAGTGTGGCCTACCATTTACATTTTAGTTTACCATAAAAAACAATGGACAAAAATGCATCCCAAAGTAACATGGAAATAGCTGTTCTATCATTCAGCCTACAATAGCAGCCAATGTCTGGTGTTCAATGTAGGCCTACATTCCGTGAGACCTTTGGAAAAAAATATGCAGGGCTTGACATTAACCTGTTTATCCACTTGTCATTCAGACAAGGAGGTGACTGAATGTTTGGTTTGATGCAAGAAACCACTTTACAAAACAAAGTTCATTATTATTCCCATACTATAATTACAATCAGACAAATTATGCTACCCTCTGCCTATTGGCTACTTAGCTTATTCAAGCCTGTCTCAAAATACAACACTGTCCCTTTAAGTCAGAAAAAATGCTCTTTACCTGACCTGCATTTCTAGCCATCTTTTGAAAAGCAAAAGTGTTGTGCTCTTGTAGGAAGCAACTACTTCCCCATTGATGACTATATTTTTTTGTTGCTATAACTGGGATAATAACTCACTTACTAGCAAATAATATTAACAAATGTGCACAAAGCAGCTCTTGCTTTGATCTCAAAACACGCTTATCTACTCCCAACTAGTCATGCTGTAAACACAGTCCAGTTCAAAGTGAATGGCACAGATCCATATATGACAATGATCTATTTGCATAGAGGGATACTGCAGATCTGATTGGTTATGCTGCACTGGTCTGTAGAGTATGGCTGAGTCCTGCATGTCAATGCGATAGCATCCTACTCTGGTGCATTCTGCCTACAACAAAATCAAATCTTGCATAGTTCGATTTCTTTTGGTGTGTTGTATTAAAAGTGGGTAATATTGGCAATTCCCACAGTAGAGGGAAACATTGATAGTGTTAACTAAAGGGGAAAACTAGAAAGTTGAGTGAAGTTCAGTCTCGTGTTTCTCTGCCCTGGCAAATATTTCTTCTGTGCAGCAGTCCTGAGGGAGCTGCGTGCAGTAACTTCATTTCAATGTAATATAATTTCCGCTCCAAACCATTTTTTCTTCCATTCAGTCCTTTTTAAAGGGGCAATCCAGGACTGGCACATCCACTTTTCCTCCCAAAAAAATTCAAATCCCAGATTGTCCCTTTAACAAACTCATGTATTTCAGCGTTTTACTTCCTATTGCTTAGTAAAAGAATCAGCTAGGAAACAGGATGACTGATGGGGAACCATCCTGGGCTGAACAAAAACTGTTGTTCTCATGAGGGGTTATCTTTGCTGGGGGACAATGACAAACAGCACACATCTTAATTTGTCAATTCCTCTGTACGTTGTAGAGTATTTTCCTCACATACAGTGCATTTGGAAAATATTCAGTCCTTTTAACTTTTTTCCACATTTTGTTATGTTACAGCCTTATTCTGAAATGGATTAAATAAACAATTTCCTTATCGATCTACACACAATACCTCTTAATGATTAAGCGAAAACAAGTTTTTAGACATTTTTACATAAGGATTCAGACCCTTTGCTATTTTTTTGTATTTTATTAGGATCCCCATTTTGCCTGCTATGAGACTCGAAATTGAGCTCAGGTGCAACCTGTTTCCATTGATCATCCTTGATGTTTCTACAACTTGATTGGAGTCCAACTGTGGTAAATTCAATTGATAGGACATGATTTGGAAAGGCATCTGTCTATATAAGGCCCCCCCCAACAGTGCGTGTCAAAGCCAAAAACCAAGCAATGATGTCGAAGGACTTGTCCGTAGAGCTCCGAGACAGGATTGTGTTGAGGCACAGATCTGGGGAAGGGTACCAAAAAATGTCTGCAGCATTGAAGGCCCCCAAGAACACAGTGGCCTCCATCATTCTTAAATGGAAGAAGTTTGGAACTACCAAGACTTCCTTGATCTGGCGAAACTGAGCAAGCCGGGGAGAAGGGCCTTGGTCAGGGAGTTGACCAAGAACCTGATGGTCACTCTGACAGAGCTCTAAAGTTCCTATGTGGAGATCGGAGAACCTTCTAGAAGGGCAACCATCTCTGCAGCACTCTACCAATCAGGCCTTTATGGTAGAGTGGCATGACGGAATCCACGCCTCAGTAAAAGGCACATGACAGCCTGTTTGTAGTTTGCTAAAAGGCAAATAAAGGTCTCTCAGACCATGAGTAACCAGATTCTCTGGTCTGATGAAACCAGGCTTGAACTCTTTGGCCTGAATGCCAAGTGTCATGTCTGGAGGAAACCTGGCACCATCACTATGGAGAAGCATGGTGGTGATAGCATCGTGTTGTGGGGATGTTTTTCAGCGGCAGGGACTGAGAGACTAGTCAGGATCAAAGGAAAGATAATTGGAGTAAAGTACAGAGACATCCTTGATTGAAACCTCTTCCAGAGCACTCAGGACTTTAGACTGGGGCGAAGGTTCACCTCCTAACAGGACAGTGACCCTAAGCACACAGCCAAGGCAATGCAGGAGTGGCTTCGGGACAAGTCTATGAATGTCTTCGAGTGGCCAAGCCAGAGCCCGGACTTGAACCAGATAGAACATCTCTGGAGAGACTTGAAAATAGCTGTCCCCATCTAACCTGACAGAGCTTGAGAGGATCTGTAGAGAAGGATGGGAGAAACTCCCTAAATTCAGGTGTGCCAAGCTTGTAGCGTCAATTTCGAAAACCCTGTTTTTGCTTTGTCATTATGGGGTATTGTGTGTAGATTGATAAGGGGGGAGGGGGGGGGGGGACAATTGAATCCATTTTAGAATAAAGCTGTAACATAACAAAATGTGAGGTCTGAATACTTTCCAAATGCACTGTTCTTCCTCTCAGTGAACAGCCTATGTAGTGAAGAGAAGCTGTTTGGGTTGTGTTCATTTGTGCACACCGTTTCAAAACATAGCAAAGCGTTGTGAAAAGGAAAATTAGCTATTCTTATCGAACAAGTTCAGGTAGGTTCTCCCTGTTTTGTGTTTTCTTTCTAGTGCCTAATGAATACAACCCCACTGTTTGACTGATTTTAGTGCTGTTTCTCTATGAGCTGGCTCTGCGGCTTCACCCTGTTCGCCTGTGATGCGTTGACTCATCTGTCTTTACATTTCCCAGTGTTACCTGGCAAGCTGACTACAACACAATAACTGAGTGCCACCCACTTAAATAACAGGAACAACAATACACATAAGTGGAATCAAACATTTTGTAACCCTTCACTTAAAGCCTGTAGGTATTGCACATTGTTATGCATTTATAATGCATTATGTTTTCTTATCATCTCATAATGATCCTGACTAGCTAACATACATTTTTTTGTTATAATGTTATAAACCTTATAAGACAAAGTTTCGTACATGCTTATAACTAGTAATAAATAGCTGCAGGCTTCCCACTCTAACACATTTGAATTTAAATGTATCAGGAGTTATTTTAACTTGGAAAATATAAATACAGTATATTGCTTTGCTTATCAGTCACCAATATTGTGGAGAAATGTGGACCAGTGTCCGCAGGTTAAAGGTTTCACAGTGAACAGGTTTTAATCCCCCAAGTGGGCGTTTGTCCTGGATTTGAGGGCGATTGCAATTATTTGACACAGATGACGTAAACTACCTCCAACTGTTACTGCTAGAGATTCTGATTAGATATACTGAATGTTGTGTGTCCTGTAGAAGATCTGGAGCTGGACAGAGACAAGATAAAAAAATAAATCAAAGTTGACCTCTACTGTATATGATTATACCATGCTTTATCCATGATTTTGGCCTGAGCTTAAACAAATCATTTCGGTGAGAAAAATATCTATATACTGTTGGTGAGACCGGGAAACAAAGTAACAGTTTAAGGATTTTACTTAGTAAGAAAATAATATTTGAGGTAGATTGACAATATTTATATTGAAACAACATACATATCTTACACTGTAAGGACGTTTCTAGGACATACCAGTTGTTTACAATTCAACAGAAAAAAAATTGAATCAAATTTTATTTGTTCACATGCGCTGATTACAACACTGCCCTACCAAGCAAAAAGGCAGTAACTGCTCTTTTGGTTTGTGTAACGTCCGTTGTTTAAAGGAGACCAAGGCGCAGCGTAATTTGTGGTCATTATCTTTATTAAATGAGAACCAGCAACAAAATAACAAAGTAAAACCAAAACGAACGTACTGTTCCATAGGCTACAAGAGCTGTACAAAAACAAGATCCATCAACATAGGTGGAAAAAAGGCTACCTAAGTATGATTCCCAATCAGAGACAACGACAACCTCTGATTCGGAACCACACTCGGCCAAACACAAAGAAATACAACACATAGAATGCCCACCCAAATCACACCCTGACCAAACCAAATAGAGACATAAAAAGGCTCTCTAAGATCAGGGCGTGACAGTTCGAAAATGAGTTAATGTAATTTTTGCTACATTAAATACGTGTTTAATCATGTGGACAAGTATCATGCCTCTAGTGTATTGTGTTTTTGAAAAAATGGGGGTCATGTTAAAAGTAACTGCATAAAGTTACTGTGAAACCAGGGTAAATAAAAGCAATTTTTCTCAGTTCCACGCTATGAGCAGTTACTGCCTTTTTGATTGGTAGATCAGAACAGGTGTAGACGTTACCATGAAATGCTTACTTACAAGCCCTTCATTTTGAACCAACAGTGCCATTTTAAGAAAATAAATGTAAGAAAATATTTACTAAATAATCTAAAGTAAAAATTGTTTTAAAAAAATGACACAATAAAATGACAATAACGAGGCTATGTACAGAGGGTACCGGTACCGAGCCAATGTGTGGGGGTACAGTCGAGGTAATTTGTACATCGAGGTAGGGGTAAAGTGACTATGCATGGATAATAAACAGTGAGGAAGAGCAGTGTAAAATAGTCTGGGTGGCCATTTGATCAATTGTTCGGCAGTCTTATGGATTGGGGGTAGAAGCGGTTAACCTGTCTTGGACTGGGGAATTAGCGGAACCTCCCCCCACAACAGCCAGTGAAAGTGCAGGGCACCAAATTCAAAACAGCAAAAATCTCATAATTACCATTCCTCAAGCATACAAGTATTTTACACCATTTTAAAGATCAAATTCTCGTTAATCCAGCCACAGGAAGATCCCCTAGTGGGCTAAATCGATATGACATCTTGGTGGACAAAGGGAAGGGGTGTGGACTGAGAGAGTGGGAAAGACTAAATGGATCACTACACACAGTGGAGAATTATATTCATTGAAATGCGAATCCTTTGCAGATGAACGCTCGCTCATTCTGGAATAATTGCAATCAATATATTTATGCCCATATGTTGTTGTTGTCTTCTCTGTTGGAATCGTCAGTCCATCTGCGGGAGAGTCAGTTCATCAGAGAGTCTCTGGCTACTAATGGTGGTTGCTCTATCGGCAGCTCCTGGTAGTGTCTGTTGTAATGGATACGTCAGGCATCCATTGTTCTTAGACTAGATGTTTCGGTGGTTGTCAGTATTCATATCCCAGGTTTACATAATTTCTAGCTGCAGACTAGTAATTAGTATCTAAGATTTGCTCTTATTCTATAGGGATCGATAGTCTCAGAGTTGAACCATTTCCAGCTGTGTAGACAATGCTCCCCGTGGTATGGTTTTCTAGTCTTGGTACTCAAACATTTCTCAATGTTTCTCTACCTAGACACTGTAATGTACTTGTCCTCTTGTTCAGTTCTGCACCGGGTCCTCCCACTCCTCTTTGTATTCTGGTTAGAGACAGTTTGCACTGTTCTGTGAAGAGAGTAGTACACAGCGTTATACGAGATCTTCAGTTTCTTGGCAATTTCTCAAATTGAATAGCCTTCATTTATCAGAACAAGAATAGACTGACGAGTTTCAGAAAAAAGATCTTTGTTTAATTTTGAGCCTGTAACCGAACCCACAAATGCTGATGTTCTAGATACTCAACTAGTCTAAAGAAGACCAGTTTCATTTTAGATTGCATCATCCTTGGATCTGTTGGGGCGGTATGCCAATTGGAGTGGGTCTAGTGTTTCCGGGATGATGCTGTTGATGTGAACCATGACCAGTCTTTCAAAGCACTTCATGGCTACCAACGTGAGTGCAACGGGGCGGTAATCATTTAGGCAGGTCACCTTTGCTTTCTTGGGCAGAGGGACTATGGTTGAAACGTGTAGGTATAACAGACTCGGTCAAGGAAATTTTGAAAATGTCAGTTAAGACACTTCCCAGTTGGTCCTTGCATTCTCTGAATACACGTCCTGGTAATCCGTCTGGCCCTGCGGCCTTGTGGATGTTGACCTGTTTAAAGGTCTTGCTCACATAGGCTACGGAGAGCGTGATCACACTGTCTTCCGGAACAGCTGGTTCTCTCGTGCATGCTTCAGTGTTCCTTGCCTTGAAGCGAGCATAAAAGGCATGTAGTCTGTCTCGTAGGTTTGCGTCACTGGGGAAGCTCGCGGCTGGGTTTCCCTTTGTAGTCTGTAATAGTTTGCAAGCCCTGTCAGAGCTGGTGTAGTAGGATTAAATATGAGTCCTTTATTGATGCTTTGCCTGTTTGATGGTTTGTCTGAGGGCATAGCTGGATTTCTTATGAGTGTCCAGATTAGTGTCCCGCTCCTTGAAAGCGGCAGCTCTAGTCGTTAGCTCGGTGCGGATGTTGCCTGTAATCCATGGCTTCTGGTTGACATAGGTACGTATGGTCACTGTGGGGACTACGTCATCGATGCACTTATTGATGAAGCCGGTGAATGAGGTGGTATACTCCTCAATGCCATTGGATGAATCCCGGAACATTTTCCAGTCTGTGCTAGCAAAACAGTCCTGTAGCGTAGCATCCGTGTCATCTGCCCACTTCTGTATTGAGTGAGTCACTGGTACTACCTGCTTTAGTTTTTGCTTATAAGCAGGAATCAGGAGGATAGTATTATGGTGAGATTTGACAAATGGAGGACGAGGGAGAGCTTTGTATGCATCTCTGTAAGTGGACTAAAGGTGTTTTTTTTTCTCTGGTTGCACATGCTGGTAGAAAATGAGAGAAAATGGATTTAAGTTTGCCTGCATTAAAGTCCCTGGTCACTAGGAGTGCCACTTCTGGAAGAGCATTTTCTTGTTTGCTTCTGGCCTTATATAGCCCGTTGAGTGCGGTCTTAGTGCCACCATCGGTTTGTAGTGGTAAATAGACGGCAACGAAAAATACTCTCTTTCTAGATAATGTGGTCTACAGCTTATCATGAAATACTCTACCTCAGGCGAGCAGTAACTTGAGACATCCTTAATATTAGACATCGCGCACCAGCTGTTATTCAATCAAATGTATTTATAAAGCCCTATTAACATCAGCAGATGTTGCAAAGCACTATATAAGAACTAAGCCAAAAAAAACAAACCGCAACCAATGCAGATGTAGAAGCACGGTGACTAGGAAAAACTCCCTGGAAAGAAAGGAACCTAGGAAGAAACCTAGAAAGGAACCAGTCTTTGAGGAGTGGCCAGTCCTCTTCTGTCTGTGCCGGGTGGAGATTATAACAGTACATGGCCAAGATGTTTAAATGTTCATAGATGACCAGCAGGGTAAAATAATAATAATCACAGTGGTTGTAGAGGGTGCAACTGGTCAACACCTCAGGAGTAAATGTAATTTGTCTTTTCATAGCCGATCATTCAGAGTTAGAGACAGCAGGTGTTGTAGAGAGAAAGAGTCAAAAATAGCAGGTACGGGAAAAGATTAGCCCTTCCAGGGAACAGGTCAGGGTTCTATAACCGCAGGCAGAACAGTTTAAACTGGAGCAGTAGCATGACCAGGTGGACTGGGGACAGACAGCAAGGAGTCATCAGGCCAGGTAGTCCTGAGGCATGGTCTTAGGGCTCAGGTCCTCCGAGAGAAGAGAAAGAGAAAGCGAGAGAGAGAGAATTAGAGGGAGCCTACTTAAATACACACAGGACACCAGATTAGACAGGATAAATACTCCAGATGTAATAGACTGTTATTGACAAATAGACACACACCACCAACCCTTGTTTTACCGGACGAAGCTGTTCTGTTCTGCCAATGCACGGAAATCCCAGCCAACTGTCTATTATCTGTGTCATCATTCAGCCTCGATTCGGTGAAACAAGATATTACAGTTTTTTAAATCTAGTTGGTAGGATAGTCTCAAACAGAGCTCATCCAGTTTATTCTCCAGTGATTGCACGTTGGCCAATAGCATGGAGGAGGAGATGTGAGGGTGCTTTGCTGGTGTCACTGTCAGTGATTTATTTAGAATTCAAGGCACACTTAACCAGCATGGCTACCACAGCATTCTGCAGCAATACTCCATCCCATCTGATTTGCGCTTAGTGGGGCTATCATTTGTTTTTCAACAGGACAATGACCCAACACACCTCCACACTGTGTAGTGGCTAGTTGACCAAGAAGGAGAGTGATGGAGTGCTACATCAGATGACTTGACCTCCACAATCACCCGACTTCAACCCAATTGAGATGGTTTGGGATGAGTTGGACCGCAGAGTGAAGGAAAAGCAGTGCTCAGCGTATGTGGGAGCTCCTTCAAGACTGTTGGAAAATCATTCCAGGTGAAGCTGGTTGAGAGAATGCCAAGCGTGTGGAAAGCTGTCATCAAGGAACAGGGCGGGTACTTTAAAGAATCTAAAATCTAAAATTCTATTTTGATTTGTTTAACACTTTTTTTGGTTACTACATGATTCTATATGTGTTATTTCATAGTGTTGATGTATTTCACTACTATTATAAAATGTAAAATGTAAAAAAAAAACTTCAAAATGAGTAGGTGTGTCCAAACATTAATGCTGTGCCTTTTGAGGAGTGTACAGTAACTTCATAAAAAGTGTACTTAACTTAATAAAAATTACTTTTTCCTATCTCAAGAGGTTTAATAAAAAAAAAATTCAAAGTGCCAATTAAAGTAATGAGATGACCGTAACAGGGTTGACGATTTGATCTTAAATCAGCCATAAATCCCCTTGTGACAGGGGGAATGGAAGCTTGTTGTGTGCAACAGGGAGTGGCAATTGAATTCAAGCGTCACAAAAATGAAATAGCTCAAACATTTCTAGCCTGTCTATCTATGGGTAACAGAGTTGACGTTTTAAGCTCAAACCGCTCGTTTTCTACCACAAAACATAAAATGACAAAAAAAAAGAGTAGAACCAGCTCACTTGCTTTTACACTATGCTTTGACTATTAGATGTTCAATGTTTCTTTTTGACAATATTTAAAAAGGAATAGTTTCACCATGTTAAAACGAGAGTTCAGTTCACTTAACATAACAGGGTTGTTCTTAAATGATGTACTAAGGCTTTACAATTATTTGTTCGAAATCTTCCTAAAAGTGACACCGGGTTGACTGAGGAACATGTCACAATGCTGTATTTTGGCAATTTAGTAAGCCTTTATTAATGTAAAAATATTATTGATTGAATTCTCCATGTGGTCTATATTAAAGGGCACTTAATTTAATACAACAGGCTTTTGAAATTCAATATTGGTGCACATTTAAAAAAACAACAACAACAAAAGGGACACAAAGGTACTCTTTTCGTGGAACGACCCAGATACAGACACAGACTCACAGCAAGCATGCCCAGCCATTTATTATCTGGGTTTCCCTGGAATAGCTGACTCTGTATTGAAGGAGCTCTTTGATCTCCACATCTCTAATGTGTGCCTGGCTGCATACAGGCGATAATGTTCTGTTATTGGGGATCGATGCAGTTCAGAGCTCTCGGTTAGGCCCCCTCCCATAGTATGCAGATGTGATTAGCATCGCTTAAAGCGTGTTCAGTGTTCAACCAGCCAATCGTTATGAGTTAATTTAACGGCCGGTTACCTCCCAAATGGCACCCCATTCCTTATATAGTGCACTACTTTTGATGAGGGCCCATAGGGCTCTGGTCAAAAGTAGTGCACTACCATGTAGGCAATAGGATGGCATTTGGGGCACACACCAGTCTCTCTCTGAAGCCCTAGCTGAGTTAGGCTGCATGCACACAGACCAAATTGGAAATATTAGCCAATAAACTATTGACCATTTTGCTTCAAAGTATTCAGACCCCTTGACTTTTTCCATATTTTGTTATGTTACAGACTTATTCTAAAATGGATTCAAATATTTTTTTCCCCTCGTCAATCAATACACAATACCCCATAATGACAAAGCAAATACAGGTTGGTAGAAATGTTTGTAAATGTATAAAAAAAAGACACGAAATTGACCTCAAGTGCATCCTGTTTCCATTGTTCATCCTTGAGATGTTTCTACCACTTGATTAGAGTCTACCTGTGGTAAATTCAATTGATTGGACATGATTTGGAAAGGCACATACCTGTCTATATAAGGTCCAACAGTTGACAGTATATGTCAAAGCAAAAACCAAGCCATGAGGTCAAAGGAATTGTCCGTAGAGCTCCAAGAGAGGATTGTGTCGAGCCACCGGGGAAGGGTACCAAAAAATGTCTGCAGCATTGAAGGTCCCCAAGAACACAGTGTCCTCCATCATTCTTAAATAGAAGAAGTTTGGAACCACCAAGACCCTTCCTAGAGCTGGCCGCCCGGCCAATCTGAGCATTCGGGGGAGAAGGGCCTTGGTCAGGAAGATGACCAAGAACCCGATGGTCACTCTGACAGAGTTCCAGAGATCCTCTGTGGAGATGGGAGAACCTTCCAGAAGGACAACCATCTCTGCAGCACTCCACCTCTCAGGCCCTTACGATAGAGTGGCCAGATGGAAGCCACTCCTCAGCAAAAGACACATGACAGCCCGTTTGGAATTTGCCAAAAGGCACCTAGACTCTCAGACCATGAGGTTCAAGATTCTCTGGTCTGATGAAACCAAGATTAAACTCTTTGGCCTGAATGCCAAGTGTCACATCTGGAGGATACCTGGAACCATCCCTGTGAGGATGTTTTTCAGCGGCAGGGACTGGGAGACTAGTGAGGATCGAGAGAGAGCAAAGTACAGAGAGATCCTTGAAGAAAACCTGCTCCAGAGCGTTCAAGACCTTAGACTGGGGTTCACCTCAGGACAATGACCCTAAGCACATAGCCAAGACAACGCAGGAGTGGCTTCGGGACAAGTCTCTGAATGTCCTTGAATGGCCCAGCCAGAGCACGGACTTGAACCAAATCGAACATCTCTAGAGAGATCTGAAAATAGCTGTGCAGCAACCTGACACAGCTTGAGAGGATCTGCAGAGAAGAATGGCAGAAACTCCCCAAATACAGGTGTGCCAAGCTTGTAGCGTCATACCCAAATAGACTTAAGGCTGTAATCACTGCCAAATGTGCTTCAACAAACTACTCAGTAAAGGGTCTGAATACTTATGTAAATGTGATATTTCAGTTTTTTGTTGTTGCTTTGCCATCATTGGGTATTGTGTGTAGATTGATGAAAAAAAACCATTTAATCCATTTTAGAACAAGGCTGTAACGTAACAAAATATGGAAAAGGTGAAGGGGTCTGAATATCTTCTGAATGCACTGTGTGTGTTCTAGTCAAAGTCAAAGACACTGGAGGTAATATTTCGAGCCAGAGACATATATTTTGTAGATGGTTCTGTCCACAGCCAACTCGTATGCTTTCAAGCTGTTCACCACACTGTTGGCCTATGGAGAAGTTTCCCTGGTAGAATAGTCAGGGATGTCCTCTTGTCTACCTTCCCGCCCTGCACTACTCTTCCTCTGGTCCAAAGCACCACCCTTCCTCTGGGAAGGGCCAGCAAGCTCGCCCTACTTACCTGTTGCACTGCAGCAGAATCTGTCCGACACAGTCGGTGCTGAATTGGAAGGCATTGCACAGCACCGCAGCAGTAACCCAATCCCCTGGCTTCTCCAAAGTTTGACCATAGGACAGGGCTGCCTGCCCACACTCAGCAGCATGAAGACCCTTTCACCTCTACATTTTTTTCTCTGCATGTGTGTGAGTGCATTTGGCTTGTGTGTGACTGTTGGTGTCTGTGTGTGACTCTATGCAAGAGGCTGCATTATTGATGAGAAGAGGAAGGAAGGATTGAAAGCAGTGCCGGGACTGTGTGTGTGCGTGTGTGTGTGAGTGTATAGAAGAGATGGGGGAGAGGAGTTCGGTGCAGCAGCACAAGCATCCTCCCAACGATGGTGGGCTTTGCAACTATTCCCAGAAAATCATCTCCTGCTTCGGACTGGACGGTAACAGAGAGGGGTGGTTGTCCTGTACAGTGTGGAGGAGGGTTGGAAGGAACAGACCAATGACTGAGTATATATGACATTAATTTCTCTCAATGATCCGGTTGTCTAGGATGACATAGGAATGTTGTCTTTTGTGTCTAGTCATGGTGTGTTTCTGAGAGTGTGTGTCTTGGTGTGTATTTGTTTGTGTGAGTATCGATGTGTGCCGGGCTGACTGGGTGTGTAGCTAGCTGCACCCACAGATAGACGGTAGAATAGGGTAGCAGGGACGAGCAGGGCCGTGCCCCACTGCAGCAGAACTAACCAGCCTGCCCTCTAACAGAGCTAGCATAGATCACCAGCCTGTGTGTGTGTGTGTGTGCGTGCGTGCGTGCGTGCGTGCGTGCGTGCGTGTGTCCTCTGCCTTATTCTTTATCATGCCATATCCTTTTATCTACATTTTATTGGTCTCTTTACTGTACATTGGATGTGTGAGAAATTGATGTAGGATAGATTTGTGGGTGAGAAATAGACCGATAAATAAAACATTGTCAGTATTAAAATGCTCAATAAGCAGTAATAAGCCCTAGTTCTCTGCAGTAATAAGCCCTAGTTCTCCTCTAGAGTCTGTTCCTGCTCTGTCTTCATCCTCGCTTGTATCATGATTTTCAAAAGCTTTCAAGTCGGTAGTGTAAGGTAGATGTGTGCAGTGTTTACTGTATCTGTTTTGTGGACAGTGTTACTATAAGAGAGCATTAATAAAATGTTATATTGGTTTATATAGAAGTGGTGTGTGTGTGTGTGTGTGTGTGTGTGTGTGTGTGTGTGTGTGTGTGTGTGTGTGTGTGTGTGTGTGTGTGTGTGTGTGACCTTAAGTGACTGTGTTCAGTTTGTGCAGGTAGCAGTAGCGCGTCAGTAAATGTGTTCAATTGAAAATGGTTCACCTTACTCACCAAAAAGCGTATAGTTCATCTTTACATTTTAGTCATTGAGCAGACGCTCTTATCCAGAGCGACTTACAGGAGCAATTAGGGTTAAGTGCCTTGCTCAAGGACACATCAACAGATTTTCACCGAGTTGGCTCGGCGATTCAAACCAGAAACCTTTCGCTTACTGGCCCAATGCTCTTAACCGCTAGACTACCTGCCCTATTCAATCATTTTAAATCTACATTCCCTATAAGCGTGTCTCTCTGTAGGTTCTGCTCAATTCATACTGATAGGAAAATGGTTACATTTCTTTGCCTGTTCATCTCGCATATTACCTCTCACCGGGAGAGCCTGATGATTTTCTAAATGTGGCTTAGGAAGGAAAATCCAGTCCTTAATCAAGTAGATGGAAGGTATCATCTTTAATTCATGAAGTCTCACGCAAATCCAAAGATGGATGAAAGAAGGGGGCTTGTAGAGGGACATCTGCTATATCTGGATGTTTTTCCTTCTATTATAAATCATTTTTTGGGAATCTTAGTGATAATACATTTTTCCCAAACATTAAATGGTTTCAAGATTACAAGATCCAAGACCCTCTACATAGTTTATATCCCCCTAATCCCGAGGCTGTGTGTGTGTGTGTTTATGGTTTTAATGAAGTAGAGGCAACAAATGTGACCTGCAAAGTAACAGAATATAAGTAATGCTGCTAATAAGGCTCAATTTGTAATCAAGTTGTTGTAACCAATGTAATTGTAACTTGAATCAATGTGGTCCTGTGCCTCAGTTGGTAAAAGCATGACTAGCAACACCAAGGTTGTACGTTCAATTCTCTCAGGGATCACATACATAGTGGTGTAAAGTACTTAACTAAACATACTTAAAAATACTACTTAAGGTTTTTTGGGGGGGTATCTGTACTTTACTTTACTATTTATATTTTTGATAACTTGTATTTACTTCACTACATTCCTAAAGAAAGTAATGTACTTTTTACTCCATACATTTTCCCTGAGTACCAAAGTACTCGTTACATGTTGAATGCTTAGCAGGACTGGAAAATTCAGACTGCCGCTGATCTGGCAGACTTACTAAACACACATGCTACGTTTTTAAATGATGTCTGAGTGTCGGGAGTGTTCCCCTGGCTATCTGTAAATTATGTCTGAGCGTTGGAGTGTTCCCTTGGCTAAAAAACAAGAAAATGGTGCTGTCTGGTTTACTTTTTGTAAGGAATTTGAAATAATTTATACTTTGACTTTTGATACTTAAGTATATTTGATCAATTACATTTACTTTTGATACTTAAGTATATTTAAAACCTTACACTTTTACTCAAGTAGTATTTAACTGGGTGACTAACTTTTACATGAGCCATTTTTTATTAAGGTATTTTTACTTTTACTCAAGTATGACAATTGGATACTTTGTCCACCACTGCATACATAATGAAAATGTATGCACACAGGGTTTAGATAAAAGCTCCTGCTAAATTGAACATTTAGAGCATAGTGTAACCTGGCTACTTTACATCTCATAAAACCACTCAGCATGTAGGAAGATAAGGTCCAATGGTATTGGACTTTGTTTTTACTAGAAATAATGCACACTATAAATAAACAATTAACTTGAATCACGTTTTTTATTTTATTGAACCTTTATTCAACTAGGCAAGTCAGTTAAGAACAAATTCTTATTTACAATGGTGGCCTACCCCAGCCAATCCCGGACGATGCTGGGTCAATTGTGCGCCGCCCTATGTGACTGAACAAGTGAACCTATTATAATTTCCTTTATTTATTTGTGTGCGCGCGCATGTTTATGCATCTATTATACAGTTGAAGTAGGAAGTTTACATACACATAGGGTGGAGTCATTAAAACTCGTTTTTCAACCACTCCACAAATTCCTTGTTAAAAAAACTATAGTTTCCTGGACAATACGCTGACAAAAGTGGAAAACCATGCAATACTAAAGGTGGACCGTTGGACTGTCCATTTGAAAATCCTGAATGCCTATGGGGTGTAGCCTCGGGGAATGACATCAGTTGTTATAGAATGTAATAGATGTTGAACTTCCTAACATACAGTTGAAGTCGAAAGTTTACATACACATAGGTTGGAGTCATTAAAACTAATTTTTTCAACCACTCCACATATTTCTTGTTAACAAACTATAGTTTTGACAAGTCGGTTATGACATCTACTTTGTGCATGACACAAGTAATATTTCCAACAATTGTTTACAGACAGATTATTTCACTTATAATTCACTGTATCACAATTCCAGTGGGTCAGAAGTTTACATACACTAAGTTGACTGTGCCTTTAAACCGCTTGGAAAATTCCAGAAAATTATGTCATGGCTTTAGAAGTGTAATGCCCGGGGTGTAGTGGAGGAAGGAGTCAGACGCAGGAGACAGAGAGTTCAGAGTAGCGCTACTTCTTTATTCACCAACCAGGTGAAAACAGACGCCACCCGAAAATAACTCATGTACACGAACAACCGTGACTTACAGGCGTGTACACGAGTACAGATAAAACAATCCCGCACACCCAGCAGGTGGGCCGGCTGGCTAATAAAGCCCAACTAATAAACCTAATTAACAACAGGTGTAACTAATAAACAGACAAGGAGGGGGAGGAAAAGATCAGTGGCAGCTAGTAGGCCGGTGACGACGACCACCGAGCGCCACCCGAACGGGAAGGGGAGCCACCTTCGGTAGGAGTCGTGACAAGAAGCTTCTGATAGGCTAATTGACATAATTTGAGTCAATTGGAGGTGTACCTGTGGATGTATCTCAAGGCCTACCTTCAAACTCAGTGCCTCATTGCTTGACATCATGGGAAAATCAAAAGAAATCAGACCAAAAAATAATGGTCTGGTTCATCCTTGGGAGAAATTTCAAAACGTCTGAAGGTACCACGTTCATCTGTACAGACAATAAACACCATGGGACCACACAGCCGTCATACCGCTCAGGAAGGAGACTGGTTCTGTCTCCTAGAGATTAACGTACTTTGGTGCGAAAAGTGCAAATCAATCCCAGAACAACAGCAAAGGACCTTGTGAAGATGCTGGAGGAAACAGGTACAAAAGTATCTATATCCACAGCAAATCAAGTCCTATATAACCTGAAAGGCCGCCCAGCAAGGAAGAAGTCACTGCTCCAAAACCTCCATAAAAAGCCAGACTACGGTTTGCAACTGCACATGGGGACAAATATCGTAATTTTTGGAGAAATGTCCTCTAGTCTGATTAAAAGGAAAATAGAACTGTTTGGCCCTAATGATCATCGTTATGTTTGAAGGAAAAAGGGGGAGCTTGCAAGCCGAAGAACACCATCCCAACCGTGAAGCACGGGCGTGGCAGCATCATGTTGAGGGGGTGCTTTGCTGCAGGAGGGACTGGTGCACTTCACAAAATAGATGGGAGCATGAGGAAGGACAATTATGTTGATATATTGAAGCAACATCTCAAGACATCAGTCAGGAAGTTAAATCTTGGTTGCAAATGGGTCTTCCAAATGGACAATGTCCCCAAGCATACTTCCAAAGTTGTGGCAAAATGGCTTAAGGACAACAAATTCAAGGTATTGGAGTGGCATTCACAAAGCCCTGACCTAGAAAATATGTGGGCAGAACTGAAAAAGCATGTGCAAGCAAGGAGGCCTTACAAACCTCACTCAGTTACACCAGCTCTGTCAGGAGGAATGGGCCAAAATTCGGCCAACTTATTGTGGGAAGCTTGTGGAAGGCTACCTGAAACGTTTGTCCCAAGTTAAACAATTTAAAGGCAATGCCAATCAAATACTAATTGTCTGTATGTAAACTTCTGACCCACTGGGAATGTGATGAAAGAAATAAAAGCTGAAATAAATAATTCTCTCTACTTACATTTCACATTCTTAAAATAAAGTGGTGATCCCAACTGACCTAAGACCGGGAATTTTTAGGATTAAATGTCATGAATTGTGAAGAACTGAGTTTAATAGTATTTGGCCATGGTGTATGTAAACTTCCGACTTCAACTGTATTTCTGTGATCCTATTCTGAGAGTTTACTAAACAGACAATTATTTATTTAATGGTATTTAATAGATAAGACAGGACAGAGGGTTTAGTTATATTCTAATATTGTAAACCTCACAATTCCACAACCTTAATTGGACAGACTTGATCGTGAACAACAGACTCATCCATGAATGGTTGTGGAGCAAATCGGAAACTGCAGTGTAATGGAAAATCTAATATCAGAACAAAAGCATGATGCCGTTATTAATATTCTTAATGTGACCTGTCCCAGTAAATTATTGTGACCAGTGGCATGGCTCTTTTTTAACATCACTGTCAGAGCACCCATCAGGTGCAAGAGCCAATGAGTGTGGCAATGACACACCGTAAAGGAAAACTGTAATTTATACGGTGCATTTATGTATTATTAACAGTAAATACTGTGAAATGTTTTACTGGAGCATACTGTAAATTGTGGTGAAACAATTGCTGTATTTTGAATGGTGCTGTAATTCCACTCCACAAAATACAGTACGTTACAGTACCATCTTTTTTTTGGCGCACTAGTGCATGGTACTGTTGTTTTTCTCTCATTAACATATTTTGAGGTGTGACTTGTAAGAGGCTTTGTTTGTCGCACCCGTTTGTGAGAGTCCTGTATCAATTTGCCTCCTATGTGATAATAGTGCCCTATCAATATAAGCAAACCTTAAACCTTTAATGGTTGAGAATTTTGCCTTGTCCTTTTGGTTTGTTTGGCCCTGTAGTTGCTGCCAATTTCAAAGCCTTTTTTAAGGCCTCTAGAAGTGCAAGTGATTGATATGCTGTCATCTATCAATCAATCAAATTTATTTATAAAGCCCTTTTTACATCAGCAGATGTCACAAAGTGCTATACAGAAACCCAGCCTAAAACCCCAAACAGCAAGCAATGCAGATGTAGAAGCACGGAGGGCAGGAAAAGCTCCCTAGAAAGGCAGGAACCTAGGAAGAAACCTAGAGAGGAACCAGGTTCTGAGGGGTGGCCAGTCCTCTTCTGGCTGTGCCGGGTGGAGATTATAAGAGTAAATGGCTATTTAAGGCCAGATTGTTCTTCAAGATGTTCAAATGTTCATAGATGACCAGCAGGGTCAAATAATAATCAGTGGTTGTAGAGGGTGCAATTGGTCAGTACCTGAGTATATTGGCTTTTCATAGCCGAGCATTCAGTTAGAGACAGCAGGTGTGGTAGAGGGAGAGAGTCTTAAACAGCAGGTCCGGGACAAGGTCAGGGTTCCCTTACCACAGGCAGAACATTTGGAACTGGAGCAGCATCATGACCAGGTGGACTGGGGACAGCCAGGAGTCATCAGGCCAGGTAGTCTTGAGGCTTAATCCTAGGGCTCTGGTCCTCCGAGAGGGGAGGGAGAGAGCGAGAATTAGGGGGATTACACTTAAATTCACACAGGACACCAGATAAGGCAGGAAAATTACACCAGATATAATAGACTGACCCTAGACCCGTGCCACAGACTATTGCAGTATAGATGCTGGAGACTGAGACGGGTGGGTCGGGGGACACTGTGGCCCCATCCGACGATACCCACAGACAGGGACAACCTGGCAGGATATAACTCCACCCACTTTGCCAAAAAACAGCCCCCATGCCACTAGAGGAATATCAACAGACCACCAACTTACTACCCTGAGACTAGGCTGAGTATAGCACCCGAAGATCTTCTCCACCGCACAAGGCGGAGGGGGTGCAAAACAGGACAGGAAGATCATGTCTGTGACTCAACCTACTCAAGTTACCCCTCCTAGGTAGGGCATGGGAAGAGCACTAGTAAGCCAGTGACTCAGCCCCAGTAATAGGGTCAGAGGAAGAGAAGCCCAGTGGAGAAAGGGGATCCGGCCAGGCATAGACAACAAGGGCATTTTGTCAATACAGTGCCTTGCCATTCACCTTCGCACCCCTGGGCCAGACTACACGCAATCATAGGATCTACTGAAGAGATGAGTTTTCAATAAAGACTTAAAGGTTGAGACTGAGTCTGCGTCAATCACATGGATAGACAGACCATTCCATAAAAATGGAGCTCTATAGAAGAAAGCCCTGCTTCCAGCTGTTTTCTTAGAAATTCTAGCGACAATAAGGAGGCCTGCATCTTGTGACCGTAGCGTACATGTAGGTATGTACAGCAGGACCAAATCGGAGAGATAGGTAGGAGTAAGCCCATGTAATGCTTTGTAGGTTAGCAGTAAAACCTTGAAATCAGCCCTAGCCATAACAGGAAGCCAATGTAGAGCGGCTAGCACTTGAGTAATATGATCAAATTTTTGGGTTCTAATCAGGATTCTAGCTGCCGTGTTTAGCACTAACTTATTTAGTGCTTTATCTGGGTAGCTGGAGAGTAGAGCATTGCATCAGTCTAATCTAGAAGTGACAAAAGCATGGATTAGCTTTTCTGCATCATTTTTGGACAAAAGGTTTCTGACATTGTTTTTCCAAATGACATCACCAAGAGAATATATAGTGAAAACAATAGTGGTTTAAAATGGAACAAGGGCCTCCCGAGTCACGCAGTGGTCTCAGGCACTGCATCGCAGTGCTAGCTGTGCCACTAGAGATTCTGGGTTCTAGTCCAGGCTCTGTCACAGCTGGCCGCGACTGGGAGAGCCATGGGACGGCACACAATTGGCCCAGCGTCGTACGGGTTAGGGGAGGGTTTGGCCGGCAGGGATGTCCTTGTCCCATCGTGCACGAGCGACTCCTGTGGCGGACCGGGCGCAGTGTATGCTGACACAGTCGCCAGGTGTATGGTGTTTCCTCCGACACATTGGTCGCCGTTGGCTTCCGGGTTAAGTGGGCATTGTGTCAAGAAGCAGTGCTGCTTGGTTGGGTTGTGTTTCAGAGGACGCACAGCTCTCGACTTTTGCCTCTCCCGAGTCTGTACGGGAGTTGCAGCGATGAGACAAGACTGTAACTACCAACCCGATACCACAAAATTGGGGAGAAAATGGGCAGGCAGGACAGACCCGTGAATAACACCGGAACAATTGATTTGTCAGAGGACAAACCATCCACACTAATCTCTACTAAATAATTTGGTGTGCAGCACCAAGGTCTAGGAGCACGAGGACAGATACAGAACCTTGGTCTGATGCCATTTTATTATTTTTTTAAATATTTTTTTTAATATATATTTTTGTTACATGTTCCAGGTCAAGGTTTGACTTTTTCAAGAGCCTTTATTACTGCCACTTCTAGTGAATTTGGTACCCATCCGGTGGATAAGGGAGCCATTTATTATGTTCAACATGGGAGGGCCAAGCATAGAAAGTAGCTCTTTCAGTAGTTTAGTTGGAATAGAGTCCAGTAAGCAGCTTGACGGTTTAGTGGCCATGACTATTTTCATGAATGCGTCAAGAGATACAGGATTAACTTCTTATGGTCAGGTGGGACGGTAGCGTCCAACATCCGGTGAAATTACAGAACGTGAAATTCAAACGACAGTATTATAAATATTTAACGTTTCATAAAATCACAATATATCAAAATAATAAATAAAGCTTAACTTCTTGATAATCCAGCCGCTGTGTCAGATTTCAACAAGGCTTTATGGCGAGAGCAAACCATGCGATTATCTGAGGACTGCGCCCCGCATACGAACACATGAAAACCATATTTCAACCAGGCAGGTGTGACAGTCAGAAATAGCGATAAAAAAATGCCTTAACTTTGATGATCTTCTTCTGTTGGCACTCCAAAAGGTCCCAGTTACATCACAAATGGCCCCTTTGTCGATAATGTCCTTGTTTATATCAATAAAAACTCAGTTTAGCTGGCACGCTTCAGTCAATAATCCACCCAGTTTCCCTCCATCAAAATGCATACAAAATGAATCCCAAATGTTACAAATAAACTTTTCCAAACAAGTCAAACAACATTTATAATTAAGCCTTAGGTACCCTAATACGTTATTGTCTTTACCGGAGAAAAATACCAAAGAACGCTTTCTCTTCCACGTGCTTGGAAACACTACAGCCAAAATGGAAGCCAACTCGAAAAACTACAATTGTTTGTTGACATCTAGTGGAAGCCCTAGGAACTGCAATCTGGGAGGACTTGGCCTTATAATAAAAGTGGTAGCCATTGAAAATTGTGGTAGCCTGGGTAGTGGTTTGTCCTCAGGGTTTCGCCTGCCATATCAGTTATGTTATACTCACAGACAGTTTTAGAAACTTTAGAGTGATTCCTATCCAAATCTACCAATTATATGCATATGCTAGCTTCTGGGCCTGAGTAACAGGTAGTTTACTTTGGGCACGCTTTTCATCTGGACGTCAAAATACTGCCCCCTACCTAAGAGAGGTTAAAACACTTGAGTGTCTCCATTGATCCTAGGTCCTGGCAGTTCTGTGCAGAACAACTGAGCTTTGGAGAAATACGCAGATTCAAAGTGGAGTCCTTAATTTGCTTTCTAATGATCATGATCTTTTCATCTGAGAAGTTTATGAATGTATCACTGCTGAAGTGAAAGCTGTCCCCTCTTGTTGAATGCTGCTTTTTAGTTATCTTTGCGACAGTATCAAAAATAAAACTTGGAATGATCTTATTCTCTTCAATTAGGTTTGAAAAATTGGATGATTGAGCAGCAGAGGCTCTCTGCCTGCTTGTTTGCTGTCTTGACCTCGACCCTGAAGCCTGAAGTGAACACCTTTGGTACAGGTTCCATTTTTGAAGAGTTACCTCTGCTCTGGAGGTCTGGAATGTACACTTGAAGGAGATCTACATGATGAGATTCGTTTGGAAATGTATATCACTGTCTTTGGATCTTTACATGATACAGGATGGTAGATGTCTGACATGTTCATAGCTCCGAGATATTTTTTAGACCTGTCCCTACGTTTTTGTCAAAGTCTTCTACAGTGGAGGTTTGAAGTGTCCTTGTAGAGCTTAGAGCCATCCTAGGATTCTGTCTGAATTGTACTTAATGTTGCACCCTGCTTTGTGGGAAGGCTGAGGGGAAGCCGGGCAACATGCCTACCCTCAACAGTCTGTGGACCGCCCCACAAGCATCAAACGTAGAAACTCATTCAAGCGCATGTCCATCATCGAGGACGGGCACGTGGCTGAGGTGGTCTACCTCATCCCTAAAGTGTACATTTGGCAACTGCCGTACCTCAACCCTAACTATTATCTGAATGAGAGACTTGTCAATTTGGCACCAGATAGGGCTATGGTATGGGGTAGGAAGTGCCGGCAGGGAGAATCTATCTTGTCTGTCTGTCCCCAAGTCAACTAGGTGAAAAATCTGTCGATGCGCCCTTGATCAAGGCACTTAACCCTAATTGTAACTGTAAGTTGTTCTGGATAAGAGCGTCTGCTAAATGATTCAAATGTAAATATCTGTCTACTGGCCTGTGTGTGTGCGTGCAAATCCACGTTTGTTGTGTGTCACGCAATTATATCTTATTGACTCCAACAAAGTGTTATTGCAGAGAAGTCAAAAATGAATTGCTCAAAACGTATGTAATATCAAAATTATGCAGGGAAAGGGGCCTCAGTTTGCCATGCAAGGAACCGAGATGGTGCTTTACATCAGGATTACAGTGAGCATGAGGACTAGCCAGATATTATTCATCCACTGACCCAATGCCAGGCTATGAGATATGGTTTGCATCCCAAATGGCACTCTATTCCCTATATAATGCACTACTTCTGAACAGGACCCATAGGGCCTTGATGTTTGAGCATTGAAGTTCCAAAAAACATTCCCCTGTGTTCTCTGGATTTTAGGTTGATCAGTTGAAACGGATTGTTTGTTGGTCTATCCTTGGTAGTGTACAGTGTTTTCTTTAAGTAGGCATGCACATCTAGCCACCGCGGGGAGAACTACTGTATTTTATGTTAGTTGTAAACTGGTTGAAGACGTTTAGTCAACATATTTGACAGACAGAAACATTTCTTTAGGTGGTTGTAATCTGGTTTTCTAACCATTAAACAACCTAAATAACACATCTTGACATTCTAAGAACTCTTTTCCTGGTTATAACAGAGACCAGTTGATTAATATGGTTAGGATGTCTTCTCAACCTGAAAAGCAGTTTACATCAAGAAAAGGATGACTACATGGGGGGCATAAGACTATAATAACTCTGTCCCAAATGGCAGGCTATTCCCTATTTTAGTGCATTACTTATGACCAGGGCCAATTGGTACTGTATGTAGTGCAGTAAATAGGGAAAATGATGCCATTTAGGATGCACTTCAGATTGAAAGTATGCATGATAACTAACTCACTCTTATCACATGAGCTATAATGCCCAGACTACTTTTTCTAATGGCTGACAATCTCTGTTTTGTAATGCCTGATCATTTTAGAACCCCCCCCCCCCCCCCCCCCCCCCCCCCCTCTTGACGGTGGAGAGAAGAAAATGAAGGTGTAAAGTACACTTCCTGCACTTCTACACATTTTGCCATGGGGAGTTCCACTCTTCATACCTCTAATATTTGAACATAAACTTGTTTTATTTCATCAAAATGTTTTTTTTTTTGCAGAAATGCATTCACGAACATGTGAACTTTCACGTGCCTTAATAACAAACTTGTATGCCATCTGTAAATACAAATTACGAGCCTAGTTGGTTTATCCACAGATAAAGACCGGAAACTTCCCGCTAGCCATGATTGGCTGAGATAATGAGTGGGCTGGACATGCCGAGAGATGAGTTTGGATTGGTCTGCCATGTAATTGGCTTCTGTCCATAACATGAGCTGGTCAGTATGTGTAGGTAATCCTTTCTAACGTGGCTTTTTTTAAAGATATCACATAGTAGAACTGCATAAGTGTTGCTCTCCACTTTTTGGAGGATCGGGTTTTGAAATGAGTGGAATTAGATTAGGACAGTTAAGAAGATGAAGACAATTCTGCCGTTTGATTGCAAATATCCAAGATGAGAGAGAACATCCAAGATGGCGTAGCATTGAAGACGTGTTTGTTTTGTCCTCTCGTGTACTTTTTGTATTTTTTCGTATTTTTTGTATATATATTTCAATTGATTTTCAATCTCTTCTCGATTTTTTTATTTGATTATACCTTCCGGTAACCTGCCTCACCCAATGTGATACGGAATCGCTATTATTTTCAATTTTAGAACACATTCAAGAATCTCCAGAAGCTAACCAGCTAATTAGCTACAAACTATTTAGTCATTGTTAGCCACTGCTAGCGGCTTTTACCTTCTGCACAGATACCAGCCCTGTTTTTAGCCTGGACAATACTCGCCTGTCTACCAATATCGCTTGTCTAGCAATATCGGACTGTCCCTCCACAACAATGCCGGATTCCTGCCGTAATCCCTGGACCACTACTTCTGATCTTCACAGCTAGCTTTCACTCACCGTGGCACCTAGTACCGAAGCTATTCCCTGAGGCCCACCTCCCGGCCTACTCAGCTGTTCACCCGAACCCCACTCATACACGGCTAGAGCCCAAAACTCCACCGGAACCTTGCTGTAAACTCTGGACCTTGGTACTGTATCACCGCTGCTACCGATTGGATATAGTGGCTAACGCCACTGCCACGAAGCTAGCACCAGTTAGCCGTGAGCCAGGCACGTCTCCTGGCTAGCAAACTAAATTCCACAATACCTCTTTCGCCATCTGGCTTGGATTCTCTGTCGACACGGCGCTCCGCCGCACCACAACGACTGGTCTACCGACGAATACTCCATCCGCTGTGCCTTCATCTGGCCTCCGTCGGAGCAGACACTACTAACTTTAAACGCTGTGTTATGCCTCGCTGTATGTCTCTCTCTAATGTCAATATGCCTTGTATACTGTTGTTCAGGTTAGTTATCATTGTTTTAGTTTACAATGGACTCCCTAGTTCCACTCTTCATACCTCTGATACCTCCTTTGTCCCACCTCCCACACATGCGGTGACCTCACCCATTACAACCAGCATGTCCAGAGATACAACCTCTCTTATCATCACCCAGTGCCTGGGCTTATCTCCGCTGTACCCGCACCCCACCATACCCCTGTCTGGGCATTATGCCCTGAATATATTCTACCACGCCCAGAAATCTGCACCTTTTATTCTTTGTCCCCAATGCTCTAGGCGACCAGTTTTGATAGCCTTTAGCCGCACCCTCATTCTACTCCTCCTCTGTTCCGCGGGTGATGTGGAGGTAAACCCAGGCCCTGCATGTCCCCAGGCACCCTCATTTGTTGACTTCTGTGATCGAAAAAGCATTGGTTTCATGCATGTCAACATCAGAAGCCTCCTCCCTGAGTTTGTTTTACTCACTGCTTTAGCACACTCTGCCAACCCTAATGTCCTTGCTGTGTCTGAATCCTGGCTTAGAAATTCTGAGATTTCCATACCCAACTATAACATTCTCCGTCAAGATAGAACTGCCAAAGGGGGAGGAGTTGCAGTCATACTTTCAGGGTCCATACCCAAACAGTTTGAACTTCTAATTTAAAAAATGCATCTCTCCAGAAATAAGTGTTAACGCCTGCTAACGACCCCCCTCAGCTCCCAGCTGTGCCCTGGACACCATTTGTGAATTGATCGCCCCCCATCTAGCTTCAGATTTTGTTCTGTTAGGTGACCTAAACTGGGATATACTTAACACCCTGGCAGCCCTACAATCTAAGCTAGATGCCCTCAATCTCACACAAATTATCAAGGAACCCACCAGGTACAACCCTACATCTGTAAACATGGTCACCCTCATAGATATTATCCTGACCAACTTGCCCTCCAAATACTCCTCCGCTGTTTTCAATCAGTATCTCAGCGATCACTGCCTCATTGCCTGCATCCACTATGGGTCCGCGGTCAAGCTACCAACCCTCAAATCTGTCAAAGGCTCACTAAGACACTTCTGCGAGCAGGCCTTTCTAATTGACCTGGCCCGGGTATCCTGGAAGGATACTGACCTCATCCCGTCAGTCGGGGAAGCCTGGTCGTTCTTTAAAAGTAATTTCCTCACCATCTTAAATAAGCATGCCCCTTTCAAAAAATGTAGAACTAAGAACAGATATAGCCCTTGGTTCACTCCAGTCCTGACTGCCCTCGACCAGCAAAAAAAATATCCTGTGGTGGACTGCACTAGCATCAAATAGTCCCCGCGATATGCAAGTAGTCCCTGCGATATGCGATATGCGATATGCAAGTCAGGAACAAATACACGCAGTCAGTCTGGAAAGCAAAGACTAGGTTTTTCAAACAGAAATTTGCATCCTGCAGCTCTAACTCCAAAAAGTTTTGGGACACTAAAAAGTCCATGGAGAATAAGAGCACCTCCTCCCAGCTGCCCACTGCACTTAGGCAAGGTAACACTTTCACCACCGATAAATCCACGAGAATCAAGAATTTCAATAGGCATTTCTCCATGGCTGGCATGCTTTCCTCCTGGCTACCCCGACTCCAGCCAACAGCTCCGCACCCCCCGCAGCTACTTGCCCAAGCCTCCCCAGCTTCTCCTTCACCCAAATCCAGATAGCAGATGTTCTGAAAGAGCTGCAAAACCTGGACCCGTAAAAATCAGCTGGGCTAGACAATCTGGACCCTCTCTTTTTAAAATTATCCGCCCCCATTGTTGCAACCCCTATTACCAGTCTGTTCAACCTCTCTTTCATATCGTCTGAGATCCCTAAAGATTGGAAAGCTGCCGCAGTCATCCCCTCTTCAAAGGGGGTGACACTCTAAACCCAAACTGCTACAGACCTATATCTATCCTGCCCTGTCTTTCTAAAGTCTTCGAAAGCCAAGTCAATAAACAGATCACTGACCATTTCGAAACCCACTGTACCTTCTCCGCTGTGCAATCCGGTTTCTGAGCTGGTCACGGGTGCACCTTGGCAACGCTCAAGGTACTAAATGATATCATAACCACCATGGAAAAAAGACAGTACTGTGCAGCCGTCTTCATCGACCTGGCCAAGGCTTTCGACTCTGTCAATCACAAATCTTATTGGCCAAGTCAATAGCCTTGGTTTCTCATCGCCTGGTTCACTAACTACTTCTCAGACAGATTTCAGTGTGTCAAATCGGAGGGCCTGACCTCTGGCAGTCTCTATGGGGGTACCACAGGGTTCAATTCTCGGGCCGACTCTTTTCTCTCTATATATCAACAATGTCGCTCTTGCTGAGGGTGATTCCCTGATCCACCTCTATGCAGACGACACCATTGTGTATACATCTGGCCCTTCCTTAGTCACTGTGTTAACTAACCTCCAAACAAGCTTCAATGCCATACAACACTCCTTCCATGGTCTGCAACTGCTCTTAAACACTAGTAAAACCAAATGCATGCTTTTCAACCGTTCGCTGCCCACACCTGCCTAACCGCCCAACTAGCATCACTACTCTGGGCGGTTCTAACTTAGAATATGTGACCAGCTACAAATAACTAGGTGTCTGGCTAGACTGTAAACTCTCCTTCCAGACTCATATTAAACATCTCCAATCCAAAATTAATACTAGAACCGGCTTCCTATTTCGCAACAAAGCCTCCTTCACACACGCCGCCAAACATACCCCCGCAAAACTGACTATCCTACCGATCCTCGACTTCGGCGATGTCATTTACAAAATAGCTTCCAATACTCTACTCAGCAAACTGGATGCAGTCTATCACAGTGCCATCTGTTGTGTTACCAAAGCCCCTTATAACACCCACCACTGCGACCTGTATGCTCTAGTTGGCTGGCCCTCACTACATATTCGTCACCAGACTACTGGCTCCAGGTCATCTATAAGTCGATGCTAGGTAAAGCTCCGCCTTATCTCAGCTCACTAGTCACGATAACAATACCCACACGTAGCACACGCTCTAGCAGGTATATTTCACTGGCCATCCCCAAAGCCAACGTACTTTGGCCGCCTTTCCTTCCAGTACTCTGCTGCTAATGACTGGAACGAATTACAAAAATCGCTGAAGCTGGAGACCTATATTTCCCTCACTAACTTTGAACATCAGCTATCTGAGCATCTAACCGATCGCTGCAGCTGTACATAGCCCATCTGTAAATAGCCCACCCAATCAACCTACTTCATCCCCATTTTGTTTTTATACTTTTCTGCTCTTTTGCACACCAGTATTTCTACTTGCACATCATCATCTTCTCATCTATCACTCCAGTGTTAATTTGCTAAATTGTAACTACCTCGCTACTATGGCCGATTTATTGCCTTACATCCTCACGCCATTTGCACACACTGTAAATAGACTTTCTTTTTTTTCTATTGTAATGTTGACTGTATGCTTGTTTATGTGTAACTCTGTGTTGTTGTTTGTGTCGCACTGCTTTGCTTTCTCTTACCCAGGTCGCAGTTGTAAATGAGAACTTGTTCTCAACTAGCTGTCCTGGTTAAAGGTGAAATAAAAATAAAAAATAAAATGTGGTGAGCAATACTTTTAGAACATTGAAACACAAGGAAATCACAGTATTGAATTGCAATATGCAGTACCAGTCAAATGTTTGGACACACCTACTCATTCAAGGTTTTTTTATTTTTAATATTATTTTCTACATTGTAAAATAATAGTGAAGACATCAAAACTATTAAATTAAACATGGAATCATACAGTGACCAAAAAAGTGTTAAACACTATATTTGAGATTCTTCAAAGTAGCCACCCTTTGCCTTGATTGCAACTTTGCACACTCTTGGCATTATCTCAACCAGCTTCATGAGGTAGTCACCTGGAATGCATTCATTTAAAAAATAGGTGTGCCTTGTTTAAAGTTCATTTGTGGAATCTCTTTCTTACCTAAAGACTTTTGAGACAATCAGTTATGTTGTGACAAGGTAGGGGTGGTATACAGAAGATAGGCCTATTTGGTAAAAGACCAAGTCCATATTAAGGCAAGAACAGCTCAAATAAGTAACGAGTCCATCATTACATCATTACTTTTCAAGAATTTTGAAAATGTCTTCAATTGCAGTCGCAAAAACCATCAAACGCTATGATGAATGTCTCTTATGAGGACCGCCAAAGGAAAGGAAGACCCACAGTTACCTCTGCTGCAGAGGATAAGTTAATTAGAGTTACCAGCCACAAATAATTGTTTCAGAGTTCAAGTAACAGACACATCTTAGCATCAACTGTTCAGAGGAGACTGAGTGACTCAGGCCTTTATGGTAGAATTGCTGCAAAGAAATCACAACTAAAGGACACCAATAATAAGAAGAGACTTGCTCGGGCCAAGAAACACGAGCAATGGACATAAGACTGGTGAAAATATTTTCTTTGGTCTGATGACTCAAATTTTTAGATTGTTGGTTCCAACCTCTGTGTTTTTGTGAGATGGCAAGAGTATGTGGACGGATGATCTCGCATGTGTGGTATCCTCCGTGAAACATGGAGGAGGAGGTGTGATGTGGGGTTGCTTTGCTGGTGTTACTGTCTGCAATTTTATTTAGAATTCAAGGCACACTTAACGAGCATGGCTACCACAGTATTCTGCAGTGATTCGCCATCTCATCTGGTTTGCGCTTAGTCCCACTATCATTTGTGTTTCAACAGGACAATGACACAACAGACATCCAGGCTGTGTAAGGGCTATTTGACCAAGAAGGAGAGTGATGCATCAGATGACCTGGCCTCCACAATCACCCGATCTCAACCCAATTGAGATGGTTTGGACCGCAGAGTGAAGGAAAAGCAGCCAACAAGTGCTCAGCATATGTGATAACTCATTCAAAACTGTTGGAAAAGCATTCCAGGTTAAACTGGTTGAGAGAATACCAAAACGCTGTCATCAAGGCAAAGGATGGCTACTTTGAAGAATCTCAAATATAAGATATATTTTGATTTGTTTAACACTTTTTGGTCACTATATGATTCCATATGTTTTATTTAATTGTTTTGATGTCTTCACTATTATTTTACAATGTAGAAAATAATACCAAATAAATAAAACCCTTGAATGAGTAGGTGTGTCCAAACATTTGACTTGTACTGTATATTGCAATTCAATACTGATTTTATTGTGTTTCAATGTTCTAAATGTATTGCTCACTAGTGTTGAGTAATGTGGTGTAGGTCTTATGAGTCACAATCCATGCCAGGTACACCTGTGAGCTCTGGAACTCCACCTCCGACAGGCAGAGTCAACATACCTGGCGGGTTTGTCAGGTCATCGGTTTACCCTGACATTTCCATTCCTCTTCTGACAACAGAACTTGACCAACTGTTCACCAGGCACAGCAAGGGCCGTCCGGACTGTTATGCTATTCTGCTATTCCAAGGATGTGTAACCGAGGTGAGATACCACGAGTGGACACAGAATACCAACTGGGATGGATCCTGAAGCAAATGTGGCTTACCAGTGAACCTCTGGGTTTTCATCCTTAATCTCAGAAGTTTCTATCCATGACTGATGCAACCCGAAAAGCACTAAAGACAGAGTTAATGAGTACTTGCGGTCACAGAGAAAGTCTGGACATGGCCTGCTCTCCCTTATGTAAGGAATTAGGTACTTTACCAGGTTTATTACAGTATGTACAGTCGTGGCCAAACGTTTTGAGAATTACACAAATATAAATTTTCACAAAGTCTGCTGCCTCAGTTTGTATGATGACAATTTGCATATACTCCAGAATGTAATTAAGAGTGATCAGGTGAATTCTTTGCCAGTCCTGTCTGGTCCAGCGACGGTGGGTTTGTGCCCATAGGCGACGTTGTTGCCAGTGATGTCTGGTGAGGACCTGCCTTACAACAGGCCTACAAGCCCTCAGTCTGGGCCTCTCTCAGCCTATTGCAGACAGTCTGAGCACCGATAGAGGGATTGTGCGTTCCTGGTGTAACTCAGGCAGTTGTTGTTGCCATCCTGTACCTGTCCCACATGTGTGATGTTCAGATGTACCGATCCTGTGCAGGTGTTGTTACACGTGGTCTGCCACTGCGAGGATGATCAGCTGTCCGTCCTGTCTCCCTGTAGCGCGTCTTAGGCGTCTCACAGTACGGACATCGCAATTTATTGCCCTGGCCACATCTGCCGTCCTCATCCCTCCTTGCAGCATGCCTAAGGCATGTTCACACATCTTTCTTCTGGTGCTTTTTAGAGTCAGTAGAAAGGCCTGTTTAGTGTCCTGAATTTTCATAACTGACCTTAATTGCCCACCGTCTGTAAGCTGTTAGTGTCTTCACGACCTTTCCACAGGTGCGCGTTCATTAATTGTTTATGGTTCATTGAACAATCATGGGAAACAGTGTTTAAACTCTTTACAATGAAGATCTGTGAAGTTATTTGGATTTTTATGAATTATCTTTGAAAGGACAGGGTCCTAAAAAAGGGACGTTTCTTTTTTCGCTGAGTTTATTTTCATAAACAGTTTTATTTTACTAGGCAAGTCAGTTAAGAACAAATTCTTATTTTCAATGACGGCCTAGGAACAGTGGGGCAGAACGACAGATTTTTATCTTGTCAACTCAGAGATTCGATCTTGCAACCTTTCGGTTACTAGTCCAATGCTCTAACCACTAGAATACCCTGCAGCCCCCATTGAATTAAATAATAATTTTATGGGTGAACACTTTGTGTCTGTCTTGTATGTTCTGTATCTTCTATATATTTTCAGTGGAGTATCCCAAACACAACTCAAGGGTCCTGTTTTTCTGCTAGGCTCCATAGGAAGCAGTCTTTTCAGTCTCAGACTTTAAAAAAACAGTGGAGTGAAAATATGCTAATTAGAACATTTCCTTTTAATTTTTGGCATTATCATATTCCCAATCCAATTTTGAAAACACTACTACTATTTTGTGCATTTTAGAAAGAATGCTCTCAGACAAAAAGGGGTGACCCAGAAAAAGGGTTATCAGAGAACCCTTTTTCTGGGTCATCCCTTTTTGTCTGAGAGCATTCTTTCTAAAATGCACAAAATAGTAGTAGTGTTTTCAAAATGGATAGCCGAAGAACCCTTTATGGTTTTAAGTAACTCCTTTTTTCTAAGAGATTAGCAAATAGGAAGTTAAAGCTGGAGGTCCCCAAACAGGATGAGAGTGGAGGTGCACACGTAATGGGAAAATGTGTCCCCGGGGTGATAAACATTTGGCCTTCTCCAGTTCCCTGTTCATCATCTCCAGCCTTTATTATTGCATACGCGGAGGCTTCCTTTAAAGGGGTGAAGGTGAGGGTTGGGGTTGTGGTAGGTGGTTTGTATGGCAGAAGGCAGCCTCCGACACAGTGTGCTGAGCCTGGGAATGCTCCAGTGGTTATTGTTCCCCTACGAGCATGGATTTGGGGGCTACGCCTGTCTGTTGTCTTGTATCAGTCCTAAAGCACTGCAGGCTGTGTGCTGTGAGTGTGAGGGGAGGCCTGGGTGATGATCAGGGCCACGTTCAGTAGGCAGACCCTGTGGGACCATGCAAATAGTACTTCCTAAATAGAGTGGACATGACTCCTTAATCTAGGTAACATATTTATATCTGAATGTTATACAATGTTCTGCCCTGCTGAACGTGCCCAGTGTACATAGTCCCGTCTATCCTTTGATCTTCCAGTGATGAGGCAGTACAGCTCTCTGATCTGATCTTACAGTCACATCCTCTATAGACTAAGGTATCAATGCAGTAGTTTATAGTCTAGAGGGTAGAGTGTGCTGTAGTGTTATGATAGTGGCTGCTACTGAGCAATTTCTCAGTAAGAGCATGGTATAAACAGTTAGACTTACTTTAGGGATAGCACCGTCACAATATTGGGCTTTCCCTGCATATTCAATATTCCTGAGGTAATATTGTCACAGTTGGTTAAATCTCAGAACCCAGAACCAAACCTTGCAAGAGACTTCAGTTGGTTTGGAGTATTCATTAATCCTTAGTTCCAGTAAGGTGCTGTTTAGTTAAATACCAGTGCTGAGGTGCCATGTCACATTGAGAGTGCTGAGTACTGAGCCCTCACCACCACTGCTGTTAGTCTCAGTTCACTGCCACTTTTGTCTAACAACTTTGTAATTTAGGGATAACCACATCTCTGTGGGAATCATATTGGGAACATGAGGGAGACAGATGCCCTCCCTCCTGTGTCTCTCTCTCTCTCTTTTGTTCTCACTTCCTCTCCCTCTCATGCTCTCTCCCTCCCTCTGCCCATGCTCAATTGCTCCTTTCTTTTGCCTTAATTTCTAATCCCATCTCTTAAACCATGAATGGGTGTGATCTCTCTCTTACAATGTCATCCCCACTACTTTAAATTCAGATCCAGACCCACCTGGAATAGATTTCTGTCAAGTCATGAATATTCCTGAAGTGTGTTGTAGCATATGAAACACAGAATTACAGTGTCTTTGTGACATTTCATTTGGGATGGATTGACAGCATTTGTTGAACATGTTCCTACATCAGAAACTGAAGGAAAAGTGAATGTTTGCTCAAGGTTTTCTGAAGGTGTTCCTTTGTCAGAAACAATTCGAAACGAATCACTTAGAGAAACACAACACACCTCCACATTCAAATGTGGAGGTGTGTTGTGTTTCTCTAAGTGATTCGTATCTGTTGTGATAGTTCCCTGGCTTATTACACAGAGAATGCCTGGTAATTCATCCTACAGGTATAATGGAAACAATGGACAATGCAGCATCAGCATCAGCAATTCATTTTGGACAGAACAGAGGCATTTATCCCGCTTATACCACATTTGCCAAATAAAACAATATGAAAGCACACATTTACTGGTAGAAATATACACTTGAAGTTGGAAGTTTACATACACTTAGGTTGGAGTCATTAAAACTCGTTTTTCAACCACTCCACATATTTCTTGTTAACAAACTATAGTTTTGGCAAGTTGGTTAGGACATCTACTTTGTGCATGACACAAGTCATTTTTCCAATAATTTTTTACAGACAGATTATTTCACTTTTAATTCACTGTATCACAATTCCAGTGGGTCAGAAGTTTATATACACTAAGTTGACTGTGCCTTTAAACAGCTTGGAAAATTCCAGAAAATTATGTCATGGCTTTAGAAGCTTCTGATAGGCTAATTGACATCATTTGAGTCAATTGGAGGTGTACATGTGGATGTATTGCAAGTCATACCTTCAAACTCAGTGCCTCTTTGCTTGACATCATGGGAAAATCAAAAGAAATTAGCCATGACCTCAGAAAAAAAATTGTAGACCTCCACAAGTCTGGTTCATCCTTAGGAGCAATTTCAAAACGCCTGAAGGTACCACGTTCATCTGTACAATCAATAGTACGCAAGTATAAACACCATCGGACCACGCAGTTATCATACCGCTCAGGAAGGAGACCTGCGGGCTCTCCACTGCAGCCAACGTGAGTAAAACATTTAAACGTGTTAACCCTCGCAAGGCGGCCGGCCGAGATGGCATCCCAGCCGCGTCCTCAGAGCATGCGCAGACCAGCTGGCTGGTGTGTTTTACAGACATATTCAATCAATCCTTATCCCAGTCTGCTGTTCCCACATGCTTCAAGAGGCCACCATTGTTCCTGTTCCCAAGAAAGCGAAGGTAACTGAAATAAATGACTATCATTTAGCACTCACTTCCGTCATCATGAAGTGCTTTGAGAGACTAGTCAAGGACCATATCACCTCCACCCTACCTGACATGCTAGACCCACTCCAATTTGCTTACCGCCCCAATAGGTCCACAGACGACGCAATCACACTGCACACTGCCCTAACCCATCTGGACAAGAGGAATACCTATGTAAGAATGCTGTTCATCGACTACAGCTCAGCATTTAACACCATAGTACCCTCCAAACTCGACCCCGCCCTGTGCAACTGGGTCCTGGACTTCCTGACGGGCAACCCCCAGGTGGTGAGGGTAGCTAACAATATCTCCACCCCGCTGATCCTCAACACTGGGGCCCCACAAGGGTGCGTTCTCTACTCCCTGTTCACCCATGACTGCGTGGCCATGCACGCCTCCAACTCAATCATCAAGTTTGCAGTCGACACTACAGTGGTAGGCTTGATTACCAACAATGACGAGATGGCCTACAGGGAGGAGGTGAGGGCCCTCGGAGTGTGGTGTTAGGAAAATAACCTCACACTCAATGTCAACTAAACAAAGGAGATGATCGTGGACTTCAGGAAACAGCAGAGGGAGCAGCCCCCTATCCACATTGACGGGACAGTAGTGGAGAAGGTGGAAAGTTTTTTAAGTTCCTCGGTGCCTGCATCATGGACAAACTGAAACGAATCACCCACACAGAAGTAGTGGTGAAGAAGGCATTGAAGAAGCATGTATGAGCCTCTATGTATTTCAACTGACTCAAATTGCTGTACATTATTTCCGCACATTATTTTGAGCACAATTCGCTATTGCCTCATCCACCATTGCCTATAGGTATGGTGACCAGTAGCCTTGCTTTTTAATCTTTCTTATCACCTCCCCCTTGTGCAATGGTCCAACCCATGCCCATCAGTAATAAGCTAATTAAGCAATATAGTAGGTGCCACTATGTCCCCTTCATGGGATCTCCAAAATCCCCTGTCATCTTTGGTTGCCCCTCTTTGGTGCCACATGGATTGCTGTTAAAATTGGAATTGTGCATTTAGATGCCTTTTTCGCCGCTTCATCAGTCACATTAATTCCCTTAAACAACAAAGTAATTTCCTTTTTTATTTTCCTGGCATTTTACTATCGCTAGTCTGGTAGGATACATCAATGCCATCATTTATTTATTTTTCTATTTCACCTTTATTTAACCAGGTAGGCTAGTTGAGAACAAGTTCTCATTTGCAACTGCGACCTGGCCAAGATAAAGCATAGCAATTCTACACATACAACAACACAGAGTTACACATTAAATAAACAAAACATACAGTCAATAGTACAGTAGAAAAAAGAAAACAAAAAGTATATATACAGTGATTGCAAATGAGGTAAGATTAGGGAGTTAAGGCAATACATAGGCCATGGTGGCGAAGTAATTACAATATAGCAATTAAACACTGGAATGGTAGATGTGCAGAAGATGAATGTGCAAGTAGAGATACTGGGGTGCAAAGGAGCAAGATAAATAAATAAATAAATACAGTATGGGGATGAGGTAGATAGATGGGCTGTTTACAGATGGGCTATGTACAGGTGCAGTGATCTGCGAGCTGCTCTGACAGCTGGTGCTTAAAGCTAGTGAGGGAGATATAAGTCTCCAGCTTTAGTGATATTTGCAGTTAGTTCCAGTCATTGGCAGCAGAGAACTGGAAGGAAAGGCGACCAAAGGAGGAATTGGCTTTGGGGGTGACCAGTGAGATGTACATGTAGCACGCACTCCAGCGGGTATGAGTGGGTGCTGCTATGGTGACCAATGAGCTGAGATAAGGTGGGGTTTTACCTAGCAGAGACTTGTAGATAAACTGTAGCCAGTGGGTTTGGCGACGAGTATGAAGCGAGGGCCAACCAACAAGAGTGTACAGGTCGCAATGGTGGGTAGTATATGAGGCTTTGGTGACAAAACGGATGGCACTGTGATAGACTGCATCCAATCTGTTGAGTAGAGTGTTGGAGGCTATTTTATAGATAACATTGCCGAAGTTGAGGATCGGTAGGATGGTCAGTTTTATGAGGGTATGTTTGGCAGCATGAGTGAAGGATGCTTTGTAGCGATATAAAAAGCCAATTCTAAATTCAATTTTGATGAGATGCTTAATGTGAGTCTGGAAGGAGAGTTTACAGTCTAACCAGACACCTAGGTATTTGTAGTTGTCCACGTATTCTATGTCAGAGCCATCCAGAGTAGTGATGCTGGACGGGCGGGCAGGTGCGGGCAGTGATCGATTAAATAGCATGCATTTAGTCAGTGGTGTGCCGTCAGGGCCAGCAAGACCTTCTCTGCTGGCCTAAACATCATCAGAATATACTTTTTTTTAAATATATTTTCCCACAAATATGTATTAAATTATTCTTCAGAGTAAGAATTATACTCTTCATTTCATAGCTTTCCTCTTGGTTGCACTGCTTCCAGCCCCAGGTTGAGATTTGGAGGGCTGGTCTTTATCTTTTATCCAATCATATTCAGCCATCATGTGTTGCCAGGGGTCTAAAATCTGCCCTCAGGCCTTCAGAATCAACAGTGTGGGCGCTTGTAGCTTAAAGTGAATGGAAATAAACAATTTAGTGTCAACCAATCAGCTTTAGAGTTGGCTATTGTACGCCTGCTGGCTGGCTCCAGTGTTACACAGGAGCCAGCTAGCAGGCGTAGTGCGTGCACGTCTTTTGATTGGATTACCAATATTGAGAGGCAAGTCCTATGGGCAGGTCTATGCACAACCTCAGAACTGGGAAACGGAGTTTGATAAAATAATTAATTTGCGTACTACTAAGCTGTTTTTTCAACCCACAATGGCGGAAGGAGGAGAAGATATCGATTTGGTCGAGGATATAATTATAACGCCATTCTCAAGATAAACTTTTAAAGAAAAGTTAGACATTGTAAGGAGAGGTCGGCCGACGCCGGGAATGGGAATGGGAATGCCTATTATTACAATTGAGCGTGAGAGGCGCAGGTTCAGTCAAATCTACGAAGACAGAGCGCATCTCAAGTTCACCCAGCGCACGCAGAGGCCCAGCACAAGGAGACCTTCGCACATACTACCAACAACACCACAGCAATATTCTGGACAACATTCTTTGCCAGATACGAAATAGGTTTCAAGACCATGAAAAATGTATGTTTCTCTCCCTCCTGGACCCCCAGCACCTTCAGACCTACCGGAAAAAAATCCCGCAAACAGCCTTCTCCAGCTTAACAGAGAGTCACGGAACACTGTTCGACCTATCCAAGCTAAAAACAGAACTGACTAATGTATGCTATGACTGATTTTGAAGGGAAAAGTCCCTCTGATCTCCTTGATTTCCTTAAGCAGAAAAATCTGAATGAGGACATGGGGCAACTTTACACATTGGCATGTGTGACAGTGACTATCCCTGTGTCCACGGCTTCTGTCGAGCGGTCATTCTCGACGTTAAAGCGAATCAAAACGTATTCCAGAAATGCTACTGGACAGACTCGGCTTTCAGCATTAGCCTCCATGTCGATAGAAAAGGACTTATTGGTGAAACTAAAACGCACAGATAGACTGTACAACAGAGTCATTGAAGTCTTCTTGAGGAAAGAAAGGGGGATGGATTTTGTGTTCAAATAATCCGTCTTTGGTGAGTAGCCATACAATACATTTTATTTTTTATTAAATGTGTATGCATGTTTCACATTTTATTTCGTTAATATTAAATAGCCTATATATTAACAAAATAAAATGGCAAATAGCCTATGTTGCAAATTATTTGTTTTCTTTCTTTTATTTTCTGTGAATAGTTATGTGTCTTTATCATCACGGTGAAACTGCTTTGGGTGCGACGCAACGCCTGGTTATACTGCGTTTCTGTCTAAATGTATAGTGTCCAGAGCCATGGCATCATAATGATGGTAATAAGAGGGATTCATTCGGGTGGGACTGTGTAGGACCACACTGAAGGCCCAGGCCCACGGCACTCCACTGCATTTAGTATTACTTGCATTTAAGAGCATTTGGAGGCCACGGAAGGAGAGTTGTCTGGCATTTAAGCTCGTCTGGAGCTTAGTTAACACAGTGTCCAAAGAGGAGCCAGAAGTATACAGAATGGTGTCGTCTGCATAGAGGTGGATCAGAGAATCACCAGAAGCAAGAGCGACAACATTGATGTATACAGAGAAGAGAGTCGGCCCGAGAATTGAACCCTGTGGCACCCCCATAGAGACTGCCAGAGGTCCGGACAACAGGCCCTCGGATTTGACACACTGAACTCTATCAGAGAAGTAGTTGGTAAACCAGGCGAGGCAATCATTTGAGAAACCAAGGCTGTCGAGTCTGCCAATAAGAATGTGGTGATTGACAGAGTTGAAAGCCTTTGCCAGGTCGATGAATACGGCTGTACAGTAATGTCGCTTATCGATGGCTGTTATGATATTGTTTAGGACCTTGAGCGTGACTGAGGTGCACCCATGACCAGCTCTGAATCCAGATTGCATAGTGGAGAAAGTACGGTGAGATTCGAAATGGTCGGTAATCTGTTTGTTAACTTGGCTTTCAAAGACCTTAGAAAGACAGGGTAGGATAGATATAGGTCTGTAGGAGTTTGGGTCTGGAGTGTCACCCCCTTTGAAGAGGGGGATGACTGTGGCAGCTTTCCAATCTTTGGGAATCTCAGACGATATGAAAGAGAGGTTGAACAGGCTAGTAATAGGGCTTGCAACAATTTTGGCAGATAATTTTAGAAAGAGAGGGTCCAGATTGTCTAGCCCGGTCCAAATTTTGCAGCTCTTTCAGAACATCAGCTATCTGGATTTGGGTGAAGGAGAAATGGTGGGGGTCTGGGGGGTTGCTGTGGAGGGTGCCGGGCAGTTGACCGGAGTAGGGGTAGCCAGGTGGAAAGCATGGCCAGTCGTAGAGACGACATGCTTATTGAAATTCTCAATTATAGTGTATTTATCGGTGAGGACAGTGTTTCCTAGCATCAGAGCAGTGGGCAGCTGGGAGGAGGTAATCTTATTCTCCATGGACTTTACTGTGTCCCAGAACGTTTTTGAGTTTGTACTACAGGATGCAAATTTCTGTTTGAAAAAGCTAGCCTTAGCTATCTGAACCTGTCTAGGACAGCAGAACCCCCCCCGCAGTAGCCAGTGAATTTGCAGGGCACCAAATTCAAAATAACAAAAATGTCATAATTAAAATTCCTCAAGCATACAAGTATTTTACACCATTTTAAAGATCAAATTCTCGTTAATCCAGCCACAGTGTCTGATTTCAAAAAGGATTTACAGCGAAAGCACCACAAACGATTATGTTAGGTCACCACCAAGCCACAGAAAAACACAGCCATTTTTTCCAGCCAAAGAGAGGAGTCACAAAAAGCAGAAAATAGCGAGAAAACCAATCACTAACCTTTGATGTTCATCAGAAGACACTCATAGGACTTCATGTTACACAATACATGTATGTTTTGTTTGATAAAGTTCATATTTATATAAAAAAATCTGAGTTTACATTGTCGCGTTACGTTCAGTAGTTCTAAAACATGCGTTGATATTGCAGAGAGCCACATCAATTTACAGAAATACTCATAATAAACATTGATAAAGATACAACTATTATACATGGAACTTTAGATTAACTTCTCCATAATGCAAGATTTCAAAAAAACTTTACGGAGAAAGCAAACTATGCAATAATCTGAGTACAGCCTTTAGACAACAAAGCAGCCAAAAAGATACCCGCCATATTGGGTATTCAACATTACTCAGAAATAGCATTTTAAATATTCACTTACCTTTGGAATCCCAGTTCCACCATAAATGTTTTGATTTGTTCGATAATGTCCATCAGTTATGTCCAAATATCTTCTTTTGTTAGGGCGTTTGGTAAACAAATCCAAATCCAGTTCAGGTCGCGCCGAACGTCGGATGAAAAGTTCAAAAAGTTCCATTAATTCCCGTAGAAACATGCCAACCTAAGTATGGAATCAATCTTTAGGATGTTGTTAACATAAAACTTCATTAATGTTCCAACCGGACAATTCCTTTGTCTGTACAAATGAAGTGGAACGTAACTACCTTTCACGTGAGCGCGCCAGACCGAGGCTGTGCACTCTGCCAGACCACTCACTTAAAGAGCCCTTATGAGCTCCTACTTTAGAGTAGAATCCTCAAAACAGGTTCTAAATACTGTTGACATCTAGTGGAAGCCTTGGGAAGTGAAACATAACTAATATCACCCTGTATCTTCAATGGGGGCTGAGTTGAAAAACTACAAACCTCAGATTTCCCACTTCCTGGTTGAATTTTGTCTCAGGTTTTCGCCTGCCATATGAGTTCTGTTATACTCACAGGCATCATTCAAATAGTTTTAGAAACTTCAGAGTGTGTTCTATCCAATAATAATAATAATATGCATATATTAGCATCTGGGACAGAGTAGGAGGCAGTTCACTCTGGGCACGCTATTCATCCAAAAGTGAAAATGCTGCTCCCTATCCCAAAAAGGTTAATTGCCTGTGTATATTTGTTCCTAACCTAAGCTATTCGATGCTAATGCAGAACGCCACAGGATGTTTTTGTGCTGGTCAAGGGCAGACAGGTCTGGAGTGAACCAAGGGCTATATCTATTCCTAGTTCTACATTTTTTGAATTTATCAATTTCATTTGTGTCATTAATTTTACCATTTGTACGTGATGTTGTATGGGGGTTCCATCACTTTTCTTAAATCCTCTTTGTTTCCACACAGCTCCAAATAAGTGGCATACTCCATGTGCACAGGCTGAGTCAGTGTCTATGTTTACTGTTGCAGTGTGTGCAAACATGGTCAAGAACTACAGGAAACGTATGATCTCTGTAATTGCAAACAAAGGTTTCTGTACCAAATATTAAGTTCTGCTTTTCTGATGTATCAAATACTTATGTCATGCAATAAAATTAATTACTTAAAAATCATACAATGTGATTTTCTGGATTTTTGTTTTAGATTCCGTCTCGCACAGTTGAGGTGTACCTATGAAAAAAAATTACAGAGCTCTACATACTTTGTAAGTAGGAAAACCTGCAAAATCGGCAGTGTATCAAATAATTGTTCTCCCCACTGTACGTATTTACTCCCTATTTTCATTTTTTGTGCTATTCCCTTATTAAAACACCTTATCTTGTTCTTTATATTACTCCCCATAGATCCAGGGCTAAAAACGTTAACGATCTCTTCAAGCCATAATATTTAGATTTTTATTTATATATTTTTCTTTCTCTATTATTGTACTTGGACTGTTGGTAATTACCCATTTATTGTTTTTTATAATTGTTCTCTCTTTTTGAGTATATTCTTACTTACAATTTCTATAGACTGTATATTCATCCACTTAGCAGTACACAATTTAACGGTCTCACCAGGCAATCGCTAATATCGTCTCAACATTTATTACGAAGTTACTATATTGTTCATGTATTTGACAATTTCTCCTAACTGTTCAAACTTCTAGTATCATATTCATTCAATGGGTATTTATGTACCTGTCATGCCCTGACCTTAGATATCTCTGTTTTCTTTATATTTTGGCTAGGTCAGGGTGTGACTAAGGTGGGTACGCTAGTTTTTTGTATTGTCTAGGGTTTTTGTATTGTCTATGGTTTTTGTATGTTTAGGGTTTTGTAGGTCTAGGGGTTTTTGTATTCTATGTTGGCCTGATATGGTTCCCAATCAGAGACAGCTGTTTCTCGTTGTCTCTGATTGGGGATCATATTTAGGGAGCCATTTCCCTTTGGTGTTTGTGGGATCTTGTCTATGTGTAGTTGCCTGTCAGCATAGCTTCACGTTTTGTTATTTTGTTAGTTTGTTCAGTGTTCATTCTTTTAATAAATAAAAATGTACGCATACCACGCTGCGCCTTGGTCTCATTCATACGACGAACGTGACAGTACCAATCACATTCACTTCCCCTAGTGCAGAACTGGTTGAACCTTTTGTCCCACAACAGCAGAGAACTGTCACACTCACGTTCACGCTTTCCTAAGCGACCTGAGTATACCGGATTTGCATTTATTTAATTAATTATCGATACACTCCCTCAACACGATACGTAATCTAATAGTATTTCTCTTACACTTTCCTAAGTGATTTTTCACGTTTTCCTAAGCGACACTTTCCGAAGTGATCTTTCACCTGAGTATACAGGATTTTAATTTGCCATTTCCAATTCACTTTCTGGCTGTCCTCATTGATTCACTTCCACGACACGATAAGCGCTCTTTAATTTTATTCGACCATGCAAATGGACGATTGTCACCTCAAACTAGATTGAACAGACCTGTCAACAGGGCAGACAGATAACTTGAAAAAGACCGATCACCCTCCCCAGCTGAGTGACTGCGTGAGCCAGACAAATTGAATGACCCGCTGACAAGGACCAATTGAATCAGACAAATGGGCTGAGTTTGCGTGCAACTCACACAGGTCTAATCAAACATATCCCGGCCAAACAAAATCAGACAACATAGTCACGACTTAACCAGTCTGAACAACTGCTCAGATGAACCATCTGAACAAATCAGATGAATAACCCCACCCAACTGAACCAGTCAAAACAGATGGTGCACACAACTCTCCCTCTCCAATGGTCATACACAAATTACTATACTTATATTCACGGTTGCAAGCTCAAAAGCTTTATTTTACCCCCAATATTTAGCATGCATTTCATTGAACTCAAAAGTTCCCAATATTTCTTTTGGTTCGTCAAATTGGGAGAGACCTCCTCGGTGACCTACCTCTGAGGTGCGTTCAAATAGACTTTTATTAATCAATATAACAAAAGCTGAGCTAATTCATGAAGTAACTCCCTTCCAGTCTTGGCACAGGCTTCTTATACATTTATCCTCCTTACGTCATACTCATAGTAAATCCTCTTAATGGCTCATCACCTCTGGCATTTAGACACTGTTATCATATTGCCTTCATATTGGGACATTGAACCTGTAGAGTCACAGAAATAGTTTCATGCATGTAGGAACATAGTAACAGACAAGTGGCCCTCTACAAGAATAACCAATACATGCCATCATGCTAACTCCTCTGAAAGGGACACCACTGTTCTGGAAAAAAAACGAGGTGTAACCATAGCAACAGCACATAGTTGGCCATAACAGTTACAGGAATAACCAAATTTGTGTCCAACCGTCAGGTCTAATGGTGTCTAATGACCCAGAGCACAAAACTAGTGCACTAGTTTTGCTGGCTCCTTCTGAAATAAATAATTGCCACATATGTACTGAAAAATTCGCAATAATATGTACATATAACTAGGAATAAAGTGGCAGATAGTTAACAGTAACAGCAGTTTATGTGATGAGTCAAAAAAGGTAGTGCAAAAAAAACAAATAGCTACACGGACTAACTATTTAGTAGTCTTATGGCTTGGGGGTAGAAGCTGTTCAGGGTCCTGTTGGTTCCAGACCGCATCGGTACCACTTGCCGTGCAGGCCTTCCTCTGACACCGCCTGGTATTGAGGTCCTGGATGGCAGGGAGCTTGGCCCCAGTGATGTACTGGGCCGGCCGCACTACAGGTCGAATGCCAAGCAGTTACCATACCAAGCGGTGATACAGCCAGTATCACTGCTCTCAATGGTGCAACTGTACAACTTTATCAGGATCTGAGGGCCCATGGCAAATTTTTTTCAGTCTCCTGAGGGGGGAGAGGTGTTGTTGTACCCTCTTCACAACCGTGTTGTGTTTTTCCCATGATAGATCCTTAGTGATGTGGACACTGAGGAACTTGAAGCTCTTGACCCGCTCCACTACAGCCCCATAGATGGGAATGGGGGTGTGCTCAGCCCTCCGTTTCCCCTGGTCCACGATCAGTCGTCAGTGATCAGGCCTATCCCCTTTGCATCGTCAGCAAACTTGATGGTGTGGACACATAGTTGTAGGTGAATGGGTAGTGCAGGAGAGAACTAAGCACGGCAAATGTGTTGTTGCCTACTCATCACCTGGATATTATTAATAATATGCATGTCAATCTATCCTGGCTCAAAGTGGAGGAGAGATTGACTTCAACAATGCTTGTATTTATGAGAAGTATTGACATGTTGAATGCACCGATCTGTCTGTTTGAACTACACAGCTCGGACACCCATGCACATGTTACAAGACGTCTCTTCACAGTCCCCAAGTCCAGAACAGACTATGGAAGGTGCTGTACTAAATCGAGCCAAGACTACATGGAACTCTATTCCACATCAAGTAACTCATGCAAGCATTACAATTAGATTTAAAAAACAGATAAAAAAAACACATTATGGAAGAGTGGGGACTGTGAAGCAACACAAACATAGCCACAGACACATGCATACACACACACATGCACAATAGCATACGCACTATACACACAGGTACACATGGATTTTGTACTGTATATTTGGTAATGGTGGGACACACAGTCAATGTATTGTATTTAAAATTGTATAAACTTCCTTAATTTAGCTGGACCCCAGGAAGAGTAGCTAATGGGTATCCATAATAAATACAAAATACCTGGGGGCATCCCATCAGGAAGTCCAGGATCCTGTGGATCTGTTTGGGTGGTATGCAAATTGGAGTGGGTCCAGGGTTTCTGGGATGATGGTGTTGATGTCAGCCAAGACCGGCCTTTCAAAGCATTTTATGGCTACAGATGTGAGTGCTACAGGTAATTGTCATTTAAACAGGTTACTTTGGTATTCTTGAGCTAAAACTGCTTGTTGTCAGAGAGGAATAAGTGATCTTTCATCTGTGTTGTGGGTGGCAGGTGGAGGGGTGTCTGAGTGAGTAGGAAGGTGCACAGCGTAAACAGCACTGAAGTTTCTCTGTCCAGTGTTTGTGTTCTTTTGCCAATTTTAATATTTTATTTTTATTGGCCAGACTGAGATATGGCTTTTTCTTTGTAACTGTGCCTAGAAGGCCAGCATCCCGGAGTCACCTCTTCACTGTTGACATTGAGACTGGTGTTTTGCGGGTACTATTTAATTAAGCTGCCAGTTAAGAACTTGTGAGGCGTCTGTTTCTAGACACTCTAATGGACAACAGTTTTCAGCTGTGCTAACATAATTGCAAAAGGGTTTTCTAATGATCAATTAGCCTTTCAAAATTATAAACTTGGATTAGCGTGCCATTGAAACACAGGAGTGATGGTTGCTGATAATGGGCCTCTGTATGCCTATGTAGATAGTCCATAAAAATCTCCAGCTACAATAGTCAGTTAATTTCCAGCTACAATAGTCAGTTACAACATTAACAATGTCTACATTGTATTTCTAAATGTTATGTTATTTTAATGGACAAAAAATGTGCTTTTCTTTCAAAAACAAGGACATTTCTAAGTGACCCCAAACTTTTGAACAGTAGTGTAAATTCAAATTAATTGAATTAATTTATATATATATATATATCACCCAGACCTAGCCTAGTCAAGGACTCGTATTCTTAAAGCATCTCATAGTAGGAGTGCTAATGTAGGATCAGTTTTGCCTTTTGGATCTAGCACTTTTAGCACTGAGACGCTTTACACGCTTGGACTAAAAAGCAGTATACATGGAGAATCTCCATTATACATGCTTCTAAATCTAAGTCTAGGATTAGTCTGTGTGTGGGAAACCAGACCTATAATGTGTGTGATTATAGTGGTTCATGTCTATCTCTGTTCTATTCTAGTGGCACATGCGCAGGACACACACCATTCCAATGAGAAGCCTCTGATTCAGTGCTACAAGTGTGGGGAGCCATGTAAGGGTGAGGTGCTGCGTGTCCAGTCCAAGCACTTCCACCTGAAGTGCTTCACCTGTAAAGGTAAGTACAGTACCAAACCCTGGAGATCATTTGAGGGTCTAAGTACAGTAACTGGGGACTCCGATTTAGCGATAATCCATATTCAAGTCATTGAGCTCTCCCAGGGTGAGTGTAGCCTTCAAACAGCATGCATGATGGCAGTTGTGTTGTTAGACAATAGTGCTGAGGGATTAGTGCTTTTTGAGTTCGGTTTGGTTTCGGTACGATTCTTTTCTTAAACATACGTTTTTTAAATTTTTTTATTCAATATTTTTTTTTGTTTTCACTGAGAGCACAACGGTAAAGGCCGTCAGCTGCCACAGTAGACGGAACTTCCCGCCAGAGTTCAAGTAATTTAGAGTTCTATACCAGGCGGTGTCAGAGAAAGGCCCTAAAAATTGTCAAAGACTCCAGCCATCCTAGTCATCGACTGTTCTCTCAGCTAAAGCACGGCAAGTTGTACCGGAGCGCCAAGTCTAGGTCCAAGAGGCTTCTAAAACAGCTTCTACACCCAAGCCATAACACTCCTGAAAATCTAATCAAATGGCTACCCAGACTATTTGCATTGCCCCCCCCCCCCCCCCTACGCTGCTGCTACTCTCTTTTAGTCACTTTAATAACTCTACCTACATGTTCATACTACCTCAATTACCTCGACTAACCGGTGCCCCCGCACATTGACTCTGTACCGGCACCCGCTGTATATAGCCTCGTTATTGTTATTTTACTGCTGCTCTTTAATTATTTGTCACTTTTATTTCTTACTTTTTTTAGGTATTTTCTTAACTGCATTGTTGTTTAAGAGCTTGTAAGTAAGCATTTCACTTTAAGGTCTACACTTGTTGTATTCGGCGCATGTAACAAATAAAATGAGATTTAATTTCATTTAAACTTTTGCCTTCTACTGTAGCGTTGTTTTCTACCGGATGTTAATTTGCACTGTTCGTTTACTGAAATCCCCATAGCAATGCATATCGTCGTGCAGGCTTGGTTTTGCCATCAATCTCTTTCTTGCTTTCTTGTTCCGCTATGCCAAATAGTATGAAGTGTTTTGCGTCCCTAGTCTAAATGCAGAATGACTTTAATAAAATATTTAAGTTGTGTATATTACATTTGTTTTATTTGATTACTTTATTCTTTATTTCCAATTCATCATCTCATCTTAATTGAGCTGCTGCCTATGCTGTCTGACTAAATCATTATTTTAGTAGTTTTTCTAAGTAAATAAGGCATACTTTTATGACTGCTGAATACCAACTATCAATCATGTAGATCAAGTATTTTCAGGTAGACATACCATGAGCAGCAACTGATCTCTATCCCTCTTGATCCTGCATTCTTCTGTCTCTTTTATTTAGCAGGTGTGAAAGACACACAGACCGGACAAGTGTGTGCACAATGGATTATGGTTATTGTAGTTAATTACCACATTTTCTGCTCTAAACTATTTGGAATATTGGCCTGTTGGAAACCAACTCCCCACTACATCACAGTTGGTGCTTGATCTGTTTTAACTCTAGAGAAACTATGCATTGAGCTCACAAAAAATGTAACCGATGTCAGTGAATTGCTTGTTTAAGAATCCAAAAATTATCGCTCAGCACTATTAGCCAATGTCAAAGCTAGCTAGCACAAGCTTCCCTCTCCCGATCGATTGTCGTGTGGTTGTGTCACAGAAGTGAATAATATTAGGACATTTTCAATTATGGTTGCTAGTCCTCTCATCGGCGACCGTTAAGTCGCTGTTTGTCCTTGTCTCCTCCTTCCATTGAAATTGTCTGGTCACTAATGTGTGAGCCCTGCCCCAAGTGTGAGCCCTGTGCAAAGTCACTAAAGCCGTCTGTTCCCAATGGATCACAGTCTGTGCTTCTTCACCCAAGTTCCAGAGGACTACAGTGTGTGATGGCCTGTTATCCCATGTTGTGCAAAGGTGACAAGTGCCTTGATGTGAATCTGATAGTAAACAGATTGATCATCCAATTAGTTACTCTTTTCCCACAGCTGCTGTATCATCTCAGACTGGGGATGGAGCGCACTGAGTCCGGAATGCGAGACTACCAATTAGTTAGTTAGCTAGCCAGGTCATCAGATCCTACTGCCCTAAAAGCGCTCTCCTGGCCCCTTACACAAAGTCTGAATTTGTCCTGCTAGGTGACCTAAACTGGGACATGCTTAAACCACCTGACCAAGTCCTAAAGCAATGGGACTCCATAATGAATGACTCCAAACACACAGAAAAGGCTACTCTCCTTGATGTTATCCTCACAAATAATCGTGATAGGTATCAGTCTGGTGTTTTCTGTAATGACCTTAGTGATCCCTGTTTTACAGCCTGTGTTCGTAATGGCTGCTCAGTGAAACGACCTGTCCTGATTTGTCATAGACGCTTGCTAAAAAAACTTTCATGAGCAAGCCTTCCTTCATGAACTGGCCTCTGTAAAATGGTATAGAATCAGCATGGACCTTCTTTTTTGATATTTTTTGATAACAAACACACCCCCATAAAGAAAATTAGAATTAAAAACAGGTTCAGCCCGAGGTTCGACCGTGATCTTGCAGAGTTACTCCACCTCAAGAATTGCATTTAGCAAAAGGCTTGGCACACCCATACTCAGGCTGACTGGCTCTCGTTCAAGCAAATGAGAAATAAGTGCACTCAGGCTATCCAGAAGGCCAAAGTTAGGTACTTTAAGGAGCAGTTCTCTCTGTGGGTCTAACCCCAAGAAGTTCTGGAAAACAGTTAAAGACCTGGAGAATAAACCCTCCTCCTCACAGCTACCATTGACCCTTAAAGTTGATGATGTGCTTGTTACTGACAAGAAGCACATGGCTGAGCTCTTTAATCACCACTTCATTAAGTCAGGATTGCTATTTGACTCAGCCATGCCTCCTTGCCCGTCCAATATTTCCTCATCTCCCACCCCGACTATGCCTGATGATTTTCCCTCATTGTCCTCTGCCCCGCAACAAATTCTCTCCCTGCAGGCAGTCTGAGGTGCTAAAGAAGCTCCTAAAACTTGACCCCCAAAAAACATCTGGGTCAGATGGTTAGACCCTTTCTTCTTTAAGGTTGCTGACCATATCATCGCCAAGCCTGTCACTCCTTTCTGGGAAGGTTCCTGTTGCTTGGAAGGCAGTCACAGTTCGTAATTTATGTAAAGGGGGAGATCAAGCTGATCCTAACTGTTATAGGCCTATTTTGCCCAGTTTTTAAAAAAACTTGTCCATAATCAACTGACTGGCTTTCAATGTCTATACTATTATCTCGGGTATGCAATCTGGTTTCCGCTCAGGTTATGGATGTTTCACTGAAACCTTAACCTGTTAGAGCTCTAGGGGCGCTATTTCATTTTTGGATAAAAAACGTTCCCGTTTTAAGCGCGATATTTTGTCACGAAAAGATGCTCGACTATGCATATTCTTGACAGTTTTGGAAAGAAAACACTCTGAAGTTTCAGAATCTGCAAAGATTTTGTCTGTAAGTGCCCCAGAACTCATTCTACAGGCGAAACCAAGATGATGCATCACCCAGGAATTAGCAGAATTTCTGAAGCTCTGTTTTCCATTCTCTCCTTATATGGCTGTGATTGCGCAACGAATGAGCCTACACTTTCTGTCGTTCGCCCAAGGTCTTAGCAGCATTGTGACGTATTTGTAGGCATATCATTGGAAGATTGACCATAAGAGACTACATTTTCCAAGTGTCCGCCTGGTGTCCTGCGTCAAATTCAGTGCGCAATTGCCAGCTGCTTCTACTTTACCATTTGATTCAGGGGAGAAAGCATGTGTCCAAGAACGATGTATCAATGAAGAGATATGTGAAAAACACCTTGATGATTGATTCTAAACAACGTTTGCCATGTTTTCAGTCGATATTATGGAGTTAATTTGGAAAAAAGTTCGCGTTTTGAGGACTGAATTTTCGGATTTTTTTTGGTAGCCAAATGTGATGTATAAAACGGAGCTATTTCTAATACACAAGGAATCTTTTTGGAAAAACTGAGCATCTGCTATCTAACTGAGAGTATCCTCATTGAAAACATCAGAAGTTCTTCAAAGGTAAATTATTTTATTTGAAGGCTTTTATGTTTTTGTTAATGTTGCGTGCTGGATGCTAACGCTAATGCTAACGCTAAATGCTAACGCGAAATGCTAACGCTAGCTAGCTACTTTTACACAAATGATTGTTTTCCTATGGTTGAGAAGCATATTTTGAAAATCTGAGATGACAGTGTTGTTTACAAAAGGCTAAGCTTGAGAGATGGCATATTTATTTCATTTCATTTGCGATTTTCATAAATAGTTAACGTTGTGTTATGCTAATGAGCTTGCTGATAGATTTACACAATCCTGGATACAGGGGTTTTTTCATAGCTAAACGTGACGCAGAAAACGGAGCGATTTGTCCTAAACAAATAATCTTTCAGGAAAAACTGAACATTTGCTATCTGAGAGTCTCCTCATTGAAAACATCTGAAGTTCTTCAAAGGTAAATGATTTTATTTGAATGCTTTTCTGTTTTTTTGTGTAAATGTTGCCAGCTGAATGCTAATGCTTGTTTTGCAATGGTTGAGAAGCATATTTTGAAAATCTGAGATGACAGTGTTGTTAACAAAAGGCTAAGCTTGAGAGCTAGCATATTTATTTCATTTCATTTGCGATTTTCATGAATAGTTAACGTTGCGTTATGGTAATGAGCTTGAGTCTGTATTCACGATCCCGGATCCGGGATGGGGAGATCAGAAAGGTTAAAGGTCCTCAATGATGTCACCATTTCCCTTGATTTTAAGCAATATTGTGCTGCTAATTTTATTGAGTTGGCAAAAAGCTTTTGATATGGTAGACCATTCCATTCTTAAGGAGTATTGGTGTCTCTGAGGGTTCTTTGGCCTGGTTTGCTAACTACCTCTCTCAAAGAGTGTAGTGTATAAAGTCAGAAAACCAAGGGAGTACCCCAAGGCTTAATCCTTGGCCCTACGCTCTTCTCAATTTACATCAACAACATAGCTCAGGCAGTAGGAAGCTCTCTCATCAATTTATATGCAAATGATAGTCTTATACTCAGCTCGCCCCTCCCCAAATGTTGTGTTAAATGCTTTACAACCAAGCTTTCTTAGTGTCTCTACCCTTAACCTTGTTCTGAACACCTTCAAAACAAAGGTCATGTGAAGAATGTTCCTCTCCCCACAGGTGTGATTAATACCTCTGAGGGTGAAGAGCTTGAGATGGTCACCTCTTACAAGTACTTGGGAGTATGGCTAGACACTGTCCATCTCTCAGCACAGGCTAAAGTTAAATCTAGACTTGTTTCCTCTATTGTAATCGCTCCTCTCACCCCAGCTGCCAAATTAACCCTGATTCAATGACCATCCTACCTACGCTAGATTACGCCAGGTTCGCAGTTGTAAATGAGATAAATCAAAAAGATTACGGAGACATCATTCATAGATCGGCAGGTAAGGGTGCTCTTGAGCGGCTAGATGTTCTTTACCATTCGGCCATCAGATTTTCCACCAATGCCCCTTATAGGAAGCATCACTGCACTCTATACTCTGTAAACTCTGTAAACCCATTGCAAGACCCACTGGTTGATGTTAATTTATAAAACACTCTTACACGGAACCCAAACCGGCTGCGCACGTGCGCCATCGTGCATACATTTATTTTGTCCCCCTACACCAAACGCGATCCCGACACGCAGGTTAAAATATCAAAACAAACTCTGAACCAATGACATTCATTTGGGGACAGGTCGAAAAGCATTAAACATTTATGGCAATTTAGCAATTTGCTGTTGCTAGCTAATTTGTCCTTGGACATAAACATTAGGTTGTTATTTTACCTGAAATGCACAAGGTCCTCTACTCTGACAATTAATCCACACATAAAACGGTCAACCGAATCATTTCTAGTCATCTCTCCTCCTTCCAGGCTTTTTCATCTTTGAACTTATATAGTGATTGGCATCTAAAATTTCATAGTATTACCACGACAACCGGCAAAACAGTTTGTCTTTCAATCACCCAGGTGGGAATAACCAATGAGGAGATGGCACGTGGGTACCTGCTTATATAAACCAATGAGGAGATGGGAGAGGCAGGACTTGCAGCGCGATCTGCGTCAGAAATAGATTATTTTAGCCCTTGGCAACGCAGATGCTCGCTGATGCGGGTGAGCAGTGTGGGTGCAGTAAATTAATAACATAGATTTCTACATTTATTTTGCAATGCTCGCTCACGCGATGCGAGCAGTGTCGTCAGGGTATTAGGCCTCACTCCCCCCTATCTGAGATATCTACTGCAGCCCTCATCCTCCACATACAACACCCGTTCTGCCAGTCACATTCAGTTAAAGGTCCCCAAAGTGCACACATCTCTGGGTCTTTTCAGTTTATTGCAGCTAGCGACTGGACCAAGCTGGAACAAACACTCAAACTAGACAGTTTTATCTCAAGCTCTTCATTCAAAAACTCAATCATGGACACTCTTACTGACAGTTGTGGTTGCTTTGCGTGGTGTATTGTCTCCACCTTCTTGCCCTTTGTGCTGTTGTCTGTGCCCAATAATGTTTGTACCATGTTTTGTGCTGCTACCATGTTGTGTTGCTACCATGTTGTTGTCATGTGTTGCTACCATGCCATGTTGTCTTAGGTCTCTCAAATATAGCCCTTCTTACATCAGCTGATATATCAAAGTGCTGTACAGAAACCCAGCCTAAAACCCCAAACGGCAAGCAATGCAGGTGTAGAAGCACGGTGGCTAGAAAAAACTCCCTAGAAAGGCCAGTACCTAGGAAGAAACCTAGAGATGAACCAGGCTATGAGGGGTGGCCAGTCCTCTTCTGGCTGTGCCGGGTGGAGATTATAACAGAACATGGCCAAGATGTTCAAATGTTCATAAATGACCAGCATGGTCAAATAATAATAATCACAGTAGTTGTCGAGGGGGCAGCAAGTCAGCACCTCAGGATTAAATGTCAGTTGGCTTTTCATAGCCGATCATTAAGAGTATCTCTACCGCTCCTGCTGTCTCTAGAGAGTTGAAAACAGGTCTGGGACAGGTAGCACATCCGGTGAACAGGTCAGGATTCCATAGCCGCAGGCAGAACAGTTGAAAGTTGTTGAAACAGTTGAAACCCTTCACAGTGCACTACTATTGACCATAGCCCTATGAGCCTTAGCCAAAAGTAGTGTACTATATATGGAATAGGGTACCATTTGGGACACCCACTTTAACTTAATTTGCATTGTTGTTGCAACATGCTCCCTCCTACACGTATGTCATCCAGACATACTCATTATGCTAAAAATGTGTGCATGGTTCTATTGAGATCTCTGTGATAGAGTACTTTCTGATGTGTTGTCTCCAGAAAAATTGGTTGTAACATACTCCCACAGTGCCACTCCTGCACATGCAAATACTGTTCACATGCACACGTGTACACGTACACACAGACACAGGACACAAACCCCACATGGTATTTGTGCGTGACTGTCTATAAAGGAACTCATTGCATGCAGAGAAAAGCTCATCTTGGCACTGTGCATGCATTTCACTTTCAAATACGAATGGTTTATAACTCGCAGCTTCTCACATAGGGAGACAAACACAAGCCATGATAACGCCAAACACCGTTACCTGGCATGCAAACCAGCCTGGCCTGTGTGGCCTAAACCTACTTTAGATGAGGTGGTCTGAGGACCAATTAAATATCTGTGCGTCCCAAATGGCACCATATTCCCTACATAGTGCACCACTTTTGACCAGAGCCCTATGGATTCTGGTCAAAAGTAGTGCACTAGAGAATAGGATGTCATTTGGCACACACATATACTGTACCTCTGACTGAAATCGATTTGGTAAAGAACTAATCTTGTCACACCTGCAACTCTGAGCCTTGATCCAATTAAACGTTATTCTCTCTCTCTGTCCTATTCATCCCTGGGATTGAATGTGGCTCGTTACATAAGGACGATTAGACCTAGTTATCTCAAGCATTGAACCGTCCCAGGCTCCTAGTCCTCAGTTCTCTGGCTTTTTCTAATGCGGTAGGACTTTTGTCATGCTCTCTTTTGTAATTGCACAATGTACATGTACATTACTCATATGGTAATTGTATGGCTATAATTAAGTTGTCTCCGACCTGCCAAAACACTGTCTCTTTAAACTGAAAGAGTTTTATTAAACACAGAACTGTTATTCTGTCACATTTATACAACTCAACCTCTCTGCATACTAATGAAATATGCAAAACAAAGTGCAATATAAGTGTAATAGGTCACATAATATTGTGACATAATAACAGATCAGTGATCTTCAAGTTGAGGATAACAGGGAGCTGACCCATGATGGGATATAGGTCAATGGTAATTGATCAGATCCTACAACAGCACCATAGGTCCTCTCAGACCTCTGTGGTTGGACCATTTAAAGAGGAAGTTCAGGGTTTTACAACTTGATGTTAGGTTAAGGGACCACCGAAAACAACCAATACAAACTTCAGCTAAATTTAGCCACCGCTAGCTAAAAATCTATGGGAGTGATATGGGCAATCGAACTTTCTCTTTGAAATCATCCATCCAAACCCACTGACTAAAGCCATGTAAGGATATCTGGGTATAGGTGCTGGTAGAGAGTAGCCTTGCATGCAGTCTCAGAGCGTGCTGCTTTAAGACGTCTGTTGGAAAGAGACTAGTTCGAGAGCCATGGATGATCTAGTCCCACACATTGTTTTTACCACTGATGTATACAGCATTTGACGCAACTGTTTTTATACAACAGAGCTGCACACAAATAATTACATAAACGTTGTGGAGACACCACACAATGGTTGTGTAAAGATTTTTGTGCAGACCTACTCTCTATTGTATCAACAAAAAAAATCAGTTGTACATCCAATTGTGAAACCTGAGTGTGTGCGGGGCCATAGATCTTCCTTCACACTGTTGACGACCAGCAGGCTGTATTGACTGTAGAGGTCTGGGCTGTGCTGACTGACTGAGAACTAACAGGCCATGGTAAATCCCCAGCCACAGATAGTCTATTTTGAGTCTGCAGAGCTGCTGGGCCAAGATAAATACCTTGAGGTTTAACTGTCATTCATTAAGTGAATGGTGGCAGTTGTGACACTCCTAGTTGGAGATAACCTCGTCCCCAGGCTCAATTCCCACTGGGCACACATAGGTTGAATCAACATAATTTGTCAATGTATTGTGATGTGGAATCATCATGGTAAATACATTGGATTTGAAAAAGTCATTAACCAGTATTGTTTTCATCTAATTTCAACCAGTGTTGTAAACATTGAAATCAGGGTAAAACTTCAATTTATATACATGGACTTAGATTCAGTTATATGGCATAAATGCAGAAAGTAAACAGCGTAGTAGGTACATTTCCGCAACAACTAAGAGCGTTAAAGCATGAGGCTCAACTTCATGTTACGGTGCGTGAATGAGGACCCAAAAGCGAATCAACTTAAACAGAGCTTCTTTAATTACCAAACATAGGTAGGCTCAGATGGACCGGCAGATTCCGACAGGACAGGACAAGGTTACAGCAAACATGACGACAGTCTGGTTCAGGCATGAATGACACAAACAAACAAGAATCCGACAAGGACAGGAGCAGAAACAGAGAGAGATATAGGGACCTAATCAGAGGGAAAAAGGGAACAGGTGGGGAACGGGGTGAATGGGTAGTTAGAGGAGACAAGGGACAGCTGGGGGAAAGCGGGGGAGAAAAGGTAACCTAACACGACCAGCAGAGGGAGACAGGGTGAAGGGAAAGGACAGAGACAAGACAACATGACAGTACATGACAGTACCCCCCCACTCACCGAGCGCCTCCTGGCGCACTCGAGGAGGAAACCTGGCGGCAACGGAGGAAATCATCAATCAGCGCACGGTCCAGCACGTCCCGAGAGGGAACCCAACTCCTCTCCTCAGGACCGTACCCCTCCCAGTCAACTAGGTACTGATGACCACGGCCCCGAGGACGCATGTCCAAGATTTTACGGACCCTGTAGATAGGTGCGCCCTCGACAAGGATGGGGGGGGGGGGGGGGGGAAGACGAGCGGGGGCGCGAAGAACGGGCTTAACACAGGAGACATGGAAGACCGGGTGGACGCGACGAAGATATCGCGGAAGAAGAAGTCGCACTGCGACAGGATTAATGACCTGAGAGATACGGAATGGACCAATGAACCGCGGGGTCAACTTGCGAGAAGCCGTCTTAAGGGGAAGGTTCTGAGTGGAGAGCCAAACTCTCTGACCGCGACAATATCTAGGGCTCTTAGTTCTACGCTTATTAGCAGCTCTCACAGTCTGCGCCCTATAACGGCAAAGTGCAGACCTGACCCTCTTCCAGGTGCGCTCGCAACGTTGGACAAAAGCCTGAGCGGAGGGGACGCTGGACTCGGCGAACTGAGATGAGAACAACGGAGGCTGGTACCCGAGGCTACTCTGAAAAGGAGATAGCCCAGTCGCAGACGAAGGAAGCGAGTTGTGGGCGTATTCTGCCCAGGGGAGCTGTTCTGACCAAGACGCAGGGTTGCGAAAAGAAAGACTGCGTAAGATGCGACCAATAGTCTGATTGGCCCGTTCTGCTTGACCGTTAGACTGGGGGTGAAAGCCGGAAGAGAGACTGACGGAAGCCCCAATCAAACGGCAAAACTCCCTCCAAAATTGAGACGTGAATTGCGGACCTCTGTCCGAAACGACGTCTGACGGAAGGCCATGAATTCTGAAAACATTCTCGATGATGATTTGTGCCGTCTCTTTAGCAGAAGGAAGCTTAGCAAGGGGAATGAAATGAGCCGCCTTAGAGAACCTATCGACAACCGTAAGAATAACAGTCTTCCCCGCTGACGAAGGCAGTCCGGTGACAAAATCTAAGGCGATGTGAGACCACGGTCGAGAGGGAATAGGAAGCGGCCTGAGACGGCCGGCAGGAGGAGAGTTACCGGACTTAGTCTGCGCGCAGACCGAACAAGCAGCCACGAAACGACGCGTGTCATGCTCCCGGGTGGGCCACCAGAAACGCTGGCGAATGGAAGCAAGCGTACCCCGAACGCCAGGGTGGCCGGCTAACTTGGCAGAGTGAGCCCACTGAAGAACGGCCAGACGAGTAGGAACGGGAACGAAAAGAAGGTTCCTAGGACAAGCGCGCGGCGACGGAGTTTGAGTGAGTGCTTGCTTTACCTGCCTCTCAATTCCCCAGACAGTCAACCCGACAACACGCCCCTCAGGGAGAATCCCCTCAGGGTCAGTGGAGGCTACTGAAGAACTGAAGAGACGAGACAAAGCATCAGGCTTGGTGTTCTTAGAGCCCGGACGATAAGAAATCACGAACTCGAAACGAGCGAAAAACAGCGCCCAACGCGCCTGACGCGCATTAAGTCGTTTGGCAGAACGGATGTACTCAAGGTTCCTATGGTCAGTCCAAACGACAAAAGGAACGGTCGCCCCCTCCAACCACTGTCGCCATTCGCCTAGGGCTAACCGGATGGCGAGCAGTTCGCGGTTACCCACATCATAGTTACGTTCCGACGGCGACAGGCGATGAGAAAAATACGCGCATGGGTGGACCTTGTCGTCAGAGAGGGAGCGCTGAGAAAGGATGGCTCCCACTCCCACCTCTGACGCGTCAACCTCGACAACGAACTGTCTAGAAACGTCAGGTGTAACAAGGATAGGAGCGGATGTAAAACGATTCTTGAGGAGATCAAAAGCTCCCTGGGCGGAAACGGACCACTTAAAGCACGTCTTGACAGAAGTAAGGGCTGTGAGAGGAGCTGCCACCTGACCGAAATTACGGATGAAACGACGATAGAAGTTCGCGAAGCCGAGAAAGCGCTGCAGCTCGACGCGTGACTTAGGGACGGGCCAATCAATGACAGCTTGGACCTTAGCGGGATCCATCTTAATGCCTTCAGCGGAAATAACAGAACCGAGAAATGTGACGGAGGAGGCATGAAAAGTGCACTTCTCAGCCTTCACAAAAAGACAATTCTCTAAAAGGCGCTGGAGGACACGTCGAACGTGCTGAACATGAATCTGGAGTGACGGTGAAAAAATCAGGATATCGTCAAGGTAAACGAAAACAAAGATGTTCAGCATGTCTCTCAGGACATCATTGACTAATGCCTGAAAGACAGCTGGAGCGTTAGCGAGGCCGAAAGGAAGAACCCGGTATTCAAAGTGCCCTAACGGAGTGTTAAACGCCGTCTTCCACTCGTCCCCCTCCCTGATGCGCACGAGATGGTAAGCGTTACGAAGGTCCAACTTAGTGAAAAACCTGGCTCCCTGCAGGATCTCGAAGGCTGAAGACATAAGAGGAAGCGGATAACGATTCTTCACTGTTATGTCATTCAGCCCTCGATAATCTATGCAGGGGCGCAGAGACCCGTCCTTCTTCTTGACAAAAAAAAACCCCGCTCCGGCGGGAGAGGAGGAGGGGACTATGGTACCGGCGTCAAGAGCTACAGACAAATAATCTTCGAGAGCCTTACGTTCGGGAGCCGACAGAGAGTATAGTCTACCCCGGGGGGGGGTGGTTCCCGGAAGGAGATCAATACTACAATCATACGACCGGTGTGGAGGAAGAGAGGTGGCCCTGGACCGACTGAACACCGTGCGCAGATCGTGATATTCCTCCGGCACCCCTGTCAAATCACCAGGCTCCTCCTGTGAAGAAGAGACAGAGGAAACAGGAGGGATAGCAGACATTAAACATTTCACATGACAAGAGACGTTCCAGGAGAGGATAGAATTACTAGACCAATTAATGGAAGGATTATGACAAACTAGCCAGGGATGGCCCAAAACAACAGGTGTAAAAGGTGAACGAAAAATTAAAAAAGAAATGGTTTCACTATGATTACCAGAAACAGTGAGGGTTAAAGGTAGCGTCTCACGCTGAATCCTGGGGAGAGGACTACCATCCAGGGCGAACAAGGCCGTGGGCTCCTTTAACTGTCTGAGAGGAATGTCATGTTCCCGAGCCCAGGTCTCGTCCATAAAACAGCCCTCCGCCCCAGAGTCTATTAAGGCACTGCAGGAAGCTGACGAACCGGTCCAGCGTAGATGGACCGACAAGGTAGTGCAGGATCTTGAAGGAGAGACAGGAGTAGTAGCGCTCACCAGTAGCCCTCCGCTTACTGACGAGCTCTGGCCTTTTACTGGACATGAAGTGACAAAATGACCAGCGGAACCGCAATAGAGACAGAGGCGGTTGGTGATTCTCCGTTCCCTCTCCTCAGTCGAGATGCGGATACCTCCCAGCTGCATGGACTCAGCACCCGAGCCGGCAGAGGAAGATGGTAGTGATGCGGAGAGGGAGGCGACGGAGAGCGCGAGCTCCTTTCCACGAGCTCGGTGACGAAGATCAACCCGTCGCTCAATGCGAATAGCGAGTTCAATCAAGGAATCCACGCTGGAAGGAACCTCCCGGGAGAGAATCTCATCCTTTACCTCTGCGCGGAAACCCTCCAGAAGACGAGCGAGCAAGGCCGGCTCGTTCCAGCCACTGGAGACAGCAAGAGTGCGAAACTCAATAGAGTAGTCTGTTATGGATCGATTGCCTTGACATAGGGAAGACAGGGCCCTGGAAGCCTCCTCCCCAAAAACAGATCGATCAAAAACCCGTATCATCTCCTCCTTAAAGTCTTGATACTGGTTAGTACACTCAGCCCTTGCCTCCCAGATTGCCGTGCCCCACTCACGAGCCCGTCCAATAAGGAGAGATATGACGTAGGCGACACGAGCAGTGCTCCTGGAGTAAGTGTTGGGCTGGAGAGAAAACACAATATCACACTGGGTGAGGAACGAGCGGCATTCAGTGGGCTCCCCAGAGTAACACGGCGGGTTATTGATTCTGGGCTCCGGAGATTCGAAAGCCCTGGAAGTGGCCGGTGGATCGAGGCGGAGATGGTGAACCTGTTCTGTGAGGTTGGAGACTTGGGTGGCCAGGGTCTCAACGGCATGTCGAGCAGCAGACAATTCCTGCTTGTGTCTGCCTAGCATCGCTCCCTGGATCTCGACGGCTGAGTGGAGAGGATCCGAAGTCGCTGGGTCCATTCTTGGTCGGATTCTTCTGTTACGGTGCGTGAATGAGGACCCAAAAGCGAATCAACTTAAACAGAGCTTCTTTAATTACCAAACATAGGTAGGCTCAGATGGACCGGCAGATTCCGACAGGACAGGACAAGGTTACAGCAAACATGACGACAGTCTGGTTCAGGCATGAATGACACAAACAAACAAGAATCCGACAAGGACAGGAGCAGAAACAGAGAGAGATATAGGGACCTAATCAGAGGGAAAAAGGGAACAGGTGGGGAACGGGGTGAATGGGTAGTTAGAGGAGACAAGGGACAGCTGGGGGAAAGCGGGGGAGAAAAGGTAACCTAACACGACCAGCAGAGGGAGACAGGGTGAAGGGAAAGGACAGAGACAAGACAACATGACAGTACATGACACTTCATTGCTGTTTTTGGTCGAGTGGCTATCACAATGTGAACAGCTTTAAGTGAACCCGTGCACATGCGCAGATACTGTGTGTTTGAGCGAAGTCTTGCATCTCACTCATCTCAATATCTGCCATGGCAACGTCATTTTGCTGAGTCTTCCTTTAACTTGACTAACAGGTTGTTTCATCAATATAATTTCAACAAAATCATCAGAACTATGTAACCATTGAAATGGTGTTAAATTCCAAATAGAAACGTAATTCAAGTGGGTGGTTGAATTTTAGATTTAATTACAGTGGCTTGCAAAAGTATTCACCCCCCTTGGCATTTTTCCTATTTTGTTGCCTTACAACCTGGAAATAAAATAGATTTTTGGGGGGTTTGTATCATTTCATTTACACAACATGCATACCACATTGAAGAAGCAATATATGTTTTATTGGGGAACAAACAAGAAATAAAACAATGCAAACTTGAGTGTGGTTAACTATTCACCCCCCAAAGTCAATACTTCGTAGAGCCACCTTTTGCAGCAATTACAGCTGCAAGTCTCTAGGGGTATGTCTCAATAAGCTTGGCACATCTAGTCACTGGGATTTTTGCCCATTCTTCAAGACAAACTGCTCCAGCTCCTTCAAATTGGATGGGTTCCGCTGGTGTACAGCAATCTTTGTCATACCACAGTTTCTCAATTGGATTGAGGTCTGGGCTTTGACTAGGCCATTCCAAGAGATTTAAATGTTTCCCCTTAAACCACTCGAGTGTTGCTTTAGAAATATACTTAGGGGCATTGTCCTGCTGGAAGGTGAAGCTCTGTCCCAGTCTCAAATCTCTGGAAGACAAACAGGTTCCCCTCAAGAATTTTCCTGTATTTAGCGCCATCCATCATTCCTTCAATTCTGACCAGTTTCCCAATCCCTGCTGATGAAAACCATCCCCATAGCATGATTCTGCCCCCACTATGCTTCACTGTGGGGATGGTGTCTTGGGGGGAGTTGTTGGTTTGCGCCAGACATATAATTTTCCTTGATAGCCAAAAAGCTAAATTTCAGTCTCATCTGACCAGAGTACCTTCTTCCATATGATTGGGGAGTCTCCTACATGCCTTTTGGCCGAACACCAAATGTATTTGCTTATTTTTTTCTTCCGTAAAGCCCAGCTCTGTCGAGTATACGGCTTAAAGTGGTTCTATGGACAGTTACTCCAATCTCCGCTGTGGAGCTTTGCAGCTCCTTCAGTGTTATCGTTGGTCTCTTTATTGCCTCTCTGATTAATGCCCTCCTTGCCTGGTCTGTGAGTTTTGGTGGGCGGCCTTCTCTTGGCAGGTTTGTTGTGGTGCCATATTCTTTCAATTTTTAGAAAATGGATCCTTGGGATGTTCAATGTTTTGGATATTTTTTTTTAACCCAACCCTGATCTGTACTTCTCCACAACTTTGTCCATGACTGGTTTGGAGAGCTCCTTGGTCTTCATGGTGCCCCTTGCTTAGTGGTGTTGCAGACTCTGCGGCCTTTAAGAACAGGGGTATACAGTGCCTTGCGAACGTATTCGGCCCCCTTGAACTTTGCGACCTTTTGCCACATTTCAGGCTTCAAACATAAAGATATAAAACTGTATTTTTTTGTGAAGAATCAACAACAAGTGGGACACAATCATGAAGTGGAACGACATTTATTGGATATTTCAAACTTTTTGAACAAATCAAAAACTGAAAAATTGGGCGTGCAAAATGATTCAGCCCCTTTACTTTCAGTGCAGCAAACTCTCTCCAGAAGTTAAGTGAGGATCTCTGAATGATCCAATGTTGACCTAAATGACTAATGATGATAAATACAATCCACCTGTGTGTAATCAAGTCTCCGTATAAATGCACCTGCACTGTGATAGTCTCAGAGGTCCGTTAAAAGCGCAGAGAGCATCATGAAGAACAAGGAACACACCAGGCAGGTCCGAGATACTGTTGTGAAGAAGTTTAAAGCCGGATTTGGATACAAAAAGATTTCCCAAGATTTAAACATCCCAAGGAGCACTGTGCAAGCGATAATATTGAAATGGAAGGAGTATCAGACCACTGCAAATCTACCAAGACCTGGCCGTCCCTCTAAACTTTCAGCTCATACAAGGAGAAGACTGATCAGAGATACAGCCAAGAGGCCCATGATCACTCTGGATGAACTGCAGAGATCTACAGCTGAGGTGAGAGACTGTCCATAGGACAACAATCAGTCGTATATTGCACAAATCTGGCCTTTATGGAAGAGTGACAAGAAGAAAGCCATTTCTTAAAGATATCCATAAAAAGTGTTGTTTAAAGTTTGCCACAAGCCACCTGGGAGACACACCAAACATGTGGAAGAAGGTGCTCTGGTCAGATGAAACCAAAATTGAACTTTTTGGCAAGAATGCAATACGTTATGTTTGGCGTAAAAGCAACACAGCTGAACACACCATCCCCACTGTCAAACATGGTGGTGGCAGCATCATGGTTTGGGCCTGCTTTTCTTCAGCAGGGACAGGGAAGATGGTTAAAATTGATGGAAAGATGGATGGAGCCAAATACAGGACCATTCTGGAAGAAAACCTGATGGAGTCTGCAAAAGACCTGAGACTGGGATGGAGATTTGTCTTCCAACAAGACAATGATCCAAAACATAAAGCAAAATCTACAATGGAATGGTTCAAAAATAAACATATCCAGGTGTTAGAATGGCCAAGTCAAAGTCCAGACCTGAATCCAATCGAGAATCTGTGGAAAGAACTGAAAACTGCTGTTCACAAATGCTCTCCATCCAACCTCACTGAGCTCGAGCTGTTTTGCAAGGAGGAATGGGAAAAAATTTCAGTCTCTCGATGTGCAAAACTGATAGAGACATACCCCAAGCGACTTACAGCTGTAATCGCAGCAAAAGGTGGCGCTACAAAGTATTAACTTAAGGGGGCTGAATCATTTTGCACGCCCAATTTTTCAGTTTTTGATTTGTTAAAAAAGTTTGAAATATCCAATAAATGTCGTTCCACTTCATGATTGTGTCCCACTTGTTGTTGATTCTTCACAAAAAAATACAGTTTTATATCTTTGTTTGAAGCCTGAAATGTGGCAAAAGGTCGCAAAGTTCAAGGGGGCCGAATACTTTCGCAAGGCACTGTATTTAGGGGCCTCATGGCCGATACATAAAACATAAAGCTCTGACGAAGGCTGCGAGGCCGATTTCAGTGAGAACAAGTCTACCATCCAAATACCTACCTCTATGTACCCTGCTTAGCTTTGGAAACAAGCTGTGTTCGTTTCAACTGAGATATCAGGTCAACACATTTAGACATTGATCAGCGTCCATACTCATTTGCGTAGACTACCTAAATAACATTGACTAGTTGAAAGTAACTAAGCTGTATGTGAAAGTCAATTCAGAGTGAGGATGAGTTTATGTAGGCTACATTGACATGGGACCTGGTCAAAAATACTTCACTAAATAAGTAATGGAGGCCAATTGGAATGCTGAATTACAAATACAATAAGCAATATCTGTAAATTGTCAGCGAAGGAACCTTGATGTTCTGGAATGAACTTTCCTCATATGGGCAATATTGTGATTCAGATTATTGACACTTTCTTTTCAGTGTAGCATAGTACAATATAGGGTTGGGTGATGTCAACCGTTGTCCCATTGTGGTTATGTACAATGGTATTGCCCCTTATTGGCCATCCGCCAATTAATTTTTAAGAAAATTAAAAGCAGCATTGAGCTATAGCGCAAAATAGCGCGCTACAACTGGACGAATCATAACAAAAGATTGTGTTGTGTTAAATTACATGTCTTTACCATTAGGCCCATAAAAAAAGTGTAAGGGCCTGCACACACAGGATGTCCCGTTTAAAGCATAAAGACCCCCAAATGTCAAGGTACAGTGTATTCAGACCCCTTCACTTTTTCCACATTTTGTTAAGTTACAGCCTTATTACAAAATGGATTAAATTGTTTTCCCCTCCTTATCAATCTACACACAATAACCCATAATAACAAAGCAAAAACAGGTTTTTAGACATTTTTGCAAAAAAATAATTACATTTACATAAGTATTCAGACCCTTTTCTCAGTACTTTGTTGAAGCACGTTTGGCAGCAATTACAGCCTCGAGTCTTAGCTATGATGCTACAAGCTTGGCACACCTGTATTTGGGGAGTTTCTCCCATTCTTCTCTGCAGATCCTCTCAAGCTCTGTCAGGTTGGATGGGGAGCGTCGCTGTGCAGCTATTTTCAGGTCTCTCCAGGGATGTTCGATCGGGTTCAAGTCTGAGGTCTGGCTGGGCCAGTCAAGGACATTCAGAGACTTGTCCCACTCCTGCGTTGTCTTGGCTGTGTGCTTAGTCATTATCTTGTTGGAAGGTGAACCTTCACGCCAGTCTGTAGCAGGTTTTCATCAAGGATCTCTCTGTACTTTGCTCCGTTCATCTTTCCCTCGATCCTGACTAGTCTCCCAGTCCGTGCCACTGAAAAACATCCCCACAGCATGATGCTTCCATTTAAGAACAATGTAGGCAACTGTGTTCTTTTGGACCTTCAATGTTGCAGAATTTGTTTTGTACCTTTCCCCAGTTCTGTGCCTCGACACAATCCTGTCTCAGAGCTCTACGGACAATTTCTTCAACCTCATTGCTTTGTTTTTGCTCTGACATGCATTGTCAGCTGTGGGGCCTTATATAGACAGGCATGTGCCTTTACAAATCATATCCAATCAATTGAATTTACCACAGGTGGACTCCAATCAAGTTGTAGAAACATCTCAAGGATGATCAAAGGAAACAGGATGCACCTGAGCTCAATTGAGTCTCATGGCAAAGGATCTGAATACTACGCTTTGTCATTGAGGTATTGTGTGTAGATGGATTAAATATATTTTTTTCTTATCAATTTTCGATTTGAGGCTGTAATGTAACAAAATGTGGAAAAAGTGAAGGGGTCTGAATACTTTCCGAATGCACTGTATATTTTGCACTCTGCTTAAACTTCACAATGATTTTTCTATCGGCTATTGATGTTGTTTGTTCTCTTATTATTAGTCCCCTTGCTACCTTATGTTTTTAGGCTATGCAAACAACTTTTTGAGATGTAACTCCAGATTCATTCATTGTTCGATAGATAAAACGATGAAAGCATATAGCCCCAAGTTATAGTCAAAACCTTTCAAAGGGAGAGAGAAGGGTATATAGTCTCTGTTTTTTTAATTAAACAGCTAAACACAAGAAAGTTAGGAAGTGTCCGAATAAGCCCGAGAGATGTATTTTCTGACGGGACATTTTGCTCTGCTTTGGTGGAATTCTCCGCTCTGTCTAGACTACATTCGGTATACCATATTTATTGAAATAGGCCATAGCAAATAGAAATATTAAAATGACTCGGGATGTCACTGACCGACTCCGTTCTTGTGTGCCATCATGTCACATCACGATGTCGTCTCCAATGACGATAACCCACACAACACACTCCCCACCTCTCGTCATGATCAGTTCAGACGTTACCGAGAACCACTATACTGTATTTTTTGACAGGGTCATTAGCATTAGAGTCGTCAGACAATGTTTTGCACAAATTTAGCTCAAATTCTAGACGTCGGATTAAAACGAGGCTACAGCGTCCATAAGGTAACAATTAGACTTGGATCCATTTGGACTGAATACGTTTGTAGGTGCAACAGTTTTTATTACATTATTAATTTATCGATCTCACATTTCCGTCCATTAAGAACCAATGATGTGCTACATTTTCGTAGCATTTCTGACAATGCTAACATATTTTCAGCTGAATCTCAAGAGTTCTAAAACTGGAACAAAGCACTTGGGTTGCACAGCAACAGTGCTAGTTCCCAGCTAACACCAGTTGGATTAGAGGCAAACTACAAGGAAAGGAATCTAGCTATATTTTGCTATGGAAGGTTTTTCACATGGATGAAGTAATCTGTGTAAACAGTTGGCCTTGACACTTGACACCTGTGTGTAATAAGCACAAATAAGATGGCTAACATCCTTGGCTACTATTGCCAGTTAGCTAGCCAACTAAGGTGAGCCAGTAAGGACTACCGTTGTCCTAGCTAGCTAGCCACCTACCGGCGTTGTTGCCCCCACCTCTTCTTCTATGGGGTTTAAAGGAGGTTGGTATCCAACGTTATGGTGCATTACCGCCACCTATTGCACTGGAGTGCTCCTGCCTGTGGAACTAGCGTAAAAATGGATCAATAGAAGTATGAAGAGGGGTTCCTCGGGTGCAGGAATGTGGGCATTCCACATGCAAGCCCTGAATTGTGGGCTGCAATTACACCCTTCTCCATCTTGCTGCTACAGAGGAGAGCATTGCCCTCATCTGTCAGATGCACTCCACCCCTACGGAAGCACCGTTGTCCCGGAAAACATTCGGATGACCACCATTAAATTCACCTTGCTGTATTCCAAGTCGTTTCCACCGAGGTGGATGAATAGGATGTGGGGAGAAGTAGCACAGGCCCTCTGCTGGCGGAGAACACCCAGGAGTTATGGTGTATAATAATGTTGTGTAATCACTTTCAGAGTATAATGAAAGGAAAATGACATGAGCACCACAATGCCTACTCCACCCATGGTTTTCCCTCTTAATAATTATTTTTTTTTCTACACCTTAAAAATCATACAATGTGATTTTCTGGATTTTTGTTTTAGATTCCGTCTCTCACAGTTGAAGTGTACCTATGATAAAAATGACAGACCTCTACATACTTGTGTAAGTAGGAAAACCTGCAAAATCGGCAGTGTATCAAATACTTGCTCTCCCCACTGTAGTTGAAATGTATTACGTTTTTTATTAGCATCACAATTTTACACTTTATATACATCACAGAAGACTGAAATATAGCAAAACAGTTCGACATAGAAACACTGAATTTGTCAGTTTTTTTTAAAATAAGCTTTATTAATTATGAAATAATTAAAAATATAAATAACAGAAGAGGGTGTATTTGGTCATTGACTGCAGGAAAGGGCTACAACAGTTTGTTATTAATAGACACTAGTGTACATCCCAAAACATACATGTGTAAAAATAATACATTATTTACAAGTGCAAAATACAGCAGTGCTAGCAATCTAATAGGGGAAGACCCCAGGAGGGGGCATCTTAATAATTGATTTATTTGAAGGTGGAAGATATTGTTCTTGTCTCTGGAAATACAACACATACTTAACCTTACATATCCACAGAGGTATTGGCATTTTATTTTTGGGATTGTTTTGTTGTCATACCCTTTGTCAAATGGAGACACAAACACACATTCCTGCAGTCGTACACATGGAAGATCAACAAATGGATTTTCAGATTTCCTCAAAACCATCAAACTTTATGAATAATTAGTGCAGTAATGGAGCGTTAACTCTACACCATTGGGTGACCGTTAAAGCCCAAATAAGCAGGGTTCGGAAACAACTCTTTATAGTCATCCTCAGTCCTCGTAACAAAAAACATATGTGAAATTTTACACAGGTACATTGTGTGCTCATATTTACAAGATATTTACATGGTGCCAAATATCCATCTCTAGGTCATTTACTACTTGTATATCCAAAACTACTAATACAACATGGGACACTAGGTCCTTCCCTTAAATTTATGAAGTCCAGTATTCATTAATAACCTAGAGGGAGGGTTCGCCTCACTCTGGCAGACAGATCATCATTTCACAGACACTGCTCATGTCTTCTCACCAAACCATCATATATCGACTGTTAAACCTCAGAGGCTCATCTCAGAAAAAGGCAGTGAGAATGTAAATAGGAATACATTCTAATATAAAAGTAATGTGCTTAACATAATGTTGTATTTCTACCACAGATGATTGGATGGATATTTTTTTTTTGTTCACCTTTATTTAACCAGGTAGGCCAGTTGAGAACAAGTTCTCATTTACAACGGCTATATATATATATATATATATATATATATATATATATATATATATACATACAGTGCCTTGCGAAAGTATTCGGCCCCCTTGAACTTTGCGACCTTTTGCCACATTTCAGGCTTCAAACATAAAGATATAAAACTGTATTTTTTTGTGAAGAATCAACAACAAGTGGGACACAATCATGAAGTGGAACGACATTTATTGGATATTTCAAACTTTTTTAACAAATCAAAAACTGAAAAATTGGGCGTGCAAAATTATTCAGCCCCCTTAAGTTAATACTTTATAGCGCCACCTTTTGCTGCGATTACAGCTGTAAGTCGCTTGGGGTATGTCTCTATCAGTTTTGCACATCGAGAGACTGACATTTTTTCCCATTCCTCCTTGCAAAACAGCTCGAGCTCAGTGAGGTTGGATGGAGAGCATTTGTGAACAGCAGTTTTCAGTTCTTTCCACAGATTCTCGATTGGATTCAGGTCTGCACTTTGACTTGGCCATTCTAACACCTGGATATGTTTATTTTTGAACCATTCCATTGTAGATTTTGCTTTATGTTTTGGATCATTGTCTTGTTGGAAGACAAATCTCCATCCCAGTCTCAGGTCTTTTGCAGACTCCATCAGGTTTTCTTCCAGAATGGTCCTGTATTTGGCTCCATCCATCTTCCCATCAATTTTAACCATCTTCCCTGTCCCTGCTGAAGAAAAGCAGGCCCAAACCATGATGCTGCCACCACCATGTTTGACAGTGGGGATGGTGTGTTCAGCTGTGTTGCTTTTACGCCAAACATAACTTATTGCATTGTTGCCAAAAAGTTCAATTTTGGTTTCATCTGACCAGAGCACCTTCTTCCACATGTTTGGTGTGTCTCCCAGGTGGCTTGTGGCAAACTTTAAACAACACTTTTTATGGATATCTTTAAGAAATGGCTTTCTTCTTGCCACTCTTCCATAAAGGCCAGATTTGTGCAATATACGACTGATTGTTGTCCTATGGACAGAGTCTCCCACCTCAGCTGTAGATCTCTGCAGTTCATCCAGAGTGATCATGGGCCTCTTGGCTGCATCTCTGATCAGTCTTCTCCTTGTATGAGCTGAAAGTTTAGAGGGACGGCCAGGTCTTGGTAGATTTGCAGTGGTCTGATACTCCTTCCATTTCAATATTATCGCTTGCACAGTGCTCCTTGGGATGTTTAAAGCTTGGGAAATCTTTTTGTATCCAAATCCGGCTTTAAACTTCTTCACAACAGTATCTCGGACCTGCCTGGTGTGTTCCTTGTTCTTCATGATGCTCTCTGCGCTTTTAACGGACCTCTGAGACTATCACAGTGCAGGTGCATTTATACGGAGACTTGATTACACACAGGTGGATTGTATTTATCATCATTAGTCATTTAGGTCAACATTGGATCATTCAGAGATCCTCACTGAACTTCTGGAGAGAGTTTGCTGCACTGAAAGTAAAGGGGCTGAATAATTTTGCACGCCCAATTTTTCAGTTTTTGATTTGTTAAAAAAGTTTGAAATATCCAATAAATGTCGTTCCACTTCATGATTGTGTCCCACTTGTTGTTGATTCTTCACAAAAAAATACAGTTTTATATCTTTATGTTTGAAGCCTGAAATGTGGCAAAAGGTCGCAAAGTTCAAGGGGACCGAATACTTTCGCAAGGCACTGTATATATATGGATGCAAGGAGGATAGATGAATAGCATGACTTCTGTTGCGTCCCTGCAGTGTGTGGCTGTGACCTGGCTCACGGAGGCTTCTTCATGAAAAATGGAGACTACCTGTGTACCCTGGACTACCAGCGAATGCACGGTACACGCTGCAACGGCTGTAGGGACTTTGTGGAGGGAGAGGTGGTCACTGCCCTAGGCAAGACTTACCACCCTGCCTGCTTTGTCTGCACCATCTGCAAGTAAGAATCTCCTTTTCAAAGGAGCCCTGGTCAAGAGCTAGCAGAATTACTCATTATCCATCTCATTACTCTTATTGTTCACATTCATTTTACTCTTATCATCCTGCCTGCATCCTCGTCTGCATTGATTGTGTTGGTCTTCAAATGGGTTAATCGGCTCACTCCAACAATGCTGACACACATTCACCTCATCATACACTGTTAATCAATACACTGAATATTCCCAAACTGATGTACCCTAATGTGACCCGTGCTACACATCTGTCTATATCCGTCTGGTGTCTGATCATTAGTCCATGTATCTTTCTGTCTCTCCCACAGACGACCATTTCCTGCTGGGGATAGGGTCACCTTCAATGGCAAAGACTGTCTGTGTCAGTACTGTGTCCAGCCCACGTCCCCAGGACCTGGCAAAGACCTCATCGACGCCAACTGTAAGTAGCCTCTGTCTCCACTATACTTACAGTACTGTAGTTACATTGAACTAATATTTAAACTCAAATACAAAAAAAAATGTACCAAACAATTTATTTGAGTTCATATGATGTGTGTAACCCATTGTCTGTGATAACCACCAGAACTCTGTAAATTACTAGTAACCAATATAAAGTATTCAGTAATAAGTACAGCAATATTTTGGGGAAACATGTTGGTTTGTTAGTGAGAACACTGGACAAAATAGTTGAGTGCAGGCCAACATAATGCAATTTATTTTGAAGAGAGGGTCTGAAGGTAGCTGTTAAACACAGGCTGTAGACTTGGAACATGCTGGCCTTCTAGGCAGAGTTGCAAAGAAAAAGCCATAACAGACTGGCCAATAAAAAAAAAAAATTAAGATTGGCAAAAGAACAGACACTGGACAGAGGAACTCTGCCTAGAAGGCCAGCATCCCGGAGTCACCTCTTCACAGTTGACATTGAGACTGGTGTTTTGCGGGTACCATTTAATGAAGCTGCTAGTTGAGGAGTTGTGAGGTTTCTCAAACTAGACACTCTAATGTACTTGTCCTCTTACTCAGTTGTGCACCGGGGCCTCCTACTCCTCTTTCTATTCTGGTTAGAGCCAGTCTGCGGTGTTCTGTGAAGGGAGTAGTACAAAGCGTTGTATGAGATCTTCAGTTTCTTGGCAATTTTTGCATGGAATATCCTTCATTTCTCAGAACAAGAATGGACTGACGAGTTTCAGAAGAAAGATCTTTGTTTCTGGCCATTTTGAGCATGTAATCGAACCCACAAATGCTGATACCCCAGATATTCAACTAAACTCAGCAAAAAAAGAAACGTCCTCTCACTGTCAACTGTGTTCATTTTCATCAACACGTGTAAATATTTGTATGAACATAAGATTCAACAACTTGAAACAAACTGAACAAGTTCCACAGACATGTGACTAACAGAAATTGAATAATGTGTCCCTGAACAAAGGGGGGGGGGGGTCAAAATCAAAAGAAGGTCAGTATCTGTTGTGGACACTAGCTGCAATCAGTACTGCAGTGTATCTCCTCCTCATGGACAGCACCAGATTTTCCAGTTCTTGCTGTGAGATTTTACCCCACTCTTCCACCAAGGCACCTTGCAAGTTCCCGGACATTTCTGGGGGGAATGCCTCTAGCACTCAACCTCCGATCCAACAGGTTCCAGACGTGATCAATGGGATTGAGATCTGGGCTCTTCGCTGGCCATGGCAGAACACTGACATTCCTGTCTTACAGGAAATCACACACAGAATGGCTGATGGCATTGTCATGCTGGAGGTTCATGTCAGGATGAGCCTGCAGGAAGTGTACCACATGAGGGAGGAGGATGTCTTCCCTGTAAAGCACAGTTTTGAGATTGCAAGCTATGACAATAACCTCAGTCCGACCCGCCAGTGAAGAGCACTTTTTGCCAGTCCTGTCTGGTCCAGCGACATTGGGTTTGTGCCCATAAGCAACGTTGCTGCCAATGATGTCTGGTGAGGACATGCCTTACAACAGGCCTACAAGTCCAGTCTGAGCACTGATGGAGGGATTGTGCGTTCCTGGTGTAAATCGGCAGTTGTTGTTGCCATCCTGTACCTATCCCGCAGGTGTGATGTTAGGATGTACCGATCCTGTGCAGGTGTTGTTACACGTGGTCTGCCACTGCGAGGATGATCAGCTGTCCGTCCTGTCTCACTGTAGGGCTATCTTAGGCTTCTCACAGTATGGACATTGCAATTTATTGCACTGGCCACATCTGCAGTCCTCATGCCTCCTTGCAGCATGCCTAAGGCAGGTTCACACAGATAAGCAGGGACCCTGGGCATCTTTCTCTGGTGTTTTTCAGAGTCAGTAGAAAGGCCTCTTTAGTGTCCTGAATTTCCATAACTGTGACATTAATTGCCTACCATCTGTAAGCTGTATTTCTGATCAATTTGATGTTATTTTAAATTGACAAAAATCTGCTGTTCTTTCAAAAACAAGGACCCAAAGTGACCCCAAACTTTTGAACGCTATTTGTTTTTAAATTTTGTATAAATTTGCAAACATTTCCAAAAACCTGTTTTTGCTTTGTCATTATGGGATAGTGTGTGTAGATTAATTAGAAGAAGAAAAAAAAACAATTTACTAAATTTTAGAATAAGGCTGTAATGTGGCTAACCCTACCCCGATCAACTGCCCTGCACCCCTCACAGCAACTCGCCCAAGCCTCCCCCATTTCTCCTTCACCCAAATCCAGATAGCTAATGTTCTGAAAGAGCTGCAAAATCTGGACCCCTACAAATCAGCCGAGCTAGACAATCTGGACCCTCTCTTTCTAAAATGATCTGCCGAAATTGTTGCAACCCCTATTACTAGCCTCTTTCATATCGTCTGAGATTCCCAGATTGGAAAGCTGCCGCGATCATCCCCCTCTTCAAATGTGGAGGCACTCTAGACCCAAACTGCTACAGACCTATACAGTATGTCCTAACCTGCCTTTCTAAGGTCTCCGAAAGCCAAATTAACAAACAGATTACCGACCATTTAGAATCCAACTGTACTTTCTCCGCTATGCAATCTGGTTTCAGTGCTGGTCATGGGTGCGCCTTAGCCACGCTCAAGGTCCTAAACGATATCATAACCGCAATCGATAAGAGGCATTACTGTGCAGCCATATTCCTCGACCTGGCCAAGGCTTTCGACTCTGTCAATCGCCACATTCTTATCGGCAGACTCAACAGCCTTGGTTTCTCAAATGACTGCCTCGCCTGGTTCACCAACTACTTCTCAAACAAAAAAAGTTCAGTGTGTCAAATCAGAGGGCCTGTTGTCCGGACCTCTGGCAGTCTCTATGGGGGTGCCACGGGGTTCAATTCTCAGGCCGACTCTCTTCTCTGTATACATCAATGATCTCGCCCTTGCTGCTGGTGATTCTCTGATCCACCTCATGCAGACAACAACATTCTGTATACTTCTGGCCCTCTTTTGGACACTGTGTTAACTAACCTCCAGACGAGAGTCAATGCCATACAGCTCTCCTTCCGTGGCCTCCTACTAATCTTAAATGCAAGTAAAACTAAATGCATGCTCTTCAACCGATCTCTGCCAGCACCTGCCCGCCCATCCAGCATCACTATTCTGGACAACTACAAATACCTATATGTCTGGTTAGATTGTAAACTCTCCTTCCAGACTCACATTAAGCATCTCCAATCCAAAATTAAATCTAAAAACAACTTCTTATTTCACAACAAAGCATCCTTCACTCATGCTGCCAAAAATACCCTTGTAAAACTGACCATCCTACCGATCCTCAACTTCAGCGATGTTATTTACAAAATAGCCTCCAACACTCTACTCAGCAAATTGGATGCAGTCTATCACAGTGCCATCCTTTTTGTCACCAAAGCCCCATATACTACCCACCACTGACCTGTACTCTCTCGTTGGCTGGCCATCGCTTCATACTCGTCACCAAACCCACTGGCTCCAGGTCATCTACAAGTTTCTGCTAGGTAAAGCCCCACCTTATCTCAGCTCACTGGTCACCATAGCAGGATCCACCCGTAGCACGCACTCCAGCAGGTATAGCTCACTGGTCACCCCGAAAGCCAATTCCTACTTTGGCCGCCTTTCCTTCCAGTTCTCTGCGGCCAATGACTGGAATGAACTGCAAAAATCACTGAAGCTGGAGACTCATATCTCCCTCACTAGCTTTAAGCACTAGCTGTCAGAGCAGCTCGCAGATCACTGCACCTGTACATAGCCCATCCAACTACCTCATCCCCATACTGTATTGATTTATCTATCTATCTTGCTCCTTTCCACCCCATTATCTCTACTTGCACATTCATATTCTGCACATCTATCACTCCATTGTTTAATTGGTATATTGTAATTACTTCACCACCATGGCCTATCTATTGCCTTACCTCCCTTATCTTACCTCATTTGCACACACTGTATACAGTGCCTTGCGAATGTATTCGGCCCCCTTGAACTTTGCGACCTTTTGCCACATTTCAGGCTTCAAACACAAAGATATAAAACTGTATTTGTTTGTGAAGAATCAACAACAAGTGGGACACAATCATGAAGTGGAACAACATTTATTGGATATTTCAAACTTTTTTAACAAATCAAAAACTGAAAAATTGGGCGTGCAAAATGATTCAGCCCCTTTACTTTCAGTGCAGCAAACTCTCTCCAGAAGTTCAGTGAGGATCTCTGAATGATCCAATGTTGACCTAAATGACTAATGATGATAAATACAATCCACCTGTGTGTAATCAAGTCTCCGTATAAATGCACCTGCACTGTGATAGTCTCAGAGGTCCGTTAAAAGCGCAGAGAGCATCATGGAGAACAAGGAACACACCAGGCAGGTCCGAGATACTGTTGTGAAGAAGTTTAAAGCCGGATTTGGATACAAAAAGATTTCCCAAGCTTTAAACATCCCAAGGAGCACTGTGCAAGCGATAATATTGAAATGGAAGGAGTATCAGACCACTGCAAATCTACCAAGACCTGGCCGTCCCTCTAAACTTTCAGCTCATACAAGGAGAAGACTGATCAGAGATGCAGCCAAGAGGCCCATGATCACTCTGGATGAACTGCAGAGATCTACAGCTGAGGTGGGAGACTCTGTCCATAGGACAACAATCAGTCGTATATTGCACAAATCTGGCCTTTATGGAAGAGTGGCAAGAAGAAAGCCATTTCTTAAAGATATCCATAAAAAGTGTCGTTTAAAGTTTGCCACAAGCCACCTGGGAGACACACCAAACATGTGGAAGAAGGTGCTCTGGTCAGATGAAACCAAAATTGAACTTTTTGGCAACAATGCAAAACGTTATGTTTGGCGTAAAAGCAACACAGCTCATCACAGCTGAACACCCCATCCCCACTGTCAAACATGGTGGTGGCAGCATCATGGTTTGGGCCTGCTTTTCTTCAGCAGGGACAGGGAAGATGGTTAAAATTGATGGGAAGATGGATGGAGCCAAATACAGGACCATTCTGGAAGAAAACCTGATGGAGTCTGCAAAAGACCTGAGACTGGGACGGAGATTTGTCTTCCAACAAGACAATGATCCAAAACATAAAGCAAAATCTACAATGGAATGGTTCAAAAATAAACATATCCAGGTGTTAGAATGGCCAAGTCAAAGTCCAGACCTGAATCCAATCGAGAATCTGTGGAAAGAACTGAAAACTGCTGTTCACAAATGCTCTCCATCCAACCTCACTGAGCTCGAGCTGTTTTGCAAGGAGGAATGGGAAAAAATTTCAGTCTCTCGATGTGCAAAACTGATAGAGACATACCCCAAGCGACTTACAGCTGTAATCGCAGCAAAAGGTGGCGCTATAAAGTATTAACTTAAGGGGGCTGAATAATTTTGCACGCCCAATTTTTCAGTTTTTGATTTGTTAAAAAAGTTTGAAATATCCAATAAATGTCGTTCCACTTCATGATTGTGTCCCACTTGTTGTTGATTCTTCACAAAAAAATACAGTTTTATATATTTATGTTTGAAGCCTGAAATGTGGCAAAAGGTCGTAAAGTTCAAGGGGGCCGAATACTTTCGCAAGGCACTGTAGCCCTTCTGTGTTTGTCTAAGGTCAGTTGTAGCTTTGATGATTACCACTGCATTTCCTGGTAAATAGTAAATTCAAGTAGTGTGACCTCATTCCTCTTTGCAGCTGCCCTTGCTATGGTCACACGTACCATGTTATGGGATGCCGGTTCGATGAGCTTCCGGGAGGCCATTAGGTGGGCATACTTCGCAAACCTATACTCAGTTTATTAGGTACACCCATATAGTACTGGGTCATTCTACAAGGTGTCGGAAATGTTCCACAGGGATGTTGGTTCAGATTGGACGGTGGTACATTCATGCTGATAACAGCCCGTTCTGTCATCCGAAAGATGCTCTATTGGGTTGAGGTCTAGGACTGTGTAGGCCACTCAAGTAAACTGAACTTGTTGTCATGCGATGCATTTTCGTGAACGGGGTGGTGTACCTAATAAACTCGCCTGTGAGTGTATATGTCAGAAGTGGGAAATATGATGAATGAGAAGAATGACGTAATTGATATCTAATCCTAGGTGCTGTTACTGCCTCCAGAGGGAAGTACTACCCAGGAGTATATAACGCGTCAATAACACCTACAGCGTCATTGCGCAAAATGGTACTCAGCATCATCTGGATATGTGTACCACAAAAGTTCAACATTCACATTCTGCTACCATTTCTGTCTACTCATCGACGCACACAATTTGATGCATACTGTACAAATCCAACGTACAGTATGCACCACACAGAACACACTGCAACGCAATGCTGCAAAGCAAACGCAGTGTTCCATTGGAAATGAATGTACTTCTGGTGTTCCAAAACGCAATGACACTGTCGGTGTGATCGAGGCGTAAGACACAAGATCCTTTTACTGCCACCAGGGCAACAAAATAACACCAGACAAATTTAGATAAATTAAGGAATGATGAGAAAAGAAAATATTATTGTTACCTACAACAAAGATCAAGGCAATGCTTTTGTGCAAACATTTTAAAGCCTTTATTAAACAAAGTATTTATTTATTTTGGTTTTTACTTAATTTGTGTCCTTAATGTCTCCTCAGTTTCTCTACCTCCTTATGAAGATCTTTGCCTTGCTCCAGTGCCAGGTCAGCAGCTGAACAATAATCATGATACAGGTGGAGGAAGTCATTCATCCACCTGAGCCAGCTCATAAGTTGGTTGTTCTCTCCTTTGCCATACCCCAGGTCTTGGCACTGTAACTTAATAGTCATTCCACTGGAACAGGGTGGGGAGAGCTCTCTTCCTGAGTAGCCAACGTCCAGTGGGGGTTAAAGGCTCGATAAAGTCATCACTTTGGAAGTGGCAGCTGCAGACCCTTGTATGGGAGGTGATGTTGAATCTCACATCAAATTTTCCAGTGCAGGTGTGAAAGCTCAACATATATCTTGGAGGAAGTCGCACACAGTGGGACACAGCAATGCTCAGCTGTACTGCTACCTTCATGTCGTAAAATTGTAAAAAACCTTGCTTGAACTAATTTGAGGTTAGGCTATAATGGAACAAAAATATATAACAAACGGTACTAATAAAAATATAAGATTTGTTTGGCTGACAATTTAAGCTTTCCCTGCATGCTAGCTAGCTATTGTATCAAAGATGATGAGTGCGTAATACTGGTAATCAAGGGCTAGCTGTAATTTTTGCCGAAATACATAGGCTAGTGGGCATGCATAAAGCAAATTGTTACACAGCAATGATTTGATATTGAGATTAAAAAAGGCTGCATTGGAACTTTAAAAAGAGCTGAGTGTACCAAGTCCAGGCAGTGATTTCCTGTTTGTTTGTTTTCTTCTGTTAGGTGTCAAATGAACACGACCCTGGTTTCTCTCTGTGTTGCCAGTTAGCTTATATACAGGGGTATCCATAAATAAGGGTGCTGATTCTCCTCATGTCTTCATTTCAAGCTCTTTATACTCAGTGTGTCATCACAAATGTCATGGGATGACACTGGGATCATATGACATGACTGGGAGCTTAGGAAGAGGTGATTTATTTCTTTGTAGATCGCCTGGATAAGCTTTTGCTAATTAAGTGATAATGCCCGATAATGCCCGAGAAGCCGGTGTTTGTTGGATATATTGGCATGGGTGTTAGGCCCGAGACGAAGTAATTGTTATAATATTGTTTTCCAGTAGCCTAATTACAAGTGAACTTAGAAATAACACAATCAGGCTATGAACAACATACCTTAGACCGTTCTCGTCTGTTTGGAATGAGATGGGCTTTGGTGCCAATATATCCAACAAACACAGGCTTCTCAGCATTATCACTTAAATATACCTTAACGGAAGATTGAAACACCCATTAATAAGCCATGGCTGTTGACCCTCTGCCACCATCTAGCGTATAGGTTTTGAATAGATGAAAACTATTGTTTGTGCGTGTGTGTGTTTTACAGGCTGTACGGGCTGTGGTAGAGACATTAAGAATGGTCAGGCTCTCTTAGCACTGGAGAGACAGTGGCACCTGGGCTGCTTTAAGTGTAAGGCCTGTAAAAAAGTCCTCACTGGGGAGTACATCAGCAAGTAAGTCTAACAACTATTATACACATGAAATGCTTACACACATAATGAAATACACAGTGTACTTGCAGACAAAGTAAAACCCACTATTCTATTATTTTATACACACAACATACTTGCAGACACAGTGAAATATACTATTCTATTTTATCCTATTCTAATGCAGTCTTTCTGTATTCTCCTATCTCTTTGCTCAGGGATGGCGCACCCTATTGTGAGAAGGACTACCAGATCCATTTTGGGGTCCAGTGCGAGGCATGCCAGCAGTTTATCACAGGCAAAGTGCTGGAGGTAAGCCAATCACCAATCACCTAACATTCATCATGTGAGAGGAGAGAGAGGAGGAGGCGGGACTGAGAAAGGTATTGGCGGACTGAACAAAGTTATGTAGAGCACCTCAAGATAAAAACGTAATATTCTATATCGGCGGTGAATGTGAATGAATGAACTTAAAAAGGAGAACACTGTTCTGAGAGAAGCCTTACTTGCTGTAACTGTAAATCGAGACCTTTCTTGAGTTGGGCTCTGGGATGGTGCAACTGTTGAGAATGTGAGCCTATGGTTGTGTGGGGGGAAAGGGTTGAGTGTGTATCCCACAACTGTTGCGAAGGAGTAAAATATGTTAGGGACAATAAAGGATGATTCACAACAATTGTTTGCTAATATAATAATTGCTTGTGATAATGTAATTTTGATAATGGCGAGACTGGTGAGAGGTAAAATCCTTTCCATAAATGGTCTACATTACTACAAATATGAATAGCAAATTATGCAAAATAAGAAACAAGATTCTTAAAATATATATATTTTTATGGCTATATATAATACAAATCGAGGTGAGGGAGATGGAAATGCATTTGGCATTTGATCTAATTCTGTTCTGTAAATGGCAGAAGGATGGATCCCAGTCTTTTCAGGGCTATGGGATACGGAGTGGTGGGGGGGGGGTGTATGCCGGGCATTGGGATGACAACCCACCTCAGGATGAGGAGGGCTTTTAGAAGGTGGAATAGTGGGGACCAATTGGAGGTTTACTTAGTAGCAATGCAAATATCATAGACACTCAATCATGTTACTTTTTAATGATATGTTTACAAACATATATTTTGATAAATAAAATTGAAAATTGTGTCTCATAATGGTAAGTGGTGAAATAAGTATAGCCAGTTACAATTGTAATGGCCTAGCAGATAACAAGAAAAGGCGATCAGTATTTACCTGGCTCAAAGAGAAGGAATATAATATATATTGTTTACAGGAAACCCATTCAGCAATTTTAGATTAAGTTTTGTGGAAAATGGACTGGGGGTGGGTAAAGAAATTCAAAAGGGGTGTCATGACGTTGGCCTATTGGGGGAGGTTTATGACCCCCATAAATATCCACCCCCTTTTTCCTCTCTTTACCGATGTGACTATTGAAAATCCCTTTGTTAACATAGAGAGTCTGGTAACATCAGAAGGTGGGAAACGGAACCATATTTCTGTAATCCAACCAGTTGGAAATATGCTTTGGTACTTAATGAATATGATGTCAGATCAGTTGGCGTCTGAGACATTATTACTGATGATAGGACGACAAACTGTATCTGGGAAAGTCTACACATTCTAGTTATCAGATTCACTTGGAAATGTTGGGAAATTTAAATGTTTAATATTAAACTATTTGTGAAAAGATTAAATGTAGTTTTCGCTTCTAAAGGAGAGAATTGGTTGTCATAGTGTAAACTCTGCTCACTCAGAGGCCCCGCCCAAGTGAACAGACATTGGTTGTAAACTATGAAACACTCCCTTCTTTCACAACTATATAAACCTGTTGACGAAAATTAAACTTATTTTTCAATCTTCAATTTAGAAATGCTACCAAAGAAAATGTATTCAAACTTGTTACAAATGGAGTCACGCATGATTCACTGAATGATATTTTGAAAGAGGAAGTACTTTAAGAATATGATTTTGTTTCAGTCTCCTCCATCTCCACTAACTAAAATGAATTGTATGGATTTTGTTCCTAATAATAATGTAAAATTAACATCTGTACAGAAAGACTCATGTGAAGGCCAAATGACAGAGGAACTTATCGATGCAATTGGGGCCTTTAAGGATGGGAAAACTGCAGGGATGGATGGCATACCAGTGGAAGTATACAAACATGTTTTTGATATACTCAGAGGACCATTATTAACATGTTTTAGCCACTCCTATATAAATGGTAGATTATCAGACAAGGTCTGATATCATTATTACTGAAACAGGACCCAAATGCTATATATAAAGATCCAGTCCATTTAAAAAAAATTGGAGACCTCTTACACTTCAGTGTTGTGATGCAAAAATCCTAGCAAAATGTTTGGCGCATAGAATTAATAAAGCATTGTCAGATATTATTCATCCTAATCAGACAGTTTTTTACATGGACGATACATTGGAGATAATATAAGACAAGTCCTGGAAACAATAGAATACTATGAAATATTGGGGACACCAGGCCTGGTTACATAGCTGATTTTAAAAAGGCTTTTGATAAAGTACGACTGGAGTTTATATATAAATGCCTAGAATATTTTAATTTTGGGGGAATCTCTTATAAAATGGGTTGAAATTATGTATATTAACCCTAGGTGTAAAATAGTAAATAATGGCTACATCTCAGAAAGTTTTAAACTATCTAGAGATGGAAAACAAGGTTGTCCACTATTGGCATATCTATTTATTATTGCCAAGTGTTAGCTGATAAAATTAGATCAAACAATAATATTAAGGGATTAGAAATCCGTGTCTCAAAAACTAGTGTCAATATACGCTGATGATTCATGTTCTCTTAAAACCACAATTAGAATCTCTCCACGGCCTCAGAGGACCTAGATACTTTTGCTATCCTCTCTGGATTAAAACCAAATTACGATAAGTTTTGGATCACAAAAAAATTCTAATTTTACATTACCATGTAGTTTACCAATTAAATGGTCTGACGGAGATGTGGACATACTCAGTATACAAATCCCAAAATAAATTATCTCACGCCATTACATTTTTATAGAAAGTTAGCAAAAATAGATAAGATCTTGCTACCATGAAATGGAAAATACCTGTCTATTTGTGGAAAAATCACCCTGATTAACTCTTTAGTCATATCACAGTTGACCTATTTGCTTATGGTTTTGCCTACACCTTAGTGACCTGCTTTTTAAATGATATGAACAAAAAATATTCAATATACTTAAATCCAAACTGGTTCTCTAGTAAATTGATAAGAATGTCTCATGCTATGTTCAAGAAGGGAATTTTTCTCTTTATTCAGATTACACCTGCTCACTTTCGGTTGTTTGAAAAGGAAATTATCTCCAAAATATCATAATTTTTTTAAACAAGCCTTAGAAAGTTGGTTGCAATTTCATTTTAATCCACCTGAAAAGACAGACTGACCAAATGCTGAAAAAGAAAGGAAATATTGTCTACATCACCCATATTTTATTTTCTATTTCCCAAAAAGGAGTGTGTAGTTCCAGTTGTTAGCTACAACGCTACATGGCAAAACAAAAAAACTGCTGTAAACACTACCTAGATTTGAATTTAGTTCAACTACCACCAAGCTACTGCAAAATGTAGCTAAATTACTAGTTGAACTACATGTAGTTCACTACTCCCCAACACAGGTTAGTTGAAATTATACTGATATTGGTTAGAAATAAATAAGATGAAGTATGCTTACTGTGTGAGTAATGTCACCTGAAACACTATCAATTAGGGTGGGTCAATTTCTTTTGTAGATATTCTCAATTGAAATGACATTTTAAATAAAAAATATTAGTTTTTGTCTAAAGCTAAAAAATACAGGAAATTTGACCTATGCACTAACAAGATTTTTCAGCATAAGCTGCTTGGCTACTGCTAGAATAATGTAGCTTTATTGATCTAATGTACTTCAACAACAGATGTACTCAAACCTTCAAGCCTCCTCTCAAACAGCCTAATACATTCTCCATTACTTGGTAATGAAAACTTGCTTTTTCATGCAAGACAATCTGATTCCACTAATTTAAACATTATGGGAATGTTTTCCTGGACACAGATTAAACCTAGTCCTGGACTAAAAACCAAGATCAATGGAACATTTTCTGCCAAAATGATTTCTAGTTCAGGACTAGGTGTAATCTATACCGAAGAAAAATATAAATGCAACATTCAACAATAAAGATTTGAATGAGTAACAGTTCATAAGGAAATCAGTCAGTTGAAATAAATTCATTAAGATATAGATTTCAGATGACTGGGAATACAGATAAGCATCCGTTGGTCACAGATATATATATATTTTTTTAAGTAGCGGTGTGGATCAGAAAACCAGTCCGTATCTGGTGTGACCACCATTTGCCTTACACAGCGAGACATCTCCTTCGCATATTGATAATGAGGCTGTTGATTGTGGCCTGTGAAATGTTGTCCCACTCCTCATCAATGGCCGTGTGAAGTTGCTGGATATTGGCTGGAACTGGAATTGTACACATCGATCCAGAGCATCACAAACATGCTCAATTGGGTGACATGTCTTGTGAGTACACAGGCCATTGAAGAACTGGGAAATGTTCGGTTTCCAGGAATTGTGTACAGATCCTTGTGACTTGGGGCCTTGCATTATCATGCTGAAACATGAGTTGCATTCAAATTGCCATTGCTAAAATTCAATTGTGTTCATTGTCCATAGCTTTTGTCTGTCCATACCATAACACCACTGCCACCATGGGGCACTCTGTTCACAATGTTGACATCAGCAAACTACTCCCTCGCACTTTGCCATACACGTGGTCTGCGGTTGTGAGGCCGGTTGGATGTACTGACAAATTTTCTAAAACAACATTAGAGGGCAGCTTATTGTAGAGAAATTAACATTAAATTCTCTGGCAACAGCTCTGGTGAACATTACTGAGGTCAGAATGCCAATTGCATGCCCTCTCAAACCTTGAGACATCTGTTGCGTTATGTGACAAAACTGCACATTTTAGAGTGGCCTTTTATTGTCCCCAGCACAATGTGCACCTGTGTAATGATCATGCAGCTTCTTGATATGGCACACCTGTCAGGTAAATTGATTATTTTGGCAAAGGAGAAATACTCACTAACAGGTACGTAAAAAAATTGTGCACAAAATGTGAGAGAAATAAGACTTTTGTGCATATAGAACATTTTAGGTATCTTTTACTAAAGCTCATGAAATTATGATTTTTGTTCAGTGTATGGCCGCAAAAGCGCTCCTTAACCCTACATTTGACGTAGCCTAACACAGAAGCCTACTCAGATTGGAAATGGCCAAGGTACTGTAGTTGACAGATTATGAACAGGCCCTCATTAACATTAACGGGGCTGTAGTGGAGCGGGTCTAGAGTTTCAAGTTCCTTGGTGTCCACATCACCAACAAACTATCATATTCCAAAACACACCAAGACAGTTGTGAAGAGGGCACGATAACACCTTTACCCCTCAGGAGACTGAAAAGATTTGGCATCCTCAAAGTTCTACAGCTGCACCATCGAGAGCATCCTGACTGGTTGCATCACCGCTTAGTAGGGCAACTGCTCAGCATCCGATCGTAAGGCGCTACAGAGGGTAGTGCATACGGCCCAGTACATCACTGGGGCCAAGCTTCCTGCCATCCTGGACACCCAAGTCATAGACTGTTCTCTCTGCTACCGCACGGCATGCGATACCGGGGCACCAAGTCTTGGTCCAAAAGGCTCCTTAAACAGCTTTTACCCCCAAGCCATAAGACTGCTGAACTATTAATCAAAATGGCCATCTAGACTATTTATATATGCATACTCACTTTACGCCTACCTACATGTACAAATTACCTCAACTAACCTACACCCCCACACATTGACTCAGTACCAACACCCCCTGCACTCTATATTGCGTTATTTTACTTTAGTTTATTTAGTAAATATTTTCATAACTCTATTTCAACTGCGTTGTTGGTTAAGGGCTTGTAAGGAAGCATTTCACGGTAAGGTTGTATTCGGCACATTTGACAAATACAATTTGATTTTCTATTTTGAAGCTAAACATGGACTTCTTCCTCATCTCATGGCCTAGTCAGGTAAACCTCTGGATCGTATTCGTACGCTCTGACAGGGTCCGACGCTAACTTTTTTTCCTCGCTGGCACAACCAGGCCAGTTCGACAAAAATCTACTGGCCCGGACATGCATTGGAGTCATGCATTGGAGTCGTGCAGGGCCTATAGTTTGGCATGCTTTCTCTCTATATGCAGTTATTAATATGCTATATTTATAAAAATAAATAAAATCATTTGGTTGGTGCTTATATTTGGCCTATTTCACATATGTACAAGTGTGCATTAATGCACATGTGTGAAATGAAAATATGTTTTTTGCATATCCCAACTCTCCCTGAGTGTGGGGTCTGCCATTATTAACAGCAACCCTAGAGCAATGAGGGTTAAGTGCCTTGGTCAAGGGTACATTGGCAGATTTTTCACCTTGTCGGCTCATGAATTCGAACAACTTTCCCAACACTAACCGCTAGGCTACCTGTGTCACGGTCTTCCTCCTCTTCATCTGAAGAGGAGAGGCGAGTAGGATCAGAGGACCAAAATGCGGCGTGGTATGTGTTCATAGTGAATATTTAATTAAAGAAAGCACTGAACACTGCATACAAAAACAATAAACCAATAACGACCGTGAAGCTACAAATGAGACCTGTGCTGACACAAGCAACTAGCATAGAAAATCACCCACAAACAAACAGTGCAACCCAGGCTACCTAAGTATGATTCTCAATCAGAGACAACTAATGACACCTGCCTCTGATTGAGAACCATACTAGGGCGAAACATACAAATCCCCAAATCCTAGAAAAACAAACATAGACTGCCCACCCAACTCACGCCCTGCCCATACTCAATAAATACAAAACAAAGGAAATAAAGCTCAGAACATGACAACCTGCCATCACCTTTGGTTATTATGAAGCTGTTTAAGAAACATCCTCTCCCTGTCAACTGCGTTTATTTTCAGCAAACTTTACGTGTAAATATTTGTATGAACATAAGATTCAACAACTGAGACATGAACTGAACAAGTTCCACGAATATGTGACTAACAGAAATGGATAATGTGTCCCTGAACAAAGGGGGGGAGGGGTCAAAATCAAAAGTCAGTCAGTATCTGGTTTGGCCAACAGCTGCATTAAGTACTGCAGTATATCTCCTCCTCATGGACTGCACCAGATTTTTCAGTTCTTGCTGTGGGATGTTACCTCACTCTTCCACCAAGGCACCTGCAAGTTCATAGTGATTTCTTGGGGGAATGGCCCTAGCCCTCACCCTCCTATTCAAATGGTACCAGACGTGTTAAATGGGATTGAGATCCGGGCTCTTCGCTGGCCATGGCAGAACACTGACATTCCTGTCTTACAGGAAATCACACACAGAATTAGCAGTATGGCTGGTGGCTTTGTCATGCTGGAGGGTCACGTCAGGATGAGCCTGCAGGAAGGGTACCACATGAGGGAGGAGGATGTCTTCCCTGTAATGCACAGCATTGAGATTGCCTGCAATGACAACAAGCTCAGTCCGATGATGCTGTGACACACCGCCCCAGACCATGACGGACGCTCGACCTCCAAATACAGGCCTCAGTGTAACACTCATTCCTTCAACGATAAATGAAAATCCAACCATCACCCCTGGTGAGACAAAACCGCAACTGGAGGTCCATGGGGCAACGCACAATTGGCCTAGCGTTGTCCGGGTTAGGGAGGGTTTGGCCGGTAGGGATATCCTTGTCTCATCGCGCACTAGCGACTCCTGTGGCCGGCCGGGTGCAGTGCACGCTAACCAGGCCGCCAGGTGCACGGTGTTTCCTCCGACACATTGGTGCGGCTGGCTTCCGGGTTGGATGCGCACTGTGTTAAGAAGCAGTGCGGCTGGGTTGGGTTGTGTTTCGGAGGACGCATGGCTTTCGACCTTCGTCTCTCCCGAGCCTGTACGGGAGTTGTAGCGATGAGACAAGATGGTAACTACTAACAATTTGATACTACGAAATTGGGGAGAAAAAGGGGCTAAAATTTAAATAAAAAATAAATAAAAAACATCCCCACAGCATGATGCTGCCACCACCTTCACTGTTGGGATGGTGCTAGGTTTCCTACAGACATGACACTTGTCATTCAGGCCAAAGTGTTCAATCTTGGTGTCATCAGACCAGAGAATCTTGTTTCTCAAGGTCTGAGTCCTTTAGGTGCCTTTTGGCAAACTCCAAGCAGGCTGTCATGTGCCTTTTACTGAGGAGTGGCTCTGTCTGGCCACTACCATTAAGGCCTGATTGGTGGAGTGCTGCAGAGATGGATGTCCTTCTGGAAGGTTCTCCCATCTCCACAGAGGAACTTTAGAGCTCTGTCAGACTGACCATCAGGTTCTTGGTTAACTGCCTGACCAAAGCCCTTCTCCCCCGATTGCGCAGTTTGGCCAGGCAGCCAGCTCTCAGAAGAGTCTTGGTGGTTCCAAACTTCTTCCTTTTAAGAATGTTGGAGGCCACTATGTTCTTGGGGACCTTCAATGCTGCCGACATTTTTTGAGACCCTTCCCCAGATCTGTGCCTCGACACAATCCTGTCTCGGAGCTCTACGAACAATTCCTTCGACCTCATGGCTTGGTTTTTGCTCTGACATGCACTGTCAACTTTGGGACTTTATATAGACAGGTGAGCGCCTTTCCAAATCATGTCCAATCAATTGAATTCAAAACAGGTGGACTCCAATCAACAATCAAGTTGTAGAAATATCTCATGGATGATCGATGGAAACAGGATGCACCTGAGCTCAATTTCAAGTCTCATAGCAAAGGGTCTGAATACTTAGGTAAATACGGTATTGATAAAAACCAGTTTTTGCTTTGTCATTATGGGGTATTTCATGTAGAAATTTTTATTCAATCCATTTTAGAATAAGACTGTAATGTAACAAAATTTAGAAAAAGGAATACTTTCCAAATGCACTGTATAATAAATGAGAGGTTTGAAAAGGTTTGAATCCTAATCAACACATCCAATGTGAGTACATATTTTGTTTTTAGTATTGTCGTCAAGCTGCTTATGCTGAAAAGCCTTGTTAGTGCATAGGTCAAATTTTGCTTTTGAATTTCCGGTCTATTTCGGCTTTAGTCAAAAGCTAATATTTCACTTAAAACGTTGTTTCAATTGAGAAAATGTACAAAAAGAAATCATCTTTAACGATAGAGATGCATTTAACATTACACAGCAGTAAGCAAACTTCAGCCTATTTCTTTATAGCCACAGGTAGGTGACGTCAAATGTAAGGTTAGAGCCATTATGATAGATGTGTGGCAGAAGACGTGGGACAGCGAGCCCAAGAGCCGGCATTTATATATTTTCCAAAGAAAGGTCAATTTAAAGGTCAGATTAGGCAGGAAGAGGTGGTGTTTGCTCGGTTGAGTCTAGGACATTGTACATTGAACTCATCATTACATCTGGTTGGTAAGCATGTGAATGGTGTGCGTATGGCAGGGCTATTCAACTGGTGGCCCACGGGCCAGATCCGGCCCGTTTATTAAATTTAGATTGGCCGTTTGATAAATTCAGGACATTAATAAAAGATCTCCCAAATAATCCCAGCCAAAATCCGACATGCAGTGGCAAAATAATACTAAAATGGCACGGACAGACATGGCAGCTCTGCTTCTGGCTCCTAAGCAACTTTGCAATATTTTGTTTTGTTAGATACTGTTGGCGCTAGGAACACAAGCATTTCGCTACACCCGCAATAACATCTGCTAAATATGTGTATGTCAACAATAAAATGTGATTTGAATAACACCATTGTGGTTGTCTAGTGTGTATTCAGTTTTTTTTTTGTGGTTTCTACAGGGCCGGCGTTATGGGTGGGCCTTAGGGGGGCGTGGCACACCCTACCGTACCTCCTTGTCTGTCCAAATAAAATATTGATAATTTAATTGACTGAGATGCGCGCCGACAAAAGAAGCATCAATCTCAGTTAAAGTATACGAGCGAGTGAAACAGCACTCCTCTGTTTCAGTATGTGTAAACCATGTATCCGAGGCTATCTGGACCAAAAGATTATGGCATGTCATAATATTTCTGGCATCATATACATGGACTACATGTACAGTACCAGACAAAAGTTTGGACATACCTACTCATTCAAGGGGTTTCCTTTATTTGTACTATTTTCTACATTGTAGAAATTTAACACAATCTATGAAATAACACATATGGAATCATGTAGTAAACAAAAAAGTGTTAAAACCAAAAACATTTTAGATTCTTCAAAGTAGCCACCCTTTGCCTGATGACAGCTTTACACAATCTTGGCATTCTCTCAACCAGATTCATGAGGAATGCTTTTCAAACAAATGTACAAATGTACAAAAAGTACAAATGTTGAGCACTTGTTGGCTGCTTTTCCTTCACTCTGCGGTCCAACTCATCCCAAACCATCGCAATTAGGTTGAGGTCGGGTAATTGTGGAGGCCAAGTCATCTGATGTAGCACTCCATCACTCTCCTTCTTGGTCAAATTGCCCTTACACAGCCTGGAGGTGTTTTGGGTCATTGTCCGGTTGAAAAAAAAATGATAGTCCAACTAAGCACAAATCAGATGGGATGGCGTATTGCTGCAGAATGCTGTGGTAGCCATGCTGGTTAAGTGTGCCTTGAATTCTAAATAATATCACTGACAGTGCCACCAGCAAAGCACAATCACACCATCTCTTCTATGCTTCATGGTGGGAACCACACATGCAGAGATCATCCGTTCACCTACTCTGCGTCTCAGAGACACAGCAGTTGGATCCAAAAATCTCACATTCAAATCAAATCAAATCAAATCAAATCAAATGTATTTGTCACATACACATGGTTAGCAGATGTTAATGCGAGTGTAGCGAAATGCTTGTGCTTCTAGTTCCGACAATGCAGTAATAACAAGTAATCTAACTAACAATTCCAAAACTACTGTCTTGTACACAGTGTAAGGGGATAAAGAATATGTACATAAGGATATATGAATGAGTGATGGTACAGAGCAGCATAGGCAAGATACAGTAGATGGTATCGAGTACAGTATATACATATGAGATGAGTATGTAAACAAAGTGGCATAGTTAAAGTGGCTAGTGATACATGTATTACATAAGAATACAGTTGATGATATAGAGTACAGTATATACGTATGCATATGAGATGAATAATGTAGGGTAAGTAACATTATATAAGGTAGCATTGTTTAAAGTGGCATATATAGTGATATATTTACATCATTTCCCATCAATTCCCATTATTAAAGTGGCTGGAGTTGAGTCAGTGTCAGTGTGTTGGCAGCAGCCACTCAATGTTAGTGGTGGCTGTTTAACAGTCTGATGGCCTTGAGATAGAAGCTGTTTTTCAGTCTCTCGGTCCCAGCTTTGATGCACCTGTATTGACCTCGCCTTCTGGATGATAGCGGGGTGAACAGGCAGTGGCTCTGGTGGTTGATGTCCTTGATGATCTTTATGGCCTTCCTGTGACATCGGGTGGTGTAGGTGTCCTGGAAGGCAGGTAGTTTGCCCCCGGTGATGCGTTGTGCAGACCTCACTACCCTCTGGAGAGCCTTACGGTTGAGGGCGGAGCAGTTGCCGTACCAGGCGGTGATACAACCCGACAGGATGCTCTCGATTGTGCATCTGTAGAAGTTTGTGAGTGCTTTTGGTGACAAGCCGAATTTCTTCAGCCTCCTGAGGTTGGCCTGATTCACATAGTCTCCTCTGAACAGTTGATGTTGAGATGTGTCTGTTACCTGAACTCTAAAGCATTTCTTTGGCCTGCAATTTCTGAGGCTGGTAACTCTAATGAACTTATCCTCTGCAGCAGAGGTAACTCTGGCTCTTTCTTTCCTGTGGCGGTCCTCATGAGAGCCAGTTTTATCATAGCGGTTGATGGTTTTTGCGACTTGAAGAAACTTTAAAGCTCTTCAAATTGTCCGATTGACTGACCTTTATGTCTTAAAGTAATGAACTGTCATTTCTCGTTGCTTATTTCAGCTGTTCTTGACATAATATTGTTAGGTAAGAACTGACGGGGAACTATAAATGCTCAAACCAAGTTGGACAGCTGAACAGACGAAAAACATATTCGCACAAGTACTGCTTTTTAACCCTTTCTCCTATGCTGAGTCTCCTTCTACACATCTGAACAGCCAATACATCTCCGTTGCTAGACAGAACCTTAGAGATATCGGTTCTTCCTCACTTCATCTGCCCTCGGTTCCAAATTTCTCACTCCTCCCCATAATATCTATGGGGATGTCTAAAATAACAATAACATATTCTGACATAATGTAAACGTTCTACATTGGCCTCTCTCCCTCTGTCATGGATAAGGATACTTCATATTTTCACATTTAGAACTCAGAACCCATCAATATGGACTTGGTATTTTATCAAATAGGGCTATATTCTGTATACCACCACTACCTTGTCAAAACACAACTCATTGCCTCAAATGCATTAAGAAGGAAATAAATTAGGTCGGAGACATCTCGTCATTATATACAGATATCTGGTTTCCGCCTCTAGCGAATTGGAAAGTAAAATTGGCGGTTGCACAGTGCACAGTTAGGATGCTGGACTGCCCTAAAGTAAATTGATGTTTTGCCAAAATTATATAATTACTCTTGTCTAAGCAAAATAATTCAAAATTATTCACCAGGGAGCATGACTTAGCCACAGAGGATCATTAGCTTCTTTAAAAATGGGAAGCCTGACATTTGGATAGTGCACCTGGCAATAAGTCTAGCTGATTGAGTTGCGGTTGTCAGTGAAAAGCGTCTAAAATGTGTGTGAAGATAATGTGTCTCGAGTATAACTTATGTTGCATCAAGAAGAGTGGTGTGTGGCAAAGATATGGTATGTCTCTCTCCAGAATACATGCATATGTAGGAAAGTGGCCATTTGGCAATGTCTGATTGTCTTAACTCACCACGTACACCTGAGCTTCTCGGTCATGTTTTCTTTGCCTCAAAAAAACAGACTTTGTTAACTTGTGTAACATCCATTGCGATTTGATAGTTCCTCAGTATTTCAAAAAACCTTTCCAGCCCTCCCGGCCTCGATAATCACCAAGAGCAAAATACTCTGATCTGATGATACATACATCCAGTGCAAACATAATTTAAAAACTGTCCCAAACGAATTACCGCAGAAATTTCGGAAGGCCTGGAATAGGCTAGTTGATTCAATGTGGCAAGTTCGCTAGTGACCTGCTTTGGGCAGGACCCAGGGATGATTTGACACGTAGCACTTCACTAGCAATAACTAAAGTCAAGACAGAGAAAGGGAGTCACAGAGATTAATGTGATTGAAAGAACCCGATATATTCTACTGTTTTTATTTTTGGGCTTTAGGCCTATGTATTTTCCTTAGTTGACAATGGAAGTTATAGGCCTACTGCTGCCTTTGCCTATAGGCAGTCTCTGAGTTCTATGCTCTCATTTCTTTAGCCGCCAATGGATCACAGTGTATCACCGTGTCCATATGGCAGAGGCTGATGTTCTCGCCATAATTGAAATTTAACTTTTAGATACATCATTGTACTTCAGATTTTTATGATTAACCACGTGACAATGATTTTGACAAACAAAAACAATTCAAATTAAACTGTTCCACGGAAATGCGCATATAAAAATAGTCATAACTGGCACGCAGATCGGGACAAATTGTAAGCTTCTCCAATCTTGAAAAACTCCCCAGCTGCCTATGGTCTTTATGGGCGCCAGCCCATGCACAAAGGAGGTCTCAAGAAAAAACGTGCCCGCCTATGGAAATCAAAGGACTTTCCAAATTATTTGTTCTGGTGCCGGCCCTGGGTTTCAAGCGAATATGTGAATTGAATTGGGCTCTAGTGTTTAAACGCTTTAAGCTACAAAATATTATGACCCCATTCCTGAAAGCTATGACTGTCAGAACATGTACGTCTTCTGTTTTCCTCTCTGATGCTCACAAGGACTTGTTAGATGGGAGTGTGACAAAATGCACCTAATGACTGAGGGAAATTAATTCAAAGCATACTTCCTTCAGACTGGAATTTGGCATTACCTGATTTTACATATCTCTGTATTATTAACTGCGATGCTTCGTTTTTTGATTATTTTAAAATTACCCAATTACTTTTAAGGAGCTTTTAAATAGATGTTTAAATTTTGACAAAATTAATTAGCATTTTCCTTTTCAATGATTATCAAATTTGTTTGACTCATGTTGGTTTCCTTTAATAAAAGTGCTTTATTGGTGTGTGCGTGCTCGTTGCTTTTTTGTTTTTTATACAGTTCTTCCGAAGAATAATCACACGTGGAAAATGTCTGTCCTCCCTGCAATTAAACTTGTTTACATCTGGCCCCTGTAAGAATATAGTTGAAAAGGCCTGGTGTATGGAGTGTATGGTTGATGAAACCGTGAAGATGTGTTGTTGTAAGTACCGATATGTGGAAGAGAGAGTTTGTTAGAAGATAGTAAGTAGGGCTTTTTTAAAATGGTAGTAGTACAGGATTAGGTAGGAGGGTAGCTTTTCTTAATGCATGTTTTTTTAAATTAATTTAGTCTGTATGGTGTGATTGACTATAGTACAGTAGGTGGCGGCATTTTGAGAAGTGGAATTGTTTAGATTTTTTTGTCTATCCGACTCCGAGGAAACGTGTGCTTCGAGTCACGCGGCCCGGGGTCAACCTGTGGTGTGCTTTGTGGGGTAGCGTTGAGTGTAGTGGTGGATCAAATTAAAAGGAATATTTGTTTATGAAGCCTGCCATTTGGTGAGACGTAAACCTAGTGGCAATGGCAAGACTGTCTTGTTGAGCTTTGACACAGAGTTTCATCCTGATAATGTCAGGTTAGATCATATTTGTTATTCTGTTAAGCCTTATGTTCCGAACCCGCTTCGGTGCTTTAGTTGCCAAGGAATCGGACATGTTGCAGCAGTGTGTAGAAGGGAGGTCCCACAATGTTAGAAATGTGCAGGAGGGCATAATTAGAGGAAGTGTACAGTTGGAATAGAGAAAGCCCTGTGTTAACTGTGGGATGCCCATGAAGCTGGGGATCCGAAGTGCCCTGTGAGAGAGAGAGACAAGTTGAGATTGCCAGAATTCGAGTGGGGCAGGAAGTGGCCTATGCTGAGGCAGTGAAAAGAGTAGAAAATAGCCCAAGGGTGAGTGAGTCGATTGGGAGGCCCCCGGTGAGTAGGCCTGAAAAGAAAGGAGCCAGAGAGGATGATTTTAGTAAGGTTGGATTTCTTGTGTTTATAGCCATGGTGATCAACTGCACTGCACTAATGGAGCGAAAATCAAAGAAGATACAGTGCCTTGCGAAAGTATTCGGCCCCCTTGAACTTTACGACCTTTTGCCACATTTCAGGCTTCAAACATAAAGATATAAAACTGTATTTTTTTTGTGAAGAATCAACAACAAGTGGGACACAATCATGAAGTGGAACGACATTTATTGGATATTTCAAACTTTTTTAACAAATCAAAAACTGAAAAATTGGGCGTGCAAAATTATTCAGCCCCCTTAAGTTAATACTTTGTAGCGCCACCTTTTGCTGCGATTACAGCTGTAAGTCGCTTGGGGTATGTCTCTATCAGTTTTGCACATCGAGAGACTGACATTTTTTCCCATTCCTCCTTGCAAAACAGCTCGAGCTCAGTGAGGTTGGATGGAGAGCATTTGGGAACAGCAGTTTTCAGTTCTTTCCACAGATTCGATTGGATTCAGGTCTGGACTTTGACTTGGCCATTCTAACACCTGGATATGTTTATTTTTGAACCATTCCATTGTAGATTTTGCTTTATGTTTTGGATCATTGTCTTGTTGGAAGACAAATCTCCGTCCCAGTCTCAGGTCTTTTGCAGACTCCATCAGGTTTTCTTCCAGAATGGTCCTGTATTTGGCTCCATCCATCTTCCCATCAATTTTAACCATCTTCCCTGTCCCTGCTGAAGAAAAGCAGGCCCAAACCATGATGCTGCCACCACCATGTTTGACAGTGGGGATGGTGTGTTCAGCTGTGATGAGCTGTGTTGCTTTTACGCCAAACATAACGTTTTGCATTGTTGCCAAAAAGTTCAATTTTAGTTTCATCTGACCAGACCACCTTCTTCCACATGTTTGGTGCGTCTCCCAGGTGGCTTGTGGCAAACTTTAAACGACACTTTTTATGGATATCTTTAAGAAATGGCTTTCTTCTTGCCACTCTTCCATAAAGGCCAGATTTGTGCAATATACGACTGATTGTTGTCCTATGGACAGAGTCTCCCACCTCAGCTGTAGATCTCTGCAGTTCATCCAGAGTGATCATGGGCCTCTTGGCTGCATCTCTGATCAGTCTTCTCCTTGTATGAGCTGAAAGTTTAGAGGGACGGCCAGGTCTTGGTAGATTTGCAGTGGTCTGATACTCCTTCCATTTCAATATGATCGCTTGCACAGTGCTCCTTGGGATGTTTAAAGCTTGGGAAATCTTTTTGTATCCAAATCCGGCTTTAAACTTCTTCACAACAGTATCTCGGACCTGCCTGGTGTGTTCCTTGTTCTTCATGATGCTCTCTGCGCTTTTAACGGACCTCTGAGACTATCACAGTGCAGGTGCATTTATACGGAGACTTGATTACACACAGGTGGATTGTATTTATCATCATTAGTCATTTAGGTCAACATTGGATCATTCAGAGATCCTCACTGAACTTCTGGAGAGAGTTTGCTGCACTGAAAGTAAAGGGGCTGAATAATTTTGCACACCCAATTTTTCAGTTTTTGATTTGTTAAAAAAGTTTGAAATATCCAATAAATGTTGTTCCACTTCATGATTGTGTCCCACCTGTTGTTGATTCTTCACAAACAAATACAGTTTTATATCTTTATGTTTGAAGCCTGAAATGTGGCAAAAGGTCGCAAAGTTCAAGGGGGCCGAATACTTTCGCAAGGCACTGTAGATGTGGTTGTTGCAGCAGCAGAGAAATATTTGGGTGTGAGAGATTTTTGTGTAGAAGATCGACAGGAACGTTTGAGAGAAGGGGTTCCATCCTCCCAGGCCAATGGCCTGGTTTAGGGGCAATGTAGCGATATGCGGTAGTGGATTTTGGGGGATAGTGTTAAATGGTGGTGCAAAGTTTTTCCCTTTCCCCCTTTTTTTGGGGTGACGAAAATGTACACTCCGAACTGTGAAAGGCAGCAATACGCAACAGTGTCTAGTCTGCCGAAAAGCCACACGAAGGAGGCACACTGCTTCGATGTTAGCTTCTTAGTGATTTCAACGCATGCCTCGGAGTTCCAGTATCAAACGTAACATCACTACTAACTAGCTATTCTGTTAAGGTAAGAATTATCTAAGGTAAAAAGTTGTTGCTTTGTTTCTTGAAACTGTCTCTGGGCAGTGACTGTTGTTAACGTTAGCTTGCTAGCTAGACTAATGGAGGTTAGTCAACTAATAGACCTTGCTTGGTTGACTTTTTGTGCAGATCATTCTATGCATCGTTCTGTTTGTTAAGCTAACAACGTTAAACGTTGAATTTAGCTAGCTAGGTGGCTACTTACTACCGCTAAATTCAACGTTTAACCAAGCAAGTCAAATTGCCAGGATAAATGATTCCAAAACCCTTGTATGGATTATATGTCAATAGTCACAACGCAACAAGCAGTCCTACAGATAGGAGCAATCGGAGTGGGGAAAAGGTGATAGTGTATTGATAACCACACCAAAGACTGCATTAAAAATTAATAAGATAAAGATGTCACTTTTAAAAGCCTATTTCACACCATAGCCTGCTGAATTTGCAAGATAACTTTTCTTTCAATAAGACTTTTTGACAAATAAAAATGTGGCGCTGACTCGCCCATGGATTGAGGATTCAATGAAGAAGAGTTCGTCATTCGACTAGCCATGTGCAACATGCATACGCAGTTACAAGCCTGCTAGAGTTAACGGCAGGCGGGCAAGCAATATCCACTGTCGTAGTATGGATGAAGCCTGACCTGGAATGTGACATTAACAAGCTCAATAGCTTTATAAAAGCCTGAGTAGTATACCACTCTGGTTACACACACACTTACCACCATTCCCGTGCATCTCTCTGTTAGTCTAATGGCTTGTGTTAGTCTAATGGCTGGGATGCCAGTGAGATATTCAACTAGGAGACGTACGGAGTCAACTCCACCTATGGCTTCCTCTCCATGTAGATATGAAAATCCTCCCCTCAGCTCCTCAATGTCTTTTATAATGTTTAGTTTTGCATTCCTTGCCTCGACAAGCACCCCATTTCAAAACAGAATACCTGTATTTATACTGGTATGCCTTACTGATAAGACCATGTCAATTAGAGGTTGACCAATTTATGATTTTAACCGATACCGATTATTGGAGGACCAAAAAAAGCCAATACCAATTAATGGGCCAATTTTATATACATGTAATAATGACAATAACAACAATACTGAAATCATTTTAACTTAATATAATACATAATCAATTTAGTCTCCAATAAATAAATCAAACGTGTTCAATGTGGTTTAAATAATGCAAAAACAGTGTTGGAGAAGTAAACGTTGTAGTGGTATTTATTAGATAGGGGTAAAGAAAGATTTTGTTCGGGCGCCAGGCAGGCATTAACCATGCCGGGGGGAAAAAAAAAAGAGTAGAATAGAGAGAGTACCACTACCCGACCCACACACATCAGCAGAAGAGACTGCCTTAGAGTATAGCCTGTTTGCCAGTGGAGAGAAAAGAGAAGATACACCTATAAACCCACGTCACAGCACAGGGGTAACCCCACCAATAACACCTCATACAATAATAACAATGGCAGAGCAATTGAACAGCAACTTCATTGAAACAATTTAGAAGAAAGAACCCAGTCATCAACAGAGGATTTGCAATATTCTGTATTACCTTCCAGTGGAGGAGTGCAAAGGGTATGAATGTGGGGGGTGTTCATAGACAAAATAAGGCCTTAAAAAAATGTCCACAATCTTTTCGGCCACAGGTCATTAGTACACTCCACCTCAATACAGTTCAAATAACAATACTCAACTTGCAAGCAGTCTCCCTTTTAACTAAAATGCCAAACCAAATACTTCCGACAGGACAATAATAATCCAGCTCTAATGAACATCAGCGGGAAGTGCATTTTAAAAATAGAAAGCCTGCTGCAGGGTAAAGCACTGGAACGATAGAGGGAAGAGAAAGAGAACAAGAGAGATCTTAGCTGTGGTCTTCAGGCGTGTAGTTGTACTGTCTGATCACCTGATGGTTTGTTGGTTTGTATGTCAAAGCTTCGCAACAATGTTGCTACTAATTCATACGATCCATAACCGGCGGTCCCAAACGATAACATCCACGACCTAGAGCGGTTCAAGCATTATTGCGAAGAGTTGCTGGCAAACACAGGAAAGTACTGTTTGAATGAATGCTTACGAGCCTGCTGCTGCCTACCTCCGCTCAGTGAGACTGCTCTATCAAATATCAAATCATAGACTCAATTATAATATAATAAACACACAGAAATACGAGCCTTAGGTCATTAATATGGTCAAATCCGGAAACTATCATTTCAGAAACAAAATGTTTATTCTTTCAGTGAAATACGGCATTCATAAGTCTAAATATTGCTGTTACATTGTACAACCTTCAATGTTATGTCATAATTATGTAAAATTCTGGTCTTTGTTAGGAAGAAATGGTCTTCACACAGTTCGCAAAGAGCCAGGCGGCCCAAACTGGAGTTTCCTCGTCTCCTCGTGGAGTGCAATGTAATAGGCCATAATCGGCGTCCAAAAATGCAGATTACCGATTGTTATGAAAACTTGAAATCGGCCCTAATTAATTGGCCATGCTGATCTAATCGGTCACCCTCTAATGTCAATCTATCTCTCTCTCCCCCTCAGTTTTCCTCTGGAGAGGCCTGTCTTGGATGAATAGGTCCAAGGGAAAGAAGGCAAGAGTACAAGTACAGTACCATGGTCTAAGAGAGAGGTGACATGAATGAGTAGTGCTGAGGGCAGATGGGTCACGAGAGGAATCGCAGACTTACACTAATACGTGATCACATACAAACGTGTAACAGTGTTAAGAATGTGCTGTAAGCTCACTCTGCAGCTAGCTTGAAATGTTGCGGATGAAGCCATCCAATTTGTGGCTCAAACTGTTGGTACGTTGTCAAGGAGAACAGTTGTGTGTTTGCGAGCAGAGGATAACTGGTTTGTGCCCAGTGTGGGACAGTGGAGGAAGATATATTGTTTTTGCATTAGCACTACACACCTGATTCAAATCATCAACACATGATAATAAGTGGATCATTTAAATCGGCATTGTAGTGCTATGGCAAAAAAAACAAATGTGCCCCCCTTTGGGTACCCAGGACCAGGATTAAGAAATGGTGTTCTATCTAGACCAGTCAAGGCATTCCTAGACGATCACCAAACATTTCTGTAGAAAAGCTAACGATAAAGGCTTTCATTCCTTTAAAATAAAATTGAATTTAACTGTTTGCGGTAGGTGCACTTGATTCAGAAGACAAGGCAACCGGGTAGGCAAAGTGTTCCCATTTTAAACCGTTTAATTTGTCTGAAAAGACACTTCAGCTACCTGGCAGACGGGGAGATCTGTGTCTAAATCGAGTGCGCTTAATGCTCTGGCCATCTCGGATAGCTTTAATCATAAAACATAAAACACACTCCTCCCTACTTCCACTCGCGCTGCAGCTGCAATGAATGATTAGCCAAGTGTATCTCTGACTTCCAACTTTAATGCGTTCAAGACAACCTGGAACACTGGGGGGAAAAAATTATCTGACTGGAAAAAATCGTTTTGAAGGGTCATCCGACTCGGAATTCCAAGTCGGATACTCTGGCATCTTTCTAGAGGTCCAACTTTCCGACCTGAAGATCACTGACTTCATGATTTTACCTTTTTCCCAGAGTTCCCAGCACCATGAAAGCACCATGACCATCAGATGCAGGTACCACCAGTCCAGTAAAATAAAACAGATAATTATTTGCAAATTATTAAAATGTATGCTTAGCTGTGCCTCGAAAGTGCTACACCATCTGATACATTTTGTTATCAAAGCTAGAGTTTTGAAAGAAAAGGTTGGAGACAAACCGATCTAGACTAATCACATTACCCTCCTCACCTCTCCCTGGCTACCGTATGTAAAAAATGATCCATCTCTGTGAACACATTGACTATACTTCAATGGATGTTTGTATCTGTTTGCTTTATACCGCTCTCCGCGAGTCATCCAAAGTTGGAAATGTTAAGCCAAGAGTGTAATATACTATGTCTATAGTACACACTGTGCAATACTGTATAATACTCAAGATTACTACATACCTACAGTATCTGCCTTGAGTCATACACTATCTGAAGTATAGGAGATGTAAATGGAGTGTGAACTGCCTGACAGTGCGAGGAGAGCACGGGAACTCACACTTGTTTATAGCTTAGTCCTAGTTTTACATGTGTGGGTCGGCTGTAAACTCACGCCATGTATAAGCTTATTCTTGCTTATTTGTTGGGGTTCAAGTTGGCAGGATGTAAGGGAAGTATGTTTAGCAACTTAGTACTTAGTCCTGCAATGTTCAACTCTCATTAAGCTAGTTACTTTGCATAGCTTGTTCACCATGGAGATAAACGTGGTGCGCCTTGCGTCACCGGGGAGAGCTGCAAGTCCGCACGAGGGAAACATACAAAGCATCTCGATCTTGGCAAGGGTAGGCATGGAGCCCGAGGGCTTAACAAAAACCGGGAGAGTACCGGTGGACAAACCAAGACAAAGACAACTAGAACCAACCCTCAGCACCGCAATACGAGTATCACCCAGGTTGGTACACTGTCACAAGTAATTAAGCGAAGGACAAACCCGAACAAGATGCCACATGCCAAACCGAGTGGGGGGACAGCAGAGCACGCAGATAGAGAGGCTAGCTAGCAAGGTTCTCTATGCTATTGATATCTGGGTATACAGTACATCTGCACTTATACACTCTAACATAGAGCTCTTACCAAGAGAATCCTCTCAGGAGTGCGCAGAGAAAAAGAAGAGGTGACCCAAGCAAGTCTCTTCTTATTGGTGTCCTTTAGTAGTGGTTTCTTTGCAGCAATTCGATCATGAAGGCCTGATTCACGTAGTTGAGATGTCTGTTACTTTAACTCTGTGAAGCATTTATTTGGGCAACAATCTGAGGTGCAGTTAACTCTAATGAACTTATCCCCTGCAGCAGAGGTAACTCTGGGTCTTCCTTTCCTGTGGCGGTCCTTCTGGGAACCAGTTTCAGTATAAGGCTTGGTGGTTTTTGCGACTGCACTTGAAGAAACTTTCAAAGTTCTTGAAGTTTTCCGTATTGACTGACCTTCATGTCCTAACTTAATGATGGACTGTCATTTCTCTTTGCTTATTTGAGCTGTTCTTGCAATAATATGGACTTGGTCTTTTACCAAATAGGGCTATCTTCTGTATGCCAACCCTACCTTGTCACAACACAACTGATTGGCTCAAACGCATTAAGAAGGAAAGAAATTCCACAAATGAACTTTTAACAAGGCACACCTGTTAATTGAAATGCATTCCAGGTGACTACCTTATGAAACTGGTTGAGAGAATGCCAAGTGTGCAAAGCTGTCATGAAGGCAAAGGGTGGCTACTTTGAAGAATCTTGAATATATAATATATAATAACACTTTTTTTGGCTACTACATGATTCCATATGTGTTATTTCATAGTTTTGATGTCTTCCCTATTATTCTACAATGTAAAAAATAGTAAAACACTTCATCATGGAATGAGTCGGTGTGTCCAAACTTTTGATTGGTACTATAAGTACTAGAAATACATGTTTATACAGTTGAAGTCAGAAGTTTGCATACACCTTAGCCAAATACATTTAAACTCAGTTTTTTTTACAATTCCTGACATGTAATCCTAGTAAACATTACCACAATAAGTTGGGTGAATTTTGGCCGATTCGTCCTGACAGAGCTGGTGTAACTGGGTCAGGTTTGTAGGCCTCCTTGCTCGCACACACTTTTTCAGTTCTGCCCACAAATTTTCTATAGGATTGTGGTCAGTGCTTTGTGATGGACCCTCCATTACCTTGACTTTGTTGTCCTTAATTTGCCACAACTTTGGAAGTATGCGTAAGGTCCATTTGGAAGACCCATTTGCGACCAAGCTTTAACTTCCTGACTGATGTCTTGAGATTTTGCTTCAATATATCCACATTATTTTCCTAGCTCATGATGCCATCTATTTTATGACGTGCACCATTCCCTCCTGCAGCAAAGCACCCACACAACATGATGCTGCCACCCCCGTGCTTCACGGTTGGGATGATGTTCTTCGGCTTGCAAACTACCCCTTTTTCCACCAAACATAACGATGGTGATTAGGGCCAAACAGTTCTATTTTTGTTTCATCAAACCAGAGGACATTTCTCCAAAACGTACGATCTTTGTCCCCATGTGCAGTTGAAAACCGTAGTCTGGCTTTTTGTGGCGGTTTTGGAGCAGTGGCTTCTTGTTGAGCAGCCTTTCAGGTTATGCCAATATAGGACTAAATTGCATTCTGAATATTGTTTTCTTTATTTTTTAATTATTATTTGGGGCATTAGTCTGGTCTTATTGTTTGATATACATTTCAGTATGTTCTGTTCTCTCTGTGTATCCTTTACTATTTTTCCAATACCTACTTTTACCTGAAGGGAAGTGACCCTGAAAATCAGAGTTGTTTTGACAATACAGTAAATGAGAGAGTATTCATGGGGTATATTAGACCCTTCTGGTTTTCTAAGTTTTCAGATGCTCTTTAGCAACAGGTGACATGTAATGTTTAAGGAGTCATTTTATTATCACGATTACATTGTGCTCTGAGAATGCAGACAATATGCCATTCAGACCAATGAGTGTTACTGGGTATGGGACCTCACTAATGGGTTATGAGTGTTTTAGCCTTGTTTATCCACTGGCTACACAGAGGGATGAGACATTTTCCTATTATCTATCACCAAGAGAAGCCTTATGACACGATTACTGTAAGCCTGGAAGGCAGTGACATTATCCAAATATTTGATTTCCCATAACTCATAGTCTGATTGCATCTCTGTCTGTAGACATGCTGACACCTGCTATGGCAGGAAAGAGAGAGAGGAGTGGGAGAGAGAGACAGAGAGGAATAACAGCAGCAGATGAGAGAGTGGGCAAGCAGAAGGATTTGTGTCACTTACATTGAGGCAGACAGATATGCTGCTTTGTTCAATTCTGGATACACTGATGAAATGGAGCTATTGCTACTCTTCCATTCCCAAGGGATTTGGCCATTACAGAGTGTGTGTGCAGAAGATTAATCAGGATATTACATAAGAGCATTTCACAATTCTGCTAAAGATGAATTGTTTTTGTGTAAACACATCGATACTAGAGTTTTGATTAGTGCGGTTTGTGTGTATGTGGAAGGTGGTCCTGATCCAACAGGGATGGTTAAAGACACATTTCCCAGGCCATAGCCCCATATCCGTGACACTTGTCTGTTAGAGTGCTGGTGAGTGGGAAGGGTGGTTGGTAAAGGCTGTTTGCTGCTCCATTTGGGTATTTATCTCTTCTGGTCAGTGTCCCGTTCCTAAATGCATTAGTGAAATGTCGCTGTGTATGCAAAGCACCTCATTATGCAGTTTCAGGGGAGGATACTTTTGACTTAAGTACTGTACAAAGGGAAGACCGCTCCTATATTTGAAGGCAGGATGAATGATCATGCTTGACAGTGAACCCTTGGTAGTGTGCCTGGATTAATGGGTGAATGAAAGGTTGATTTAATCAATTAACTGTATACAGTTTGTATACTACATTGATGTAATGTAAATGTCTCTTGACTGCTCTTGCGAAGAAATGTACATACACTGGACATTACACTAAAACATGCCCTGGATGGAATAGTGAGTCTGCATGGCCTCAGGTGGATCATATATTCCAGTCCTTAATGATATCTGTGTGTGTTTTGTGTGTGTGTGTTGTTTCCAGGCAGGGGACAAACACTACCATCCCAGCTGTGCACGATGCAGCAGGTGCAACCAGATGTTCACAGAAGGAGAAGAGATGTACCTGCAAGGTAAGTAGCTAAATGGGCTGACATTATGATTGAAGCATTTTAAGGGTTATTACAGTATAGCTGGGTTGGTTTAGGCTGATCCCAGATCTGCTGTTTAGCCAACTTTTATGTTTGAACATACATGTTGGCAAGATAGCACAAACATATCTGGGATCAGGTTAGGTTTGGATGTCTTTGTTCTCTAAGACCATCTGTCTCTGTTCTGTTCCACAGGATCAACTGTGTGGCACCCTGGCTGTAAGAACACAACCAGAACAGAGGAGCAACAGAGGAAACATGTAGGAATCTATCTAGACATGAATGACCTCTTGTACCTTGACCTTGTTTGCATTGTTCAAGTGTCTCTTCTGTTGTCAGCCAGTCCCAATTTGCTCCCAATACCCCTTCCCATTGGACTTAAACCTTCGATGTGTGCAGATGTGTAAGTAATAAATCAAAACAAAGTTGATTGGTCGCTTACACAGATTTGTAGGTCTTATAGCAGGTCCAACGAAATGCTTATGTTACTAGCTCCAATAGTACAGTAGAATGTCTCGTAAATGCACAAATACAAAAAAAATAAAAATAAAAAATCAAGAAATAACAATCCAAAGTAGATATATTAGAGTGAGCATGTTTGAGAATATACTGTAAATACGTGGTGGCTATAGACAATATATAATTTTGAAAAGATAATGGTATGTACAGTAGTTGGTACAGTATATTTAGGATGAGCTATGTCGAGAATACAGTATATACAGACAGAGTGAGTAAACAACAGTATATTAAATGAATGAGGTGACCAGCATTCAATGACTTTATACATGGGGCATTAGTCTCAATGTGCAGGACTGAGTACCAGACAGGTAGCTGGCTAGTGATGGTTGTTCAATAGTCTGATGGCCTGGTCATAAAAGCTGTTTCTCAGTCTCTGTCCCGGCTGATGCGCCTGTACCGTCTCTGTCTGCTAGATGGTAGCAGGGTGAACAGACCGTGGCTTGGGTGTCTGAGGTCTTTAATAAAGTTCTTATTGGCCTTCCTTCAACACTGAGTGTTGTAAATGTCCTGGAGGGCAGGCAGCGTTCCACCGGTGATGCACCACCCTCTGGAGAGCCATGTGGTTGATGGCGATGCAGTTTCCGTAACAGGTGGTGATGCAGCCCTTACAGAAGAGTATGGTGGAAGCTCCACCACTACACGGCCTATACCTACCCAGACCTCTCAGATCTGCAAAAATCAAAGAGTTGGGGCTTAAAGGAAGGGGTAAGGAGCAAACTGTGACTGGCTGTGTCTGTGTTACTGGTTTTTAGGTGGCTAAAATGTGTTTCTAGGCTGCACTGACACCTACAGACACCTCCCCTTTAATCTTTGTCCGTCTTATGTCTACCTCTGTATTTAGTGTGTGTCCCTCACTCTGTAGTGGTTGTGTGCATGTGAGCTGCAGGTTTGGGGTCAATTCCATTTAATTTCAGTGAATTCATGAGGTATTGAATTAACTGAAATTCCAATTGAAAAGCATTGATCTTTTGTTTCTTGGAATTAAAATGTCAGTTTATTTCCGTAATTGATTGAATTGAAATGGAATTGACACCATCCCTGGTGAGCTGTGACTTGGACGCTGAATGGGCTCCATCTAAGTCACGTTGGAGAGGAGGAACAGCACAGCCCCCCCTCTCAGACACACTCATGTGGAAAGAGTAAAGGCTAAAGACAAGGAAATATTTGAGAAGTCGACATAAAAATGGTTCAAATTATACATTAACTTTTGGGGATGCCCAATGTCTCTTGAGGATACCCAATTTGTTATGGGGGCACCCAGCCACGCCTGTAATTTGAGCCATGAAGATACATATCAAACGATATATAGTGATGGTTGTTTTCACCCTAAAACTCTTTACAAAGCCTCCATTTATAGTAACCATGTGGTTGTGAAAACATGATTCATGTCAATCAATACATGAATTCAGGACTGTTTCCATCTGAAGTGCATTTCCCATGGGAATGCATGTGGTATTTACAGTGTTAAGGATGTTACTAAGTCACAATGCAAATGCCCTCATTCACTTTGCAAGAGGCAAATTAATGACATCATTGCAAGATAATGTGTTTGTATTTTATTTAAAGATTGAATCTACTTGTCATGTTACAATGTGGTGGAATTTCAAAAACAAAGTTAGGTGTTAAACTGTATTTTCTTTCTTGAACCTTTATTTATCCAGGCGAGTTAATTAAGAACAAGTTCTTTAAAATGACGGCCTGATGAATTCTTATTTCCCCCTCCTTTTGATGAAGCAGTGATTGAGTGACAAATTTCATTCCTCATTTGCAAATTGAGGCGAACACAATACTGTAGCAACTTTGATCCAACACCTATAAAACTCATCAAGAGGTTGTTGGGATGTTGTCTTGACTTCCTTTTCTGTTCTCCCCTTGCAGCCTTCAAGGTCGTCATCCGAGAGTATCTGTTCCAGACCTGGTTCAAGCATACATGGCTCACCAGGTCATACCATATATGTGAGTTCTGTCTACCATACAACTACACTCACACACATACTGGGCTGGATGTACTGCTTATATTTTTTATTGGCCACATCCCTAGGGAAGCTTAAGATAAATTGTCATTCCATGTGTAAACTTTGTCTAACATGCTGACCAGATTGCGTGTAGCATTGCACGCATGTTGTTTTTGTCCCCCCACACCAGACACCATCAGGACACGCAGGTTCAATTGAACAAACTCTGAACCAATTATATTAATTTTGGGACAGGTTGAAAAGCAATAAACATTTATGGCAATTTAGCTAGTTAGCTTGTTGTTGCTAGCTAATTTGTCCTGGGATATAAACATTGGGTTGTTATTTTACCAGAAAAGCACAGACTAAACCACAGAATAGTAATTGCTCCTCCTTCAGGCTTCTTCTTCTTCTTTGGACTTTAAAAGGTGCATTACCACAACCGACTGGAATGTCAACCTCAGTTCATCTTGCAATCACCCACATGGGTATATGCTCCTAAAAATCAATGAGGATATGGTACGTGGGTAGGAGATGGGAGAGGCAGGACTTGCAGCACGTTGAGTGTCATAAATAGAACCAAGTTCTATTTTAGCACCTGGCCACGCAGACGCTCGCGAGCAGTATGATTGAATAACATGTATGTGTACAGTTATTTTGCAATGCTCGCGCACGCAAAAAGTCCTTATTAGACCTTATTCGTAGACCTTATTCTTAGCGATACATACATTTTCTGTTCAGCCTTACATCTAAAGTGGAAGGAGCCCTATGCTCTCTTATAGTTCCTTTATAGACACTGACAACTGGGGTTGTTGTTTTTTTGCAACCCCAGTGGTCAGGGTCTATAGAGGAACTTTTTAGCTGCCCTAATACTGGCTAGTAGAGGTGTGCTTTTAGTCATGTATAACCTCTCTCGCTCTGTCTCTATGTATGTATCGATCTGTCTATCTGTCTGTCTGTGTCCCTAGGCAAAAGTAGACAATGAGATCCTTGAATACAGGGACCTAGCTGCCATTCCCAAAGTCAAAGCCATTTATGATATAGACCGCCCTGATCTGATTACCTACGAGCCTTTGTACACCTTGTCCCTTGATGAGAGGGAGGAGAGGAAGGAGAGTGTGGGAGAGGTAATTAGCATGCAACCATGCATGACCGTGTATGTGCTTGTGCGTGTGTGACGCATCATGTTGAAATGAACAAGCCCTCATTCTGAAGTTGCAAGCTGTGCCGGGTAAGTATTGGTTTGAGAGAAAACAGCCGTGATGCATAAATTATATTATCCTAAATCATATCCATTTTCTCCATCTCTCCCCCCCAGAGAGTCATGTGTCAGGCAATAAATATATATGTTGTTGCAGGGTGGAAGGCAAACACTTTGTGTACATTTCGTATTTAGTAATAATAATACATTATAATTATACAGCACTTTTTCAAGCATCCAAAGTGTAGTGTTCTTGACACACTCAGTTTCATGGCAAACTCACCCTTATAAAGGAAACCTATTATTGACACGAGAGTGCTCAGTAATTTTTCTGTGTCTACAGCTCCATACTGCGAGAAGGGAGCGTTCCCCCATGCCAGATGACAAGGTAAGACAGCCACCAACTATTCTCATTGATGATAACATAGTGTTGGTGTGTGCTTAAAGTATGTTGTATGGCGTTTCTTTGCTTACGGTCAGGATTCTTAGCTAAGTTAGCTTGAAAAAAAGACACAATTTTTTTGGTCTTTCAGTCCTCAAGAAACATGTCACCTACACCATCCGCTGTAGGTGGTACTGCATTACACAGTAATACACTGTACATGTTTAGCTGCAAACGTTCAGATCGAATTACAAAGAAAGGAAGCTCTTGACTATGGGTTGATAGTGATTGACAGGTGATGTAACTGTGTTGTCCCTGTAGAGTTGCTATGACATAAGAGAACGCATCCTTCAGAGGTCTACCAGTCAGGGCTCCATCGGCTCACCTGTCTACAATCGTCATAGTTACACCCCGTTGTCACGCTCACCACAGCATTTTCACAGACCAGGTGAGAGGTGTGTGTGCGAACGCATCTTTGTGTGCGTGCGCGCATGCATGCATTTATGGTTTGTATTGTTAGTCTTTACAGGTTACACAGAAAAGTAATTTGAAAATCATTTAAAATAGTCTGAGATGTACAGTAGGCACTGCCTCAACACTCTTCCTTGACTATTTTAACAAGAACATAATACCACTTGTTCACATCTCACAGGAGTATCATTCATGCCTGTCACTCTTTCTTAACCCCACCTTAATCTTAACTTCCCACTGCAGCTGCTCTGTTGCTGTCCTACAATATCTTTACTCTTCACTGACCACTCTGATAACACTTTATAATAACTGTCATGAATAAGCCATTATATTTATTTGTATTATTTTTATTTTATTTAACCTTTATTTAACTAGGCAAGTCATTTAAGAACAAATTATTTTTTACAATGACAGCCTACCATTATAAATGATATAACATGGTGTATAATCTAATAATTAAATATTTATTATTGAAGTGGAACTGAGTGTTTTAACTCCTTTGCAGATTTGAAACAAACAGACAATCATAACATCAGTCAAAAATATAAAATCCCCAGTTAATGTTAAAAATAAAAAAATAAAGAATTTTTTTTTTTTTAATTATATTTGACAAGAAAATCCATGACGTAGAGTAATGCATGTTGGCAGAATAGATGGATGCAGTTCAATGTATGATTCATATTATTCACCAATACTTTTCTTGGTAGTCCAACAAATATTGCTATCAGGTTATACATCACAGCTGTCCTGGTACATTGTTTGCTGCCTCTAGCCATTCGGGAAACACTGTTTCAGTTTCAATGACTCAATATTTTGGACAAAATCTGACAAATGTAAAGAAGACTGGGAATGTCAATACAATCAAACTAGCAAGGGCAATTTTTTTATTTTTTTTATTTCACCTTTATTTAACCAGGTAAACTAGATGAGAACAAGTTCTCATTTACAACTGCAACCTGGCCAAGCAAAGCAGTGCAACGCAAACAACAACACAGAGTTACACATGGAATAAACAAGCGTACAGTCAATAACACAATAGGAAAAAAGAAAGCCTTTATACAGCATGTGCAAATGGCATGAGGAGGTAGGCAATAAATAGGCCATAGTAGTGGAATAATTACAATTTAGCAGATTAACACTGGAGTGATAAATGAGCAGATGATGATGGGCAAGTAGAGATACTGGTCTGCAAAAGAGCAGAAAAGTAAATAAAAAACAATATGGGGATGAGGGAGGTAGATTGGGTGAGATATTTACAGATGGACTATGTACAGCTGCAGAGATCGGTTAGCTGCTCAGATAGCTGATGTTTAAAGTTAGTGAGGGAAATATAAGTCTCCAGCTTCAGCGATTTTTGCAATTTGTTCCAGTCACTGGCAGCAGAGAACTGGAAGGAAAGGCGGCCAAAGGAGGTGTTGGCTTTGAGGATGACCAGTGAGATATACCTGCTGGAGCGCGTGCTATGGGTGGGTGTTGTTATTGTGACCAGTGAGCTGAGATAAGGCAGAGCTTTACCCAGCATAGACTTATAGATGACCTGGAGCCAGTGGGTCTGGCGACGAATATGTAGCAAGGGCCAGCCGACTAGAGCATACAGGTCGCAGTGGTGGGTGGTATAAGGGGCTTTGGTAACAAAACGGATGGCACTGTGATAGACTGCATCCAGTTTGCTGAGTAGAGTATTGGAAGCTATTTTGTAGATGACATCGCCGAAGTCAAGGATCGGTAGGATAGTCAGTTTTACTAGGGTAAGTTTGGCGGCATGAGTGAAGGAGGCTTTGTTGCAATGATCACAAGCCAGTCATAATGTGGCTAATATGATAGCTTTTATTTAGCAAGCTGAAAACACGGAGCCTTACGTTAGCTAGCTAGCTGCTGGGAGGATGTCATGTCATTGGACGAGTGGGTGAGTGCCCACCCCATATAGTTTTTTGTTGTCTACAGCTTGAGATGCAGGTGTCATTTGGTTAGCTAACAAGAAATGTGAATCACTTTGCTAGGTAGCTATGCTGAACTTGAACAACTGTTATCCACAGTTAGCATATCTCTCAATGACTCAAAATGTGGGTTGGGACAAGCATGCATTGGCAGGCAAGCTGCAGAAAGGCGAGCAAGCTGCTTTTCCCATCATTTATCATGCCGAAAAGGTTTGAGAGGGTTTATCTACTGTTCCCTTGTTGGATTTGAGCGAATCTCACTCTTGCTAGCATTAGTTGTTGATCTTGCTGTTGTTGATGTGCATAGGTAACAGAGATAGATAGCCTACCTGTTCGTGGTTGTTTGACCAATAGGACTGTAAAGTTTCCAAATGTAAGAGGACTGTGGTATTTTCACATGGATTTCTGCAAATATGTATGTAACCCTCTCACCAGGCTCAAATTTGACTCTCACAATGTTACCTTACATAGAATATCTCAACCGCATGGGATGTTAGGTGAGAAGGACATCTCCAATAAGAATCCCTATTGTAAACTATCTAGGGTGATTTTTTTTTTTTTTTTTTTTTACCAGGCAAGTCAGTTAAGAACAAATTCTTATTTTCAATGACGGCCTGGGAACAGTGGGTTAACTGCCTGTTCAGGGGCAGAACGACATATTTGTACCTTGTCAGCTCGGGGATTTGAACTTGCAACCTTCCGGTTACTAGTCCAACGCTCTAACCACTAGGCTACCCTGCCGCCCCGTGATGACAACTTAGGGTATTAACTTCAGATAGAATGACTATAGATTTTTGTTATTGTATAAGGATATGCTTTCCCATGCATTAAATTAAATTTAAACAGGAAATGACTGCACCAAGGCAACATACATAAGGTTCAAGATGTGTATTATTACATTTTCAAAGCACCACATCAAAATAAATAAAAATAATAAACGCCAATGAGTCGTGCACAACCCATTTCCAAATGATTTTGAGCTTGCTTAACCTGTTGGCGCTAAAAAAAAATGACGACGCACATAAAGTCCCAAAGCAACCGCTGTGGTTACTCACTACTCTTCCCTCAGCGAAGTATGGCAGTTGTGTGAAGGTTTCCTCACAAGATCCACAGCAAGCTATCAATGCAGACAGTACTCCTTCGCAGTAACCGATATCCCATGGAAACATGAACTTGCTAATCTTTCCCTAGCAATTCTCTCTCGGTGTCACACAATGCTAGGCTAACCTCAAGGCTGCCAAATACCTCCACGATGAGATGGTAGCTTCAGTCTTTCTTAACAAAAATTATAACAACCCTCTTATAAAATACATTCGGTATTTCCCTTCAAAACTCGGCAGGTATGGGTTTTGTTATATTTTTATTGTCTTCTTTTATCATTTTTCTTCACCAACGGTGATAATGTAATGCCCATCCTTTTCTCAACGTCTCCCTCCCTCTCTTTTTTCCCAGGCCCTCCGTTAACAAGGTCCACTCCCATTGGCCACAGCTTATTAACAAGAGACCTCATTGGTCAAAACTTAAACTTAAAAGTAAACCAACCTATTCACTTATACATTACCGATTAATTATAACAAATAAAATAAATACTTGGTTCTAACAAGGGTATTACATGTATTTTATGGCTTTTGGAAAATGCTTTCTTATTATCTAAAGTCACACTGTTGCTACTGCCTGTGAACACACAGTCCAGTTCAAAGTGAATGATGGTAGGCCCATGTGGGTAATGGCTTATTTGCATATAGGCCTACAGTAGCTCTGATTGGCTATGGTGCACCGGTCTGTGTGGTGCACAGACTATGGTGCACCGGTCTGAGTCCGGTCCTGGACAAGACAGATGTTTTTATTAGCTTTTATTTACCGCAATGTCTGTTAATTGTCCAAACGCACATCTGCTTTCCCACTCTATGTTGCTATCAAATTTTCACAAATGCCTTGCCTCTATGTCATTCCCAAACATTCTATGAAAGTATGAAAATGTGAAAATGACCATGTAAGTGTTCGCTTGTAAAAAAAAATTATAGAAAAATGTGTCATTCATATTGCTAAAATGCTGTCAGTTCCACTTTAATGTAGAGATAATACCAATTTCCTTATCCCCATCTCACTCAAAGAATCCTTCCTCCTCGTTTGAAGTTTCTTCATTTCTAGTTTTGACATGATTCTGATTTTCTCCCGTTTCTCCTTCTTTTCTTCACCCTCTTTCACCTCACCTCCTCTCCCTCCCTAACTGTGGTGGTGTGTATCCACTGGCTCTGTCTCCTCTCTTACCTATCCTCTAACTCTTCCCTCCTACGGTCCTCCCTCCCTGCCTCCATCTGTGATGGTGTGTCTACCGACTGTCTCACTCCCTTTTCCCATCCACACCTCGGTCTTCCTCCTCCAACTCCCCTCCACATCATCTTAATGATGTCTCCCCAACGGCTCTGTCCCACCTGCCCTCCCTCTCCCCTGCAGAAGCTTTGACAGGCATGCAGAAGCTCTGCTCCGCCCTGTGTAGTAACAGTATGGGCTCCTCCAGCCATAGTGACTCCCGTCCCACCTCACCTTTCAGACACCACTCCTTTCCCCATAGCCAAGGTAAGACAGGGCCTTAGACCCCATCGTCCCGTCACTGTCCCCACTCCCCAGGCAAGCTATGTCACCTCATTCAAGTCTTACTGCCCCAGACTCTATGGCTTAACTCATGTTCCTACCCTCATCTCCAGCCCCTATATACTGTAGCCATGCACATTTGATGTAAAACGGCTGTCAGAAGCTGAGTAACCTGGTCCAAAATCTGTTTGTGCTTTTCTTGCCAACTGACCATAGGCTGGCAAGGAGATCTGGGACCAAGCTAGAGACGTCTCATCTGCTGTCAAAGTCATAAGATGACATAGACATGCAGCCCAGCTCACTTACACCAACCAAGTGTCCAGAGACCTTTACTGGACCTCTGGACATTTTGGTTCATGTCATATTTTATTTTTGTTCTGAGTTTTTGTATTTGGCAGTGGTGATGGCCATGCATGCACTTAAATGTTACCCAAGTCACATTACTGGCATTCTGCCTGTTTAATGATCAATGTCCATTATTTCTGGCTGCATGCTAGTGATAGGTCTTGTATGACCTCATGGATACAGGATGTAACTAGGTCTGTCATTACATTTCATCAGCCGGTGATTGTCATGCAAATAACTGCCAGTCTCACTGTATTTAAAAAAATAATAATTTTTTAGTTGAACCTTTATTTAACTAGGCAAGTCAGTTAAGAACAAATTCTTATTTACAATGACAGCCTAACGGGGAACATTTTTCAGAGGCAGAATTACATATTTTTACCTTGTCAGCTCGGGGATTCGATCCAGCAACCTTTCGGTTACTGGTCCAACACTCTAACCACTAGGCTACCTGCCGTGGATACACTAGGCTATGGTAATTGACCATTAATTAACATAAAAACATTTAGCATCTCCTGGCTTCCATGCAAGCCAGTGATGCGGACTTTGGTAATAAAATCCCTTGAGCCTTATTGCTTATATAGAGCGCTGAGTACCAGGCCATTAGCGACTTGCAGTTAGAAAGTTTGGTAGGCTACTAATGACCATCAGCGGCATCAGAGCGCAGATTTGGAGAAGCCTAGCTACCATGACTAAACGGTCACATGGAATTTGACTGTCGTCATGACTCGTGACCACCGATGTGGCAGTAATACCGTAACAGCTCTAATGTAACTGAGCTCCATAGTGTGACTAACTGATTTGCTAACACAGGATTATTCAATAATTCTCAAAATTAGATTACTGTTTCAATCTCCTTGCGTCCATTTTTATGCTTTATCCTAATCTCACATGCCAGACTTTACAGCTATATGCAATAGTCCCTCGTCTGGCTCTGCGAGATTAGCTTTTTCTAAACTTATGTTTTCCGTATCATTGCCCTGCTTATGTTTTGTTCTTGGTTCTTCTCATTGGAGGCACTGATCCACATAGCAGGCGGAGCTCCCCTATACCCCAAAGGCCAGACAGCCGGCCTGTCACTCCGCCTCTCTCTCTGACCCCTAAACATTTCCACCTCCCAGGTAGGAGACACACGGAGCGCACCCTGTCATTGTCACTGCTACTGGTCACATGAGATCTTTTATATCTCTCTCTTATCGCTCTCCCACCACTTCTGTCTACCACTTTTTCCATTTCAATAATGTTTTTTGATTCATTCCATTAAAGGATGCTGGCACTTAGTGTGCTCTTTTCACCAGACACATCACGAATATAAGACTCTCTGTATAAAATAATAATTGATTTTAATGTAAATGTTAATGTAAATGCTGATGTTTATTGGTTTACAGTGTGTGATTGTGAAGACACCCTCCCTCTGTGGTATTTTTCATTGGTCATTTCACAATGCCCTCTGTGTCACAGGAAAAGTGTTTGATACGTATACATGAAATGCAAAAGACTGAGTTTTGTCTTTCTCCCTGTATCCTTTCAGATCAGGGGATCAACATTTACAGGAAACCACCCATCTACAAACAACATGGTACATTAACTCTCCCCGACCTGGTTTCACCAGCATTAACAGCATCATTATTGTTATGAATACTTATACTGATACTATTATTCCCAAATAGTGTCATGAGCCTCATTGGCTATAACAAATCGGTAAGCTTAGCTTATTGATGCGCGGGTTGACTCATAACCCTCAGTCCCCGCGGTTATATCTGCGGGGCGGGTTTAGGGTTATTAAATACTGTGTGGATCAGCTGTTTGTTCACCTGCCCGCAACCCGACTATATGTGATAAAGTTAAAATCTGAGGCCCACACCTGACCCTTACCCGCTAATATAGAAAATGTGGCTAAATGTAGGCTAAAAGCTGAGGGTATCAACCACATAAAATATGTATCTAAGCCTAACTGAAATTTTATCAAAAACATGTTGGGTCATTTTAACAGCTTTGACTTTCCTTAAAACTGGTCAAACTGTTGTAATTTGGAAATTTAGCACGAAAGATCTTTCCCATTTTTATTTTTTTTGTGCTTTTTCTCTTCAGTCCCTATAAACATCTTTGCGGAGATGAAAGAGAAAACAAACTTTACCGATGTCAACTAGATTGAAGCATTCATTCTAGTGATTTTTGACATAGGGTTTATTTAGTCTTCTAGGGCAAAAACGAATGACCGAAGAGAAGCTACATGTATCTAATTATAGACAAGTTGACTAACAAATAGCCAACCAAAATGTTTGAAATTATAAGCAGAAACATGGGCCTATCTAAAAATGCCTGTCAAAAAAAAGTAAAGACATCTTTGACTGTACAATGCATTTTCTATATTTATGGGTTAGGGTCGGGTGCAAGCCTCAGATTTTCACTATCACATATAGTCGGGCGGTTGCGAATGTGTTATTAACAATTTGCGGGCGGGTGTGGGTGAACAAACACCTGACCCGCACATCATTATTAGCTATACAAAGCAGCACCTAACCTTTTAAAGGTATAGGGTCCTTTCAATTATGGTTTATTTGTTTGGATTGAAATCGTGTGATCACCACGTTGATCTCTGATTGTACACCACCTTACTGTAACCACCTCCAATGTCAATGTGTCAATACTGTTTGAAGTCTCTCTTCTGAGCATCTAACGCCTAAGCAAAATATCAAGGCATGTGAGCCTACATCATATACAAAAATCTAAAAATAAGTTTCAGGATGGCAACTTAATTCTCTTCAATAATGCTTAATCCTGACATGTTTTGAAGCCTGCTCCTTCCCCACTAGTGGTGCATTGACAAATGAGTATGCTTCGAAACACTAATAAATATTTAATGGAAATAAGGTCTAGATTTTATCAGATCCGCGCTAGCCGACCTCTGCATGGAGGTTGTTTTAATGGTGACTGAGGTGGAACTGCGTTAGAGCTGTCAAATCAACAAACGGCTCCTTGCGTTACCTTATCATGGACACTGCCATTGGATACAGCGAAACCACATCCAACTTTATTTCAGACAAATCCCACGCAGCCGTGTTACAAGTTCAAACACTTAAATGCGTGATCTTCTATTGTCTACACCTCGATTACACTGATAAGTTATAAATCCCCCCCATCCAAATTAACATGGAAACATGCATTAACCTATCATTATTTCTATCATCAATAAGAGCCTACAATTTATATTGCCGTTTAGAACTTCTAACGCAGTAGGGATAATAAGGAAGGGAGTGGTTCTTGACACACGAGTAGCCGCTCACCAACACCGCCAAAACATCCGCAATTCGGATGTCGTCCAACACGGGTTAACGCTCAATCTGATTGCATCGAGGTCTAAGTTGCCATCCTGAACCATCTTTCAAGATTTCATTGTAACATTGAACTCCTAGGACGGAGCACCCCTGCAGCGTTGCACACAACAACTATCTACAGTGCATTTGGAAAGTATTCAGACCCCTTGACTTTATCCAAATTTTGTTACGTTACAGCGAAAACAGAGAACATTTTTGGAAATGTATTAAAAATAAAAATCAGAAATATATTATTTACATAATTATTCAGCCACTTTGCTATGAAATTTGAAATTGAGCTCAAGTGCATCTTGTTTCCATTGATCATCCTTGAGATGTTTCTACAACTTGATTGGAGTCCACCGGTGATAAATTCAATTGATTGGACATGATTTGGAAAGGCACACACCTGTCTATATAAAGCCCCACAGTTGACAGTGCATGTCAGAGCAAAAACAAAGCTATGAGGTCGAAGGAATTGTCCGTAGAGCTCAGAGACAGAATTGCGTTGAGGCACAGACCAAAAAATGTCTGCAGCATTGAAGGTACCCAAGAACACAGTGTCCTCCATCATTCTTAAATGGAAGAAATTTGGAATCACCAAGACTCTTCCAAGAGCTGGCCTCCCAGCCTAACTGAACAATCTGGGAAGAAGGGCCTTAGTCAGGGAGGTGACCAAGAACCCGACGGTCACTCTGATAGCGCTCCAGAGTTCCTCTGTGGAGATGGGAGAACCTTCCAGAAGAACAACCATCTCTGCAGCACTCCACCAATCAGGCCCAATCAGGCCCAATCAGGGGCCAGACAGAAGCCACTCCTCAGTAAAAGGCACATGACAGCCCGCTTGGAGTTTGCCAAAAGGCACCTAAATGACTCTCAGAACATGAGAAACAAAATTCTCTGGTCTGATGAAACCAAGATTGAACTCTTTGGCCTGAATGCCAAGCTTCACGTCTGGAGGAAACCTGTCACCATCCCTATGGTGAAGCATTGTGGTGGCATCATCATGCTGTGGGGATGTTTTTCCGCGGGAAGGGACTGGGAGAATATTCAGGATCGAGGGAAAGATGAACGGAGAAAAGTACAGAGAGATCCTTGATGAAAACCTGCTCCAGAGCGCTCAGGACAGCAGACGGGGGCGAATGTTCACCTTCCAACAGGAGAACGACCCTAAGCACACAGCCAAGACAATGCAGGAGTGTCTTTGGTACAAGTCTCTGAATGTGCTTGAGTGGCCCAGCCAGAGCCTGGACTTGAACCTGATCTAACATCACTGGAGAGACCTGAAAGTAGCTGTGCAACAAACCTCCCCGTCCAATCTTACAGAGTTTGAGAGGATCTGCAGAGAAGAATTAGAGAAACTCCCCAAATACAGGTGTGTCAAGCTTATAGCGTCATATCCAAGATGATTCGAGGCTGTAATCGCTGTCAAAGGTGCTTCAACAAAGTACTGAATAAAGGGTCTGAATACTTATGTAAATGTGTTGTATTTTATTTATTTTTTATTAAAAAAACAGCCAATTGTATAAAAAACAGTTTTTGTTTTGTCATTATGGGGTATTGTGTGTAGATTGATGAGGGGGGAAAACAATGTAATCAATTTTAGAATAAGGCTGTAATGTAACAAAATGTGGAAAAAGTCAAGAGGTCTGACTACTTTCCGAATGCACTGTATATAATCTATGTACAATTAGGTACAAGCGTAAGTGTAAGGTGTAGGTGTAAGTGTAAGGTTGCGGGATTACTTTGATCTTTACCGTGTAGAGATTGTCACACAACATTTCAGACAGATGTTGAAATGTTCAGCTGTGTTTCAAAGACACTGATAGTCCAGTTCCCCTGGTTTCCAACCTAGATTCACCTGCACCAAAAAGAAAGTCTGCTGATGAAATCATCAGATCCGCTACGTTTCCTGCTGCCCATGTCCCCCCTCTGGATGACACGTCACCGAGCAAGAGCAACCACTGGTCCCCCTGCGCTCTCTCCCTGGCCCTGGTTGCCTTAGGTACAGTAGGCTCCCTATGAGCATGCTTGCACTGCCCTACCTCCCACCCCTTAGAGGCTCACTACCCCCTAGACATTAGTGGAGAACCAATAAGATTTGATAGGTTTGAGCAATATGCCAATAGCTCACTCTGATAGACTAGGTATAATTTCTGCCATATTCTCTCAGATTTCAACAAGTGTCTAGGATGTAGATGTTGGGTTTCTTTATGAATAGGGCAGAATATCACTTTTATGCACTTGTAGCTTAACCCCACCACTAAGTTTTATTGCATCCCTGCTCTCACTAGAATTTGACTCTGGAACACAGACTTTTACAATTATTTTTGCTGATGCTGAATAGTGTCTCCTTGAAAGGCTGTTGTTGTTGGCGTCATGTCACTTTTTGCTTACCAGTTTTACTTTCGTTTACAGCTACCTATACAATCAATCAATTGATTGATATACAGGTAATTACCAAAATAATGGAACCACTTTTAGTTTATTGATAACAGGTGCTTCAACACGTGTGGTTCCTGAGTTAATTAAGGAATTAACATCCCATCATGCTTAGGGTCATGTATGAAATGCCCAGTTGCACATTATAATTTTAGTATTTTCTGTTGTTGAAGGGGCTGTGTGTGTCTCAGTCACCAGATCTCAAGCCAATTGAATACTTATGGTCAATTCTGGAGGTGCGCCTGCGTTTTCCACCACCATCAACCAAACACCAAATGATGGAATTTCTCATGGAAAAATGGTGTAGCATCCCTCCAATAGAGTTCCTGACACTTGTAGAATCTATGCTAAGGCGCATTACAGCTGTTCTGGCGGCTCGTGGTGGCCCAACGCCCTATTAAGACACTTTATATTGGTGTTTCCTTTATTTTGACTGTTACCTGTCTCTACACCATTCACAAATTACTTGGACAGAGCTACTGTAACTGAGACTGGTCTCAAACTAACCTGTTTTCCTACACTGTTTTTCTGTGTATTAAACTAATAGTAGAAAGTCCATCTTGTGAAGACTGTTGTAATGTCTCCATTAACATTCAGTGCAGCTGAGTAGTTGTACTGCCCTGGTGTTGTCTATGTCTAGTCAACTATGTCTCTCATTTGTGTTCTCCCACACTCCTGTTCTTCAATCCCACTGAAATGGCTGGAAAGATAAATCCTACAGTACTTTTGTAAATCCATTTTAAAATCCTGGACAGTACTTTTGTGAATGTTATGACCACAGATGGAAGCATTCTATTATGCATTCTGTTATAGTTTTGGACAGTCTCATTTTACTGTTTCTAGCACTGCTCCTTGGTCAAGATGTCCGTAGTTCACACACAGTGATAAGTGTCACGCCCTGATCTGTTTCACCTGTCCTTGTGATTGTCTCCACCCCTCCAGGTGTCGCTGACTTTCCCTAGTGTATTTATCCCTGTGTTTCCTGTCTCTCTGTGCCAGTTCCTCTTGTATGTTTCCAAATCAAACAGCGGTTTTCCCGGTCTCCTGCTTTTTGCATTCTCCTTTTTCTAGCCCTCCCGGTTTTGACCCTTGCCCGTTTCTGGACTTTGTACCCACCTGCCTGACCTTTCTGCCTGCCTTGACCCTGAGCCTGTCTGCCACTCTGTACCTCCTGGATTCTGATCTGGTTTTGACCTTTTGCCTGTCCATGACCATTCTCTTGCCTACCCCTTTGGATGAATAAACAGTGTAAGACTCCAACCATCTGCCTCCTGAGTCTGCATCTGGTTCTCACCTTGTGCCTTGATAGTACGAACTGGCCATGACAGACCCAGCAGACTTGGACCAGCTCTGCCATGCAGTCTACCTGCAGGAAGTCACCATTAGGAGAAATGAGGAGTTGGTACAGGGCCATTTGGAAGGGCTCAGGTCCTTGACGGTACGCCATGACCATGGGTTAAAGGCTATTATGAAGCAAATCGGGGAGTTAGCTCAGAGGTTGCCTGTCAACTCTGGGAAAACCACAATCACCCAGTAATTTTTCCCTTATCTGTAGTGAGTTTGTACAGCCTATCCCTGCTCCCCGAGAACCCTGCTTACCACCTCCGGAGCGATATTCGGGGAATCTTAGTACCTACCAGGGTTTTCTATTTCAGTGCTAGCTTATTTTTGTGCTACAGCCATCTTTGTTTCCTTCAGACAGATCAAAGATGGTGTATATTATTACGCTAATGTCGGGAAGGGCGCTCTTCTGGGCTATGGCAGTTTGGGAGCAACAATCTGCCATTTGTGGTCATCTGGAGGAATTTATGGCAGAAGTGAGAAAGGTATTTGAATCTCCCGTTTCTGGGAGAAAGACAGCCAGTACGCGGTTGATTTTCGCATTTTGGCCGCCAAGAGGGCCTGGAATCCGGAGTCTCTTTTCGATACTTTTTTGCACGGATTATCTGAGGTAAAGGATGAGGTAGCTGCTCGGGAATTGCCGATGGATCTTGACTCCCTTATCGCCCTAACCATTCAAATTGATGGACACCTAAGGGAACGCAAGAGTGAGAGGAGGTCTGGTCTCGGGCACACTCGTGCACCCGCTATAGTGTGTTCACCTCCAAGGGAATTCTCTTCCGAGAGGATTCGAAGCCACCCGAGACCTCTCGTGAATCTACGATGGGTGAGTTGGATACTCCTGAGCCTATGCAGTTGGTAAGAGCTAGGTTATCATTTGGGGAACGCTCACAGAGGATGAACAGTAACTGTTGTCTGTACTGTGGAGGGGCAGGACATTTTATAGCTACCCTATTAGGAAACCCTTGTCTCTAATGGGTACCAGCACCATGGTGAGTCAGACTGGGATTTCCCTAATTCCCATCACCTGCACACCTTTTTTTTGCTTGTTCTGTGGGGAGACCAAACTAAGTCTCTGAGTGCTCATTGACTCTGGGGCTGATGGAAGTTTTATGGATGCCACTATTGCTTCGGAGCATGGTATTCCCACTCAGCCTCTCTCTGTTCACATGGATGCTAGTGCACTGGACGACCACTCTCTAGGGGAAGTCACCCATAGTACTGTGCCCATTCAATTACGAGTTTCTGGTAACCACAGTGAGACCATACAGTTCCTCCTCATTGCATCTCCCATGTTCCAGTTGATTTTGGATTTTCCTGGCTTCAAAAGCACAATCTTGTGATTGACTGGACCACAAGCTCCATTCTCGGTTGGAGTCCTTTTTGCCATTCCCACTGCCTCCGATCAGCACAGCCTTTTCTTTGTGGAGAAGGACAAGACCCTGCGTCCATGCATTGACTACCGGGGACTTAACGACATTACTGTCAAGAAATGCTACCCCCTACCTCTCCTCTCCTCAGTGTTTGAGTTTGAACCTCTCCAGGGGGCCACCATATTTTCCGAGTTGGACCTTCGTAATACCTACCACCTGGTTCGGATACGCGAGGGGGATGAGTGGAAGACAGCCTTCAACACAGCCAGTGGACATTATCATACCATTTGGACTCACCAACGCCCCCGCTGTTTTCCAGGCATTTATCAATGACTTGCTTCGGGACATGCTTAACCAGTTTGTGTTTGTGTACCTTGACGACGTCCTGTTTTTTTCCCCAATCCGCAGAGGAACATGTTCATGTCAGACAGGTCCGTCAGCGCCTCCTGGAGAACCAACTGTTCATGAAAGCCGAGAAATGTGAGTTCCACCGCTCGTCAATCACCTTTCTGGGATATGTCATTGATGAGGGAAATGTTCAGATGGATCCTGGAAAGGTGAAAGCAGTGGTGGATTGGCCTCACCCAACTTCCAGGGTGCAGTTGCAACGGTTTCTTGGTTTTGCAGACTTCTACTGCCGTTTCATTCGGGACTATAGCACCCTGGCGGCCCCCCTCTCGGCACTCACCTCTCCCAAGGTTCCGTTTAAATGTTCTCCAGCTGTCGACAAAGCCTTTGTGGATCTGAAGCATCGGTTCACAACAGCACCCATCCTCATCCATCCGGAACCCTCGCTTAAATTTGTGGTGGAAGTGGATGCTCCAGAAGTTGGAGTGGGGGCCATCCTGTCCCAGCAATCTGCCCAGGACCAGAAGCTTCATCCCTGTACCTTCCTGTCCCATTGTCTCAATCCTGCTGAAAGGAACTACGATGTTGGCAACCATGAACCCCTGGCCGTGAAGATGGCGTTGGAAGAGTCGAGGCACTGGCTGGAAGGAGCAGAACAGCCATTCCTGGTCTGTACCGACCATAAAAACCTGGAATATCTCCGTACAGACAAGCGCCTCAACTCCAGGCAGGCCCGGTGGCCCTCATGTTCACCAGATTTAACTTCACCATTTCCTACCATCCAGGGTCAAAGAATGTGAAGCCTGAAGCCCTCTCCCGCTTATACAGTTCCTCTGCCACACCCTTGCCCTCTGAAACCATTCTCCCTACCTCATGCTTTGCTGCCACTGGATTGGGGTATTGAGAACCTGGTCCGCGAGACACAACGCTCCTAGCCTGGACCTGAAGGGGGCCCGGCAAACCGGCTGTTTGTCCATAATCCAATCCGGTCCTGGAATGGGCTCATTTCTTCAGGCTGACCTGTCATCCAGGGTCCTGTCGTACACTAGCTTTCCTTTGACAATGCTTCTGGTGGCCTACAATGGTTCCTGACATCTCTGCCTTCATTGCCGCATGCCCAGTGTGTGCTCAAAACAAGACTCCACGGCAAGCTCCTTCTGGCCTCCTGCAGCCACTACCATTCCCTAATCACCAAGGCTGCCCATTTCATCCCTCTCCCCAAACTACCTTCTGCCAAGGAGATGGCTCAGCTTATGGTGCAGCATGTCTTCCGGATCCATGGACTCCCGGTAGACATGGTCTCTGATCGGGGTTCTTGTCTCAGCTCTAGAAGGCATTCTGCACCCTTATTGGGTCATCGGCCAGCCTTTCATCCGGATTCCATCCCCAACCAATGGTCAGTCGGAGCGAGCCAACCAAGCCCTGGAAACCACACTTAGATGCCTAGTCTCAACCAATCCCACTACCTGGAGCCAACTAGTCTGGGTGGTGTATGCCCGGAACACCCTTCGCTGTTCTGCCACGGGACTCTGCCCTTCCGAGTGCTCCATGGGGTATCAGCCTCCATTCTTCCCGGAACAAGAGCAGGAGGTCAGCGTACCCCTGGCCCAGATGTTTGACCGACACTGTCGACGTACCTGGAGAAGAGCCAGGGCGGCAATTCTCAAGACCAACTCCAGGTATCGTCGACAAGCGCACCGTCGCCGGACCCCAGCTCCCCGCTACCGCATTGGGCAAAGGGTATGGCTTTCCACTTGGAACCTGCCCCTGCGGGTAGAGTCCCGCAAATTGTCTCCCCGGTTCATTGGTCCTTTTCCCATCTCCAGAGTCGTGAGCACTGCTGTCTGTCTTGATACTCCGTATCCACCCTACCTTCCATTTGTCCAGAATTAAGCCTGTGTCTCACTGTCCTTTGTCTTCTGTTTCCAGGCCCATCCCGCCCCCCTGGGTAATCGATGGCCAGGCAGTGTATACGGTGAGACGCCTCCTGAAGGTTCGACCTCGGGGCAGGGGTTTCCAGTACCTGGTTGACTGGGAGGGTTATGGCCTGGAGGAGAGGTGCTGGGTTCCTGCTAAAGAGATCTTGGACCCGGCCCTCATCGCCGATTTCAACCGCCGACACCCCGGTCAGCCAGGTATGCGCCCAGGTAGGAGGCGTCCCTGGGGGGAGGTGGGTGTCCCTCCCTGATCTGTTTCACCTGTCCTTGTGATTGTCTTCACCCCCACCAGGTGTCGCAGATTTTTCCTAGTGTATTTATCCCTGTGTTTCCTGTCTCTCTGTGCCAGTTCCTCTTCTATGTTTCCAAGTCAACCAGCGGATTTCCTGTTCTCCTGCTTTTTGCATTCTTCTTTTTCTAGTCCTCCCGGTTTTGACCCTTGCCTGTGTCTGGACTTTGTACCCGCCTGCCTGACCTTTCTGCCTGTCTGCCACTCTGTACCTCCTGGATTCTGATCTGGTTTTGACCTTTTGCCTGTCCACGACCATTCTCTTGCCTACCCCTTTGGATTAATAAACATTGTAAGACTCCAACCATCTGCCTCCTGAGTCTGCATCTGTGTCTCACCTTGTGCCTTGATAGATATGGACCTGTGTGTCAGTGTGCCTGCATGTTTTTCTGTTGGCTTATTCGTGGGTTGTGTATGCTACTCCTAGGATCAGAAGGAGGAAGGAGATGGTCTAGGGAAGAGGAGGAAGAGGAGGCCCTGAAGAGAAAGCAGCTCCAGGAGGAGCATATCAACAAGGTTAGAGAAGGCACATGAATAACCTGTTCCCACAAACACACACTGGCCCAGGTAGGCAGCTCTGCCCTACTGTTGTACAGTATGTTTGAAAAACGTTTTTCCTGCAGGTATAATGCTTCGAAGCATGATCAAGCCTTCATACCATCTCATAATAATGTTTACACTACGTTATGTTTCAATATTTTAACTGACTCAAAATATCTGGTGTTTAGTAAGGATCATTATGAGATCAAAAAACAGAAGATGGTCATACGTGCTCAGGACAAGTGTTACAGTGCGTTATAACTTGATCATAATGCATTATACCTACAGGCTTTAAAAAGGCACTGATCACGCCGTTTGGCATGTGTATTTTTCTGTTGCTCATTTGAAAATCGAGATTTCGGTCTTGGGGGTGTGTTTCCTGACCGATTCCGCATTTGGTTAATGATTTTTCTCCCCCATGAGGCACTGTAGATGCAGAAGCTTATTTCACTTACTCAATATCCACAGAATGGACATCTAACTAAGGTGTTTGGTGCAGTATTTCTCAAGAAAGAAAATGTGCAATTTGTTGTCTTATGTAAACAAAGTCAGGCTGCTGGGTAGGTCTGTCTCTCTATCTATGCTATTGGATAGAGAGCAATCACCGCAGCTGTTCACCCCATCTTAGTGGGCAAATATAAATGTACGTCAAATCAAAACTCAACCTTCATTTACCCATTGTGTCACACGGATGTTCCAAACTCCGTTTTAGACAAGACTGACTATGACCCAAATTATCTTATTTACACTTTATTACATTGTACATACTAGAATAACTGTTTCTGACTCATATTGATGCCACGTAGGCTGTTTTCAAAAGGATGTATTGCTTTTTATAGACAGTTTCTCTTTAAGTTACATTTTACCATAATGTTCTGTGGGTCCACAGATCCAGTCTGGTTTGGGGAAGCTGATAATGAAGGAGGAGAATGAGAAGGAGCAGATCAGGGAACGCAGCCAATCAGCTCAGCGCTATGATCCCCAGCAGACGAACTGTGATGGAGGTATGTTCTAACCAACCTCACCATATAGTAATTAGCACATTGTTTAGAAGAACCACATCAAAAGAGCTGTAAATTATGGTGGTGTTCATTAGGCACCAAATTGAAGAAAGCGATCAGAATCGAATTGAAATAGTACCTCTATATATAGAGTAGTCTTTATTATCCCTGAGGTGCAATTCATTTTGAAGCACATAGTTAACAAAACACAATGAGCACATAACAATACATTTACAAAAAAACAAAACCAGTATATACAGCAATCTCTACACAGCACACGATACAGTTTGTTTGTGGAAGCTGACAGCAGCTGGGATGACAGTTTAGACCTGTTCGTTTTAAACTTAGGCAGCCTGTATCTGCCCTCTGAGGGAAGCATTGTAAATTCATCATATGAGGGATGCTGTGAGTCTCTCCGAATGGATTGCACCTTGAGTCTGACTTGTGCCTAACATGCTGACCATACCGCCCGCGTTAATAAGTTTGCGCAATTCAACGAGTGTCTGCGTAGCCAGGCACTAAAATAGAACTAGGTTCTATTTTTGATGCTTGACTCGCTGAAAGTCCCATCTCCTCATTGGTTTTTAGGAGCATAAACTCGTGTCCAGTTAGTACCGGTAATGCACCTAGAGAACATACGATTTTGTGACTCAAAATAGGTCCCAATTCAACAACGATCCAGAAAAAAAGCACCTTGTGCATTTCGGGTAAAATAACAACAAGCTAGCTAGCTAAATGTCCATGAATGTTTCAACCTGATGCTGCTACTTTATTTCACAACACCACTTCCTGTCACGGTCTTCCTCCTCTTCGTCTGAAGAGGAGAGGCGAGAAGGATTGGAGGACCAAAATGCGACGTGGTTTGTGTTCATCTTGAATTTTAATAAAGAAAACACTGAACACTGAAACACACTATACAAAAACAATAAACGAAATAACGACCGTGAAGCTAATGAGAACTGTGCTGACACAAGCAGTCAACATAGACAATCATCCACCACAACAGGACCAAGCGGCATGGTGACAGGCAGCGGAAGCAGGAGCAGCGCAAGGAGGAATGGACATGGGATGACGTTTTGGACGGAAAGGGTTGCTACACATGGGAGGAGATCCTGGCGGGAAAGGATCGCCTCCCATGGGAACAGGTGGAGCTAGCTAGGAGAGCAGAGGCAGCCGGAGAGAGGAATCGGCAATACGAGGGAACACGGCTGGCAAGGAAGCCCGAGAGGCAGCCCCAAAAATGTATTGGGGGGTGGCACACAGGAAGTATGGCGAAGCCAGGTAGGAGACCTGAGCCAACTTCCTGTGCTTTACCGGAGGGTGAGAGAGACCGGGCAGGCACCGTGTTATGCGGTGGAGCGCACGGTGTCCCCAGTGCGGGTGCATAGCCCGGTGCGGTACATACCAGCTCCGCGTATCGGCCGGGCTAGAGTTGGCATCGAGCCAAGTGCCATGAAGCCGGCTCTACGCATCTGGTCTCCAGTGCGTCACCTTGGGCCGGTGTACATGGCACCAGCCTTGCGCATGGTGTCCCCGGTTCGCCTGCACAGCCCAGTGCAGGCTATTCCACCTCGCCGCACTGGCAGGGCGACCGGGAGCATTCAACCAGGTAAGGTTGGGCAGGCTCGGTGCTCAAGAGCTCCAGTGCGCCTGCACGGTCCGGTCTATCCGGTACCACCTCCACGCACCAGCCCTCCGTTGGCAGCCCCCCACACCAGGCTGTCTCTCCGTCTCCTCCCTACAGGTGCTCCCGCCTGTCCAGTGCTGCCGGAGCCTTCCTCCTCTCCAGGGCTGCCGGAGTCTCCCGCCTGTCCGGCGCTGCCAGAGCTTCCGCCCCTCAGTCCAGAGGCGCCAGAGCTCCTCTGTCCAGCGCTGCCGGAGCCTTCCTCCTCTCCAGCGCTGCCGGAGTCTCCCACCTGTCCAGCGCTGCCAGAGCCTTCCTCCTCTCCAGCGCTGCCGGATTCTCCCGCCGGACCTGCCAGAGCTTCCGCCCCTCAGTCCAGAGGCGCCAGAGCTCCTCCATCCAGCGCTGCCGGAGTCTCCAGTCTGCCCAGCGCCGCCTGAGCTACCCGTCTGCCTAGCGCCATCAGAGCCTCCAGTCTGCAAGGAGCCGCCAGAGCCGCCAGTCTGCAAGGAGCCGCCAGTGCCGCCAGTCTGCAAGGAGCCGCCAGTGCCGCCAGTCTGCAAGGAGCCACCAGTGCCGCCAGTCTGCAAGGAGCCGCCAGTCAGCCAGGAGCCGCCAGTCAGCCAGGAGCCGCCAGTCAGCCAGGAGCCGCCAGTCAGCCAGGAGCCGCCAGTCAGCTTGGATCTGCCAGAGCCGCCAGTCAGCCAGGATCTGCCTGAGCCACCAGTCAGCCAGGATCTGCCAGAGCCGTCAGCCAGTACGGAGCTACCCCTCTGTCCCGAGCTGCCCCTCTGTCCCGAACTGCCCCTCTGTCCCGAGCTGCCCCTCAGTCCAGTGGGGTCATTTAGAAGGGTTGCCGTGGTTAGGAAGCCACGGAGGCGGACAATGAGGAGGACTAAGACTATGGTGAATTGGGGTCCACGTCCCGCGCCAGAGCCGCCACCGCGGACAGACACCCACCCAGACCCTCCCCTATAGGTTAAGGTTTTGCGGCCGGAGTCCGCACCTTTGGGGGGGGGGGGGGGGGGGGGGGGGTACTGTCACGTTCTGACCTTTATTTCCTTTGTTTTGTATTTATTTAGTATGGTCAGGGCGTGAGTTGGGGTGGGCAGTCTATGTTTGTTTTTCTGTGATTTGGGGATTTATATGTTTCGGCCTAGTATGGTTCTCAATCAGAGGCAGGTGTCATTAGTTGTCTCTGATTGAGAATCATACTTAGGTAGCCTGGGTTTCACTGTTTGTTTGTGGGTGATTGTCTATGTTGAGTGCTTGTGTCAGCACAGTTCTCATTAGCTTCACAGTCGTTATTTTGTTTATTGCTTTTGTATAGTGTGTTTCAGTGTTCAGTGTTTTCTTTATTAAATATCAAGATGAACACAAACCACGCTGCATTTTGGTCCTCCTCTCCTTCCCAGGAAGGATCCCGTGACACTTCCAAGATGAAGTAGCAGTCAGACGTGTGTATGTCTTGTCCCGTCCTGTCCCATGTATATATTGTTTTATTCGTATATATTTTAATCTCACTTCCCATCTACGGTCCTCACCGTTAACTCGGACATCAGCCAGCCTCAACCCGATCAATTCCTGCCAGTCTGCACAGCGCAATATCAACCCAGAGTATATCGGACTGCTTTTTCTCTGCCACATCTCCAGATTCCTACAGCAAGCTCTGAACCTTTACACCGGATCATCGCAACTAGCTAGCTGCTATTCGAGTGGCTACCAGTTAGCCTGGAGCTAGCCTCGAGCTAGGCCCATCTCCCGGCTAGCCAAAGAGGTCCACCAGACAATTCTTGGGCTACAATTCCTATTTTGCCAATTGGCCTGGAACCTTTACTGCCGACACGGAGCCCCTGCCGACGTAACCGTCCAAGGTGGTCTCAACAGGCTCTTCCGTTGCGAATCGCCATGTCTCCAGCTCGCCTAAAGTAGCAGCGACTACGGAATCTGTCTCCCTGACTCATCTATTGCTACTCATTGGACCCTATGATCACTCAGCTACACCTCACTTGGCTTAACTGGTGCCCCAAGAGACAAAACCTCTCATCGTCACTCAATGCCTAGGTTTACCAACACTGTACTCACATCCTATCATACCCTTGTCTGTACATTATGCCTTGATTCTACTCTTCCGTGCCCAGAAACCTGCTCCTTTAACTCTCTGTTCCGAATGCACTAGACAACCAGTTCTTATAGCCTTTAGCCGTACCCTTATCCTACTCCTCCTCTGCTCCTCTGCTGATGTATAGGTTAACCCAGGCCCTGCAGCACACAACATCACTCCCATTCCCCAGGCACCCTCATTTGTTGAATTCTGTAACCGTAAAAGCCTTGGTTTCATGCATGTTAACATTAGAAGACTCCTCCCTAAGTTTGTTTTATTCACTGCTTTAGCACACTCCGCCAACCCTGATGAGCTAGACGTGTCTGAATCGTGGCTTAGGAAGGCCACAAACAATCCTGAAATTTCCATCCCTATCTATTACATTTTCCGACAAGATAGAACTGCCAAAGGGGGCGGAATTGCAATCTACTGCAGAGAACTCTGCAAGCTGTCATATTATCCAGGTCTGTGCCCAAACATTTCGAGTTTCTGCTTTAAAAAATTCCACCTTTCCAGAAACAAGTCTCTCACCGTTGCCGCTTGTTATTGGCCCCCTTCAGCCCCCAAGCTGTCTTGGACACCATATGTGAATTGATCGACCCCATCTATCTTCAGTTTCAATAAGCATTTTTCTACGGCTGGCCATGCTTTTCACCTGGCTACCCCTACCCGGGCCAACAGCTCGACACCCCCTGCATAAACTTGTCCAATCCCGCCCGCTTCTTCTTCACCCAAATCCAGACAGCTGATGTTCTGAAAGAGCTGCAAAATTTTAGTCTACATACACCTTAGCCAAATGCATTTAAACTAATTTAAATTCCCTGTCTTAGGTCAGTTAGGATCACTTCATATTAAAAATGTTAAATGTCAGCATAATCAGAGTGATTTATTTCAGCTTTTATTTCTTTCATCGCATTCCCAGTGGGTCAGTTTACATAGACTCAATTAGTAATTGGTAGCATTGCCTCAATTGTTTAACTTGGGTCAAATGCTTCGGGTAGCCTTGCACAAGCTTCCCAGAATAAGTTGGGTGAATTTTGGCCCATTCCTCCTGACAGAGCCTATGTAACTGAGTCAGATTTGTCGGCCTCCTGACTCTCTCACACTTTTTCAGTTCTGCCCACAAATTTTCTATGGGATTGAGGTCAGGGCTTTGTGATGCCCACTCCAATACCCTGACTTTGTTGTCCTTAAGCCATTTTTACACAACTTTGGAAGTATGCTTGGAGTCATTGTCCATTTGCAACCAAGCTTTAACTTCCTGATATCTTGAGATGTTACTTCAGTATATCCACATAATTTTCCTTTCCTCATCTTTTTCCTTTCCCATCTATTTTGTGAAGTGCACCAGTCCCTCCTGCAGCAAAGCACCCCAACAACATGATGCTGCAACCCCTGTGGTTTATGGTTGGGATGGTGTTCTTCGGCTTGCAAGCCTCTCCCTTTTTCCTCCAAACATAACGATGGTCATTATGGCCAAGCAGTTCTATTTTTGTTTCATCAGACCAGAGGACATTTCTCAAGTACAATCTTTGTCCCCATGTGCAGTTGCAAACCCCAGTCTGGCTTTTTCATGGCGGTTTTGGAGCAGTGGCTGCTTCCTTGCTAAGTGGCCTTTCAGGTTATGTCGATCTAGGACTCGTTTTACTGTGGATATAGATACTTTTTTACCTGTTTCCTCCAGCATCTTCACAAGGTCCCTGTTCTTGGATTGGTTTGCACTTTTCGCACCAAAGTACGTTCATCTCTAGGAGACAGAGCGCGTCTCCTTCCTGAGTGGAATGACGGCTGTATGGTCCCATGGTGTTTATACTTGCATACTATTATTTGAACAGATGAACGTGGTACCTTTAGGCATTTGGAAATTGCTCCCAAGGATGAACCAGACTTGTGGAGGTCTACAATTTTTTTCTGAGGTCTTGGCTGATTTCTTCTGATTTTCCAATGACGTCAAGCAAAGAGGCACTGAGTTTGAAGGTAGGCCTTGAAATACATCCACAGGTACACCTCCAATTGACTCAAATGATGTCAATTAGCCTATGAGAAGCTTCTAAAGCCATCACATAATTTTCTAAAATTTTCCAAGCTGTTTAAAGGCACAGTCAATTTTAGAGTAGGTAACTTCCGACCCACTGGAATTGTGATACAGTGAAATAATCTCTGTAAACAATTGTTTGAAAAATTACTTGTGTCATGCACAAAGTAGATGTCCTAACCGACCAAAACTATAGTTTGTTAACAACAGATTTGTGGAGTGGTTGAAAAACTAGTTTTAATGACTCCAACCTAAGTGTATGCAAACTTCTGACTTCAACTGTATATCCGCCCTGCCTTTCTAAAATCTTCAAAAACCAAGTTAATAAACAGATCTCCAACCATTTCAAATCCCAATGTACCTTCTCCACTATGCAATCTGGTTTCTGAGCTGGTCACGGGCGCACCTCAGCCACGGTCAAGGTCCTAAATGATATAACTGCCTTTGATAAAAGACAGTACTGTGCAGCCGTCTTCATCGACCTGGCCAAGCCTCTCATCTCTGTCAATCACTGCATTCTTATCGGCAGACTCAATAGCCTTGGTTCCTCAAATGACTGCCTCGCCTGGTTCACCAACTACTTCTCAGACAGAGTTCAGTGAGTCAAATCGGAGGGCCTGTTGTCCGGTCCTCTGGCAGTCTCTATGTGCCACAGAGTTCAATTCTCGGGCCGACTCTTTTCTCTGTATATATCAATGATGTCGCTCTTGCTGCTGGTGATTCTCTGATCCACCTCTACGCAGATGACACCATTCTGTATACATTTGGCCCTTCTTTGGACACTGGTAACAAACCTCCAAACGAGCTTCAATGCCATACAACACCTCTTCCGTGGCCTCCAACTGCATTTAAATGCTAGTAAAACTAAATGCATGCTCTTCAACCGATTGTTGCCCGACTAGCATCACTACTCTGGACGGTTCTGACCTAGAATGTGGACAACTACAAATATCTAGGTGTCTGTCTAGACTGTAAGCTCTCCTTCCAGACTCACATTAAGCATCTCCAATCCAAAATTAAATCTAGAATCGGCTTCCTATTTTGCCAACAAATCCTCCTTCACTCATGCTGCCAAATACACCTTCGTAAAACTGACTATTCTACCGATCCTTGACTTTGGCGATGTCATTTACAAAATAGCCTCCAACACTCTACTCAGTAAATTGGATGCAGTCTATCACAGTGCCATCCGTTTTATCACCAGAACCCCATATACTACCCACCACTGTGACCTGTATGCTCTCGTTGGCTGGCCCTCACTACATATTCATCACCAAACCCACTGGCTCCAGGTCATCTTTCAGTCTTTGCTAGGTAAAGCCCTATCTTATCTCAGCTCACTGGTCACCATAGCAACACCCACCCGTAGCACTCGCTCCAGCAGGTATATTTCACAGGTCATCCCCAAAGCCAACACTTCCTTTGACCGCCTTTCCTTCCAGTTCTCTGCTGCCAATGACTGGAACGAATTGCAAAAATCTCTGAAGCTTGAGTCTTATATCTCCCTCTAACTTTAAGCATCAGCTGTCAGAGCAGCTTACCGATCACTCTACCTGTACACAGCCAATCTGTAAATGACACTCCCGACTACCTCATCCCCATATTATGTATCCTCTTGCTCTTTTGCATCCCAGTATCTCTACTTGCACATCTCACTCCAGTGTTAATTCTAAATTGTAACTATTTCTCCTCTATGGCCTATTTATTGCCTTACCTCCCTACTCTTCTTCATTTGAACACATTGTACATAGATTTTTCTATTGTGTTATTGACTATGTTGTTTTTGTCCCTTTGCTTTATCTTGGCCAGGTGGCAGTTGTAAATGAGAACTTGTTCTCAACTGTCCTACCTGGTTAAATAAAGGTGAAATATAAATACATTGTTATCCAGCCTATTACCCTAAGATTACCAAAACAGCAGATCATATTGAATGTTAAAATGGATTAAATTAACAATCTGTAAATGATGGTCATCAGCTTCTTATCCACCCTGAAACTGCTGAGTTTCCTCAGGAAGAACAGGTGCTGATTTCCCGTCTCACAGATAGCTTCCACATTAGCCTCAACTCTGTTTGCTGTCAAGGGAAGTGCCAAATTATTTGTATTGATCAACAATCCCCACTGGCTCACCATCAGTCTGCATTGGTGTCAGGAAGCTCCTCCGGAAATCAATAGCAATATCATTGGTTTTCTTGACATTAAGTTCTTAAAAGGAGCGGTCACCCCATCCAACATACTCCACCACTGGGCCATGGCTCACCTCTTCATCCGGTAAAAGACTCCCAATAACTGAGTCATCTGCAAATGTAATGGTATGCCTAGAGTCGTGATCATCAGTGCACAATACTAACAACAGAGGGAAAAGACATACCCCCAGGAGGATACTGTGCCAGATAGGGAACCGTTGACTCTCACCCTTTGAGTTCGGTTGGTTAAAGTCAATCAACCAGCTGACTACTGTACTGTATGTTAAAATCAAGATCAAAATTGGACAAAAGCCTCTGCTTAGCGGTTGTATACAATTAACTTCAGAAGAGAAGTCAACAGATAGTAGTTTGGCATGGGTCTTACTTCCCTCAAGATGTTTAAGGACGTAGTTAATAAGAGTGATGGTTGCATCTTCCAACCCTCTCAATACCCACCTCTATTAACATAACAAACACAAATGTTTTGGTTTTCTGCCGCAAAAAGTTTTGAAACCTTTTGATATGGTGTGCACTAATACATAATATCCTGGTCAGATCCAACCTCAAAAGCAACCCTATCAAAGAAACTGCATGAACCATTCAAACTATTGGACAGCCAAATCGATCTTAGATGTTTCATCGAAATTTTGCTTACTTTAGTTTCAACTTTTCAGATAATTCCAAAACCTCATCGCTGCCTGGTTATGGACGGAATGGATTACACAGGGTAAGATCAGATGCTTCACATATCAGATATCACAACTATTTATTCACTCCAACATTAAAATCGAACTTATTGATTAATGTGGATGGTTTCCCCTTATAGGCTTTGATTGACAAAGTGTTGTTGATCATATTGTTCATAGACACATGTGATCGCTGTTACAATACTGTCTCTGCCCATACAGCCTCAGTCCGCAGATTTCACTCCTTACAACAGCCATGGCAACATGTGTGGGGGAGGAAGAGGTGAGTGTTGCTCAACAAATACAGCTGTGGTTGTGTTCACAGCTACTTCTACATCTACATACAATTTCAATATTCTTAAAACTACAATCTAGAAATTTGTTTTTCAGCAAAATGACACTACTTTTGGTATACAGTTGAGGAATGGGGCTTGGGAAATGTAACCCCTCCCAGATTGTACCTTTAACTGATAATACGTTGTAAATAAGCGACCCAATTATTGAACAGTCAGATTTGGAAATAATGGAGTATATCTTTCAGATTTAAATAGTACAGGAAAATCTAACTGAGTCTCATTTTCTGTCCCATGTTGTCTTGCAGAGTTTCAGGTATGTCGCACATTTGCTTATCCACAAATATCTTTCATTATGCAATTTCATTTTGCATGCGTTTGCTCACTCTATACCTAGGGTCACAAACTTCATGTTATCCTGAATGTCAACCCACTCCTGCTAAATGCCTGCATCACTATTAGCTATCCCAAACTGTAGTGAATGCATTGCAGTGACCCTGCATGTTCTTGTCAAGGACCACATACAACATTGCTCAGACATGTTCAGTCTCACTGTGACTAGATGGAACCACTGTACTGTACATGCAACGTAGAATGATCTTTGTATCATTGCCTGTTTTATTGTTGCAAAATGTCTCCAGTTGTCACTAAATGTCTCATTTATTTACATATTCAATTTTAAACTGTAACAGTCCTCTTCATTGTGAAGTCGAGGTGTCACAAGTGTAGGTAACCTAAGATGCTATTGATAGTAATTGTATTAAAAGAGTGCCAATCTTTGAGTGCCATGACCTATTACCGAAAGACAAAAGTACTGCAGTGACCATAAGTACCAGTATGCTGCTCTATATGATAGGAATAAGATACGGTAGCTGGGATAGTAGTAGATAGCGATGGTAGATATATCTCAGTTCCATACCACTATATTACATGTGTGTGTGTGTACTGTATGTTCTATCCTGTAGCACATTAGGGATGGCAGTGCTGCAGTAACAAGAATGGACAGGGGAGTGTCTATGCCTAATATGTTGGAAACAAAAGCAAGTATCTTTTATTTTTTCCTATAATTTCTTTATAAAGATTTTGAATTTACCTGATGTATGTGCCCTATCCTTATTAGTATATTTGACTGACATTCCAAGTTTTTTTGAATTTATACTTTACTACAAAAATGTGTACGCTACAAAAACAAATATGCTGAGTCAGTAAAGAGAGCTTCAAGTGAGCTTGGCACATCGGAGCCACCGCAAACATTGGGTGATATAATAGAAGGAATAGTGAGGTAAACCTCGGCACCGATAACAGGAGGTACAGTTGAAGTCGGAAGTTTACATACACCTTAGCCAAATACATTTAAACTCAGTTTTTCACAATTCCTGACATTTAATCAGAGTAAAAAATCCCTGTCTTAGGTCAGTTAGGATCACCACTTCATATTAAGAATGTGAAATGGCAGAGTAATAGTGGAGAATGATTTATTTCAGCTTTTATTTCTTTCATCACATTCCGAGTGGGTCAGAAGTTTACATACACTCAATATGTATTTGGTAGCATTGCCTTTAAATTGCTTAATTGGGTTAAATGTTTTGGTAAGCCTTCCACAAGCTCCCCACAATAAATTGGGTGAATTTTGGCTCATTCCTCCTGACAGAGCTGGTGTAACTGAGCCAGGTTTGTAGGGCTCCTTGCTCGCACACACTTTTTCAGTTCTTCCCACAAATTGTGATGGCTTTGATGGCCACTCTAATATCTTGACTTTGTTGTCCATTTTGCCACAACTTTGGAAGTATGCTTGGGGTCATTGTCCATTTGGAAGACCCATTTGCGACCAAGCTTTAACTTCCTGACTGATGTCTTCAGATGTTGCTTCTATATACAGTGGGGCAAAAAAGTATTTAGTCAGCCACCAATTGTGCAAGTTCTCCCACTTAAAAAGATGCCTGTAATTTTCATCATAGGTACACTTCAAGTATGGCAGACAAAATGAGAAAGAAAAATCCAGAAAATGACATTGTAGGATTTTTAATGAATTTATTTGCAAATGATGGTGGAAAATAAGTATTTGGTCAATAACAAAAGTTTATCTCAATACTTTGTTATATACCCTTTGTTGGCAATGACAGAGGTCAAACGTTTTCTGTCAGTCTTCACAAGGTTTTCACACATTCCTCCATGCAGATCTCCTCTAGAGCAGTGATGTTTTGGGGCTGTTGCTGGGCGACACCGACTTTCAACTCCCTCCAAAGATTTTCTATGGGGTTGAGATCTGGAGATTGGCTAGGTCACTCCAGGACCTTGAAATGCTTCTTACGAAGCCACTCCATCGTTGCCCGGGCGGTGTGTTTGGGATCATTGTCATGCTGAAAGACCCAGCCACGTTTCATCTTCAATGCCCTTGCTGATGGAAGGAGGTTTTCACTCAAAATCTCACAATACATGGCCCCATTCATTCTTTCCTTTACACGGATCAGTCGTCCTGGTCCCTTTGCAGAAAAACTGCCCCAAAGCATGATGTTTCCACCCCCATGCTTCACAGTAGGCATGGTGTTCTTTGGATGCAACTCAGCATTCTTTGTCCTCCAAACACGACGAGCTGAGTTTTACCAAAAAGTTATATTTTGATTTCATCTGACCATATGACATTCTCTTCTGGATCATCCAAATGCTCTCTACCAAACTTCAGACGGAACTGGACATGTACTGGCTTAAGCAGGGGTACACATCTGGCACTGCAGGATTTGAGTCCCTGGCGGCGTAGTGTGTTACTGATGGTAGGCTTTGTTACTTTGGTCCCAGCTCTCTGCAGGTCATTCACTAGTTCCCCCCGTGTGGTTCTGGGATTTTTGACCCCACAGGGTGAGATCTTGCATGGAGCCCCAGATCGAGGGAGGTTATCAATGGTCTTGTATGTCTTCCATTTCCTAATAATTTCTCCCACAGTTGATTTCTTCAAACCAAGCTGCTTACCTATTGCAGATTCAGTCTTCCCAGCCTGGTGCAGGTCTACAATTTTGTTTCTGGTGTCCTTTGACAGCTCTTTGGTCTTGGCCATAGTGGAGTTTGGAGTGTGACTGTTTGAGGTTGTGGACAGGTGTCTTTTATACTGATAACAAGTTCATCTCTAGGAGACAGAACACGTCTCCTTCCTGAGCAGTATGACGGCTACATGGTCCCATGGTGTTTATACTTGCGTACTATTGTTTGTACAGATGAATATGGTACCTTCAGGCGTTTGGAAATTGCTCCCAAGGATGAACCAGATTTTGGAGGTCTACAATTTGGAGGTCTTGGCTGATTTTCTTTTGATTTTCCCATGATGTCAATCAAAGAGGCACTGGGTTTGAAGGTAGGCCTTGAAATACATCCACAGGTACACCTCCAATTGACTCAGGCTAATTGACATCATTTGTCAGAAGCTTCTAAAGCCATGACATTTTCTGGAATTTTCCAAGCTGTTTTAAAGGCACAGTCAACTCATTGTATGTAAACTTCTGACCCACCGCAATTATGACACAGTGAAATAATCTGTCTGTAAACAATTGTTGGAAAAATTACTTGTGTCATGCACAAAGTAGATGTCCTCACCAACTTGCCAAAACTACAGTTTGTTAACAAGAAATGTGTGGAGTGGTTGAAAAACTAGTTTTAATGACTCCAACCTAAGTGTATGTAAACTTCCAACTTCAACTGTATATGATTGGTGTCTCATATCACCACTAACTACCTACAGTATGCAGCTGGTAGTCAGTCCCTTCATGGGTTCCTGTAACCAAAGGCAGCCCCTCTAAAGTACTAAATCTCCCATGAGACTATGGCTGTGCTGCAGTCTAGACAGGGGCTAGTGAACTGAGTCACCTCTCGCTTGCCGGCTTCTCCATGCTCATTCGCACATGGCTTCAATACAGACTGTATGTAACATACAGTGGAAAATCCAATACCAAATGTGTCTTTGATACAACTTAATGAAGGAGAGACACCTTCATTGTTGGATTTTCATGACTGGTTTGACTACTATGAGTTGATCAGATAGAGGGCGGGAAAAAAAGCACAAATCACTCCCCTGGTTGCTTATTAGAGCATTTCAATAAGATCTTGCAAAACTCTTCCTCTAAATTTCAATCGATCTCATCTAGGTGTGTTTGTGTACTGGGCCTAACATACGTTTGCTGTAAAGCCCACAGTATAGCTGCTTCCCATGACTCGATCTATGACTTGACAATTTCATTTAAACAAATTGTTTAACCCGTACTGTATCTATTTTGTAACTTAACATTATTTTAGGGCCACAGTTCTTTGAAAATGTCGATCTGTAAGCCTAATCTTGTCTGGTCAGATATTCCCCCCCCCCCCTTGCCCTCAGAACAGCCTCAATTCGTCAGGGCATGGACTATACAAGGTGTCAAAAGCGTTCCACAGGGATGCTCACTCATGTTGACTCCAATACAGTTGTGTCAAGTTGGCTGGATATGCTTTGGTGGTGGACCATTCTTGATACACACGGGAAACTGTTGAGCATGAAAAACCCAGCAGCGTTACAGTTCTTGACACAAACCGGTGCACCTGGCACCTACTATACCCCATTCAAAGACACTTAAATATGTTGTCTTACCATTCACCCTCTGAATGGCACACATACACAATCCATGTCTCAATTGTCTCAAGGCTTAAATACTTCTCTAACCTGTCTCATCCCCTTCATCTACACTGAAGGGGATTTAACAAGTGACCATCAATAATGGATCATAGCTTTCACCTGGATTCCCATGTTCAGTCTATATCATGGAAAGAACAGGTGTTCTGAATGTTTTGTACACTCATTGTAGATGTTTTGGTAATAATGAGCGCAGTAATGCACGTACCTACACAACGATAATGGCATCATGCACCTCCCCACCAACTGATACCCTTATAGTTGAGCTCCCAGGGTCTATAGCCCCATCAGCCCTCACTCACAATCTCCTGTCACACTTGTTGTCCCTACCCAGTGTTCCCCTGTCTCAGTCAAGACTATCGGTTTTGAACATGCTATAACTGTAAAAACGATGCCCTGTCCAATCAAACTTGGATACCTGGTTTCCGTGGGATCTCAAATATGATAATGCGTTGTCTGCAGCGATGAATGTGTGGATTCATGTACTCCCCTTTTTGGATATACAGTGTATTCAGAAAATATTAAGACCCAATGACTTTTTCAAACTTTTGTTAAGTTACAGCCTTATTGTAAAATTGATTCAATTGTTTTTTTGCCTCCCACCAATCTACGGACAATACCTTGTAATGACGAAGCAAAAATTGTTTTTTTGGCACTGATTACAGCCTCGGGTCTTCTTGGGAATGATGCTACAAGCTTGGCACACCTGTATTTGGGGACTTTATCCCGTTCTTCTCTGCAGATCATCTCAAGCTCTGAGTTTGGATGGGGAGCGTCGCTGTACAGCTATTTTCAGGTCTCTCCAGAGATGTTCGATCGGGTTCAATTCCGGGCTCTGGCTGGGCCACTCAAGCACATTCAGAAGCCACTCCTGCGTTGTCTTGGCTGTGTGCTTAGGGTCGTTGTCCTGTTGGAAGGTGAATCTTCGTCCCAGTCTGAGGTCCTGAGCGCTCTGGAGCAGGTTTTCATCAAGGATCTCTCTGTACTTTACTCCATTTCTTTGCCTCGATCCTGACTAGTCTCCAAGTCCCTGCCGTTGAAAAACATCCCCACAGCATGATACTGCCACCACCATTCTTCACCGTAGGGATGGTGACAGGTTTCCTCCAGACGTGACACTTTATATTCAGGCCAAAGAATTCAATCTTGGTTTCATCAGACCAGAGAATCTTGTTTCTCATGGTCAGAGTCCTTTAGGTGCCTTTTGGCAAGCTTCAAGCGGGCTGTCATGTGCCATTTACTGAGGAGTGGCTTTTGTCTGGCCACTCTACCACAAAGGCCTGATTGGTGGAGTGCTGCAGAGATGGTTGTCCTTCTGGAAGGCTCTCCCATTTTCAGAGAGGAACTCTTGAGCTCTGTCAGAGAGACCATAGGGTTCTTGGTCGCCTCCCTGACCAAAGCCCTTCTCTCCCAATTGCTCAGTTTGCAGGGTGCCCAGCTCTCGGAAAGGTCTTGGTGGTTCCAAACTTCTTCCATTTAAGAATGATGGATGCCACTGTGTTCTTGGGGACCTTCAATGCTCCATAAATGTTTTGGTACCCTTCCCCAGATCTGTGCCTCGACACAATCCTGTCTCTGAGCTCTACGGACAATTCCTTCGACCTCATGGCTTTGTTTTTGCTCTGACATGCACTGTCAACTGTGGGACCTTATATAGACAGGTGTGTGCCTTTCCAAATCAATTGAATTTACCACAGGTGGACTCCAAGTTGTAGAACCATCTCAAGGATGATCAATGAGCTCAATTTTGAGTCTCATAGCAAAGGGTCTGAATACTTATTTAAATAAGGTATTTATGTTTTATTTTTAATAAATGTGCAAGCATTTAAAAAAAAATGTTTTTGATTTATGGGGTATTTTGTGTGTAGATTGATGTGGAAAATGTTTTATTTAATCCATTTTAGAATAAGGCTGTAACAAAATGTGGAAAAAGTCAAAGGGTCAGAATACTTTCCGAATGCACTGTATCTTAAAACCTAGTATCCATTTTTGATTGAATTGGGTCCTCAGTCCGTTTTGGTGGCCCAAGGGTGCATCTTTCAACAATCTCCTTTTGAAGCTTAATTCAGTATTGACATCCTTTACTGATGAGTGTCTCCCTTTTGAAGGTTGTACCATATGAAATGCTCATGATAACCAGTAGAGGGCGAGCTAAACTGCCCAGGGAGGTGGACAGAACAAGACTGGAGGTATCATTTGATTTCTGCATGTGTGTGCATGAATGCTACACAAATACCTAGCAAGGAAAGTACAGAATCCATAGATCCATTTAGCTTCTTGAGTTTTTCAATGACCATATAGGAGCGGAAATGTTAACCACAACATCCCCCCTTCCCCTCCTTCTTTTCTCAACCTCTCTTCTCACTCTAGCGCCACTTAGCCCCAGAAACGTTCTTTGACATCTTTGGGATGGAGATCCAGGAGTTTGACAGGCTTCCACTGTGGAAACGCAACAACATGAAAAAGAAGGCCAATCTCTTCTAGCAGTCAGAGCAGAATGCACTCATCCCATCCTTTCAGATAGCACTCTACTTTTACACTGTAATATAGATGTAAGGTTTGTTTAGATTTTTGTCAACCTTTTTTTCTGACATGTTCAAGAAGGCAATGGACTCTTCTTTCTTTTTTCACGATGCCTCCTCTGCAGACTGAATACATGATATGATTACTAATAGATACATTTGAAAGGCTACAAGGAAAGAAATGTTAAAAAATTCTTCCATGTTCAAAAATTAGAAAGAATTATGAATTAAGTCATATTCTTTTTGATTGCTGCGCTTGTTTTCATTTCTGGCTTTGAATGGAACTGCTTTCCTTGACCTGCTTGTTTCCTCATATTTGTTGCTGTTGATTCCTGTGGAACTTTGTTAGTAGAATTTCATGGCACCATATGAAACATGCTGTTCACGTGCAAAAATTGAAAGTCTGTCAGCTTCACATGTCAATGGTCAGTTTGCCCTCATTTGGGCTATCAAGTCAAATCAAATAGTTGTCTTCATCATAGGAAATATTGGGTCTTGCCATTTCTTTATGGCCCTAGTACATACCAGCTAGCCCGAAGCTCCTAACTATGTTACTCTCACTGGCATCAGAGTCTGGAAAAGCTGCTATTCAAAACAATATAATGTGGTTTACGTATAGATGCGGGTCATATTCTTTAGGGCATGAAACGGAAAACATTTTAAACTGCTTTTCAACAGAAAACGGAAATGAGCCTTCGTTATTGGACGAGTCCAAGTAGTCCCTCCCTGTTTCAGTCTGTTTTCTTTGGTTTGATGCCAAATGAGTTCGACTCAGTTTCGCCTCTCAGGCTCCCATTAGAGTAGCAATTCCTATTTTACTAACAAACACATTAAATGTAAAAAAATACAAATGAAATACTATTTGAAATGACTGTTTTATAAATTAAACCCACACTGCCATTTGTTGTACTAAAATATAAGCAAAAAATAAAGCTTTAAATCACTGTGTATGTTAATCCTCGGCTACTCCAAAGGTATCGCCTGTATTAGTTTACCTGTTCTCCTCTCAGCTATTAAACTATAATAAACACTGTGGTTCATATATGTTGTTCAAGGAACTACAGTGTGTAATGTAATATGAGGACTCTCCTGTCAAGTTTGATGGAACAAATCAGACAGTGTGTTCCGTTGACTTCCTGGACTTCAGCCAATAAAGAGGCAGACACCCATGGAACTGTCTCTTTCTCTCTCAAACACACACATACTGATACACAAACACCCAGGTTTATAGTAGGCCTATAGTTTTAAAGTATGGTATGAATGGAGGAAATACAGTATTGCTAAATATCTATGTATCAAATTGGATAATAACTTCTGTTAGCTTATTGTTAGAATTAAATGAATTCCAACTGGTTATCAGGACAGACATGAATGCCATTCTGAATATGCGGGACGAATCTAATAAGACCAACTACAAGCCAAAGGCAACCAAGGCTCTCCAACATATGCTCTCTGATTACAACCCTTGATGCCTGGCGAGCTCATATCCCTGAAGCAAAAGAGCACGCTTTCTATTCAAACAGGCACAAAACATTCTCCCGAATCGATTACGTACTAGAATCTACTCTATTTTCTTTAATCAAGAAAATAGAAATTCGACATATGAGTCTATCTGATCATCATGCTTCTGACAGATACAAATGTCATAATTTCCTAAAATAACCACAAGATGGCACTTTAACGCTTCCTTAGTACAAAATCCTACGTTTTGTACAATTTGAATTTATAATGATTAACAAAAATTTAATCTGATCCTCTGATTTTTATGGGACGCCATTAAAGGTTTAATAAAAAAAATGCACCTGCATTTGCATCTGGGTGGAATGAATCATAAAGAAGATATCAGAATTGGAAAAGTTGTCAACAAACACTTTTTTCAGACGAGGTAACAAACTACTTTCTTCAAAGTCTAAAATATATAACTAAATCTATTGACAAGACAGAGAGGAGAATTTGCCATCCTTCGGGTTAGACTTAACCATTACTTCCATGGTAATCGACCCAGTCGTCTATTGGCTAACAAGTTTTTCATTAATGATCAATTAGTGAAAATTGCAACTGTTGAATCCAAATTAATCAACCAAAAATGATCCAGTTTCTATAAAGAATTGTACACCTCTGATTGTAAATCAAACACCAAGCCAGATCAAGTCCTTTTTAAAAGATATCTCCTCTTCTCGCAACTAAGGAAGCCGGCTTGCTGGGAGCCTAAATCTCTCTACATGAACTCAAAAGGTCATTGGATAACATGAATAAAGGTAAATCACCTGGTTCCTCCTGAGGTCTATTTAAAAATGTGGAACCAATTACATCATACTTGCAATGATTAACACAGCCGTTCACAAAGGTTCATTTTGGAAGGGATGTAAATTCAGGACTAATTTAGCAATTTCTTTAAAAGGTAAAAACCATTCAGTGCTCTCATTATCACCCTCTTTCTTTGATAAACACAGATATTAAACTATTTTCTAATACATATTTTACATGCTTCATCGGAAACCAAAGCTCCTTGGGCACTTCTATCTCTCAATGCAGAAAAAGCTTTTGATAGACTAGAATTGTTATATCTTTGGCTGGTTTTGTGACATGGTACTTGGCTCCGTTTTCATTAATATGATTCAAATACTACAGTATATGCCAATCCCTCAGCCATAGTAATAACAGGCAATACCGGCTCTGTTCTGTTCAGAATAACTAGAAGTAACAGGCAAGGTGATCTCACCTCATCAAAACTATGAAATACCACATAGGGAATCATGTAGTAACCAAAAAAGTGTTAAACAAATCAAAATATATTTTATATTTGAGATTCTTCAAAGTAACCACCCTTTGCCTTGATGACAGCTATGCACACTCTTGGCATTCTCTCAACCAGCTTCATGCAGTAGTCATCTGGAATGCATTTCAATTAATTAACAGGTGTGCCTTGTTAAAAGTTAATTTGTGGAATTTCTTTCCTATTTAATGCGTTTGAGCCAGTTGTGTTGTGACAAGGTAGGGGTGGTATACAGAAGATACCACTATTTGGTAAAATATGAAATCCATATTATGGCAAGAACAGCTCAAATAAGCAAAGAAAAACGACAGTCCATCATTACATTGGGACATGATGGTCAGTCAATCCTGAAAATGTCAAGAACTTTGTGAAAGTGCAGTCACAAAAACCATCAAGTGCTATGATGAAACTGGCTCTCATGAGGACTGCCACGGGAAGGAAGACCCAGAGTTACCTCTGCTGCAGAGGATAAGTTCATTTGAGTTAACTGCACCTCAGATTGCAGCCCAAATAAATGTATCTCAACACATCTCAACATCAACTGTTCAGAGGAGACTGCATGAATCAGGCCTTCATGATCGAATTGCTGAAAAATAAACACTACAAAAGGACACCAATAAGAAGAAGAGACTTGTTTGGGCCAATAAACACAAGAAATGGACATTCGACAGGTGTAAATCTGTCCTTTAGTCTTAACCAGCATGGCTACCACAGCATTCTGCAGTGATATGCCATCCAATCTGGTTTGCGCTTAGTGTGACTATCATTTGTTTTTCAACAGGAGAATGACCCAAAACACACCTCCAGACTGTGTAAGGGCTATATGACCAAGAGTGCTGCATCAGATGACCTGTCCTCCACAATCACCCAACCTCAACCCAATGTTTTTATTTTACCTTTATTTAACTAGGCAAGTCAGTTAAGAACAATTTCTTATTTTTAATGACAGCCTAGGAACAGGGGCAGAACAAGAGCTTTTTACCCTGTCAGCTCAGGGATTTGATCTTGCAACCTTTTGGTTACCAGGCCAACACTCTAACCACTAGGCTACCTGCCACCCACATTGAGATGGTTTGGTTATGAGTTGAACCGCTGAGTGAAGGAAAAGCAGCCAACACGTGCTCAGTATATGTGGGAACTCCTTCAAGACTGTTGGAAAAGCATTCCAGGTGAAGCTGGTTGGGAGAATGCCAAGGCTGTGCAAAGCTGTAATCCAGGCAAAGGGTGGCCAATTTGAAGAATCGGAAATATAAAATATGTTGTGATTTTTTTAACACTTTTGGTTACTACATAATTCCATGTTTTATTTCATAGTGTTGATGTCTCACTATTATTCTACATGTAAAAAATTGTAAAAAATAAAGAAAAACCCTTGAATGAATGAGTAGGTGTGTCCCAACTTTTGACTTGTGCTGGGTATATATATAAATATACCTATTTTTTTATATTTTTATGTTCTTTGCTTTCAGGCCCATGTGGAAGGGGTGGTATGGGGAGGGTTTTCTTTTCCTGTTGATACAGAATTTATTATCACTTAAACTATGTATATATTTCTTACTGGGGTTGTTTTCTTCTTCTTTTGAGTGGCAGCCTACAGGTACATAATGGGGTGGCAGGTAGCCTAGTGGTTAGGGCGTTAGGACAGTAAATCAAAAGTTTGCTGAATCAAATCCCCAAGTTGACAAGGTAAAAATCTGTCGTTCTACCCCTGAGCAAGTCAGTTAACCCACTGTTCCCTAGGTGCCGACGATATGGATGTGGATTAAGGAAGCCCCCCGCACCTCTCTGATTCAGAGGGATTGGTTTAAATGTGGAAGACATATTTCAGTTGTACAACTGACTCGAAAACCCCCTTTCCCTAATGGATAATGTACCTGTGGAGTCAAGGTGAATACTTTCTAGGGGAGAATGAAGGGCCCCATTGACATAACCATATAAATATAATAACTAGAAAGGATAATCCCCTCAGACCACAGCAATTTGACTGCACCCTCATGAGTACACCCAATATGGCTCATTGAATGGGCCATCCCCGTATTTCTAAGGACACAACCCTACCCACTATACTCTAGTACCTGAGATTGTGAAACTAGAAGTGTGGTATTGTTAAAGAGTGCCAGGTAGTCTATATTGATTTAAGGCTCATTGACACAGGACTAGAAGTCTTTGGTTTATTACAACTTCCCTTTGCAATTACGTCAGCTTTTCTTCATTGGTATAACTGATCATCTCACTTAGAGTAAGGCTTTGAAGATGAAGACTCAGGATCAGATGTGTGCCACTTTTTTTTCACTCCTCAGGAGATGCAGTTGAAGCACCAGGAATGTCTGAAGAGGCAAAGAGAGGCTGTGAAGCTCCGAATGAAGAAACTAAGTGCAAAGCAAACTGAAATCATTGTAAGTAAACAGCACAGGGCTTCATCTGTGTGAACAGAGGTCACAAGCATCACAATAACATGTCAGACATATTGAATGCACACATGAGTGTTCCAGTCAAATTGAAGTTGTCTGAGGGGCTTTGGCCCTTCTAGTAATTATATTTCTATGGTCACATCTGACATTTATATTTCTATGGCATCTATTTGTGGTGAAAAACATGCACAACATGGTAACATATAAACTCTAAGATGTGAAATGTTGCAATGACTTTCACATTGACTGGTTCTGTGTCCCACAACCAGAAAAAGTCCTCAGCGATGAAGGCGAGTATAAAGAAGAAGTATGAGGACATCCAGAGGGTTCTGAATGAGGACCTCAGGATAACTCTGACCCAGCTGGAGATGGAGGAGAGAGCTGCAGTCACAGCCCTGGAGGACCTGATGGAAAATAATTGTATCATCATCCAGGAGATAGAGCAGGATCTGGCCAGGCTCACCACTGAGCTGGCCCAGAAGGACATTATTCTGCCTGATACAATGGTGATTTGGCTCTTCAGTTCTATTCAACATAAACTAATTTAATTGATATTGATGCTGTTGTTTTCACTATCACTCTTTATTTCCTCCACATCGACTCTAGGACACAGAGATAGAAGGCAGGTATGTAATTTGATCCAAATACATTTGTTGTTTCTAATACTGCATGCACATATATTTTATATAAATCATTTTATTGACAAAGATGTTTACAATCATCATTATTGATCATAAACTGTCAATAGCTATGTTTCCATTAACTTGTCCGGCGATTTTCTGTCGACACGTAGAAAGTTTGCATAGAAAATGGATGCGTTTCCAGCTGTGTCAATAAAAACAGTTGGATGTAGTGAAGTTACACCACCAAAAACACTTTTCTGCAAAAGCCTGTCAAATAAAAATGTAGTGGTTGAAATATTTCCATTACCAATTTAGGCAAATTGCGCATTAATAAATTGGCGACAGCCTGTATGCCCTCCCACCTATCTGTTTCATGTCTCAAGTAGCCTGCGAAAGCCAGCATGGACAGAATGCAATAATTTACAAATATACCTTCAAGAATTTCAGGAATTTTGAAAGTCAGGACAATCCTTTTCTTGCAAAGAAACATTATTTATATACTTGAAAAAAAATTGATTTTGCAAGCAGTTGTCACGTTCTGACCCTAGTATTTGTGTTAATTGTTTGTTTTAGTTGGTCAGGACTCGAGTTGGGTGGGCATTCTATGTTTTGTGTGTCTAGGTTGTTTTTCTGTGTTCGGCCTAGTATGGTTCTCAATCAGAGGCAGGTGTCGTTAGTTGTCTCTGATTGAGAATCATACTTAGGTAGCCTGGGTTTCACTGTTGTTTTGTGGGTGATTGTTTCCGTGTCTGTGTTTTACACCACACGTCGGTTATTCACGTTACGTTTAATGTTTTTGTATGGAGTGTAGAGTTTATTGTTTTTGCATGGAGTGTAGAGTTTATTGTTTTTGCATGGAGTGTAGAGTTTATTGTTTTTGCATGGAGTGTTCAGTTTATGTGTTTAAATAAATACCATGGACACTTACCACGCCGCATATTGGGCTTCCGATCCTTCTCGCCTCTCCTTTTCAGACAAAGAGGAGGAAAGCCATTACAGCAGTAGACATTTAGTAAATGTGAAGTGGCGCTTTATAATTACGTATACCTTCAAAATGATTCATTCGGCAATCATCAGTTATTCGAAAAACACAGTTGCCATCATTTGTCGCAATAAAGTTCTACTAAAGAAAAATCCATCCCTGTTGAACAGATACAAATGTTATCAATCTTTAGAACATTTATCCTATATCTGCCGTTTCCATTACACATGTCTTTTTGGGTCAATGGAAACCTGCCTACTGTTCATGTGAGAGCCACTGCAGTAAATGGCAACCTGGTCTCAGAGCATTTCATATTATTCTGTATGTATATCCGGAACATTCAATTTAGTATGATATGTTTCGAATGGCGTGGTATGTATTAATTTGTGGATGTCCATTATCTATTTCGTATGACATGTTACGAATTACAATTGTGTTATATATTACAAATTTTCAAAATGTATGATATGTTACGAATTCTAGCTAGGTGGCTAACGTTAGCTAGCTAGTTCAATTTAGCTAGGCTAGGGGTTAGGGTTAAGTTTAGGAGTTATGTGAAAGGGTTAAGGTTAGTGGAAGGGTTAGCTAAAAGGGTTAAGTTTAGGGTTAAGAGATGGGTTAGCTAACATGCAAAGTAGCTAAAAAGTAGGAAGTAGTTGACAAGTTGCTAATTAGTTAAAATGCTAAAACTGTCTGTGATGAGATTTCAAACTCTCAACCTTTCAGTTGCTAGATGTTTGCATTATACGCCAACCCATCCACCCTACTTTTGTTTTTGCCTTAAGTAACCATCTGTCTTATTTAACCATACCAAACGTAACATATCATACTCATTTGATTGATTTGATTTACATTTACTATGTTACATTTAGTCTATGAAACCAGGCTTTAAATGTTGGTAATTGTCCTCTCTCTCACCCAGAGTGATGGATCTGCTGAGCAGGACAGACCCAAGCAAAGTGAACCTGGATGAGCCTAAAGCTGACCAAATTCTCACCCTCACCAACAATATGCTGCTACTCATCCACTCCCAGACCCCCATTACCAAGAGACTCATCAAGAGCTGTGAGTACCCTTAGTATTCCATGACATCTTTTCAATTTTATGATTTAAATCTCAAAATGCTATGATGTCACTAGGCAGGTTTCCATTGACACAGGTTTTTTCAACAAAAGCAATGTCGCAAAACAAATCTTTGCAACATGTGTAATGTAAACGGCAGATATAGGAGACATTTTCTAAAGATACAACATTTGTATCCATTCGACAGGGGGGATTTTTATTTTGTCTAAGTTTCTTTATTGCGACAAATAATGATTGAAACAGTTTTTCAAATAAATGATGATTGCCAAATAATTTTTAAGGTATTCGGAATACATGATACCATCATGTAATTATAAAGATCCACTCCACATTTCATTCTAAATGTATACTGCTGTAAACTATTAAAAAATATATATGTTTCTTTGCAGGACAAGGATTGTCCTGACTTTCAATAATATCTGAATTACTTCTTCTTGCTTTTCTTGTTGGAAGCAAGTTTCATGATCCAATTATTTCAGATCTACAGGAGTGCAAGTTTCACCATGGCACGGACCGTGACGATACGTTGGCACATGAGAATTATTAGAATATGTCAAATGTGGCTTTCGTGGGGGGGGGGGGGGGGGGTGACATCATTACATCCAGCTGTTTTTATTGACACAAGATAGTTCAATGGAAATGCACCGTAGCAGGCAATTGTTGCATCTATTTTCAATGCAATCTTTCTAAATGTCAAAAAAAAAAGTTACTGGACAGGTTAATGGAAACATAGCTAAGTACAACTGGAAGTGGAGAGATAGGCAGGATTTTTTGTACCATGGATCCTCTACACCTAGTGGTCTATCTGAATACTGTATAAATTATAAAACAATTCAAAAAGTGTATTTCATTATGGATACATTTCTTACATCTATAATTTATAAGTGAAGGTAAGCCGTTATAACATACAGCATGTTTTTGTACTTAAAAACATGCTGCATGTTATTAAAACTTATGCCTTGAAAGTGGTTATGCCTTGAAACATCCAGCCAATTATAATATAGTATTTTAAATATAGTATTTTCTCATGGGAAAATTACACCTCTGTCAACAGATTCTACAGAGGTGTCCCTGGACCCAGAGACAGCACACCCCAAGCTGGTAATTTCCCTGCACGGTGACAGTGTCACCTACACAGACACCTGGCAGGAACTACCAGAGCTCCCAGGACGCTTTGACACCACCCTCAACGTGATCAGCCTGCAGGGCTTCAGCTCCGGGCGTCACTACTGGGAGATAGATGTGGCTGGGAAGACTTACTGGGAGCTGGGCCTCACCTACCCCACCATCTCCCGCAAGGGACGGGCCGAGGACTGCTGGCTGGGTCGCGGCTCTGACTCCTGGGCCATGGAATTCTTTGACGGGGAGTACACAGCCTGGCATGGTGGGGTGCCCCACCAGCTGCCTGTCACGAAACACTTAAGCCGTATTGGGGTCCTGTGTAGTTTCCCAGCGGGCCTAGTGTCTTTCCTGGGGGCGGACAGCATGACCCCTCTGTTCTCGTTTTGTGTGGGGGCGTTCAAGGACTGTCTCCACCTGGCATTGTGCCCAGGTCACGACCACAACGGTACGAACGCCAAACCAATTTTGATCTGTAACGCACCTCCAACTCCTAGTTCTATCCAGAATGCCCAAGAATGCTGACTCTGCTCCTTATGATACTCAAAGGGGATGATTCCCTTTTTAAGCGATTTTCTCTCAACACGTATTCTGACCTTGAACTTAGGCATGAGAATAGCACACTATTCACCTGCTTTTCTTTTTGGGTGGATATCTAATATCTAATGAAGGTGTGGCAGAGGTGTCTATAGATATGCCATATTCTCACATCGAATTAATGTCCTAATAATTCAGCCACCTTTACGCAAGAGGAAAAAGTATCTACTTAATATTTTCCGATTGAAATAACATCATTCTCCATGCAGTGTAATTTACAATTTCATGAGAGCTATTGAAAAGAGCTAGGTAAATTAGTAATCCATTTGGATAAGGGGATTGTAAATATTAATGCTACTTGTTTTAGATATATTTTATCTTATAATCACTGGAGACAATTGTGAAACCAGTCATATGGCAACAAAATTAAGCATATCGATATATCAACTTTGTCACATTAAAGAGTATGAAATGCATTATGCAGAATTTTAATTGTACAGCCTTTTAACTTGCAGGGATGGGCCCTCTTGAATATCTTAATTATAGGCTACCCCAACTTTCTCTGTTTCCTATTTCTATTGTGTTAAATATTAGCCACTATCAGTATTGACAGTCATTAGGCTTAATAACAACACATCTGCCATTCTGCCCTCGAGCAAGGCAGTTAACCCCCAACAACAATTGCTCCCCGGGTGCCGATGATGTCGTTTAACCTTTCTAAGATATTGGTTCCCATTTGGGACTCTACCCTCCCACGTTCAGATGGAACGGTGGCGCATGGAACGCAAAAATATTCTTAGAAATATTTAACCTCCACACATTAACAAGTCCAATAGCTCAAATGAAAGATAAACACCTTGTTCATCTAGCCAGCAAGTCAGATTTCTAAAATGTTTTACGGCGAAAACATAGCACATATATATGTCAAACCACCACCAGACACAGCTCATTTGAATAGCCAAAACATGCAATCAACAAACGCAGGATTAAAAAATAAATCGTTCACTAACCTTTTGAAAATCTTCATCAGATGACAGTAATAGGACATGTTACACAGTACATTTTTTTTTCTCAATAATATGCCATTTATATCCATAAATGTCCATTTACATTGAGTTCACGTTCAGAAATTACTCAAAAATGTCCGCAGGAAATCTAGGTAGCGCGGCAAGATAACGTAAATAGACATCATAAACTTTGACTAAATATACATGTTCTACATATAGTTAGAAAGATACACTGCTTCTTTATGCAACCGCTTTGTTAGATTTATTTTTAACGTTACAGAAATCGCACACTATTCAATATGCTGAGACGGCGCTCAGATACAAGCTACATTTCTCCGTAATTTTGGAGTCAACAGAAACACAGATTTCAGCATAAATATTCCCTTACCTTCGATGGTCTTCGTTCAGAATGTTCTGGAAGGCTTCATACTTACCCAATACATCGTTTGGTTTCAAGTCTTGCGTCTTTGTATTAGCTACTGCTAATAACATCAGCTGAAATGCACCCAAAATGTCCTCTGGTCCGGAAAAGTTGCGCATCAAAACTTCAAAATGACATATTATATGTCGACTAAACAGGTCAAACTAAGTGCAGAAGCAAGCTTTATGATGTTTTAGACACACAAAACAAACTTCAATTCAATCGGCCATCGTCTGCCCTTCTCTTGAGTGCTGGAACAAAGGAATGGCTGGGACCAATTCGCGCCACAACGCACAACCTATTTTCTCGTGGCACGCACTAATTTCACTCCCATAGGGTCAATTCTCGCGGGATTTGAACGATTTAAAGCTCTACTGAATGAGGACATCTAGCGGAAGACATAGAAAGTCTCCCCAGAATCATAACTGGTTGGGAAGGGTGGGGGTGAGGCACTGTGTGGCGATGACGTCAAAGTTGCTCCAACTTTCATGACCACAAAAACTAGTTTGGAAGAATGCCTGCCCTGTGAGTTCTGCTATACTTACAGACATAATTCCAACGGTTTTAGAAGCTTTAGAGTGTTTTCTATCCAATAATAATTATTATATGCATATATTAGCAATTTTTGACAGATTTTTTTTTCAGTTTACTAGGGGTACCCAATCTCTCCAAAGGGGGCATATGTCTGCCATATCCTTAACAGGTTGGCATCCCACGCACCTCTTGGGTTAAATGTGGAAGACACATTTCGGTTGAATGCATTCAGTTGTGCAACTGACTAGGTATCCCCTTTCCCTTGAATAACTGAATGTGTCACTTTTCAGAATGAATCAAACCAATGTCTTTTGTCTTTTGTGATTCACAAATGTGAACGATAGGCTCAAATCGGGCTTATGTAGCAACATTTGAAATTGCGTTTTTTACATTGGATAAAAGTAGAGACAAAATGGTATAACATACACTACAGTTGAGGAACAATGGGAAAGTAATTTTGCTTTGAAAGTTGATAAACTTGTAAACTCACTTTTGAGAAAATGTCCAAAAGTAGAGACAAAATGGTATATCATACACTACAGTTGAGGAACAATGGGAAAGTAATTTTGCTTTGAAAGTTGATAAACTTGTAAACTCACTTTTGAGAAAATGTCCTTTGAATGTTTTGGAACTACTACTGGAGAGCCCTTCTTTGTCAACACCCCTTCGGCATCGTTCACAACCTCTTAAGCTTTAGCCCCACCCATCTCTTTAAGGGTTGATCCAAGCTTTCTGTACTATCAACAGCAATCAAGCACCCAAGCTAACTTGCTAATTACTTCCAGACACAAATGAGAGAACAGCTCACTCAACATTACTCGCCCTAGCAGAGCTGGTTAGGCTGTTATGTTATCCAGAGCTTTGGTGACTGCAACTGTGCTGTCAGATTGTCCATTCTTCAGAGCGTTTCGCTCTCGGAGCATTCAGAGCGCACACTGGACGCTATGACCGATGAGTAGGGTTGATCAGAACGTTCTGACCTCACAGTAGTGAAGCACCCAAACTAACTGGCTAACATTAGCTGGCTTGCTATCTACTTCCAGACACATAATGAGAGAACACCCCACTCTGACCACTTATTTTGTGGTCCCAAAAAGAGACAGAGGATTTCGACCGATTCTGAACCTCAATGGGTACTTGAAGTTACTGAGGTTCCACATACTGTCCCCAGCCGTGTGTTGCAGGCCGTGTCCAGGGACCAGTGGTTTGTGACGCTGTACCTGAGGGTTGCATACTTCCATGTTCCTGTTCACCCAGCTCAGTGGCAGTACCTCCGATTCGCTTTCGAAGGGACGGTTCTTGGCACCCCGCACTTTCAATAAGTGTTGATTCTCAATTACCTGGATGAATGACTGATTTGTGCCCTGACCAGGACACAGTTCTTATCAGACAGAGACATGCTCCTGACCCACATCGGCAGGCTGGGTATTACTGTAACCGACAAGAACTGTCGTCTGACGCCCACCCAGAGGGTGGCCTTCATTGGCATGGAGCTGGACTCAGTCCTCATGAGAGCACGCCTGTCCACCAGAAGGGTACAGGCAATCTCACCTTGCCTCGATCACTTTTGACAGGGGCGGGTGGTATCCGCCCTAACCTGCCAATGCCCGTTGGGCTTGCTGACAGAGGCCTCATTGTTGATTCCCCTGGGCCTGCTCCATCTCCGGCCTCTTCAACTGTGGCTCAACTCCCACTGGCTGCACCCGAAGCGCCACTGTCACCGCCAGCTGCGGATGACCACACAGTGCCTCATGGTATTGTTGAGGTGGCGCTGTGACCCCTTTCTCTCAGGTGGGGTGGAGATGCTGAGGATGTGCTGCCGGGAGCTGGTCAGCACAGACGTCACCCAAATCGGCTAGGGGTGTGTGACCAAGGGCAGGTCGGTCAGCGGATGTTGGCTACCCCCTTGGAGTGGCAGGCACATCAATACACGAGTGCTCCGAGCTGTATTGCTGGCCCTGCAGTCTTTCCTTCCACATCTGAAGGGAAGATGTCCTGGTGATGTCCTGGGGATGTCCTGGTGAGAACAGACAACACCATAGTATTGGCTTACATCAACCATCAGGGTGGACTAAAGTCCCACCGCCTACATCTTATGGCATGTGAGCTCCTTCTCTGGGCTCAGAGATGTCTAGCATCTCTACGCGCAGCACACGTACCTGGCATCCTGAATGTGGCAGCGGATATGCTCCCAAGGGAGGGTCCGCCACCTTGGGACTGGAGCCGACATCCCCAGGTGATGCAGCAAGTTCAGGAGGGCGCAGGTGGACCTGTTTGCCTCCCTGGACAATGCGCACTTCCCCCTGAGGTACTCCATGTCGGAGCCACCTGGGCCTCTGGGCTTGGATGCTCTGGCTCACGATTGGCGCAGGCTGGAGCTTTACGCATTCCCCCCTTTTTCCCCTGTTCCAGGCTGTGCTGGACAGGACCAGCATGGCAGAGCATCGTCTGCTTCTGGTGGCCCCATACTGGCCCAGACAAGCCTGGTTCAGCCTTCTCCTGTCCCTGTTATCTGGGACACCTTGGCTACTTTCCCTGAGACTGGACCTGCTGTCTCAGTCGGTGGGCTTGGCCACTGAACGGTGCCAATGGTCCATGTTAGGACTACAGGAGGGTGTAATGAACTCCATTCAGAGTGCAAGGGCACCGGATACAACCGCGGCATATCAGTTGAGCTGGTGATTGTTCTGCTCTTGGTGCACTGGTATTGAGGTGGTGCCTGAGTCATGTGGGGTACAGTATGTCCTCCAATACCTGCAGTCTCGCTTGGATGAAGGCTTAGCAGCCTCCACACTGAGGGTATTTGGCTGCTATATCTGCTTGCCATGTGGGGTGGATGGACATGCCAGTGGGGCGCCATCCCTTGGTCTCCAGGTTTATGAAGGGGGTTCGTCGCCTGCGACCAGCTAGGACCTGGTCAATGGCGAGCTAGGATTTGAATGTGGTCTTTTCAGCTTTGGCAAAGCTGCCTTTCGAAACGTTGTAGTCTGCCTCCGTGAAACACCTCTTTATGAAGGTGGCTTTCTTGGTAGCGATTTACTTCCATGAAGGGGGTGGGTGAGCTCCATGAGCGCTAACGGATGGACCCCGGTGGGAGGCGGGGCGCAAGCCTTGTAAAGGTTCTCTCCAGTTCAGCCCTGATACATGGCCGCCAGCAGAGATGAACATTGTTCCAGTACCACAGCAGAAGCATGAGCAAAACACGGTTGACATGAAGGGACAGGTGGAGAGAACCAGGAAACTAATGACAACCGCAGTAAAGGGGAAAATACCGCTATCCAAGGAACTGTGTTTGAAAACGGAACATTTAAAAGAAATAGCAAAACCTTATGATGACGAACGAGCACAAACTCTTCAACAAAATCATCTTCTGCAGGAACACAATCCTCAAACTAGATAAATCTGTTGAGTTATCTATGAACAGGGGCGCGCAACTTGATAGAATGCATGCAGTTTTGATAAACAACATTCAAAGCAATAATGTTCTAGTCCAAATGCTGCAGACCAAAGACGATCAGCTTATGAACACAATAACCAAGTTGGATGACTAAACCGCTGAACTCATTGAAGTCGCTGACCAAATGAACGATGAGAGAACCCAGGTGAACAAAATTATCTCTAAGCAAGCGGAGGAATCTCTTGCTCCGCACTCAAGACTTCTACCTGCAAACCATGACAGATAAGTATGAGACCGAAAGGAGCAACTGCGACACTCACATGTCTAAAATAAGTACTCTAAGCACCCAAGTGGACCCTGCGATTTAGCAGAATACCACCCTTAGGTACCATCTGGAGGAATTCCAGAACAGTCACGCGCTACAGCATGACTATCCTACCCAATCAAGCTCGCAACTGGAGCTCGGTACAAAAAGGAGTGTAGACGATAGAAGGTTTCAGACTTTGCCTCTCTCAGGTGTCCCTCAGTCTTTTCCTCTTGGCCATTCGGCACAGAGTAATGTGGCGCCTCCTTGCCAACAATGCCAAAGCTTGGCTTCTCCTCTTGGCTTTTCGGCCCATACTTCCCCACAGGATGAAGCCAACCCTCTCTGCGCACTTTGCAAGGAACACCTTGACAAAATCGTCAAAAACCTCCACACCTTTGACCCCGTTCCAGGGAAGCCAAATGACACGGAGACATTATACGAGACACTATACGAAACTTGCCACGGCTTTGAAAATAGATTTCAGAGGTTCTGCGACTCCAAAACACAACAGCTCGCTGGCTAACACTGTCAAACAAGCTTGGAATGAACACCCACGAGCATACTATCATAGGCTTCGTTCCGCTTACTTTGGCCTACTCACTGAAACAGGAATGGAAGAGCTATTGCCATTCAAAAAAAAATTCTGTCGAACATGTATCCTCAACTTCATTAACTACTTGGGCCCTACAGCCCACGTTGGTTTGCCAATCTCAAAACTCAGAGAGCTTGTGAGCACAGCTTTTGAGGCATCAAAATTGAGCCACGCTAAGAGCCCTGGCATGTCGGTTTTGAACATTGAACAGGAGTACTCACGTGTTATCAGGGATAGGTGTCACGTTCTGACCTTAGTTCCTTTTTTATGTCTTTGTGTTAGGTTGGTCAGGGCATGAGTTGGGGTGGGTAGCCTAGGTTCTTTTTTCTATGTTGTTATAGTCCTCCTCTCCTTCCACCAACGAGAATCGTTACAGAAACACCCACCAACCAAGCACCAAGCAGCGTGGTATAGAGCAGCAGCGTTCTCTGGACTCATGGACATGGGAGGAAATTTTAGACAGTAAGGGACCCTGGGCACAAGCTGGGGAATATCGCCGCTCCGAGGAAGAACTGGAGGCAGCGGGAGCTGAGCGGCGGCGATATAAGGAGGTAGTGCGGCAGCGCGACAGGCACGAAAGGGAGCCCCAAAGAATTTGTGTGGGGGGGGGGGGGGGGGTTGGAGACCTGAGCCCACTCCTCATGCTTACCGGAGGAAGCGCAGTACTGGTCAGGCACCGTGTTATGCGGTCAAGCGCACGGTGTCGCCAGTATGCGCTCATAGTCCGATGCACTATAGGCCAGCCCCCCGCAAGTGCCATGCAAGTGTGGGCATCCAGCCAGGGTGTGTTGTGCCGGCTCAGCGTGTCTGGTCTCCGGTACGCCGTTTCGGCCCAGGATATCCTGCGCCGGCTCTGCGTGCTGTGTCTCCGGGGCACTGGGAGGGTGCAGTGCGTCCTATGCCAGCGCTCCGCCCATGCCGGGTGAATGTGGGCATTGAGCCTAAGGGAGAGGTGAGAGTGGTATACACCAGAACTCCAGTACACACCCACAGCCCGGGCGAACCTGGGGGGGGGTTGGAGACCTGAGCCCACTCCTCATGCTTACCGGAGGAAGCGCAGTACTGGTCAGGCACCGTGTTATGCGGTCAAGCGCACAGTGTCGCCAGTATGCGCTCATAGTCCGATGCACTATAGGCCAGCCCCCCGCAAGTGCCATGCAAGTGTGGGCATCCAGCCAGGGTGTGTTGTGCCGGCTCAGCGTGTCTGGTCTCCGGTACGCCGTTTCGGCCCAGGATATCCTGCGCCGGCTCTGCGTGCTGTGTCTCCGGGGCACTGGGAGGGTGCAGTGCGTCCTATGCCAGCGCTCCGCCCATGCCGGGTGAATGTGGGCATTGAGCCTAAGGGAGAGGTGAGAGTGGTATACACCAGAACTCCAGTACACACCCACAGCCTGGGCGAACCTGGAGGGAGGAGACGGAGAGACAGACTGGTGCGTGGGGCTGCCACAGGCTCCACCAGGCTGTCTCTCCATCTCCTCCCTCCAGGTTCGCCCGTCTGCCCTGAGCTGCCAGAGCCGCCCGTCTGTCCTGAGTTGCCAGAGCCGCCCGTTTGTCCTGAGCTGCCAGAGCCGCCCGTCTGTCCTGAACTGCCGGAGCCGCCCGTCTGTCCTGAGCTGCCGGAGCCGCCCGTCTGTCCTGAGCTGCCGGAGCCGCCCGTTTGTCCTGAGCTGCCGGAGCCGCCCGTCTGTCCTGAGCTGCCGGAGCCGCCCGTCTGTCCTGAGCTGCCGGAGCCGCCCGTCTGTCCTGAGCTGCCGGAGCCGCCCGTCTGTCCTGAGCTGCCGGAGCCGCCCGTCTGTCCTGAGCTGCCGGAGCCGCCCGTCTGTCCTGAGCTGCCGGAGCCGCCCTTCAGTCAGGAGCGGCCGGAGCCACCCGTCAGTCAGGAGCTGCCGGACCCGCCCTTCACTCCGGAGTTGGCAGAGTCGCCCTTCAATACGGCGCTGCCGGAGTCGCCCTCCACTACGGTGCAGCCGGAGTCTCCCGCCTGTCCGGCGCTGCCGGAGTCTCCCATCTATTCGGGGCCCGCTGCAAGGGTTCCCAGTCTGAGGTCGGCGGCGAGGGTCGCCGCTCCAAAGGCACCACTTAAGTGGGCAAAGACTATGGTGGAATGGGGTCCACGTCCTGCGCCAGAACCGCCACCGCGGACAGACGCCCACCCAGACCCTCCCCTATAGGTTCAGGTTTTGCGGCCGGAGTCCGCACCTTTGGGGGGTACTGTCACGTTCTGACCTTTGTTCCCTTTTTATGTCTTTGTGTTAGGTTGGTCAGGGCGTGAGTTGGGGTGGGTAGCCTAGGTTCTTTTTTCTATGTTGTTATATTTCTATGTGTTTGGCCTAGTAGTTCTCAATCAGAGGCAGGTGTTGTTTGCTGTCTCTGATTGAGAATCATACTTAGGTAGCCTGTTTTCCCCATTTTGGTTGTGGGTGTTTCATTTCTGTTTAGTGTCTGTTCGCCTGGCAGAACTGTTTCGTTTTCTCTTCGTTGTTATTTTGTGTAGTGTTCAGTTTTTTAATTAAAATATGACGAACACTTACCACGCTGCATTTTGGTCTTCCTCTCCTTCCACCAACGAGAATCGTTACAATAGGAGTGTTGAGAGATGTCACACAACAACGGTCTCTACCACGAAACCACGATACCAATAGCCATGCTGTCAAAATAACTATAAAGAACGTGGCCAACCACACAGGTACCGCAACAATCAAGCTGATCACTATGTTCCCAACCCACCCAACCCACACAAAGTGTAACAAGGCTAACAAAGGTTTCAATGATAATCAAATCATTGACCAGTCCTGGAGGACTGCTTAATCCATGATGCTCTAATTGATTCAGGCTCGACAATATCGCTCATCTCTCAAACATTGTTCAATGATCTCAAAAGGGCTTTGCATCCAGCTAAACGTTGGTTAAAAACAAAACGATGCAACACTAAACTTTGACTCTCCCAATGCGACTCATGCTGAATCATCACTTCTAAAAACGTATCGCTTGTTCACCCTGTGTATGTTACCAGCCTCGAAACTGAACACCTGCTACTCGGAGCAGACTTGATGGATCATTTTATCTCTCTAAGTATAGTCACAAGTAATTTGCTGGGTGAAACAAAGTCATCCACAAGGAGTATCTGTCGAAAGGACCCCTTGGGAAAAAGACGTTTCGAAACCTCTTTGCAGAATCTGATTCAAGCAGATATTAAGATATCTTGTCACATTCAAATTTGATTGACTATTCTTCTCATGACTTCGAGCAAGTAGTCTCCGTGAGTGAGCAACTTCCCTCCTCCTTGGAGTCATGCGATACTGTAGCTAAGATTAACTTCTTGTTCTTCAGACACTTCCGCAAGCACCACGGCAGTCTCAGGAAATAATGTATCAATGTTCAGACTGGTCTCTGCTTCCGATGATACATTTTCCGCTTTAAGGGGGACTGAAACTCCTTACAGTGAAACTAACGGCATCAGTCACGCCACTGACCGGATGACTCACACTGGTGAAACACTGTGTGATATCGCAGAAAGATATCCTCGTCTCAGTTTGCAGGTACTGGAATGCTTGCCACACAAGGACGCTGTGGTCAATGGCAGGCCATGACAGTCACTGAGCTTTTTGAAACACAAACACCAGGAGATTTGGTTGAAAGGTTATAGCTAATCTACTAACAACGCAGCTGCTGGCAACTCGTACAACCAACAACAATCACTGGTGGGGAGGTCCCGAAACACAAAGGGGAGAAATACTAGCCCAGACCCATGATGAGCCTCATCGAGGCCAGTGGGGGGGTCGAGACTACATGTAACAATGTACGTAGCCGCCCGATCAGGAAACAAATCAAGTTGTAAACTTCCCCATGATAACAGAGAGGAGTGGACAAGCCCCTCGATGGGGATAACCTTAGAATATATCTGAGATATCACTGTGGTGTCCCACACTGGTCGTAAAAGAAGTCCAGTGGACTTTCCATCTCTCCCCCCAAAAATTGTAACAGTAATCATTCCTTGCCATGTGCAGTCTCAACTACAATGCAACTAGTAAATTGCTCTAATCATGTGTTCCGGTAGGATAACATTTCGGAATAAATCGGTAGGATAGTTGGTCCCCTTGGGAACCAGTACCAATGCCAGCAACAATCAGTCCAGCCACAATCAGTAAGAAGGTTAGAGACCTAACAATTAAAATTGCCCTTGATAACAGCGACAGAGGATGTAGTAGTCACTCAGATTACAACACGTGGAAGTGAATCTCCAAAACACTCTTAACACAAGTTATTGAAGTCATGATCACCATGATCACTTAGTGGATAACATAGCTATGAAATAGACTCCTTCATACCTATCGCCACTAGAATGGTGTAAGACACATTGACTTGTAGTAAAACCACTACAGGTCCCCTTGGCATATGGCTTAACTTGTTGTAACTCCAATCCCGTGAACGGGATCATTGTCATCATCTGACACTAATTAGCATAACGCAACAGACATAAATATTACTAGAAAATATTCCTATTCATGAAAATCACAAGTGAAATATATTGAAACACAGCTTAACCTTTTGTTAATCACCCTGTCATCTCAGATTTTCAAAATATGCTTTAGAGCTTAAGCAAGACAAGCATTTGTGTAAATATATCGATAGCCTAGCATAGCATTATGTCCAGCTAGCAGCAGGTAACTTGGTCCCGAAAATCAGAAAAGCAATCAAATTAAATCGTTTACCTTTGATGAGCTTCGGATGTTTTCACTCACAAGACTCCCAGTTAGATAGCAAATTTTCCTTTTTTCTAAAAATATTATTTTTATAGGCGAAATAGCTCAGTTTGTTCTTCACGTTAGGCTGAGAAATCAACCAGAAATTGTGGTCACGACAACGCCGAAAAATATTCCAAATTGGCTCCATAATATCGACAGAAACATGGCAAACGTTGTTTATAATCAATCCTCAAGGTTTTTTTCAAATATCTATTCGATAATATATCCACCGGGACAATTGGTTTTTCAGTAGGAGCGAGAGGAAGAATGGCTACCTCTGTATTTTACGCAAGAATCACTCTGAGAGCCATCAGGTGACCACTTGCGCAATGGAGCCGCTTACGGGTATTCTTCAACATAAAGGCGTGACACTATGTCACAATGCTGTAGACATCTTGGGGAATACGTAGAAAAGGGAATCTGGTTGATAGCCCATTCACTGCTCAATAGGGACGCATCGTAACGCAGAGCATTCAAAACATGAGTCACTTCCGGATTGGATTTTCTCAGGCTTTCGCCTGCAATATAAGTTCTGTTATGCTCACAGACAATATTTTTACAGTTTTGGAAACTTTAGAGTGTTTTCTATCCTAAGCTGTCAATTATATGCATATTCTGGCATCTTGTCCTGACAAAATATCCCATTTACTTTGGGAACATTATTTTTCCAAAAATGAAAATACTGCCCCCTAGTCACAACAGGTTTTAAGGTCGGCACCAATTCTTACTGACTTACTGGTCATTGGCATGGAAATTATCTGATGACGTCAGACTCATTCTGAACAGGTTGCAGCTTACCAGGATACTTGGTTTTCTTTACCTTAGCATGTGCGCTTGTCTAAGCAGAATTACACATGCACAATGGAACATTTAATGAGGATTTATATTAGGATCACTTAAGGGTACGAGCAAAATACCAGCCTTGGTAAAATTGAACATTTACCCTGACGCCCCTTTGACTCCACAGCTACATGAATCACCAATTTCTTCCCACGGGTCCATAGGTCATCCCTGTAGACTGTCCGAAGCTAATGCCTTACAGCTGTAGACTTATCATGTAGTTACCAATTTACGATAGTGCCCTCAGCAACACACCACTAAGTAGAGTCGCTGTACTGTAGATGTGACATTAGATAAAATGCCATGAAAATGGAATTTAGAAAGACCGTGGAAGTATATAGAATATGGTCCAATTAGATAATTAGGGTGTAGTAACTATATTTTGTATATATTTTCTCTGTATTTTTATTCATTTTTGTTTCATTTTCTTTGACACTTAGGAAGTGATACTGCCACAAACAAGTTCCCCATACAACCACTAGTTAGTGCCACAACGCCACTCATTTGGAGAAGAAATGTAATGATGTATTGCTTGAGTGTTCTGCATTATTAACATCTATCTAAGTTACTGCCTAGATCCACCAGCCTGGACAACCGGACGATGGGTCCAGAACGACGATCCGCAACCAGGACATCCCCTGGCCATTCTTGTGGTGGTCTGCAGCTTGCAGAAATCCTACCAGGTTAAACCACGATGATCCACAAACCAGGACATCCTGTTGTCATTTTTGTGTTAATTTCAACTTGCAGAATCCTTCCAAGATTGAACCTACCAGAGGGAGACTGTCATGACTGTCCTGTGAGGATCCGAATGGGTCAGATCAGCTGTGCAATGGATGACAGTAACCAGACTCTCTCTCACCCATAGAGGGGGAGAGGAGGGAGCTGGTGGAGGGTTGACACCTTCCGCCCTGTTGTAGATTAAAGGAGAGGAAATCCAGAGAACATCCCTCTCCAAATCCACGCAGGAATGTTCCTTTGTCTACCCGAAACTCTAACACATTCTAAAGCGAATACTGGAACAATATTTCTAACATAAGAACGTGGGGAATGGTCAGTGGTAATCTAAATAATAATAATGTCATATAGGTTGTTATTTTGTGATGTCATTAAAGGTTATAAAGGAAATACTGTATATACAGTATACACTACATGTACAAAGTCTCCATCCTATACTTCGTATATGAAATATGAAAAATTTTCTAAGTATTTTTGTTTAGATAAGAATGTGATTTTAAGAGATCATTTGTCTTCTATAAAATTTGCACAGTAGGTATCCAAGCCCCGAAAGACGCAAGAAGCTCGCCTCCCGGACAATCACAGTACGGCTGATTAGCTGTCCTTAGTTAAATATCTAGAAAAATGAATTTAAGTAGGACCATTCTACTACTCTTCAAACCATCCTATTCTACTACTCTTCTCGAATCACTGTATTCTACTACTAGTATCACCAATGGGAACCGTCAACATCGCTGGCTAGCCTATCTTCCAACGAGCATCTTCCAGAGTGAACAACAGTAGAAGTAGAAGACTGGGGAGGGGTGACCCCTTTTGGACAATCAGAGCCTTACAACCGTGCCGCTGAAAGGCCCAACACCCTTCCTAAGGAGAGCTGGTTCCAACAGAGATCCACGGCGAACGAAGACATTTAAAAGTAAATGCATTCATGATTTCTTACTCCAAACGGGCGGCAGTTCATGTGCAAAATAATGATTACTGTGAGAATAGTTCCTAAAATGTGACTCACCACCTGGATTCAAATGTGAAATTCGATTGTTTACATTGGATAAAAGTAGAGACTCAGAGGAACAATGGGAAAGTAATGGTGATTTGAAAGTTGCTCAACTTATAAACTCACTTTTGAGAAAATCGCCTTTGAATGTTTTGGTATCACACCCTCTTAAGCTTTAGCCCCACCCATCTGGTTTCACTCTCGGAGCGCACACTTGATGCTCTGGCTGATGCTTAGTTTGCCTCTCAATAACATGAAAACAGCCTAACCAGCTCTGCTGGCAACAATTTCATTACGCTTTTTTTCAGATGTTTACTGACACCAGCCATATTCAGTGGGTGTTGTACACACGTCATGTAATGTTAGCTAAAGAGCCAGCCAGCTAACGTTAGCTAGTTTACCAACAATGAACAAAGTGCCAGCAATGCCAAACACTAGACTCTAACTAGAAAAGCAAACAGATCTGGGATACAAATAATAACGTCCGCTAGGGAGCCAGCCATCTAACGTTAGCTAGCTAGCTAACAGTACACTTTAGCTTAAGACATAAGACATATAGCTAGCTAGGTAAATAATGAACAACATTTAAGATCACACACGTCATGTAACGTTAGCTAATGAGCCAGCCAGTTAACGTTAGCTAGTTAAAACTTCTTATGGAGGTGATCCCTGCAGAGGGATAGCTCAGCGCAATTTTCAGAGCGCCGCCTATAGTACTTTACTTAGTACTCGTTAAATCTCAAACTTTCATTAAAATACACATGCCAGGTACTGAATTAAAGCTACACTCGTTGTGAATCTAGCCACCAAGTCAGATTTGTAAAATGCTTTTCGGCGAAAGCATGAGAAGCTATTATCTGATAGCATGCACCCCCCAAAATACCAGCACGACACGTAAACAACAGATTTTGCGGTAGCCGGCGCTACCCAAAACGCAGAAATAAAATATAAAACATTCATTGCCTTGGACGAGCTTCTTTGTTGGCACTCCTATATGTCCCATAAACATCACAATTGGGTCTTTTTCCCGATTAAATCCGTCATTGTATACCCAAAATGTCATTTGCTGAAGGCCAGTCTGATGCTGCAAAAAGTCCATTTACAAGACGCAACGTCACTTTTTAAAATTACAAAAGTCGCCTATAAACTTTTACAAATCACTTCAAACGACGTTTCTAAACCAACTTTAGGTATTAATAAACGTTAATGATGTATCAAATTGATCACGGGGCGATCTGTATTCGATAGCAGCAAGTCTGGAAAACATTGTCCATTTTTTCAGTTTCACAACATCCTGTGGTGCGTCAGAAGAAGGGAGGGGTCTATTTGTGTTGCAACCAGGGATAAATGATTCTGATATTGATAGCAATGGTGACATCGTGAAGCTGTAGGCGTTTACAGGGGGTTCGCATATATTTTCTCTCGTCTTAAACAATTGATTGAATGGCGGATGAATATTTTTGTTTTGTTTTTGGTGAACAGTTTTACCAGGGATTTTTACTCCTAAACACGTTCTGTTATAGCCACAGACCCGATTTAACCAGTTTTAGAAACTTCAGAGTGTTTTCTATCCACACATACTTATCATATGCATATACTATATTCCTGGCATGAGTAGCAGGACTTTGAAATGTTGTGCGATTTTTAACAAAAAGCTGCGAAAATTCGCATCATCCATAAACAACAATACATAAAGTGCCAACAATGCCACAGTGCTGGAAGCTAACCAACCAGGTCCAATGTTAGCTAGCTAACATTAGGCTCTAACTAGAAAAGCAAACGGCTCTGGGAAACAAGTAATAACGTCAGCTAAGGAGCCAGCCAGCTAACAGTACACTTTCTGTCAAAATTAGAAACGTGTAATATCTGAAAATGTAGCTAGCTAACGCTAGACTATCTTACCTGTATACATCATCATGCATGATGCCAGATGCATCTCCCTGTCAGGAATGCCATACCACGGTTACCCTTAGTTTGAAGATGTAATCCGGAGACAGGTGTTTTCTCCATCTCTTTACATGCTGACTACACCGCGTTGCGTGCGCTCGCGTTGCAATATTAAATTATTGCACCCACACTGCTCGCGCGCCAACTAGCGTCTGCATTGCCACGGGCTAAAATAGAAGTCAGTTCTATTTGTGACGCTGATTGCGCTGAAAGTCCTGCCTCTCCCATCTCCTCATTGGTTTATAGAAGCGGATACCCACGCGCCATCTCATCTCCTCCTCCCCACGCGCCACCCACCCACGTGGGTGACTGAAGATGAACGGAGGTCAGTGGTGGTAATACACGTTATGAAAGTTAGTTGCCAATCGCCATATAAGTCCAAAGAAGAAAAGGCCTGGAAGGAGGAGAGATGACTAGAAATTATTTGGTTGACCGTTTTATGTGTGGATTAATTGTCGGAGTAGAGGACCTTGTCCATTTCAGGTAAAATAACATTTATATCCCAGGACAAATTTGGTAGCAACAGCAAGCTAGCTAGCTAAATTGCCTTAAATATCTAATGTTTAATATAATTGGTTCAGTTTTTTTTATATTTTAACCTGCGTGTCGTGATCGCGTTTGTTGTGGGGGGACAAAATCAATTGGCGCATGATGGCGCGTGGCCAGTTAGGGTACAGCATTAGCTATCATATTATAATTTAATTGATTTCAAAGCTTGATCCTCAACCAACAAGGCTCGTAATGTAACATTTTTATTCATATTTACAGATGGCATACAAGTTTGTAATTAAGGCACATGAAAGTTCACATGTTCAAGAAGGCTTTTCTGCCAACAAATGCATTTTGATTTAAAAAAATATTTACGTTCAAACGGCTCTCCTGTGAAGTCATGACTTGCGACATATGCCTAGTTTCATGAATTGGGTCACAAATGTATCAACAATAAGTGTCTGTTTCTCTCCCTCCACTATATGTTATGTCAGTCCACTAGGGACCTTTTCTCATGTATTAAGTGTGTATGTTTATTCTGTCTCATCAATTTGTTAGCTAGGCAATAAATAATGAAACCAATTTGTGTAGTACTGAATCATAAGGCTGGGTTTTTTGCAGACGCAGGAGGTTACGACTGTTCAGAATGATGATATGATACGAGTTTATGATTCATACATTTACTGTTTTATGGATGTGATAGGTAAAAACCTCTAGAGTTAAATTCGGGAGAAGATAACCCTTTAAAGAACCACTCTCGTGGTGCCCCAAATCCTAATGAGTTAATTATTACATGATTAATTTAATTGGGTAACAATTAAGCATAGTTAGTTGATCAGATAAATAACAGTCATCAGATAAATTAAAGTAAAAGTCACGACAACTGTTACAAGCTCAAGTATGACAGGATGTCGTATCGCATCAATGTGAGTGAGACAGACGATGGAGATTAATGTCTCCACTGGAACTCCCATTTTATCCTGGAGAAAGGCGCTGATCCCTTCAATGACTTTGAGGATGCTGATGGACTGGGCCCTCATAACATCTTCAGGTCAGGTCACATATTCACTATGAGTGTCAGAGTATCAGTACTGATATGTGATACATTTAGCCTTTTAGATAATAATTATTTTGATTATATGGACGGGGAGGCTGATCCTAGAACAGCACTCCAACACTTAAATTGCCTTTAAGACAAATAAATACATTTGTCACACAATACATAGAGTATTTGTATAAAAAGACACCTTATATACTTTCTCACATTTAAACATATTGTTGCATAGACCCATAACTGTTCACTGTTGTGCATTGACTCTGGTCCAGAAACACAGATGTTGACACTCAGCCATGGTGCTTCATAGGAAGAGGCCGGAAGCTGCTGTGGGATCACTGTGACGTCAGGGGGTGTGCTGAGCCCACAGGTTAGCCTTAAATATCATATCTCTGACCACTGCCTGTATGGACAACAAGTTAACAAGAGGCCTAATAATTTCTCCCGAGGGGATAACTGAAGCTGTATTCAATTGAATTTCCCATGTCATTTTTCAGCTGTGGCCCTTACAGATGCTGGTACCAAGCCGACTACTGGTCCCAAGCCCACTTTTGCAACTCCCAAGCCAAAACCAACACCGGTCAAACCCTCAGCAGGTCCAGAGAAGCCTACAGCAGTGCTAAAGCCCAGTGTAGCCCCAGGACAGACCACAGCCAGCCCAATCCCTGTTAAAGTAATGATGGACTGTCATTTCTCTTTGCTTATTTGAGCTGCTCTTGCCATAATATGGACTTGGTCTTTTACCAAAAAGGGCTATCTTGTGTTTACCACCCCTGCCTTGTCACAACACAACTGATTGGCACACTCACATTAAGAAGGAAGGACATTCCACAAATAAACTTTTAACAAGGCCCACCTGTTAATTGAAATGCAATCCAGGTGACTACCTCATGAAGTTGGTTGCGAGAATGCCAAGAGTGTGGAAAGCTGTCATCAAGGCTAAGGCTAGCTACTTTGAAGAATCACAAATATAAAATATATTTAGATTTGTTTAACGCTTTTTTGGTTACTACATGATTCCATATATGTTATTTCATAGTCTTGATGTCTTCACTATTATTCTACAATGTAGAAAATAGTACAAATAAAGAAAAAACACTAGAATGAGTAGGTGTGTTCAAACTTTGACTGGTATTGTACATCATGGATGGACACTTCTCCCTGTCACGGGTGCCATGGTTGCCCTGAGTTTGAAGATGTAATCCGGAGACAGGTGTTTTCTCCATCTCCTTAGCTATCATACTCTAATTCCAGAAAGTGGAGAGTAACACTGATGCAGTTCTACTACGCTATACATTTCTGCAAAATATGCATTAGACTGGATTACATACACATACTGAGCTGCTCAAATATGCAGAAGCCTTCTACATGGCAGACCAATCTGAACTCGTCTCTCGACATGTCCAGCCCACTCATTATCTCAGCCAATCATGGCTTTCTATTTTTTTATTTAACCTTCATTTAACTAGGCAAGTCAGTTAAGAACAAATTCTTATTTACAATGATGGCCTAGGAACCGTGGGTTAACTGCTTTGTTCAGGGGCAGAATTACATATTTTTACCTTGTCAGCTCGAGCATTCTTTTGGTTACTGGCCTAAAGCTCTAACCACTAGGCTACCTGCCCCCCCATGCCTAGTGGGAAGATTGCTGACTTTTTCTGTGGCTTAACCAACTAGGCTCGTAATTTAACAATTATAGTTGTATTTACAGATGGCATACAAGCCTGTTACTAAGGAACATGAAAGTTCACATGTTCCACAAAGCATTTTTACAAAAAAAAAACGCATTTTCATTTAGTTAAAAAGGTTTTCGTTCAAATGGCTCTCCTGTGAAGTATTGACCCGTAACATACGCCTAGTTTCCTGAAACAAGTTACTCCAACTCTTCCAAGTCAAGGTAATGCTTTTGGTTTTATTAATTTATTGCCTCTGGGGCTCATCTGTGTAAATGCTAAACTTCTTGCTTTACACTGTACTGCGTGATTTTACAAATGGAATAGATTGTGAGTTTACTAACACGTTAGTTCTAGTAGCTATGTGTTGACTATGACATTAGCTAATATGGTGATAACAATGTAGGCTGTGTGTAGATAATTTTTTCACCTGATCAGACCACTGTTGTGTTGTGCATTGAATTCCAAAAGTGAAGGGAAAATGTGAGAGGAGGAGAGTGCGTAGATGTGATGGGTGAACAGGGGAGTGTTCATTCAGCCAATTCAGTTGAGAAATGTTTTTTAAACGGAAGCAAATGGAGCTAAACTGGAATGGACCTACCTGAATTTGTCCAACAGTATCTCTCGTTTTAGTTGCAAAACGTAACGTTTGGACTAATGATTACACCCTAGTTCAGCAAGATGTAGGCAAGAGTGTGCTAGGTGGTATTTACTGTTTCACTTTCTGTCACCTTGATTACTCCAATTTTTATTTCGATCTGTGCACCTACGTTATAAACTTTAATTTGTAGGCTCGGTTGTAGCAACCTCATGAGGGGTTATAGGGCAAATTCGAGTATCAGTAGCCTAAACCTATCAATGTTACATTGAGCTGGGTGATTGGAATATGATTGACAGTCATCCCATATGCTGTAATATAAATAAGTCTGTGCTCATTAAAACATTTATCATCCACCCTAACCTTAAACGGCACAGACCACCACTGGATTCATCAAAAGACAGTAAAACATCTTGAAATGGCACTGTGGATGTATTAGAATTCAGAATTGCATTGGGGGCATACTCATATTGCAAGCTACTGTATGGGTTTTGGGTCCATTACATTTATTAGTTTACTCAGTGCTACACATAGATTACAATTCTAAAGACTACACAAATATTAGCGTCGTAGCTCTTATAACGGGACTTTAACCGTGAGAAATCCCCACACCATTCCGTCTTATCGGACATTCATATTGCTATGTACATCCTTAACTATGGCTCTTGGATGATTCAAAATTGTTGTATCTGTTTGCATCACTTTCAATGGGGTACCTTTATTTTGAAAGCGAACCGCTGATTCACGGTTATGTTGTTCACAACACAACCCACACGTTTCGGGAACACGGTCTATGGCTGCCTGTGGATGTGGCAATCTGACGACGTGTCTTTGCTCAGCAGTTGTCAATTTTGCTGCAGCGGGAACCTTCGACTTTTATAAGTACTGACTGTTGGTGAGACATCTTTTGAATTAATTCTCTATTTTGATTCTCTATTTGCCTACCTCAACGTTAGTCTATCGCTAGCTAGTCAGATCATAGCCTGCTGTAGCTAACGTCCGCTAGAAGCGGCCATATTGTAGTAACGTTAATCGCATATTTTGTCGTCCCCCCCAGTTTTCTCGTCATTAAGTAAAGTTGCTGAGGAAATCGAAACATTTGCAGCCTGAATAGATAGTGTTAAGTACGAACCGGTCAAGGGGTCACGTGTATTACTGGCTGGCCACATCAAGCCACGCGACGGTGGAGGTCTATGCCCAGCCTAGCTAGTCGTAGGATAAGCAGTGTGCACTGAATTTGCACTATTTCTGTAACTACAGCTATCAATCCTTAGTTAAAAAAAAACAACTAACTATACTGAACAAAAATAAACGCAACAATTTAAAATACTTTACCGAGTTAGTTCATATGAGGAAATAAGTCGATTGAAATGTAATAAATTAGGCCCTAATCTATGGATTTCACATTACTGGGAATGCAGCTATGCATCTGTTGGTCACAGACATACCACAGACGTATTTCTATGCATTGATAAAATGCAATTGTGTCTGTAGTTTTAACCTTCCTTATACCATTCATAACCCCACTGCCACCATGGTGCACTCTGTTCACAACGTTGACATCAGCAAACTGCTGGCCCACACATCATACATGTGGTCTGCGGTTCTGAGGCCGATTGAAGGTATTGCCAAATTTTCGAAAACATGGAGGTAGAGAAATGAACATTCAATTGTCTGGCAACCGATCTGGTGGACATTCCTGCAGTCATGCCAATTGCATGCTCCCTCAACTTGAGACATCTGTGGCTTTGTGTTGTATGATAAAACTGCACGTTTAAGTGGCCTTTTATTGTCCCAACACAAGGGGCACCTGTGTAGTGCTCATGCTGTTTAATCATATTCTTCATATGCCACTTGTCAGGTGGATTTATTGTTTTGGAAAATGAGAAATGCACATTAACAGGGATGTAAACAAATTTGTGCACCAAATAAGCTTTATGTGCGAATGGACCATTTCTGGGATCTGTTATTTCAGCTCATGAAACATGGGACCAAACTTTGCATGTTGCATTTTATATTTTTGTTGTGTGTAGTATAGCTGGCTAACTTCAGCGCTTTAGACTGTTGACAACAATTGGTGCACCAAGCTATTTTCTACCAATTAATCTACCACGAGACAATTTGGTTTAGCATACTCTCAAGCAGATGTACACCTGTATTTCAGCCTAAAGGATGCCCACTTTATTTGGATTTATAAATAGCTGTGTACTGTCCTCAGATCAAATTGCCATGATGTTGCAGAGGCTGGCCTTGTGTTCCAGTCTACGTTCCAGGAGCCTGCAAGCAAATGTTTGCCCACACTTTGCCAGGGCAGTGTCCCAAACCAAGTGTAAGTAGCCAACCCCATTCCACCATTCCAAAACACACTGCACTGGTGCACCCCACTACAGATGACACTTGGCACTTAACACACCTCTTTGGCAGTCTCAGATGTATGCCCATATAATAGCCTAACATATTCTGTTGTCAGACAATCCAAGGTTTACGACGAGAACTGCTGTTCAGTACGTTTTGGATAAAGTTATTTTGGGTCATGTTCAGTAGGCATGAAACGGAAGCAAAGAAGTTAAATATGAGGGTACTGTCTGAACTAAGAAACTTTCATTTTTGTTTTTCGTTGCGTAATGTTTTGCTACGGTGTACCCTAATGAACATGACTGGTGTTAAATTAATGTCCTGTTATCTGTTGCAGTCCCTGTCACCCATTCTCCTGGGAAGTCAGCAGCGCACCGCAGTGAGCTCAGACAGGCCAAGCGCATTGTGGTGAAATTGGGCAGTGCTGTGGTGACGCGGGGAGATGAGTGTGGCTTGGCCCTCGGGCGTCTCGCCTCCATTGTGGAGCAGGTGAGGTCACAACCCGGTCATTAATTACATAAGTTGTAATGACCAGGAACTACTGACGAGAACCAGAAATAATGTAGAAATTGAAGACTCCAGAATATTGTAATTGAAGACATGATTATGTGGGTTTTGATTGGCATTGAAAGGTATCTTCTAAAATTTAAGGCGAAAAACTGCTGAGGTAATGTTCAGTTACATGTTTGGTGGGTCTTTAGAGAACACTTACACTAAGTGGTGTGTAAGAAGAGCTCATTGTTGTCTGTCCCTTAGGTGGCCGTGCTGCAGAACCAAGGCAGGGAGATGATGATTGTCACCAGTGGGGCCGTTGCTTTCGGAAGGCAGAGACTGAGACACGAGATCCTGCTATCTCAGAGCGTCAGACAAGCCTTGCACTCTGGACAGAACCAACTCAAAGAAATGGTATACCAAATCTCCTCACAACAGATTGGATGACAATAGATCAATAACTATTGGCATATTGGCTTTTACTAATGATTTCTATTTCTCTGCGCTTCAGTCACTTCCAGTTCTGGAGGCCCGGGCGTGTGCAGCTGCTGGACAGAGTGGCTTGATGGCTCTGTATGAAGCTATGTTCACCCAGTACAGCACCTGCACTGCACAGGTACAAACACACTTACAAAATAATTACTGTATCATTCTTTGCAGATGGAATTGCATAGTGTCTGATGTCACTACATTCATGTATTGTTTTTCTATTCCTTTTCTTAGCCAAAGTTAGATTGACAAATCAAATGTTATTTGTCGAATGCGCCGAATACAACAAATGTAGAACTTACAGTGAAATGCTTACTTACGAACCTCTAACCAACAATGCAGTTTAAAAAAATGCAGATAAGAAATAAAAGTAACAGAGTAATTAAAGAGCAGCAGTAAAATAACAATAGCGAGACTATATATACACAGGGGGGGTACCGGTATAGAGTCAATGTGCGGGGCACCGGTTAGTTGAGGTATTTTGTACATGTAGGTAGAGTTATTAAAGTGAATATGCATAGATGATAACAGAGTAGAAGTGGTGTAAAGGAGGGGGGCAATGCAAATAGTCTGGGTAGCCATTTGATTAGATGTTCAGGAGTCTAATGGCTTGGGGGTAGAAGTTGTTTAGAAGCCTCTTGGACCTAGTCTTGGCGCTCCGGTACTGCTTGCCGTGCGGTAGCAGAGAACAATCTGACTAGGGTGGTTGGAGTCTTTGACAATTTTTAGGGCCTTCCCCTGACACCGCCTGGTATAGAGGTCTTGGATGGTAGGAAGCTTGGCCCCAGTACATGTTTTTAGAATTACTATATGCCTACGTTAAACCCTCATACTGAGCTCTTTCGTATGCCTCTTCAATAGATCCTTGTCACGAACCTCGACTTCCACGATGAGCAGAAGCGTCGCAACCTGAACAGCACCCTCCACGAGCTGCTGCGCATGAACATAGTGCCCATCATCAACACCAATGACGCAGTTGTACCGCCCCCTGTTCCAAACAGTGACCTTCAGGGGGTAAATGTGGGTACTTTGTGAAGGGCATGCTGGGAATGCGTAGTGTGGTTGTGATGGTTTATTACATAAGGCATATATTTTATTTTACTTTCTCCACCCACACAAATGTTTCATTTTGGTTTAGCATTTGTTTGAAAATATATGTAATTAGCTTTGACGATTTCTACTTTTATTAGTACTGCTTCATGCATCTGAGGGGCGAATCTGGACTTCCACTTAGTCTTCCATTGATGCCAATGCAAACCTAAGTGAAAACTTGGCTAATGTGGAAGTTAGTATATGACTTATGTTGAAGTCAGAGCCAATGCTAGTATAAAGGGGCCTATTGTAGCAAGTTTTTATACAGCAAGCTGCTCTTACTTTAAAATGACATCCTAGGCTAGGGTACATTGCATAGTTATGATACATGGCTATGATGAGCTGTTTGCATGTATTAAATGGGGTCATGCTTTTTTATGTTTTATTCTTGCATTTTTAGGTAATACACATCAAGGATAACGACAGCTTGGCTGCAAGACTGGCTGTTGAAATGAAAGCAGACCTTCTTATTGCTCTATCTGATGTTGAAGGTATGTAATGCATTTCGAAATTAGCTACGTTGTTGTTCATTTACTCTCAGCTAAAATAAAAAGTATTTGCGTTGACCATGTTGTATCCCACAGGATTGTATGACAGCCCCCCAGGAACAGATGACGCTAAACTCATCGATATCTTCTACCCCGGAGACCAGCAGTCTATCAGATATGGCTCAAAGTCCAAAGTGGGCATTGGGGGCATGGAGGCAAAGGTTAGTGGCAAGCAACCACCAGCGACACTCCAAGTGTTAAAATAGTGTGGTTGGCTGTTTGAAAGAAGGTTTAATCAATCAATCAATTTCATTTATAAAACCCTTTACATCAGCAGTTGTCACAAGTGCTTTTACAGTAACTCGGATTAAGGCCCTAAAGTCAAATGCAAGCAGAAAGAAAGAGGGAAGGAAATACTCCCTAAATAGAAGAAACCTAGGGAGGAACCAGGGCCAGATGGGGGACACACCCTCCACAGGCTGTACGGGGTATGTTTCATTGTAAATGTTTATTAGAACCATGTCTCACCCAGGTGAAGTCTGCTCTGTGGGCGCTTCAGGGTGGCACGTCAGTCGTCATTGCCAATGGCACCGACCCCAAAGTCACGGGCCACGTCATCACAGACATAGTGGAGGGAAAGAAAGTGGGCACATTCTTCTCTGAGGTCAAGCCTGCTGGTGAGTCACTGATACCTTTGTAGAGAAATAAACTCCAACCTACATTAGATTAGAAGCAGTAGTTAATAAACTACACACTCATTAATAAACTACATTATTTGTAAAAATGCAGTTCATTACAATTCATGAGCATTTGTAACATTTATAATAATGTATAAAGAATTTATAAGCATTTCAAAAAGCATTTATAATGGCTCATGTATGAAAATGGTTATAAAGAGTCACTGAAACAGTTAAGTTGGTGAGATGCCCCACTCAGGTTCATGTTGTTGTGGGATGTGACACATCAGGTCCCACTGTGGAGCAGCAGACAGAAATGGCCAGGCAGGCAGGCAGGACTCTGGCTACTCTTCACCCAGATGAGGTGAGCGTTCCCTTTTTTACCCTTTTCACACTACAGAGCTGTGCCGAGCTATACTGACTGGCCTGGTTACAGAGTGCCCATCTGAGCTGATGTGTGATCTATCTCTGCTGTACTTTAGTAATCTTTTTAAGGCGTCTGTATTCATTCACACTCAACCAGAGAGGAGAGATAATTTGCCGTCTGGCTGACCTGCTGACAGAGAAGAAGGATGAGATCCTCAGTGCCAACAAGAGAGACATGGAGACTGCAGCATCATCAGGTACTCAATGTAGCTTCATCAGGTCACAATAGCCTCACAAATTAGGATCATACCAGATATTGTTAATATTGCTGACAGAAGCTGTCTGTCGACATCAGCAATTGATAAAAGCCATAAGAATGTTGGTGTTATATTTTAGTGTGATTCCCTCTAGGCCGTCTCTCCCAACCCCTGCTGGCAAGGTTGAGTTTGTCCACATCGAAGCTGAACAGCCTAGCCATAGGCCTGCGTCAGATTGCTGTATCGTCCAGGGACAGCGTGGGGCAGGTGCTCCGCAGGACCAGAGTCGCCAACAACCTGGAGCTCGAACAGATCACTGTGCCCATCGGGGTCCTGCTGGTCATCTTTGAGTCCCGACCCGACTGCCTTCCTCAGGTCAGTCACCTGATGGTGGCCATGCTGCTAAACCACAAGGCTCATCCTGGGTCCAATCCCAAATGGACCCCTAGACCCTTCACCCTAGGCACTTGTGGAGATCTGAGAGGATTTGATTGGAAAATAAGCAATATGGTGAAACTTTAACATCGCTTCACCTTGCTCTCTAATGGGCTATTACCATATTGTTTACATTTGTCAAATCCTCTCTAATTTATTAGTTATCTAAACATTTGTTTTACTTTACCCCCTTTTTCTTAACCCCCTTTTTCTACTTGGTAGTTACGATCTTGTCTCATCGCTGCATGTCCCCTACGGACTCGAGAGAGGCGACGGTCGAGAGACGTGTCTTCCGAAACACAACCCTGCCCAGCCGCACTGCTTCTTGACACACTGCTCGCTTAACCCCGCAGCCAGCCGCACCAATGTGTCGGAGGAAACACCATCCAACTGACGACCGGATTCAGCTTGCAGGCGCCCAGCCCGCAACAAGCAGTTGCTATACCCGCAATAACATCTGCTAAATATGTGTATGTGACCAATAAGATTTGATTGAGAGCACGATGACACAAGGAAATCGCGGCCGGCATAACCCTCCCTTAACCCGGACGACGCTGGGCCAATTGTGAGCTGCCCCATGGGTGTCACAGTTACAGATTTGAAGTACACAGGACATATGGTCTAAGGGATCGAACCCGAGGCTGTAGTGGCACATCAGCACTGCAAAAGTGCCACTCGGGAGGCCTCACATCCTCTCAGATTTACACAGATTTTAAGTACACAGGACATATGGTCTAAGGGTTGATTTGAGATTCCACCCTATTGTCTTTTATTTTCAGAGACATGATAGTACTGATGTGTGACTGAAGTGTCGTATGGACTTGTACCGATATGAAATACAGGTGTCAGCTCTGGCTATTGCCAGTGGAAATGCTCTGTTACTGAAGGGGGGAAAAGAAGCGGCCAACACCAACCGTATCTTGCATCAGCTGACCCAGGAGGCGCTCTCTATCCACGGGGTGAAGGATGCTATTCAGCTGGTAAGAGCTTGATCCAAATCAATGGGACATTTGAGGCAGGAGTTGAGTTTTAGGTTATGCATAACACTTTTATTAGATACACTTACTTTACAGATAGGATAAATAATTTGTGTGGTGTGAACAACAGTACATTTGTACTGTAGGTCAGGGCTGGAGTAAATTCTATTTTAATTCAGTCATTTTAGGATGTAATTAGAAATTCACATTTTCCTCAATCCTTCTCTATGAGAAGATAATTGGAATTGACTGAATTAAAATGGAATTGACCCCAGCCCTGTTGTAGGTACATATGATTTTAGTTGGCATCGTAGTAAAGTATGTTATTAACATGTAGGTGAGTACCCGTGAGGAGGTGGAGGACCTGTGTAGACTAGATAAGATGATAGACCTGATCATCCCTCGAGGCTCGTCCCAGCTGGTCAGAGACATCCAGAGAGCTGCCAAGGGCATCCCTGTGCTGGGACACAGTGAGGGCATCTGCCATGTCTACATCGACTCTGAGGCCTGCATCGAAAAGGCTATTGACATCAGTGAGTGCGTCATTACCTCATTGTTTATAAGCAACTTATGGTGAAGCTATCTTGTGGATGTCATCAACTGTCAGTCCTTGCGTCTAGGGCACGTGTCAAACTTGTTCTGCAGAAGGCAATGTCTGCCAGTTTTCACTCCTCCCTTGTACTTGATTGATGAATTAAGGTCATGATTGGTAAGGAACTCCCCTCAGCTGGTTGTCTAGGTCTTAAAAACCAGCAGACGGCTTTAGTTTACATTAAATGATGTACTCATTCATTAGTCATTCATACACCCAGTCAGTGGTTCCCAAGCTTTTTATAGTCCCGTACCCCTTCAAACATTCAACCTCCAGCTGCGTACCCCCTCTAGCATCAGGGTCAGCGCGCTCTCAAATGTTGTTTTTTGCCGCCATTGTAAGCCTGCCACACACACTACGATACATTTATTAAACATGAGAATGAGTGAGTTTTTGTCACAATCCGGCTCATGGGAAGTGACAAAGAGCTCTTATAGGACCAGGGCACAAATAATATTATAATGATATTTTTTTTCTTTATTTAGCCATCTTACATATAAAACCTTATTATTCACCATTTTTGAGGAACAAACTCACCACAGGTTAATGAGAAGGGTGTGCTTGAAAGGATGCACATTCAGTTGAAGTAGGAAGTTTACATACACCTTAGCAGAATACATGTTAAACAATTTCTGACACTTAATCCTAGTAAAAATTCCCTTTCTTAGGTCAGTTAGGATCACCACTATTTTAAGAATGTGAAATGTCAGAATAATAGTAGAGAGAAGGATTTATTTCCGCTTTTATTTATTTCATCACATTCCCAGTGAGGCAGAAGTTTATATACTCAATTAGTATTTGGTAGCATTGTCTTTAAATTGTTGAACTTGGGTCAAACTTTTCGAGTAGGCTTCCACAAGCTTCCCAGAATAAGTTGGGTGAATTTTGGCCCATTCCTCCTGACAGAGCTGGTGTAACTGAGTCAGGTTTGTAGGCCTCCTTGCTCGCACACACTTTTTCAGTTCTGCCCACACATTTTCTATAGGATTGAGGTCAGGGCTTTGTGATGGCCTCTCCAATACCTTGACTTTGTTGTCCTTAAGCCATTTTTCCACAACTTTGGAAGTATGCTTGGGGTCATTGTCCATTTGGAAGACCCATTTGCGACCAAGCTTTAACTTCCTGACTGATATCTTGAGATGTTGCTTCAATATATCCACATAATTTTCCTTTCCTCATGATGCCATCTATTTTGTGAAGCAAAGCCCCCCACAACATGATGCTGCCACCTCCGTGCTTCACTGTTGGGAAGGTGTTCGTTGGCTTGCAAGCATCTCCCTTTTTCCTCCAAACATAACGATGGTCATTATGGCCAAACCAGAGGACTTTTTTCCAAAAAGTACGATCTGCAGTTGCAAACCGTAGTCTGGCTTTTTCATGGTGGTTTTGGACCAGTGGCTTTTTCCTTGCTGGGCTACCTTTCAGGATATGTCGATATAAGGCTCGTTTTTCTGTTCTGGGATTGATTTGCACTTTTCGCACCAAAGTACGTTCATCTCTAGGAGACAGAACGCATGGTATGACGGCTGCATGGTCCCATGGTGTTTATACTTGCGTACTATTGTTTGTACAGATGAACGTGGTACCTTCAGGCATTTGGAAATTGCTCCCAAGGATGAACCAGACTTGTCGAGGTCTACACATTTTTCTGAGGTCTTGGCTGATTTCTATTGATTTCCCCATGATGTCAAGCAAAGAGGCACTGAGTTTGAAGGTAGACCTTGAAATACATCCACAGGTACACGTCCAATTGACTCAAATGATGTCAATTAGCCTATCAGAACCTTCTAAAGCCATGACATAATTTTCTGGAATTTTCCAAGCTGTTTAAAGGCACAATCAACTTGGTGTATGTGAACTTCTGACCCACTGGAGTTAATCTGTCTGTAAACAATTGTTGGAAAAATGACTTGTCATGCACAAAGTAGATGTCCAATCCGACTTGCCAAAACTATAGTTTGTTAACAAGAAATTTGTAAAGTGGTTGAAAAACGAATTTTTATGACTCGAATAGAGGTCGACTGATTATGATTTTTCAACGTTAATTATTGGAGGACCAAAAAAAGCCGATACCGATTAATCGGATGCTTTTTATTTATATATATTTGTAATAATGACAATTACAACAATTCTGAATGAACACTTATTTTAACTTAATATAATACATAAAAATGAATTTAGTCTCAAATAAATAATGAAACATGTTCAATTTGGTTTAAATAATGCAAAAACAATGTAATCGGCCATCATCGGCGTCCAAAAATGCCGTTTACCGATTGTTATGAAACCTTGAAATCGTCCGTGCTGATCGGTCAACCTCTAGACTCCAACATAAGTGTATGTACATTTCCGACTTCAACTGTAACTCTGCAATGTTGGGTTGTATTAGAGAGAGTCTGTCTTAAATCATTTTCCCCAAACAATCTGTGCCTGTATTTAGTTTTCATGCTAATGAGGGCCGAGAATCCACTCTCACATAGGTACGTGGTTGCAAAGGGCATCAGTGTCTTAACAGCGTGATTTGCCAAGGCAGGACCTATGATGAAAATTACAGGCCACTCATCTTTTTAAGTGGGAGAACTTGCACAATTGGTGGCTGACTAAATACCTTTTTGCCCCACTGTATTAGCATCTGGGACTGAGTAGGAGGCAGTTTACTCTGGGCAAGCTTTTCATCCAAAAGTGAAAATGCTGCCCCCTATCCGAATGAAGTTAACCATTTTCACTGTAGTGTCCAAAACGTCTTTCAAGCTGTCAGGCATTCCCTTGGCAGCAAGAGCTTCTCGGTGGATTCTGCAGTGTACCCAAGTGGCGTCGGGAGCAACTGCTTGCACACGCGTTATCACTCCACTATGTCTCCCTGTCATGGCTTTTGCGCCATCAGTATACATACCAACACATCTTGACCACAAGTCCATTTGATGGCCCAAAGTATATAAAAATATCCTCATGTTGTCCTCGTTTCCAGTGGTTTGCAGAAGAGGATGTCTTCCTTAATTGACCTCCCATAAACGTAACGGACATATACCAGGAGCTGTGCCAGGCCCGCCACGTCTGACTCATCCAGCTGTCGCGCATATAATTCACTGGCTTGTATGCAAAGCAGTAATTGTTTCAAAACATCTCCTGCCGTGTCACTGATGCATCATGAAAGTGTTGTTTGAGGAAGGCATTGCCTGGATATTCCCCCAGCATTGTCCCAGCCATATCCGCGGCAGCAGGAATAATTAAATCCTCTACAATAGTACGGGGCTTGCCTGTCCTAGCCACTCGGTAGCTCACCATATAAGATGCTTCTAGCCCCTTCTTATTAATGGTCTGTTGCTTTTATACGTCTTACTACTCGAAAGTGGTCTTTATTCTCGCTCAAACTCCCGTTGCTTATTTTTCAAATTGTCATGTTTCATTTCTAAATGTCTGCGCTAAAGTTCAGGTTTCCTGCTGGAGAGTTATGGTTAATGTGATTGGATGTTAATTATTTGACTAGGCTACCTGTATTTGACGTTGTGTTATTTCGCTCTACACTAGGTGGTTTTAAATGTAATTTTTGGCAGTGAAATGAGGCTAATTAGGCGAGGGGGAAAAAAACTCACCCAAATGTATAGCCCCGTTGGAAAATACAAAAATGTACTGTTTGAAAATGTGAATTAAAAAAATATTTGTATTTTTTTATGTGCATCACATTTTTATTTGGTGTACCCCATACGGCATTGCGCGTACCCCTGGGAATACCTGCTCTAAGTGAACGGTAGTCTAATAAATGTTCTCTCTGCAGTCAAAGACTCTAAATGTGACTACCCTGCGGCCTGCAATGCCATGGAGACCCTACTCCTCCACAGAGATCTACTGAGGACACCTCTGTTTGACCAGATTATAGATATGCTTAGAGTGGAACAGGTGAGACGTGCATACACCCACCATCTCTCCATGTAGACAATACTCATACTGTGGCTTGTTCAGTAACTTATACAGGTGACAGACATTACATAATCCAGAGCATTAACACACTATATAGAGACATAATTTATAAAGGGAGAGACCGGGCCAACACTCTGTTAGACCTTTTAGTGTTGTCATCCAAAGCATTGTTGTCTCTAAAGCAGCCATTCACAAATACATTTACCGGAGAACCCCACAGCAGAGTAGTTCATTTTTCCAACAATAACTTATTCATGTAGTACCTTGCCACCCTATCTGACCAATTGTAAGGGGGAAGGCTTACTGTCTTTTTTATTTAAATCGGTGAAGCATCTACCTGGTCAGTTTAATGGGATATTGGTAAAAAGTATTCTAATGTTGAGATACTGTATGCGCACATCCTGCTTTGATTTTAAATGTTATGTCCCTTTAACTACACAGTAGAGATGTGTACATGGTCAAATACAGTCATCATTGAAAATGTAATGTCTTTTGTCATCCCACAGGTGAAGATCCATGCAGGCCCCAGGTTTGCCTCCTACCTGACTTTTAGCCCATCTGAGGTGAAGTCTCTGAGGACAGAGTACGGGGACCTGGAGTGCTGCATTGAGGTGGTGGATAGTATGCAGGACGCCGTGGACCACATCCACAAATACGGCAGCTCCCACACAGATGTCATTGTTACAGATAATGGTGAGCAAATCCTGCAATGCGCACACACACACACACAGATTACCGACCATTTCGAATCCCACCGTACCTTCTCCGCTATGCAATCTGGTTTCAGAGCTGGTCATGAATGCACCTCAGCCACGCTCAAGGTCCTAAACGACATCATAACCGCCATCAATAAGAGACATTACTGTGCAGCTGTATTCGTCGACCTGGCCAAGGCTTTCGACTCTGTCAATCACCACATTCTTATTGGCAGACTCGACAGCCTTAGTTTCTCAAATGAATGCCTCTCCTGGTTTACTACTTCTCTGATAGAGTTCAGTGTGTCAAATCGGAGGGCCTGTTGTCCGGACCTCTGGCGGTCTCTATGGGGGTGCCACAGGGTTCAATTCTCGGGCCGACTCTTTTCTATACATCAATGATGTTGCTCTTGCTGCTGGTGATTCTCTGATCCACCTCTACTCAGACGACACCATTCTGTATACTTCTGGCCCCTCTTTGGACACTGTGTTAACTAACCTCCAGACGAGCTTCAATGCCAGACAACTCTCCTTCCGTGACCTCCCAACTGCTCTTAAACGCAAGTAAAACTAAATGCATGCTATTCAATCGATCACTGCCCGCACCTGCTCGCCCTTCCAGCATCACTACTCTGGACGGCTCTGACTTAGAATACCTGGACAACTACAAATACCTAGGTGTCTGGTTAGATTGTAAACTCTCCTTCCAGACTCACATTAAGCATCTCCAATCCAAAATGAAATCTAGAATCGGCTTCCTATATCGCAACAAAGCATCCTTCACTCATGCTGCCAAACAAACCCTCGTAAAACTGACCATCCTACTGATCCTCAACTTCGGTGATGTCATCTATAAAATAGCCTCCAACACTCTACTCAACAAATTGGATGCAGTCGATCACAGTGCCATCTGTTTTGTCACCAAAGCCCCATACACTACCCACCATTGCGACCTATACGCTCTCGTTGGTTGGCCCTCGCTTCATCCTCGTCGCCTAACCCACTGGCTACAGGTTATCTACAAGTCTCTGCCTGGTAAAGCCCCGCCTTGTCTCAGCTCACTGGTCACCATAGCAGCACCCACTCGTAGCACGTGCTCCAGCAGGTATACAGTGGGGCAAAAAAGTATTTAGTCAGCCACCAATTGTGCAAGTTACTTATTTTCCACCATAATTTGCAAATAAATTCATTAAAAATCCTACAATGTCATTTTCTGGATTTTTTTTTCCTCATTTTGTCATAGTTGAAGTGTACCTATGATGAAAATTACAGGCCTCATCTTTTTAAGTGGGAGAACTTGCACAATTGGTGGCTGACTAAATACTTTTTTGCCCCACTGTATCTCACTGGTCACCCCCAAAGCCAATTCCTCCTTTGGTCGCCTCTCCTTCCAGTTCTCTGCTGCCAATGACTGGAACGAATTGCAAAAATCTCTGAAGCTGGAGAGTCATCTCCCTCACTAGCTTTAAGCACCAGCTGTCAGAGCAGCTCACAGATCACTGCACCTGTACATAGATGGGCTGTTTACAGATGGGCTATCTACCTACCTCATCCCCATACCTTATTTATTTATTTGTCCTGCTCCTTTGCACATCTACCATTCCAGTTTTTAATTGCTATATTGTAATTACTTCGCCACCATGGCCTATTTATTGCCTTAACTCCCTTATCTTAGCTCATTTGCACACTGTATATAGACTTTTGTGTAATGTGTCGAATTGCTATGCTTTATCTTGGCCAGGTCGCAGTTGCAAATGAGAACTTGTTCTCAACTAGCCTACCTGGTTAAATAAAGGTGAAATAAAAATAAAATAAAAACACAGTTTTCAATGAGTTCTGTAGCACTGCATGTCAACGTTCCAATGTTGTCCTGTCCTAGTGTATAGGCCTACCATGCATTTATTTACAACAAAATACATTTATGTTTACACTATAGGATTCCAAAAAAGTGTTGTTGATGTCAAATTATTTAAAATGCACTAACTGCTTCCTAGAATAATATATATTGTAATGTTTTTCTGCATAGAGAATACAGCTGAACAGTTCATGCAGCAGGTGGACAGTGCCTGTGTTTTCTGGAACGCTAGCTCTCGCTTTGCTGATGGATACAGATTTGGTCTTGGTGAGTAAATCTAGTTATAAATGCTTTTTAAAAATGTATAAATGTTGTATACTTATGAATTGTAATGCTTAGTTTGTTATGCTTATAAATGTGTATTCATGTTGAGTACAGTTTTTTATTTTATCTGTTAGATTATTAATTCATATTCATGATAAACAGTTATTATAAAGTGTCTAGACCAGCACATCCTGATCCATATTGTGGTGTTGCAGGTGCGGAGGTTGGCATCAGCACAGCTCGGATCCATGCGAGGGGCCCAGTGGGTCTGGAGGGGCTGCTGACCACCAAGTGGGTCCTCCGGGGTGAGGGGCACACAGTGGCAGAGTTCTCAGAGGCGGGCAGTATGAAGTACCTTCATGAGAACATCCCTGTTCCTCAGAGATTCCCCAGCTAGGAACCACAGTCAGTCACAGAACGCTCCAATACAGGAACTGTCATGTAAAGTGGGAAGTGAAAACCTTAAAGTTCATTTTTATGAGTAGGGCTTAAATTGCAACCTTATATATGGATCTGTATGTGACTGTGGGGGTCAACAAACCACTTTCAGATACCACATACATGAAAGCAGCAGGAGGCTGTTTTGTATCTGCTACAGTGTCGGAGCGTGTAAAGCATTAAGATGACCTGGAAATTAATGAAGAGGTGGTGAACGGTTGCACAGGAAAGCAAAATGGTCAAAGTATACGTGTGTGTGTACGCTATATATACAAAAGTATGTGGAGGCCTGTTCAAATGAGTGGATTCAGCTTTTTCAGCCATACCTGTTGCTGACAGGTGTATAAAATCGAGCACACAGCCATACAATCTCCATAGCCCAGAATTGGCAGTAGAATGGCCTTACTGAAGAGCTCAGTGACCTTCAATGTGGCACCGTCATAGGATGCCACCTTTCCAACAAGGAAATTCATCAACGTTCTGCCTTGCTAGAGCAATGTAAGTGCTGTCATTGTGAAGTGGAACCTTCTAGGAGCAACAACGGCTCAGCCGCGATGTGGTAGGCCTCACACGTAAAAATCTTCTGTCCTGCAACATTCCCTGCTGAGTTCCAAACTGCCTCTTGAAGCACGTCTGCACAAGCACTGTTCGTGGTAATTAGCCCAGTGTGGTCTGGGTTAGGAGGGGGTTTGGCAGGCTGAGATTTTGCTGTCCCATCGCGCTCTTGCGACACGGTCGCTAGGTGTACGGTGTTTCCTCCGACACATTGGTGCAGCTGGCTTCCAGGTAAAGCGGGCATTGTGTCAAGAAGCAGTGCGGCTTGGCTGGGTCGTGTTCCGGAGGACGCACGGCTCTCGACCTTCGCCTCTCCTGAGTTGCAGCGATGGGACAACACTATAACTAACAATTGGATACCACGAAATTTGAGAATTTTTATGTCTTGCGGGCTGGAATGACGTTCCGGGGGGCAGATTACGCGCCCCACCCCCCTGTTCTAGACGATACTGTGCTTCCAACTTCGTGGCAACAGTTTGGGGAAGGTCCTTTTCTGTTTCAGCAGTGCCACCTTGCTCAAAACCAGGTCTATACATAATTGGTTTGTTGAGATCGGTGTGGAAGAACTTGACTGGCCTACACAGAGCCCTGAACTGAACCCCATCGAACACCTTTGGAATGAATTGGACCGCAGACTGGGAGCCAGGCCTAATTGCCCAACATCAGTGCCCGACCTCCCTAATGCTATTGTGGCTGAATTGAAGCAAATCCCTGCAGCAATGTTCCAACATCTAGTGGAAAGCCTTGCCAGAAGAGTGGAGGCAGTTACAGCAGCAAAGGGGGGACCAACTCCATATTAATGCCTATGCTTTTGGAATGAGATGTTCAACGAGCAGTTGTCCACTTACTTTTGGTCATGTAGCGTGTGTGTGAAGATATACATACAGTTGAAGCCGGATGTTTACATACACCTTAGCCCAATACATTTAAACTCAGTTTTTCACAATTTCTGACATACAGTCCTGTCTTAGGTCAGTTAGGATCACCAATTTATTTTAAGAATTTGAAATGTCAGAATAATTGTAGGATTAATTTTTTCACATTCCCAGTGGGTCAGAAGTTTACATGCACTCAATTAGTATTTGGTAGCATTGCCTTTAAATTGTTTAACTTGGGTCAAACGTTTCGGTTACCCTTCCACAAGCTACCCACAATAAATTGGGTGAATTTTGGCCCATTCCTCCTGACAGAGCTGATGTAACTGAGTCAGGTTTGTAGGCCTCCTTGCTCATCCACGCCGTTTCAGTTCTACCCACAAATTGTATATGGGATTGAGGTCAGGGCTTTGTGATGTCCACTCCAATACCTTGAATTTGTTGTCCTTAAGCCATTTTTCCACAACTTTGGAAGTATGCTTGGGGTCATTGTCCATTTGGAAGACCCTTTAACTTTAACTTCCTGACTGATGTCTTGAGATGTTTCTTCGATATATCCACATAATTTTCCATTCCCTGTGATTCCATCAAATTGGTGAAGTTCACCAGCCCCTCCTGCAGCAAAGCACCCCCACAACATGAGGCTGCCACCCCCGTGCTTCACGGTTGGGATGGTATTCTTCGGCTTGCAAGCCTCCCCCTTTTTCCTCCAAACATATGGTCATTATGGCCAAACAGTTGAAATTTTGTTTCATCAGACCCCAGGACATTTCTCCAAAAAGTACAATCTTTGTCCCCATGTGCAGTTGCAAACCGTAGTCTTTCTTTTTTATGGCGGTTTGGAGCAGTGGCTTCTTCCTTGCTGAGCGGCCTTTCAGGTTATGTTGATATAGGACTCATTTTACTGTGGATACTTTTGTACCTGTTTCCTCCAGCACCTTCAAGGTCCTTTGCTGCTGTTCTGGGATTGATTTGCACTTTTCGCACCAAAGTACGTTAATCTCTAGGAGACAGAATGCGTCTCTTTCCTGAGCGGTATGACGGTTCCGTGGTGTTTACACTTGCGTACTATTGTATGTACAGATGAACGTGGTACTTTCAGGTATTTGGAAATTGCTCCCAAGGATGAACCATGACTTCTTTTGATTTTTCCATGATGTCAAGCGAAGAGGCACTGAGTTTGAAGGTAGACCTTGAAATACATCCACAGGTACTCCTCAAATTGACATAAATTATGTACATTAACCTATTAGAAGCTTTTAAAGCCATGGCATAATTGTCTGGACTTTCCAAGCTGTTTAAAGGCACAGTCAACTTACTGTATGTAAACTTCTGACCCACTGGAATTGTGACACAGTGAATTATAAGTGAAAAATGTTTGTTATGCACATAGTAGATGTCCTAACTGACTTGCCAAAACTATAGTTTTTTTAACAAGATATTTGGTGGTATATTCCGTGGTGTTTACACTTGCGTACTATTGTTTGTACAGATGAACGTGGTACTTTCAGGTATTTGGAAATTGCTCCCAAGGATGAACCATGACTTCTTTTGATTTTTCCATGATGTCAAGCGAAGAGGCACTGAGTTTGAAGGTAGACCTTGAAATACATCCACAGGTACTCCTCAAATTGACATAAATTATGTAAATTAACCTATTAGAAGCTTTTAAAGCCATGGCATAATTGTCTGGACTTTCCAAGCTGTTTAAAGGCACAGTCAACTTACTGTATGTAAACTTCTGACCCACTGGAATTGTGACACAGTGAATTATAAGTGAAAAATGTTTGTTATGCACATAGTAGATGTCCTAACTGACTTGCCAAAACTATAGTTTTTTTAACAAGATATTTGTGGAGTGGTTGAAACACTTAGGTTGGAGTCATTGAAACTAGGTTATGTAAACTTCCAACTTCAACTGTACATGCAGGCAGTACCAGTCCAAAGTTTGGACAGACCTTTTCTTTATTTTTTACTATTTTCTACATTGTATAATAATTGGGAAGACCTCAATACTAACACATATATGGAATCATGTAGTAATAAAAAAAAAAAAGTTTAACTAATCTAAATATATTTTAGATTCTTCAAATTAGCCACCCTTTGCCTTGATGACAGCTTTGCATACTCATGGCATTCTCTCAACTAGCTTCATGAGGAATGCTTTTCCAACAGTCTTGAAGGCTGCTTTTCCTTCACTCTGCGGTCTAAGAGACACAGCGGTTGGAACCAAAAACCTAATTTGTACTAATCAGACCAAAGGACAGATTTCCACCGGTCTAATGTCCATTGCATGTTTCTTGGCCCAAGCAAGTCTCTTCTTCTTATTGGTGTCCTTTTAGTAGGTGTTTCGTTGCAGAAATTCAACCATGAAGGCCTGATTCATGCAGTCTCCTCTGAACAGTTGAGGTGTCTGTTACTTCAATTCTGTGAAGCATTTATTTGGTATTTGGGCTGCAATTTCTGAGGCTGGTAACTTGAAGGGACTTATCCTCTCCAGCAGAGGTAACTCTGGATCTTCCTTTCCTGTTGCAGTACTCATGAGCCAGTTTCCTCAAAGCATTTGATGGTTTTTATGATTGTACTTTTTATTATAATTTAAAAAATATAGATATTTAACTAGGGAAGTCAGTTAAGAACAAATTCATATTTACAATGACGGCCTACCACAGCCAAACCCGGACGACGCGGGGCCAATTGTTCGCCGCCCTATGGGGCTCCCAATCACGACCGGGTGCGATGCAGCCTGGATTCGAACCAGGGACTGTAGTTGGACTGCAGAGTGAAGAATAGCAGCCAACAAGTGCTCAGCATATGTGGGAACTCATTCAAGACTATTGGAAAAGCATTTCTCATGAAGCTGGTTGAGAGAATGCCATGAGTATGCAAAGCTGTCATCAAGGCAAATGGTGGCTACCTTGAATAATCTAAACTATAATATATTTTGATTTGTTTAACACTTTTTTTTGGTTACTACATGTGCATGTGTTATTTGATAGTTTTGATGTCTTCACAAAATAGTAAAAATAAAGAAAATCCCTTCAACGAGTAGGTATGTCCAATCTTTTAACTGGTACTGTGTGTACACATATACACATATTTATCTCAACAAAAATCTAAACGCAACGATTTTACTGAATTACAGTTCATATAAGGAAATCAATCAATTGAAATACATTTATTTGGCCCAATCTATGGATTTCACATGACTGGGATGGGGTGCAGCCATGGATGGGCCTGGGAGGGCATAGCCCCACCCACTTGGTAGACAGGCCCACCCACTGGGGAGCAAGGCCCAGCCTATCAGAAGAAAAAAAAAATTCTCCACAAAAGGGCTTTAGTACAGACAAATACTCCTCAGTTTCATCAGCTGTCCAGGTGGCTGATCTCAGACGATCCCGGATGTGGAGGTCCTAGGCTGGTGTGGTTCCACGTGGTGTGCGGTTGTGAGGCCGGTTGTACGTAGTTCCAAATGTTCTAAAACGATGTTGGGGGCAGCTTATAGTAGAGAAATTAACATTCAAATCTCTGGCAACAGCTCTGGTGGACATTCCTGCTGTCAGCATGCCAATTGCACATTCCCTCAACTTGAGACCTCTAGCGTTGGCCTTATTTTCCACAGGACAAGGTGCACCTGTGTAATGATTGTGCTGTTTAATCAGCTTCTTCATATGCCTCACCTGTCAGGAGGATGGATTATATTGTCAAGGGTGTAACGCTCACTAACAGGGATGTAAACAAATTTGTGCACAATTTGAGAGAAATAAGCTTTTTGTGTGTATGGAACATTTCTGGGAGTTTTTATTTCAGCTCATGAAACAGGGGACCAACACTTTACATGCCCGTTTTTATATTTTTGTTTAGTGTATATATCCATTCATTCACCGTGTGTGTCTGACAATCCCCTGCACTAGGTCTCGGCAGAATGTTTTGTATAGTGACCACAGAGGTTGGACATTTTGTGCAATTTGTGCCTCCCCCTCCACTCAAATGTTTATGGTAAAATAATTTGTAATCATGATTGGTTACTGGCCCTATTTGATTTGACAATTTTTTTTTGTATATATAAACTTTTTTCCCCTTCTGTTTTTCATGTTTATGGTCACATGTTTGGTGTCAGTACAGGTCCATAGTGAAAGTTTGTTATCTTTGGTTCCTCATGCCACAGATTCTTTGAATAATAAATATGATGTACAGTTAGGTACTTGATGTTGTCAATCACATTTGTTTCACAATCACAGTGAGAGAGAAATATTTTTGTTTTTTGTTGATATGAATAATTATTGTGATTGATACCTGATTTGCTCAAACTTGATTTACTTGTAGTGAACGTCAACACACAAACATTGAATTGTCACCACATACATCAACTGGTAAGATTTTGTTATATTCCAAACAGTGCTACATTGACAAGTTAACAAAGTTACTTTGTCATAGACACATGAAGTTCACGTGTTTCAATATAGGTCAGAATAATGTTTTAAAAAACACAAATTTAAGCAGGCTCATTTGGAAGAAATTGCAACTGTCTTTGCTGCTGCATGCTGCATTAGTGACACAATTAAATATACTGTCCCTTCCACTGGTTTATTATTCAATGTGAGGAAATGGTATGTATAAATTGACGACTGTCTGCATAAAGCCCTTTAAATGTTCTTGTATACAAATCTACACCAGGATTACAATCCACTGCTTGCTTTCTTCAGCCCAGCCATATTCTCAGTAAGTGGTCTAATTACTAAAGGACAATCTCCTTATTCCCTGATATCAACCATATTCTGAGATTGACTCATGTTGGCATCCCCTCTACATATGTATAGACTTCTGCAGGCTGTCAGACAGATCTAGTCTGGCTAGACAGAGCGATCTAGAGACCGCTTTATTGGTTGTTTTGCTTCAGCTCTGTGACGCGACGCACCGAGCCAATGGTAGAGCTCATGCTGCCCCAGTCACTATGCTTGTTGTACTCGCCAGGGCGCAGGAAGTACTGATGGCCCCTGTAGTTTGGGTGCTTGTGGAGGATCCAGTAGCCCTCCATAACATTGCAGGAGGAAATGTCTCTCCGGTGGAAGCGGTCCTGCAGGTTGGGGCAGTCGTCGCTCAGCTCCATCATCTTTCCCCCAAAGTCTGATCTCTCAAAGATCTTCATCCTGTAGTTTCCATTGTACTGTGCAAGGAGAAAATTGATTCACTTCATAGAACTGAAATAATGTTTTTTCAATGTCAGACTTTTAGGCCTGAATGTTGTATGAAGGCTTGGGAAACTTTGGGAAACTTCACATGAACTCCCTAGCTACACAGAATATTGTCATAATTCATTAAGTAACAGCTGTTGTAAACAGTCATGACAGCTGATGTAAGCTTATGGGAATCTTGAATCTGAGAACATCTGACAGCTTCCACCTGAAAGACATCTCCTGCAATGTTGGGTTGGGCTCGCAAAAAAACTTTGTAGGCATACCTCCTACAAACATTCCTAAATATTGGTTTGTGTCAAGTCAATTGCCTATAACCATGTCACACTTATACCAGCTGTTATAAATGTTTACAAAGGTAAAACAGATTCAAGAGCATTTGTTTGTGTTATGTTGTGTCATGACGGTGAAGATATAGCTGTTCTCACAGCTGGGATTATGCGACAGGAGCGGATGCAGTCGTTGAAGCCGGACCAGCGATGGTGGTCAGCGTACTTCCCCCTTGTCAGCATGTACTGGTACCCAGAAAAGTTAGGCTTCTCATAGGCCATCCAGCACCCACTGTCCACTCGAATGGAGTTACATCGGGAGAAGTGGGAGTGCATGTCAGTGCAGTCACCACTGCACTCATAGTGGCGTCCCTCAAAATTCCTGCCCTCGTAGAAGATGATCTGAACAGAGAGCTTCTAAAGTTAATGGGAATACAGGCAGAAGCACATCTCTACATTTTAATCAAACTAGCTTAGAACCTTCTTTCTGGGTGAAAAACACCCCTGTGTTTGGATTTACACATGAAATTGACTCTGCAAATATATTTGAGAATGGCACAAAGGATAGAAGAACACCTATTTTCCTAGCCTTGGTCCCAGATCTGAATGTGCCGTCTCACCAACACCTATTGTCACTGTCGATGTCATGCAAAAACAATGGCCACAGGAGTTGGTTATACAGCACAATCAGATCTAGAACCAGGCAAAAAAAAATCTGTGCTCATACTACAATTATGATTTCAGACAAAACTCATGACTAAATCTGAAATGGAACGGCAATAGACTTGAAAAGGCGGTCTGTAATGTTTTTTTCTTTGGAAAATTACATGTTCTGCTTACCTTACCCATCATGACTGTGGAGGTCAACAGGACAGGCCTGTCCTCATCCCAGAGCCTTTTATGTGTCAGAGAAAAAAGATAGAGCATTGTTATTAAAATCACGTGAGTTATCCCGTCAGCACAAACTGTTCTATCTGCCCCTATGACACTGAGCACATGTCAACCTCATGCTCCCTTTAGATTGAATTCCATTATTATGCAAATACAGTTAGACTATTTACTAGGTCCGGACAATAGAGTTGCACACTTGGTGTTTGGTCCCGAGGAAAACATTGCTCAAAACAGGTTTGAAAAAGGTTAGTTGGAAAACTGGACTTCACAAACATCCCTGCCTGTTTTACTCTCACAGCCATATATTTTTTTAAATAATTCTGAATGATGGGCTCTGATGTATAATAATCTTAGTTCAAGTAAACAGTTTTCAGGTTCCGTCTTGGAATATCCTCATATACTGCATTTACATATTTCTGTTACTGTACATATACAATAAACCACTATGGGTTCTTCCTCTTTGTGGAAAATTGAATAATTGAACTTGAATCTCGGGAATCTATTGATTTAGAACATCAAACAAAAGTAGAGACCGAGTACTCTAATTGATCCATACTGTAATATGTTTATTATAGTCCTAAGGTGCATTCCCACTTTAGGAGACGGGTGCAATAGGCCTTTTCCATCTTTGTAATCATTTCGGTCTTCTATGGTGTTCACGCTCAGCTCGCTCTGTCGCTCCTAAAAACGGCAGGTGGTTTTCTGCAAATCTATTGTCGGATATGTCAGCGGGTAGGTCCTACACATTAGTGGAATATTTCGGGGGCGATGACGGATACCGCTGTGGTAGCCGTCATTGTAAAAATGAGAAGGGGAACTTCTCTCATGGTAAATGTTGATTTGTAAAATCGCTGGGTCAACTTTATTTTACTGTCCTTTGTGAAGGCCTCGTCGTTGACAGCTGGCTAGTTAACTGTTAGCCAGCCATTTTCCATAGCAAAGAGTCCACTATCTAACGTTAGCTAGCCATCACATCATTTTAGCTAGACACATAGCTAACTTTATGTAGTTAAATATTTGGCATGTTATTTGACACATGGTTTACAACTTCATAGTTAAACATATTGTTTACGTTAGCTAGTCAAGCACATCAAGCTAACCTTACTAGCTAGCTAACGCCGGTAGCACCCCCAAAAACTTTAAATCGTTCTTCTGTGTTACCACCGCAGATGGAACAATGAACCAGATATTTCACCGGATGTTAAAATCTAAAGCATCCGGTTTGCGTTTTCGCTTACAACTGAATATGGTGATGCGAGGAATCACAGTGGCCTGCAGTGGGAGAAGATTGAGCGAGATGGATTTTGGCTGACATTCTGCACATTTTCTCATTTATGAAACATTTGATCTCCATACAGTTTTCTGTTCTCTAAACTATAATCTGTAACAGAGTGGACTGCGTTTTGTAGACATTACCCTTGCTAAAGTTCTATACATTTCGCTGTTTAGGAGTGCAAGGGCGAATTGAGTTGCTGCACAAGGCACTTCAGAGTAGGTGTTCCCTAATAGAAATATGCAAATAAATGCTAGAACGTGCCGATAGGATCTTACTAGCTCGTGCTTGGCTCTGCCCACCTTGTTTATTCTGCCCACTAGAATTAATTTACTCCCATTGGAAACTACAGGCTCTGGTCTATCTTGGGCTACTTATAAAAACGTTGGTACCACTGTGGTGACTTGGCAGCCAAGTTGGCTACTTTGACAGCGGACCACACTTCAAAGTATAGCCTTTTCGTTAGTTAGGCCTATGTGAAATCAATGTCTGTTTACATAGGGACTGGGACTTCCCCAGCTTAAAAATGTTTAGAAAAATGTCACTGCATCAAGATAGCTAATGGCAGAGGCAATATACACGCACGCAAGTATCTGGACACCCCTTAAAATTAGTGGGTTCGGCTATTTCAGCCACACCTTTTGCTGAAAGGTGTGTTAAATCGAGCAGATAGCCATGCAATCTCCATAGACAAGCATTGGCAGTAGAATGGCCTTACTGAAGAGCTCAGTGACTTTCAATGTGGCACCATCATAGGATGCCACCTTTCCAACAAGTCATTTTGTAAAATGTCTGCCCTACTAGAGCTGCCCTGCTCAACTGTAAGTGCTGTTATTGTGAAGTGGAAACTTCTAGGAGCAACAACTGCTCAGCCGCTAAGTTGTAGGCCACACAAGCTCACAGAATGGGTTCGCCGAGTGCTGTAGTATGTAATAATTGTCTGTCCTCTGCTGCAACACTCTACCGAGTTCGGGAAGATGCCAGGAAAATGTTTCCTGTCCCAATGCCAACTGTAATGCCAACTGTAAAGTTTGGTGAGGGAGGAATAATGGTCTGGGCTGTTTTTCATGGTTCGGGCTAGGCCCCTTAGTTCCAGTGAAGGGAAATCTTAACGCTACAGCATACAATGACATTCTAGACAATACTGTGCTTCCAACTTTGTGGCAACAGTTTGGGGAAGGCCCTTTTCTGTTTCACCCCAGTCACAAAGCGAGGTCCATACAGAAATGGTTTGTCGAGATCGGTTTGGAAGAACTTGACTGGCCTGCGCAGAGCCCTGACCTCAACCCCATCAAACATCATTGGGATGAATTGGAACATCAACTGCGAGCCAGGCCTAATCGCCTGATATCAGTGCCCGACCTCCCTAATGCTATTGTGTCTGAATGGAAGCAAGTCCCCGCAGCAATGTTCCAACATCTAGTGGAAAGCCACCCCAGAAGAGTGGAGGCAGTTACAGCAGCAAAGGGGGGACCAACTCCATATTAATGCCCATGATTTTGGAATTAGATGTTTGCCAAGTGTGTGTCTATGTACTTTTGGTCATGTAGTGTATTTCTCGTAACAACTCAACAAAATAACCTTCACCTGTGATAGCGAGACACCACTGCCCTTAACGGTACTCCCACCAGCTTTGGTCATGGAAGTAACGTATGCTACTCTTACTCCTCAAGCTGCTAAGGAAACCTGGCTAGCTTGAAATCTAGCTAACTTTAGTTAGATGCTAGGCTAGCGTCTGCACCAACGAGGGAACAATGAGCTACTTCTCTGGAGCAAAATATACCTGATATTCTTCTATGTAATACAGTAAATGTCCTACACATTAATGTTATGTTGATCATTATTTGCAAATAAGTCTTAGAACTCAGTTATTTCGCAAAAAATCTGTCTGGTCATCTGAGGACCAGGCTAATTGACGCTGCCAAATGCTACATACTGTCATGGGTGACAATGGCACTGAGCCAACCCTGAACATCTAACACCCTCTGTCTGGCTTAGAGCGATGTGATGAAGGTCAGAAACTTGTGCAATCTATATCCTCTGAGGTATTATTCAGGGAAGGGCTAGCCAGTTTAGGCCTTATTTCCTGTTCAGAGAACTGACCTTAGAAACACCAGATTTAAACTAGGCTAGATGTTATTCAAGTGAGACTGGAGTTTCCCTTTAATAGTGAGTTTGAAGTCTTATGATGGAACCTTTACGGAGCTAGGATGGTTTTAAAGCAATGGCTGATTTATAAATAGTAAGTTAAAAGCAGGGGAGGTGTATAAATGGACTCCCTGAGAAAAAGAAGTGCTGGCCAGCTCAGCCTCGTAGGCGTACTCAATTCTCAAACCAGCTGGATGAGTCAACAGACGTGGCGGGCCTGGCACATCTCCTGGTATACACTACCATTCAAAAGTTTGGGGTCACTTAAATGTCCTTGCTTAGAAGCAAAGCACATTTTTTGTTTATTAAAATAACATCAAATTGATCGGAATTAGTGTAGACATTGTTAATGTTGTAAATGTCTATTGTAGCTGGAAACTGCTTTTTATATTTATGGAATATCTACACAGGTGTACAGAGGCCCATTATCAGCAACCATCACTCCTTTGTGCCAAAGGCACGTTGTGTTAGTTAATCCAGGTTTATCATTTTACAAGGCATATTGATAAGTAGAAAACCCTTTTACAATTATGTTAGCACACCTGAAAAATGTTGTTCTAATTCAAGAAGCAATAAAACTGGCCTTCCTTAGACTAGTTGAGTATCTGGAGCATCAGCATTTGTGTGTTTGATTACAGGCTCAAAATGGCCAGAAACAAAGATCTTTCTTCTGAAACTCGTCACTCTGTTCTTGTTCTGAGAAATGAAGGCTATTCCATGTGAGAAATTGCCAAGAAACTGAAGATCTGGTACAACGCTGTGTACTACTCCCTTCACAGAACAGCGCAAACTGGCTCTAACAAGAATAGAAAGAGGAGTGCGAGGTGCACAACTGAGCAAGAAGACAAGTACATTAGAGTGTCTAGTTTGAGAAACAGATGCCTCACAAGTCCTCGACTGGCAGCTTCATTAAATAGTCCCCGCAAAACACCAGTCTCAACGTCAACAGTGAAGAGGCGATTCCGGGATGCTGACCTCTGGAAAGACAGCGAAGAGTTTAAAGGCAGTTTACCAGTTAACTTACAACAGCGCATCCCCTGAATGATAATGAAGAGGTAGGTGAGAAGCCTGACCATGGAGACGGGGGAGATGAAGCGTACTTCATGAGCTGTAACTGAAAAACAACTGACATTTGGAAAGCTTGAGGTGAGGTAGAAAGTGTGGTGGGTCAAGTATTGTTAGCATTGTTAAGTATCTTGCTAGCTGGATCGAATTCTCCATTAGCTAGCCAGAGAAATGTTGAGATATATTAGCCTACTTAAACTAAATTATTTGATAATTTCTGGTGTGAAAATGAGCTGGCTAATAAAGTCAGACAGCTCGTTACAACATCAGATGAGCTAAATTTCCTCAAGTTATAACACGCTAGTTGCTTACTGGACCATGGCAATCTGAATTGTTAACTAGCTAATGAACTAATGTTTTTCCTCCATAGTATGTTGTTAATTTTTAGAATGAGAGAATTAGGTGAAAATGAGGCGTTGCTTGTTAATAAACAGCTGGGCCTGGCTTAAGCTGGATGCCACTAGAGGTTAAAGGAACAACACACACTTTCCCTCCTCACTTTGTAGAGCAGATGTCTACAGGCAGAAAATGTACAATGTAATAATGTGCAGTGTAGCCCAAAGATTTTGCTTTTGTTGAATATGACAGTAATGTTTGTGAGGGGGGATTATTACATTTTTTTACTCAGTGAACGTAATTTTTGTACACGTGCACTTGATCGAGTCTACTATAGTGGCCACTTTAATAGAGCAAAAATAGAATGCCTGTTTCATTCTATTTCTACTTTAAGATGGGGTTTTTTTTCTTCCCAAGTGCAATATTTAGATGTGTGTGTGGTCAAAGTATTATATTATAAAAGGCTGCAATATTAGTGTATTGTTTTTCCCAAGACTTGAGTGTCATTTGAAGTCTAGGCAACAAATAACATTGGATTGCTTTCTTTACATTTTTTAGCTGTGAGTTAGGTTCACGTTAACCACTTTATTTTACACACAGAGACTGATCATGTAGATAATATTCTTTGTTGTTTAATTAGTTAAACATTTTCTGCATGTTTCAGTGTAAAAAAAAAAGTGTCACCTTTTTGGGCCCTCACCATTTTGCATCCCTGATAAAGAGCAAAATTGTTATTATATGTGACCTGGTCCTACAAGAGCTCTTTGTCACTTCCCACATGCCGGGTTGTGACAACTCACACTCATTCTTATGTTTAATAAATGTATCGTATATTGTGTGTGTGTGTGGCATGCTCACAATGATGGCAAAAAACATTTGAGAGTGTGCTGACCGTGGTGCTAGAGGGGGTACGCAGCTGGAGGTTGAATGTTTGAAGGTGTACGGGAGTGTAAAAAGTTTGGGAACTACTGCTCTACAGGTTCGGTGTCCCTATATCAGGACGGTTGCTGCTAATGTGACTAGAATGATGTAAGTAACAGCCAACTTTCCAGGACGTAGACATGTCTTATATGGCAGAAAGCTTACATTCTTGTTAATCTAACTGCACTGTCCAATTTACAGTAGCTATTACAGTGAAAAAATTCTATGCAACAACAAAATACTTATCACGGCAACTGGTTTGAGACATTCACCTCTGAAGGTAAGTCATGTATTTACATTCAGTAATCTTGCTCTGATTTGTTATCCATTTTTATATTTAAATGTACGAACTGGGTTTTACAGTTTGAACCCCTGCTTTTTCTGGCCCCATCCTGCCCGGATATATATATATATATATATATATATATATATAGATTTTTCTATAGTTATGTACTTAAAAATATATCAATTGACCAATTTGGCACATTTGGGCAGACTTGATTCAAAATGTTGTGCAGTAATGTAATGCTTCACTGGATCCGCAAGAAACTATGCACACACACTGCTACCATCTGGTGGCTAAATTCATGGCCTTTCTCTTGCATTTCAGAGTTTAAAAAAAAGTGAATGCATGTTTTTTTTAAATTATCTTTTATCAGATCTAATGTGTAATTCTCCTACATTAATTTCACGTTTCCACAAGCTTAAGTGTTTCCTTTCAAATGGTATCAAGAATATGCATATCCTTGCTTCAGGTCCTGAGCTACAGGTAGTTATAGCTTTGGGTATGTCATTTTAGGCAGAAATTGAAAAAAAGGGTACGATCCTTTAAGAGTTAAGAAAAAAGATGGCAAGTGACTCGCACCTGTTGTCTCTTTCTCCTCCCTGCTGCAGCGACCACCACATAACGGAGGTTTGTGTGTATAGTGCTGTCCTTGTTGCTGTTGATTCAACATAATTAGACATTTCTGACTGAAAAGTTGTTACCGAAATCCCCTAATTTAAGGAAACATTCCCTCAACGCTTGCTCTCTTTACGTGACACATGTATGCTTCGCATATCCCGTTAGATGACAAAATACATTTTTGGACCTTTTGGAACAATGTAACTAACACTAAATAAATTCTAAGCGCACCGAGTCTGTTTTTTTTGTAAATCCTTTATTGCATTAGACTAAACAGTTGCATGCATTCGTGAATGCAATTTCCGAAATGGAACAGTTTAGGCTTATTTTATTGTTTACGTTAATTATTCAATGGTCTCTTTAAAAAAAACTGAAATGCTTAATTTCATTTCACATCATAAATGACTTGTGTGATGACATGAACTAATAAATTATTGATTGATACAGTAGTGTGTATATATATATATATATATATACACACACACACTCACATAAATTATGATATAAAGACTAAACTGGATATGCTCTTAGGCCTACAGCTTGATGGTGGTTAAACAAGGCTGAGATCGAGAGCCATGAGTCCTCCGAATCAATGTGTCGGAGAAAACCCTGTTCAACTGGCGACTGGGGTCAACCTGTGTAGCAGTGTGATGTTTGCACACAAGGACCAATTCAAATATGCCAGGTCAAGAGGGGATGTTAATAATTTGATAATAATAATAATTCAGTGTATTTTTTAAATTTAATTACAGCTGCATAGCTAATGTTTTTCTTTGGTGTACAAACACTTTTTCATATCAATATTGTACATACATGTGATTGTAAAAGTTTTGTATATTTTGGTTTGGTTATCTATATTTCCAAACCCCCAAATGGTTCTCTGATGCCTGACCTTCGGCGAGCAAGGTATGTTGTCCTTGGCTCCGGAATTGTTTAATATAAAACCGTCATAATGTTACACAATGTACGGTTATGCTACCATACGTTTGTTACAATGCGGATAATATAAAGATTTATGTTAACAAGTTTCGCAAAGCTCGCTAACTTGGGACAGTGTTTGAGTGAGTGTCCATGTGCTGCGCAGGTTCCTGAGAGCTAGGACTGTGCCAAGGGTTAACATTTTATTTTACCTTTATTTAACTAGGCAAGTCAGTTAAGAACAAATTCTTATTTTCAAAGACGGCCTAGGAACAGTGGGTTAACTGCCTGTTCAGGGGCAGAACTACAGATTTGTACCTTGTCAGCTCAGGGATATGAACTTGCAACCTTTCAGTTACTAGTCCAACGCTCTAACCACTAGGCTACCCTGCCACCCCAACATAATGTGTGTTGTCTCTTTGTGTGCAGGTATGTCTTTTATTTTGTCCGAATTATGTTCTGTATCATTTCACTTGTATTGTATGGTGTGCTGCTGTGCATTGAATGTGTGCACGCAGCACCTGTTATTTCCTTTTGGCGCTCTTTTGCGTGACCTTCGGCTAGCAAGGTGCCTGAGAGCTAGGACTGCGCCAAGGGTTAACATAATGTGTGTTGTCTCTTCGTGTGCAGGGCAAATTAAAATAATTCCACTAGCAGACCTTCAGTTGCGGCAGCGTCCTAATTAAAAGTACACAACGCAAAACGAACCACGCTACAAACTGGTGCCGCGACCTGCCGACTGTCAGCTCAAGCCGACCACTGGAGCTGTGCATGTGGATGAGATGTGCGATCTGCGCAAGGCCATTTGTTGATGGTTTGCTATAAGTGAATTTATACTGTAAATAGTGAAGGTGAATGTAGCGTATTCACTAGATAAGGGTATTTGTGTTTATTTGCTTGTTTTGAAGGAATTTGTTTATTGCATTTTTTTTGTATGCAGTATATTACATTGTATTTTCGTGCTCTATTGAGCCATGGAAGACTCAAGTCCATAAGTGAGTTATGCTGGGGATTTTAGTGTGGGTAGAGGGAGGGGTGTCCTTGCATTTACACAATTTGTACAGTCAGCTCCTGGGAGTAGAGTGTTTACTAGTCCTGAGTTTACAAGCACTGGGAGGGGTAGGCTGTTTACTCCACCTGATCAGGGTATCCCACTTCTGTCTTTTGATGTACCGTCATCCCCAGTCCTCAGTAACAATGTGACACCCCCGAGTCAGTTTAGTGACCTTATTAAGCAGATTGGTTCAGAGATAGGAGAATCTAAGGTTCAAACCATTTTAAATGTGACTGAGAGTGGGGTGATGGAAGCTGATAGTGTCACTCCATCTCCTAGCAAAATCCATTCTTTCCTTGGTATGGTAGTATACTATCAACACTACATTGAGAATTGTTCCATGGTTGCTAGGCCATTGTTTCAGCTGACTACAGGTCAGAAGAAGCCTAGGAGAGGCAAGGGCAGAAAGAGGCCTGGTCCCTCTCGCAGACTTACTGCTGCAGACTGGACTGCCGAATGTCAACTTGCTTTTGAGCTTTTGAAAGCTGCACTAGTTGACCAGGCACTGCTGGCTCATCCAGATTTTTCTCAGCCATTTTTACTTTCTGTTGATGCATCTACTAGTGGTTTGGGAGCTGTACTATCCCAAGTGCAAGATGGGAAGGCCATAGCCAGGCCAATAGCATTTGCTAGTAAATCTCTTAATCATGCACAATCCAAGTATCCTGCTCACCGGCTGGAATTTCTAGCCATGAAATGGGCCATTCATGATAAGTTCAGCCATTGGCTGCGAGCGCATAAGTTTACTGTGTGGACCGACAACAATCCACTCAAATATATTCTTACAAAGCCGAGATGTGATGCATGCGAGCAGAGATGGGTTGCAAAGCTGGCACCTTTTGATTTTGATATCCAGTACATACTAGGGCCCAAGAATCTCGTTGCTGATGCTTTGAGCAGAGAGCCATTTGTCTGCTCCAAAGCTCTGCACCGACTGACAAGAATTCCATATGATGTCCTGCTGGAGGAAGCCAGAGGTCTTCGAGTGGATGATGTACAAGACATGTTCCGTCTCTCCTGTGAGCACCCAGAGGCTGGCTGTAGAACGCCTATGGCTCCTCGGAGTGAGTTGAGTAGAGCTGGAGACGGTGTCAGTGGGTTGGTTTCCTGTGAAGAGGTGTCTGCTGTCCTCCATGCCCATCGCCGATGGGATGATGGTGTCACAGTGAGGGTAGTTTCACATGTGGAGCACCTTGAGAAGTTGATGTCTATGGGTCAGAGCCCTTTACCTGTCCTTACACACAAGGAGCTCTATGATAACCAGTCACTGGATCCTATCATCAGCAGAGTCATGTTCTTTGTCGATAGAGGCCGGAGCCCATCTAGGAGAGAGCAAGTCTTTGAAGCTAAAGAAACAGTTTATCCTTTAACACAGTGGGGAAAACTCACCACGCGGTTAGGGATTCTGTATCGTGTCTCAAAACACCAAGTGAGTAAGAAGAAAATATTCCAGTATGTCGTACCTGTGTCTTTGAGAGGCGTTGTGTTGAAGGGAGTTCATGATGATGCTGGTCATCAGGGTCAGCAGCGCACATTGTGGCTTACGAGACAGCGTTTTACTGGGAATCTATGGAGAAGGATGTCAAGGAATACGTGGCCCACTGTGAGAGATGTGTGTTGAGTAAAGCACCTGAGCCTGAAGCAAGAGCTCCACTTGTCTCCATTGTGACAACGGCACCTTTAGAACTTGTGTGTATTGATTTCTGGGCTGCAGAAGACTCAAACAATAAGTCTATTGATGTGTTAGTAGTGACTGATCACTTTACTAAGCTGGCCTGTGCGTATCCATGTCCAAACCAGTCTGCTAAGACTGTTGCTCGTGTTCTCTGGAATAATTTCTTCTGCATTTATGGGTTCGCTGACTGTATCCATTCTGACAGGGGTGCTAACTTTAAGAGTTAAATTAATGCACAATTGCTTCAGTTATCTGGTGTTGAAATGTGCCACACCACACCTTATCTTCCCATGGGTAACTGTCAAGCAGAACGTCTGAATCGCACACTGGGTGGGATGATTAGAGCTCTGCCAGCTAGGTCCAAGGCTAAATGGCCTCAGATGTTGAACACATTGACATTCTCCTATAACTGCACTGTTCACGCGACTACTGGGTTTCCACCCTTCTTCTTGATGTTCGGACGCACCCCTAGGTTGCCGGTAGATGTTATGTTTGAAAGTGTGCTGTTGGATGGGGACACAGTAGATGTGGATAAGTATGTTCAGTCTCTGGGGGAGGATCTGAGAGAGGCCATGACACTGGCCCAGCAGCATGCCAGTAATCAACAAAAGAGACAAGCCGAGGTCTACAACAGACGGTCTAAGGGTCACTCGGTGCAGAAGGGAGACAGAGTTCTACTTGCTAACAAAGGGGAGAGGGGCAAGAAGAAACTGGCTGATCTCTGGAAGAGTGTGGTGTACATAGTGGTTGTGAAGAACAGCTCACTGAACACATATCGTATCCAACACCCTACTACTGGACGCATCAAAACCGTGCATAGGAACCTGATTACGCCAGTCAACTTTCTGCCTTTGCCTTCGTCGGAGGAACCAGAGGGTCACGGATCTCTATTGAGTGGTGACGTGATCTCTGAGATGTCTGCAGAGTCCAGCCAAATGGATGGGAGTGACGCCAGGACTGTCCACTGGGTAGCAGGCCTTCCTGAGTCTTCTGGGAGGATACTCCAAGAGGATGGTGAAGTCCTAGCTGATGGAAGTGAGGTGGAACAACCGTATGAAGTCCCCTTAACCTCTCTGGGATAGGGGGGATGCAAATGTCCCACTTGGCCAATTGCCAGGGAAAATGCAGAGCGCCAGATTCAAATAAAATACTATAAAATTCAAACTTTCATTAAATCACACATGTAAGATACCAAATTAAAGCTACATTCGTTGTGAATCCAGCCAACATGTCAGATTTCAAAAAGAATTTTCGCTGAAAGCATAAGAAGTTATTATCTGATGATAGCACAACAGTAAACAAAGATAGAAATAATATTTCAACCCTGCAGGCGCTACACAAAACGCAGAAATAAAATATAAATGTTCAATGTTAATGATAAATCAAACCTGTATAAGCTATTTTGGAATTTAAACTTTAATTAACCTGAAAGTGTAGCTGTATCAAGGTTAATGTGGAAAAGTTTATATTGTCTCATTTGTATAAACCAATCAATTTGGATATTATTTAAAATGTCAATTTGAAAAAGCTAAATCTGGCAATTCTACCTCTTAGTTATTGAATTAGACATCGATATCCAATCAGTTGAGATTGGCTGGATATCATAAGTAACCGCTTGTTACAGTTGATACAGTTGAAGTCGGAAGTTTACATACACCTTAGCCAAACAACTCAGTTTTTCACAATTCCTGCCCCACACACACAAGTATTACTAGCATTTTCCAACCAAGAATTAGCGTCACGAAAGTCAGAAATAACAATACAATAAATTGCTTACCATTGAAGATCTTCCTCTGCTGGCAATGCCAAGTGTCCTAATAACACAGTGAATGTTCGTTTTGTTTGATAAAATCAATTTTTATAGCCTAACACGAAACATTTGTAAACCGGTTGCGTCGTGATTTCCGTCTCATTCAACTTTGGACGAAGCGTTCGTGGTAATTACACACACTAAACAAATGTTTATCCAGTCATGGTTGGTTTCATTGCAATCCTCTGGTTGTTACTAACACAACCATACATTATAGTTTTCCCCCCGGGATGATTGACCAGAAACAAACCGATTTGAAGACACCAATCAATGACCTCATTGCGCACCAATGGTAGGACCGGTCCATCGTTGATTGACTGTATTTTGGCCCAATTACCACTGATCATCTTGAAATCTAGCTTGGAAGATAGCCAATGAGCTGAGGTAAACGGCAATATGTAATGGTTATACATTCGAAGACCAGCCTTTGTCGTAAACTCTGGCGTAAAAGAGGTTCATTCGCCAATGCGAATCCTACTTGACGGAACCACAAGTGTTACGCAAAGCAGTACATATTCAATAGCATTTTCAACAAGTTTATATATTTACATTATGGCGAATAAATCAGGAAAAGCTAAAACAAAGTCTAGGTATACAGATTTAACCCAAATTATAGAGGAAATTGATTGAGACAGCGAGACCCGAGTTTCTTCAGGAAGATGAATCTTTCAGCGAAGCTAGTTTTGCTAGTTTTGACTCCCAGGCGGAAGAAATGTTTCTGCACGGCGAGGATGCCATGCTGGATTGGTAAATTCTAATGCTAATGTCATTGTTTGAAATTAATATGAAATATTATTCATTTGAGAATTTTTTTGTTGATTTTCTTATTTTATTTGCAATATATAAAAATATCATCTGTAATGAAATGTGTAAAGTACACATTGGCAATACTGTGTGTGTGTGGTATATTTTTTACATTTATTTTACATAAACATGGAATGGAACAGCACTTCACCATAGTGATTATGTTCCCTGTACTCTATATATATATCTGTTTATTTTACGTGTTGATACAGGGCTCATACGTGAAAGTATTGTTACTGATTTTTAAAATCTTTCACAGTGGCAGTGATTCTGATTATGAGCCGCCAACGTCTAGGTGTCCATCTCCCTCTGAAGCTGGTTCATCCAGCCGGACCCCCGCTGTCTCCGGCTCCACACCTACCCGGCCATCTAGAGTTGTGAAGTCAGTGACAAAGAAGAGGAGGTGGGGAGAAGAGAAACCTGCAGACAGAGGGCCAGAGGGTCGTTGGCACTCTGTGTTAGAAGATGATGTGGAACCAAATCCACCAGGTTTTAGACCCAAAAGGCAGCCAGGACCTCAACTAGACATGACTGCAAAGCACAGCCCCCTTCAACTTTTTCAACTGTTTTTCACCTCGTCACCTCGTCAGAATCCCTGGTGGCGAACACCAATAAGTATGGGGCTAAGAAGCAGGCAGGAAAGAAAGAGGCATGGAAGACCATTTCCATGTCAGACCTTTTCTGCTACTTTTCAATGGTCATTTACATGGGGCTGGTGAAATTGAAAACTCTAAGGGATTACTGGAAAACGTCAGCTCTCTATCAACTGCCTTTCCCCACAACTCATGTCTTCTAAAGGGTTTCTGACTATCTCACGGGCGCTTCACATCAGTGACCCAGAAGTTGATGGGGAGAATGACAAGAAGAGAGGCACACCAAGGTTTGATGGGCTCTGTAAAATAAAACCTCTCTATCCCAGCATCGTTGATGCCTGCAAGACTTATTTTCAGCCCGCCCAGAACCTGTCCATCGATGAGAGGATGGTAGCCTCAAAGGCCAGAATCAGCCTCAAACAATACATGCGTAACAAACCAACCAGATGGGGTTACAAGCTGTTTGTTTTGGCTGATTCTGTGTGTCCCTACACTTGCAATTGTTTTGTTTATGAGGGGAAAAACAGTTTTGCTACCGGTAATGGACTGAGTTATGATTCCGTTATAGAGTTATTGGATTTTCAACTGCTGGGGAAGGGCTACAACAACCTGTTTGTGGACAATGTCTACACAAGCCCTACCCTGTTTACAGAGCTGAGGAAGCGGGAGGTGTGGGCTTGTGGCACCATTCGTACCAACAGGGTGGGATTTCCAAAGACCATGGTGAACGACATGCCTAAGCGGGCTGAGTGGGGTACCATGCGATGGATCCATGAAGGTGGCCTGCTGTTTGTGAAGTGGATGGATACCAGAGAGGTGCTCATGTGCTCCAGTATCCACAAGTCCTTCAGTGGAGATCACGTCGCCAGGCGTGTGAAGGACGGTGCCGGGGCACGGACCACAAAAAATGTCCCCATTCCAGCTGCTGTGAAGGACTACAACAAGAGCATGGGAGGTGTGGACCTGTCAGATGCGCTGATAGGATACCACAATGTTCTTCACAAAACCATGAAATGGTACAAAACATGTTTCTATCATTTCATTGACATTGCTGTGGTGAATTCCTTCATCCTCCAGAAGGAAATGGCCAAGAGCTGTGGACAGCCCCCCATCTCACAGCTAGCCTTCAGGGAGCTGCTCATCCAGGAGCTTGTTTCACAGGCCTGCTCATAGCCTGTGGCAAAAATGAGGGGACACGAACAACAGGTATAGGCCAATCAAAAAGGTTCTTTATTGTAAACCAAAACTATTAACTTTAAACAAAGAAAAAGGAATGACGTGTGAAAGTAAGGTGTATGTAAAGTGAAGGGATGCGTGAATCTGTGTGTGTGAGATGACTGAGTGAAAACTATGCAAAACTACAAAGGAACAAACAAAACAGGATCATACCTGGAGGAGCAGAGAGAGAGAGAGAGAGAGAGAGAGAGAGAGAGAGAGAGAGAGAGAGAGAGAGAGAGAGAGAGAGAGAGAGAGAGAGAGAGAGAGAGAGAGAGAGAGAGAGAGAGAGAGAGAGAGAGAGAGAGAGAGAGAGAGAGAGAGAGAGAGAGAGAGAGAGAGAGAGAGAGAGAGAGAGAGAGAGAGAGAGAGAGAGAGAGAGAGAGAGAGAGAGAGAGAGAGAGAGAGAGAGAGAGAGAGAGAGAGAGAGAGAGAGAGAGAGAGAGAGAGAGAGAGAGAGAGAGAGAGAGAGATTAGTGAAATAGCAGTTTAAATACCCTGAGCCCAGGTGACTCCACGACACGAACAACAGGTATAGGCCAATCAAAAAGGTTCTTTATTGTAAACCAAAACTATTAACTTTAAACAAAGAAAAAGGAATGACGTGTGAAAGTAAGGTGTATGTAAAGTGAAGGGATGCGTGAATCTGTGTGTGTGAATGACTCTGGAGGAGCAGAGAGAGAGAGAGAGAGAGAGAGAGAGAGAGAGAGGGAGAGAGAGAGAGATTAGTGAAATAGCAGTTTAAATACCCTGAGCCCAGGTGACTCCACGACACGAATAACAGGTATAGGCCAATCAAAAAGGTTCTTTATTGTAAACCAAAACTATTAACTTTAAACAAAGAAAAAGGAATGACGTGTGAAAGTAAGGTGTATGTAAAGTGAAGGGATGCGTGAATCTGTGTGTGTGAATGAACAAAACAGGATCATATGCGGAGGAGCAGAGAGAATGATTAGTGAAACAGCAGTTTAAATACCCTGAGCCCAGGTGACTCCAATCACTAACGACCCTCCTCTGCCTGCAGGAGGAACCACCCCTGCACTGCAGAGGAGGCCGTGACCCCCCCCCCCCCCCTCCTTAAAATGAGGGTCCCACCCTCAACCCAAATTTCGGCCCAACATATTCAAAACAATCCAACAACAAAAAAAATGATACCAGTCTCGGCTCTTAGTAGTGGCCCCGTGTCCCCCAACTGACTGTCCGCCCCTCAAACTCAGCAGCCCTGGAGAGGGAGGTCCATTCTTGTCACTGGCCGGCTCATACAGTGCCTTGCGAAAGTATTCGGCCCCCTTGAACTTTGCAACCTTTTGCCACATTTCAGGCTTCAAACATAAAGATATAAAACTGTATTTTTTTGTGAAGAATCAACAACAAGTGGGACACAATCATGAAGTGGAACGACATTTATTGGATATTTCAAACTTTTTTAACAAATCAAAAACTGAAAAAATGGGCGTGCAAAATTATTCAGCCCCCTTAAGTTAATACTTTGTAGCGCCACCTTTTGCTGCGATTACAGCTGTAAGTCGCTTGGGGTATGTCTCTATCAGTTTTGCACATCGAGAGACTGACATTTTTTCCCATTCCTCCTTGCAAAACAGCTCGAGCTCAGTGAGGTTGGATGGAGAGCATTTGTGAACAGCAGTTTTCAGTTCTTTCCACAGATTCTCGATTGGATTCAGGTCTGGACTTTGACTTGGCCATTCTAACACCTGGATATGTTTATTTTTGAACCATTCCATTGTAGATTTTGCTTTATGTTTTGGATCATTGTCTTGTTGGAAGACAAATCTCCGTCCCAGTCTCAGGTCTTTTGCAGACTCCATCAGGTTTTCTTCCAGAATGGTCCTGTATTTGGCTCCATCCATCTTCCCATCAATTTTAACCATCTTCCCTGTCCCTGCTGAAGAAAAGCAGGCCCAAACCATGATGCTGCCACCACCATGTTTGACAGTGGGGATGGTGTGTTCAGCTGTGTTGCTGTTAGGCCAAACATAACGTTTTGCATTGTTGCCAAAAAGTTCAATTTTGGTTTCATCTGACCAGAGCACCTTCTTCCACATGTTTGGTGTGTCTCCCAGGTGGCTTGTGGCAAACTTTAAACGACACTTTTTATGGATATCTTTAAGAAATGGCTTTCTTCTTGTCACTCTTCCATAAAGGCCAGATTTGTGCAATATACGACTGATTGTTGTCCTATGGACAGAGTCTCCCACCTCAGCTGTAGATCTCTGCAGTTCATCCAGAGTGATCATGGGCCTCTTGGCTGCATCTCTGATCAGTCTTCTCCTTGTATGAGCTCAAAGTTTAGAGGGACGGCCAGGTCTTGGTAGATTTGCAGTGGTCTGACACTCCTTCCATTTCAATATTATCGCTTGCACAGTGCTCCTTGGGATGTTTAAAGCTTGGGAAATCTTTTTGTATCCAAATCTGGCTTTAAACTTCTTTACAACAGTATCTCGGACCTGCCTGGTGTGTTCCTTGTTCTTCATGATGCTCTCTGCTCTCTGACCTCTGAGACTGTCACGGTGCAGGTGCATTTATACGGAGACTTGATTACACACAGGTGGATTGTATTTATCCTCATTAGTCATTTAGGTCAACATTGGATCATTCAGAGATCCTCACTGAACTTCTGGAGAGAGTTTGGTGCACTGAAAGTAAAGGGGCTGAATAATTTTGCACGCCCAATTTTTCAGTTTTTGATTTGTTAAAAAAGTTTGAAATATCCAATAAATGTCGTTCCACTTCATGATTGTGTCCCACTTGTTGTTGATTCTTCACAAAACAATACAGTTTTATATCTTTATGTTTGAAGCCTGAAATGTGGCAAAAGGTCGCAAAGTTCAAGGGGGCAGAATACTTTCGCAAGGCACTGTAGCTTGTGGCAAAAAAATGAGGGGACACGAACAACCGGTATAGGCCAATCAAAAAGGTTCTTTGTTTAAAGTTAATAGTTCTGGTTTACAATAAAGAAAAAGGAATGAGGTGTGAAATTATCATAATGTAAGGTGTATGTAAAGTGCAGGGATGCGTGAATCTGTGTGTGTGAATGACTCAGTGAAAACTATGCAAAACTACAAAGGAACAAACAAAACAGGATCATATGCGGAGGAGCAGAGAGAATGATTAGTGAAACAGCAGTTTAAATACCCTGAGCCCAGGTGACTCCAATCACTAACAACCCTCCTTTGCCTGCAGGAGGAACCGCCCCTGCACTGCAGAGTAGGGTGTGACACAGCAGCACCTTCTGCTCCAACCAGGTGTGTTCACCTGCCCAGATTCATCTCTGCATGCATGAATGTGCCTCAGGGCAAAAAGGGCACAGTATGGAGACGTCGTTGTGCCCTTTGTCACAGGAAATGCCCCATCACCTGCACCACCTGTTCAGTAAGCCTCTGCTTTAGAGCAGAAAGAGACTGCTATGGGCCATGGCACCAGCAGCACAATATTGTGTAGAGGACTGAGGGTCTTAACAATATTGTAAATAGAAAATGTGTAAATCGTTACCCCTGTTGTTTGTTTGTTTATTATTATTATTATTTTCTTTCATATATATATACACATTTTTTGGGGGTGTGTTAGAATAGCATTTATGTATTTTGTATATAGTTCTTTCCTTCAAAATGTATCACTGTACCAATTCGGCCACGGGTACATTTGGCTACATTTGTGTGGGACACCTGGGTGACTTCATGCTCAATGTCATTAAGCTCGCTCATTTCTGAAGTTATCTGTCTAAAGCTTTGCTCAGCTATTGTTGACATCTTATGTTCTTCATTCAAATCATCCACAGCATCCTATCTGTATGTTTGGCTGTTCTTGGCCATTTGAAAGATGATGCAGCAACAATAAAAAACAGAAAACGTATGTTTATTTCCTTGTATTTTATTCTACCAGATCAATTGTGTTATATTCTCCTACATTCAATTCACATTTCCACACAATTCAGAGTGTTTCCTTTCAAATGATACTGATGAAGAATATGCATATCCTTGCCGTTGGATTAGGGTATGTCTTTAGGCGGAAATTGAGAAGAAGGGGGGGGGGCTACCCCAAAGAAGTTAAGCCATTTTTCCACAACTTTGGAAGTATGCTTGGGGTCATTGTCCATTTGGAAGATCCATTTGCAACCAAGCTTCAACTTCCTGATTGATGTCTTGAGATGTTGCTTCAATATATCCACATAATTTTCCTTTCCTCATGATGCCATTTATTTTGTGAAGTGCACCAGTCCCACCTGCGGCAAAGCACCCCCACAACATGATCCTGCCACCCCGTGCTTCAAGTTTGGGATGGTGTTCTTCGGCTTGCAAGCATCCCCCTTTTTCCTCCAAACATAACGATGGTCATTATGGCCAAACAGTTTTATTTTTTGTTTCATCAGACTAGAGGACATTTCTTCTTAAAGTATGATCTTTGTCCCCATGTGCAGTTGCAAACCGTAGTCTGGCTTTTTTATGGTGGTTTTGGAGCAGAGGCTTCTTCCTTACTGAGCGGCCTTTCAGGTTATGTCGATATAGGACTCGCTATACTGTGGATTTAGATACTTTTGTACCTGTTTCCTCCAGCATCTCACAAGGTCCTTTGCTGTTGTTCTGGGATTGATTTGCACTTTTCTAGGAGACACATCTCTAGGAGACAGAACGTGTCTCCTTCCTGAGCAGTATGACAGCTGCGTGGTCCCGTGGTGTTTATATTTTCGTACTATTGTTTGTACAGATGAACGTGGTACCTTCAGGCGTTTGGAAATTGCTCCCAATGATGAACCAGACTTGTGGAGGTCTACAATTATTTTTTCTGAGGTCTTGGCTGATTTCTTTTGATTTTCCCATGATGTCAAGCAAAAAGGCACTGAGCTGGAAGGTAGGCCTTGACATACATCCACAGGTACACCTCCAATTGACTCAAATGATGTCAGTTAGCCTATCATAAACTTCTAAAGCCATGACATTTTCTTTAATTTTCCAAGACACAGTCAACTTAGTGTATGTAAACTTCTGACCCACTGGAATTGTGATACAAGTCATTTTTCCAAAAATTCTTTACAGATAATTTTACTGTTTCATGCAAAAAGTAGATGTCCTAACCAGCTTGCCAAAACTATAGTTTGTTAACAAGACCCAGGCTGTCTAAGCGCCTGTTCACCAACCGAGTTAAGATCAAATTTTATTTGACACATACGCTGAATACAACGGGTATAGACCTTACAGTGAAATGTTTACTAACAAGGTCTTAACCAACAATGCAGTTGTAAGAAAATGACTTGTTCATTAAGAAATAAAAGTTACAAATAATTTAAAGAGCAACAGTAAAATAACAGTAGTAATGCTATATACAGGGGGTACCGGTACAGAGTCAATGTGCGGGCGGGGCACCTGTTAGTCGAGGTAATATGTATGTAGGGAGAATTTAAAGTGACTATGCATAGATAATAAACGGAGTAGCAGCAGTGTAAAAGGGGGTGCAATGCAAACATTCTGGGTAGCCTTTTGATTAGCTGTTCAGGAGTCTTATGGCTTGAGGGTAGAAGCTGTTTAAGAAGCCTTTTGGACCTAGACTTGGCGCTCCTGTATCGCTTGCCATGCGGTAGCAGAGAGAACAGTCTATGACTAGACTGGCTGGAGTCTTTGACAATTTATAGGGCCTTCCACTGACATCGCCTGGTATTGAGGTCCTGAATTTGATTTGATACCTGGTCTGCCAATATTGTTATTCTCAGACCATAATATACTGAACAAAATAATAAACGACCCCTGCAGCAATTTCAAAGATTTTGCTGAGTTGCAGATCAGTCAATTGAAATAAATAAATTAAGCTCATATCTATGGATTTCAAAGGACTGGGAATACAGATATGCATGGGTTGGTCACTGGTACCATAAAACAAAAGTAGGGGCGTGGATCACAACCACCATTTGCCTCATGCAGCGCGACACATCTCCTTCGCATTGAGTTGATCAGGCTGTTGATTGTGGCCTGTGGAATGTTGTCCCACTCCTCTTCAATGACTTCAATGCGAAGTGGCTGGATATTGGCGGGAACTGGAACACACTGTTGTACATGTCCATGCAGAGCATTCCATACATGCCCAATGGGTGACATGTATGGTAATGTTGCAGGCCATGAAAGAACTGGAACATTTTTAGCTTCCAGGAATTATGTACAGATCCTTGCGACATGGGGCCGTGCATTATCATGCTGAAACATGAGGCGATGGCGCCGGATGAATGGCACAACAATGGATATTGTCACGGTATCTCTGTGCATTCAAATTGCCATCGATAAAATGCAATTGTTCCTTTTCCGTAGCTTATGCCTGCCATACCTTAACCCAACTGCCACCATGGGGCACTCTGTTCACAACAATAATATTAGCAAATCGCTCGCCCACACAATGCCATACACGTGGTCTGCGGTTGTGAGGCCGATTGGACGTACTGCCAAAGTCTCTAAAATGACATTGGATGCGGCTTATGGTAGAAAAATGTACATTCAATTATCTGGCAAAAGCTCTGGAAGACACTGGTCTATAGCATACCATTCCTACTGAGGTAGTCTACTGCCAGCTTCATTATTAGGCAAAATAAGGTGCATTTGCCCATGATTTGAGTAGCGTTAGGGGGCTGGGGATGCTGCCTCCACGCTGAAGTGGTACTCATAAAAATTATTCAATGTTGGCAGGTCTGCATTCATTTGCGAGTAATCACATTTTTTGATAGGTGAATTAATGTTTTGTCGACATTTTAAAAGCGAGTGTCCATGTGACATTGTGAAATACAGGGATAGTCTATTAAATCGGACACATTATGTTTATGATGTTGCCATTTTGCCTCCCCATACCTGCAGCTGTGGTTGGATTATTTGATGGACAGACAGCCCAGTTGGTCTGACAAAAAATAGTCTTGTTTGCTTCCCATATTAACAAATTGACATATTCGATTTTATCAACGCCAGGTGTGTTACAACAGGTTTACTGCTGTAGCATATCTTGTTTTCATTATTGAAATCTTAATGAGAAAAGGTGTAGTCTAATGGCAACAGAATGGTTTTGATTTACAAAAATATGCATGTGTTATTATTTTTACCCCGTGAGTACTCAAACATTACTTAGTGAGTACTCAAATAGTTAACACTTACTATTGTTTCATTTGTTCAGTCTGGTTTAAGCAGGCTAGCCCTTTACATGCAATCCTTAGTGCAGCAAATCACTGAGTATGTTTACATGCACACCAATAAATTTATATTAAACTGATTTTGGCAGTTGGCAGAGCAGGGCTCTACAGTGCAACAATTTTGGGTGCATATACATTGGGGCAAAAAAGTATTTAGTCAGCCACCAATTGTGCAAGTTCTCCCAATTAAAAAGATGAGAGAGGCCTGTACTTTTCATCATAGGTACACTTCAACTAATGACAGACAAAATTATAATTTTTTTTCTCCAGAAAATCACATTGTAGGATTTTTAATGAATTTATTTGTAAATTATGGTGGAAAATAAGTATTTGGTCACCTACAAACAAGCAAGATTTCTGGCTCTCACAGACCTGTAACTTCTTCTTTAAGAGGCTCCTCTGTCCTCCACTCGTTACCTGTATTAATGGCACCTATTTGAACTTGTTATCAGTATAAAAGACACCTGTCCACAACCTCAAACAGTCACACTCCAAACTCCACAAGACCAAAGAGCTGTCAAAGGACACCAGAAACAAAATTGTAGACCTGCACCAGGCTGGGAAGACTGAATCTGCAATAGGTAAGCAGCTTGGTTTGAAGAAATCAACTGTGGGAGCAATTATTAGGAAATGGAAGACATACAAGACCACTGATAATCTCCCTCGATCTGGGGCTCCACGCGTGGGGTCAAGATGATCGCAAGAACGGTGAGCAAAAATCCCAGAACCACACAGGGGGACCTAGTGAATGACCTGCAGAGAGCTGGGACCAAAGTAACAAAGCCTACCATCAGTAACACACTACGCCGCCAGGGACTCATATCCTGCAGTGCCAGACGTGTACCCCTGCTTAAGCCAGTACATGTCCAGGCCCGTCTGAAGTTTGCTAGAGAGCATTTGGATGATCCAGACGAAGATTGGGAGAATGTCACATGGTCAGATGAAACCAAAATATAACTTTTTGGTAAAAACTCAACTCGTCGTGTTTGGAGGACAAAGAATGTTGAGTTGCATCCAAAGAACACCATTCCTACTGTGAAGCATGGGGGTGGAAACATCATGCTTTGGGGCTGTTTTTCTGCAAAGGGACCAGGACGACTGATCCGTGTAAAGGAAAGAAAAGAATGGGGCCATGTATCGTGAGATTTTGAGTGAAAACCTCCTTCCATCAGCAAGGGCATTGAAGATGAAACGTGGCTGGGTCTTTCAGCATGACAATGATCCCAAACACACCGCCCGGGCAACGAAGGAGTGGCTTTGCAAGAAGCATTTCAAGGTCCTGGAGTGGCCTAGCCAGTCTCCAGATCTCAACCCCATAGAAAATCTTTGGAGGGAGTTGAAAGTCTGTGTCGCCCAGCACCAGCCCCAAAACATCACTGCTCTAGAGGAGATCTGCATGGAGGAATGGGCCAAAATACCAGCAACAGTGTGTGAAATCCTTGTGAAGACTTACAGAAAACGTTTGACCTCTGTCATTGCCAACAAAGGGTATATAACAAAGTATTGAGATAAACTTTTGTTATTGACCAAATACTTATTTTCCACCATAATTTGCAAATAAATTCATTAAAAATCCTACAATGTGATTTTCTGGAGAAAAAAATTCTAATTTGACTGTCATAGTTGAAGTGTACCTATGATGAAAATTACAGGCCTCTCTCATCTTTTTAAGTGGGAGAACTTGCACAATTGGTGGCTGACTAAATACTTTTTTCCCCCACTGTACTCCTAAATATTTTTCTGTGTTAGTTGGAATTTTAATTTGGAAAAATCAGTGCCCTTAGATTTAAAATCATCTAGGTAATAATTTCTTCACTGTCCGGCAGCCTCAGCAATATGCAAACACGTGGTGGCAAAGGAAAAGTTAGATATTCTTCAGGAGGTGTGCTTCAAAAGTACAGCAGCTAGGATTCAAATAGGCCCAATGTAGGCTATATCTCTATTTTTTTTATGGTGCTGCTAAACCCTGTGTTTTGTAAATGTTGGCAATTATTGTCATTAAAGGGGCAGTTTGCAGTTACTACATCACTTTTTGGACTTAATAAACCCATTGATTCTTGAATATAATTTATAAATTCCCCACAAGCTTAGATTAACAGTCGTATCCCATCCATTGCTTGTTTTTCCAGTGTTTGTAAAAAAAAATCAAGAAAAGTAAGAAAACAAGGGCATCCTGGGTGGCGCAGTGGTCTAGGGCAGTGCTAGCAGTGCTAGCTGTGCCACCAGAGACTCTGGGTTCGCGCCCAGGCTCTGTCGCAGCCGGCTGTGACCGGGAGGTCTGTGGGGCGACGCACAATTGGCCTAGCGTCGTCCGGGTTAGGGAGAGCTTGGCCGGTAGGGATATCCTTGTCTCATCGCACACCAGCGACTCCTGTGGCGGGCCGGGCGCAGTGCACACTAACCAGGTCGCCAGGTGCAAGGTGTTTCCTCCGACACATTGGTGCTTCTGGGTTGGAGGTGCGCTGTGTTAAAGAAGCAGTTAGGTTGTTTTTCGGAAGACGCGACCTTCATCTCTCCCGAGCCCAGAGTTGTAGCGATGAGACAAGATAGTAACTACTAACAATTGGAAACCACAAAACTGCTGATTGCCCCCTTAATACCTCTAATGTTTGTCATTGAGCTCCTAAATTCCTGTGTGCTCCTACATTTTCAAAATTTTCAACTTGTAAAAAATGTCACTGTATGACATTGGTCAGGTAAATGCCTTACTCTGCTTATCTTAATAGGCAGACTGTCATAATCAAAGTAAACATATGCCAATTTAAAACACCTGGTTTTCTGATTAATCTTTCAAATTATTAGGACATGTAAACACCTTAATTTGTTTTCCAGCTGTGTATTTGATCTGCGCTTGTGCTAGCACCATCTGAGTGAGCCTCCCTCTTTAGCGCAATGGAGTTTAGAATTAGTTTTAAACTAGGCTTCCCAAAAATAACATGGTGGTAGAACCTTTATTTTGATTGCCGATTTTCTCCCATTAGGGAGCCTGATTTCAGATGTGTCCATGTAAGCATTAGGGAAATCGTTCTTCTTGCAAAGCATATAAACTATTATATTAATCTGACTATCCACAATAATCATATTATTGTCTGCATGTAACTGGTGGTTACAGTATAACTAACTAATTGTGACCTTGTGCTGTTCAGGGGAGCCCATGGACTTGCTGTGTGAGGAGGGAGGACCGCTGGGCCATGCTAAAGTCTGTCACTCTGAGGTGGAGAGTCCTGTGATCATAGCCGTTCAGACTGAGGAAGGTGACACCACATCAGCCAAGTTTGAAACAGCCAGAATAGACCGAGTGTCTGTCCCAAACGAGAGAGGACCACAAACAATCCCCAATCCAGGTGAGTCCAAATGCAGGAAGTTAGAGGGCTCGAAGTGCGGTCACTGAGTGAGCTGTGTGGAGAATAGGATCATGTTCAGTACACTGTAGCAAAATGTCCTTCCGTTTCAGTCCATTTTCTTATTTTTGGTGACTAATGAACACGACACAGTCTACTTTGCTTGGTTGAATAAGCTGGAATCCCAGTCTGCTTGGTCACTGTTTTATTAGCCTTGCATACCATGCGCAAGACGTCTTTATTATGCAAGGAAAGTGTATCTCACATCTCCACTCCTTAGGATCTACCTCTCATCTTCTAATTTGGATAGCCAGGACAGATGTTAAGACACACAATATACCAGTAATTTTCATGAAAGCATATAGACAGGTTAGTTGTTTAGCAACAACACCGACGCATGCACAACTATGGGGAAAAACGGACTGGTTTGGCTTAGATTGTTAACATGTAAGCTATATTTTGTCTCCAATGTTTATTGAACATTTAAATAAATTTGGAGAATAAGCACTTGTCTCTCAAATACATTGTTACAGTTGTTTGTTATCTAGCAAATGTTTTGCCATGTTAGCATTGACATGAAATCAGTCAAAACACCTCAAAACAAGACATGGTATCAAGAACAAGATGAATCTCTCTGAAACAAGCCACTTACGATTCCCCACATGGCAGTTTCTTATTCTTGCTAGCAATCTGGTCATCCAGAATCACAACACGCTGACTTCTGCCACATGGAACCGCGCACATTGTTTTGACGTTGTCAACTAACCCATCTATAGAAGATTTCTCTAGAAAGAATGAATTCATGAATGAAGTTCACCAGCTGAACAGAAGGTAGCAGCAGTCACCCATGAATGGAGTCTGTCTGTGTTGTGTTGGATGCCTATGAATAGAGCTTATGTTTTCTGCTGTAAGTCTCATGAATGAGGCTCAATGGCACCCATCTGACACAGGGTCTCCTTTCAGTTCGCCTCAACTGAATTGGAGGATATCCTGAGACAGTCCACATTGAGAAACGGTATTGAATTAATAATATTCAGAGTGAATGAATACCAACATAATAGACAATGATCAGGCAATTGCACCCTATTCCCTATGTAGTACACTAGTTTTAACCAGGGCTCATTGGGCCCATAGCTATTGTCAAAAGTAGTGCACTATATCATATCAAATCAAATCAAAGTTTATTTGTCACATGAGACCGAATACAACAGCTTACAGTGAAATGCTTACTTACAGGCTCTAACCAATAGTGCGGAGAAAAAAAAGTGGTGTGTGTGTGTGTGTGTGTAGGTAAGTAAAGAAATATAACAACAGTAAAAAGACATTTGAAAATAAGAGTAGCAAGGTTATATACAGACACCGGTTAGTCAGGCTTATTGAGGTAGTATGTACATGTGGGTATAGTTAAAGTGACTATGCATATATGATGAACAGAGAGTAGCAGTAGCGTAAAAAGAGGGGTTGGCGGATGGTGGGACACAGTGCAGATAGCCTGGTTAGCCAATGTGCGTGAGCACTGGTTGGTCAGGCCAATTGAGGTAGAATGTACATTAATGTATAGTTAAAATGACTATGCATATAAGATAAACAGAGAGTAGCAGCAGTGTAAAAGAGGGGTTGGGGGAGGCACACAATGCAAATAGTGCGGGTAACCTGTTCAGGAGTCTTATGGCTTGGGGTAAAAACTGTTGAGAAGCCTTTTTGTCCTAGACTTGGCACTCCGGTACCGCTTGCCATGCGGTAGTAGAGAGAACAGTCTATGACTGGGGTGGCTGGGGTCTTTGACAATTTTCAGGGCCTTCCTCTGACACCGCCTGGTGTAGAGGTCCTGGATGGCAGGCAGCTTTGCCCCAGTGATGTACTGGGCCATACGCACTACACTCTGAAGTGCCTTGCGGTCGGAGGCCGAGCAATTGCGTACCAGGCAGTTATGCAACCGGTCAGGATGCTCTCAAATGTTGCAGTTGGAGAACCTTTTGAGGATCTCAGGACCCTGCCAATCTTTTTAGTTTCCTGAGGGGGAATAGGCTTTGTCATGCCCTCTTCACGGCTGTCTTGGTGTATTTGGACCATTCTAGTTTGTTGATGATGTGGACACCAAGGAATATGAAGCTCTCAACCAGCTCCACTACAGCCCCGTCGATGAGAATGGGGACGTGCTCGGTGCTCCTTTTCCTGTAGTCCACAATCATCTCCTTGGTCTTGGTTACGTTGAGGGATAGGTTGTTATTCTGGCACCACCTGGCCAGGTCTCTGACCTCCTCCCTATAGGCGGTCTCGTCGTTGTCAGTGATCAGGCCCCCTACCACTGTTGTGTCGTCTGCAAACTTAATGATGGTGTTGGAGTCATGCCTGGCCATGCAGTTGTGGGTGAACAGGGAGTACAGGAGGGGACTGAGCATGCACCCCTGGGGAGCTCCAGTGTTGAGGATCAGCGTGGCAGATGTGTTGCTACCAGTGTGGAGTGCAATAGAGATTGCATCATCTGTGGATCTGTTTGGGCGGTATGCAAATTGGAGTGGGTCTAGGGTTTCTAGGATAATGGTGTTGATGTGAGCCATTTCCAGCCTTTCAAAGCACTTCATGGCTACAGACGTGAGTGCCACGAGTCTGTAGTCATTTAGGCAGGTTGCCTTTGTGTTCTTTGGCCCAGGGACTATGGTGGTCTGCTTGAGGCATGTTGGTATTACAGACTCAATCAGGGACATGTTGAAAATGTCAGTGAAGACACCTGCCAGTTGGTCAGCACATGCCCGGAGCACACGTCCTGGTAATCCATCTGGCCCCGCAGCCTTGTGAATGTTGACCTGTTTAAAGTTCTTACTCATGTCGGCTACGGAGAGCATGATCACACAGTCGTCCGGAACAGCTGATGCTCTAATGCATGCCTCAGTGTTGCTTGCCTCAAAGCGAGCATAGAAGTGATTTAGCTCATCTAGTAGGCTTGTGTCACTGGGCAGCTCGCGGCTGTGCTTCCCTTTGTAGCCTGTAATAGTTTGCAAGCCCTGCCACATCCGACAAGCGTCGGAGCCAGTGTAGTATGATTCAATCTTAGCCCTGTATTGACGCTTTGCCTGTTTGATGGTTCGTTGCAGGGCATAGCGGGATTTCTTGTAAGCTTCCGGGTTAGAGTCCCGCACCTTGAAAGCGGCAGCTCTGCCCTTTAGCTCAGTGCGAATGTTGCCTGTAATCCATGGCTTCTGGTTGGGGTATGTACGTACGGTCACTGTGGGGAAGACGTCCTCAATGCACTTATTGATAAAGCCAGTGACTGATGTGGTGTATTCCTCAATGTCATCGGAAGAATCCCGGAACATGTTCCAGTCTGTGATAGCAAAACAGTCCTGTAGTTTAGCATCTGCTTCATCTGACCATTTTTTTATAGACCGAGTCACTGGTGCTTCCTGCTTTCATTTTTGCTTGTAAGCAGGAATCAGGAGGATAGAGTTGTGGTCGGATTTACCAAATGCAGGGCGAGGGAGAGCTCTGTACACATCTCTGTGTGTGGAGTACAGGTGATCTAGATTTTTTTCCCCTCTGGTTGCACATTAACATGTTGATAGAGATTTGGTAGAACTGATTTAAGTTTCCCTGCATTAAAGTCTCCGGCCACTAGGAACGCCGCCTCTGGGTGAGTGGTTTCCTGTTTGCGTATTTCCTTATACAGTTGGCTGAGTGCGGTCTTAGTGCCGGCATCTGTCTGTGGTGGTAAATAAACAGCCACGAAAAGTATAGCTGAGAACTCTCTAGGCAAGTAGTGGGGCCTGCAATTTCTCATAATATATAGCAAAATCTAGAGACTTCCTTAGATTTCGTGCACCAGCTGTTGTTTACAAATATGCACAGACCAACCCCCCTGCTCTTACCGGAGTGTGCTGTTCTATCCTGACGGTGCAGCGTGTATCCCGCTAGCTGAATATCCATGTCGTTATTCAGCCACGATTCCGTGAAACATAGGATATTACAGTTTTTGATGTCCCGTTGGTAGGATATTAGTGATCGTACCTCGTCTAGTTTATTGTCCAATGATTGCACGTTGGCGAGTAATATTGACGGTCCTAGTTGCCTTCTGCGGGTTCTTCCTCTGCGTCGCTTCCTTTTGCGAATAATTGGGATGTCTGCCCTGTGGGGTGTTTGGAGAATATCCTAATCCTAATTGCTTCTGTTGTTGACAAAAATCTTTGTCTAATCCGAGGTGAGTGATCGCTGTCCTGATATCTAAAAGCTATTTTCTGCCATAAGATACGGCTGCAGAAACATTATGTACAAAATGATTTACAAATATTGCAAAAAAAACACATAATAGCACATAATGGTTAGGAGGCCGTAAAACAGCGGCCATCTCCTCCGGCATCCATTACCAGTTGGGATATTTGGTGCCATTTGGGATATTGACAGTCACTCTCACACTCAGTAAAAATAGACCCATATCCTCGTTCATATAAGCCATTGGATACACAGTGAACCAGGAACGCCTGGTAAAGTAGACGAGGCCGAGGGGTGCAGATCTGATCAAATCAAATGTAATGTGCCACATGCTTCTTAAACAACCAGTGTAGACAAACAGTGAAATGCTCACTCAAGGACCCTGTTCATGTCACCGCTTAGTGTAACGCATACATGAGACATGAGGAAGACTGTTAGCCATGTTTCCCTCCCCCTTTCAGAATAATCCCCCACTGGAAGTCTAGCCAGAGAGGAAATGGGGAGGATTTAGAATTGAGCTCCCCAAAGGAAGAAGCATGCTGCATTTAAAATGGCACTACTTAGTGCACTACTTTTGACCAGAGCCCATAAGGTTATGAGCAACGTAGTGCACTATATATGGAATAGGGTGCCATTTGAGATGCATACCAGGTCTAACCACATGTAACCCATGGATTTGCGTGTGTGTGTGTGTGTGTGTGTGTGTGTGTGTGTACAGGGGGGTAACATAAAGAGGGTGTGACGGTAGAGGTTGTTAAAGTGAAGGTAGCAAAAACAGTGGCTTGCGAAAGTATTCACCCCCTTGGCTTTTTTCCTATTTCATTGCCTTACAACCTGGAATTAAAATAGATTTTTGGGGGGTTTGTATCATTTGATTTACACAACATGTCTACCATTTGGAAGATGCAAAATATTTTTTATTGTGAAACAAACAAGAAATAAGACAAAAAAGCAGAAAACTTGAGCATGCATAACTATTCAACCCCCCCCCCCCCCCCCCCCCAAAGTCAATACTTTGTAGAGCCACCTTTTGCAGCAATTACAGCTTCAAGTCTCTTGGGGTATGTCTCTATAAGCTTGGCACATCTAGCCACAGGGATTGTTGCCCATTCTTCAAGGCAAAACAGCTCCAGCTCCTTTAAGTTGGATGGGTTTCGCTGGTGTACATCAATCCTGTAAGTCAAACCACAGATTCTCAATTGGATTGAGGTCTGGGCTTTGACTAGGTCATTCCAAGACATTTCAATGTTTCCCCTTACACTACTCAAGTGTTGCTTCAGCAGTATGCTTAGGGTCATTGACCTGCTGGAAGGTGGACTTCCGTCCCAGTCTCAAATCTCTGGAAGACTGAAACAGGTTTCCCTCAAGAATTTCCCTGCATTTAGCATCATTCCTTCAATTCTGACCAGTTTCCCAGTCCCTGCCGATGAAAAACATCCCCACAGCATGATGCTGCCACCACCATGCTTCACTGTTGGGATGGTGTTCTCGGCATGATAAGAGGTGTTGGGTTTGCGCCAAACATAGCGTTTTCCTTGATTGCCAAAAAGTTACATTTTTTTGTGGGGAGTCTCCCACATGCCTTTTGGCGAACACCAAACATGTTTGCTTATTTTTTCTGGCCACTCTTCCGTAAAGCCCAGCTCTGTGGAGTGTACTATGGACAGATACTCCAATCTCCGCTTTGGAGCTTTGCAGCTCCTGAAGGGTTATCTTTGGTCTCTTTGTTGCCTCGCTGATTAATGCCCTCCTTGCCTGGTCTGTGAGTTTTGGTGGGTGGCCATCTCTTGGCAGGTTTGTTGTGGTGTCATATTCTTTCCATTTTTTAAATAATGGTTTTAATGGCGCTACGTGGGATGTTTAAAGCTTCTGATAATTTTTATAACCCAACCCTGATCTGTACTTCTCCACAACTTTGTCCCTGACCTGTTTGGAGAGCTCCTTGGTCTTCATAGTGCCGCTTGCTTGGTGGTGCCCCTTGCTTAGTGGGTTGTAGAATCTAGGGCCTTTCAGAACATGTGTATATATACTAAGATATATATATATATAAACTGAGATCTTGACACACAGGTGGACTTTATTTAACTAATTATGTGACTTCTGGAGGTAATTGGTTGCACCAGATCTTATTTAGGGGTTTCATAGCAAAGGGGGTTGCAGATGCAAGGAGGTTACAACTGTTCAGAATGATGATGTGATACGAGGTTATGATTAATAAGTTTACTGTTTAGTTATAGGTAAAGACCTTTTCAGAGTATTTTTAAAGAACCACTTATGGTGCCCCAGATCCTAATGTTAATTATGATTAACTAATCCTAATTGTTACATTATTAATTTAAAATCAGATAATAATTAAACATGGTTATTTATCTAATTCCTGAACTGTCTTCAGATTAATGTTTGTCAAGTCACAACATAGTGGAGCCCTTTGCAAGGAATCTAAGACAAAATTAGGCTTTACTGTTGAATTCAGTCTACAGGACTTGTGTAGCAAATTACATTATACACCAAAGAGCAGTAGGCAGTATTGTCGTTGAGAGGGTGTGCACGTTTCCTTTTCGACCCAGATAGCAGGGAGAGATTGACTCCGGTGTTGTATACCTGACAAAGGGTCAGACTGTGTAGGGGGAATTATTCATTTCCAGAGCTACAGTAGGCAAAACATGTACAATTGAGAGGAATATGTTAGTTAATGTAGAGACAAAAGATTGTGCATATTTTTTTGTCATAAAGTTAATATACAAAAATCGCTATTTAGCAAGTTAGCTGACTAGTGTTATGACATGAGTATGAATGAATTTGTAATTCGTGTTGTTTAATGTTTTAGGGACTCCTGAGAAAACCAGCAAACCAGGCTGTCGTCTTGTGAAACAGTGGATGTAAAGAATATAGCTAGCGAAAGCATTTACTGCAAATTGAATGTACAGTTTTGTAAGCTTGCCTTGCAATGCAGCTGAAGTAACTTAGCTAACTATTTACTTGCTTATTGTGTAGTGGAGGATAAAAATAACTGTATACCTATGGATGTGTAGCTAGCTACAGTATGTAGTCAATCTGTGTATGGACCCTAAAACTTTTGGTATGAATATTAGTTCAGAACCTATCTATGAACCTCAGTTGTGTCGACTTCAAGTCTGAATGGCATTAATGAAGTCTATGGATTGCGTAGAATATAATAACTTTATTGTGCCAAGGATGCAAGTCCTAAATACAGTGGGGAGAACAAGTATTTGATATACTGCCGATTTTGCAGCTATTCCTATTTACAAAGCATGTAGAGGTCTGGAATTTTTATCATAGGTACACCTCAACTGTGAGAGACGGAATCTAAAACAAAAATCCAGAAAATCACATTGTATTATTTTTAAGTAATTAATTAGCATTTTATTGCATGACATAAGTATTTGATACATCAGAAAAGCAGAACTTAATATTTGGTACATAAACCTTTTTTTGAAATTACAGAGATCATACGTGTCCTGTAGTTCTTGACCAGGTTTGCACACACTGCAGCAGAGATTTTGGCCCACTCCTCCATACAGACCTTCTCCAGATCCTTCAGGTTTCGGGGCTGTCGCTGGGCAATACGGACTTTCAGCTCCCTTCAAAGAGTTTCTGTTGGGTTCAGGTCTGGAGACTGGCTAGGCCATTCCAGGACCTTGAGATGCTTCTTACGGAGCCACTCCTTAGTTGCCCTGGCTGTGTGTTTCGGGTCGTTGTCATGCTGGAAGACCCAGCCACGACCGATCTTCAATGCTCTTACTGAGGGAAGGAGGTTGTTGGCCAAGATCTTGCGATACATGGCCCCATTCATCCTCCCCTCAATACGGTGCAGTCGTCCTGTCCCCTTTGCAGAAAAGCATCCCCAAAGAAGGATGTTTCCACCTCCATGCTTCACGGTTGGGATTGTGATCTTGGGGTTGTACTCATCCTTCTTCTTCCTCCAAACACAGCGAGTGGAGTTTAGACCAAAAAGCTATATTTTTGTCTCATCAGACCACATGACCTTCTCCCATTCCTCCTCTGGATCATCCAAATGGTCATTGGCAAACTTCAGACGGGCATAGACATGCGCTGGCTTGAGCAGAGGGACCTTGCGTGCGCTGCAGGATTTTAATCCATGACGGCGTAGTGTGTTACTAATGGTTTTCTTTGAGACTGTGGTCCCAGCTCTCTTCATGTCATTGACCAGGTCCTGCCGTGTAGTTCTGGGCTGATCCCTCACCTTCCTCATTATCATTGATGCCCCACGAGGTGAGATCTTGCATGGAGCACCAGACCGAGGGTGATTGACCGTCATCTTGAACTTCTTCCATTTTCTAATAATTGCGGCAACAATTGTTGCCTTCTCACCAAGCTGCTTGCCTATTGTCCTGTAGCCCATCCCAGCATTGTGCAGGTCTACAATTGTATCCCTGATGTCCTTACACAGCTCTCTTGTCTTGGCCATTGTGGAGAGGTTGGAGTCTGTTTGATTGAGTGTGTGGACAGGTGTCTTTTATACAGGTAACAAGTTCAAACAGGTGCAGTTAATACAGGTAATGAGTGGAGAACAGGAGGGCTTCTTAAAGAAAAACTAACCGGTCTGTGAGAGCAGGAATTCTTACTGGTTAGTAGGTGATCAAATACTTATGTCATGCAATAAAATGAAAATGAATTACTTAAAAATCATACAATGTGATTTTATGGATTTTTGTTTTAGATTCTGTCTCTCACAGTTGAAGTGTACCTATGATAAAAATTACAGACCTCACATGCTTTGTAAGTAGGAATACCTGTAAAATCGGCAGTATATCAAATACTTATTCTCCCCACTGTACATGTACTGTAGTTATTACCACGCATGAGATCCCCACATTGTAGCTTGTATATTGAATATATTCACTGATCATGTACTCTTCCTTTGCAAATAAAGGTGCGGTTCAGGTATGAATCTCTGTGAGACATTCTTTGTCAGTTATATCCAATACCAGGTGTATCAAACTCCATCCTTTGAATGATGCTGTGTCTGCATGTATGTATTCCAATTATACACTTCAACAGTGTCTACTGCTCCAGGGACATCAATGATTACATATTGTAACTATGCAATAGACTAGCAACATGATTTAAATAAAGGCTGATTTGTAATTCATATATACAGAAATACACCTATGCATATCTAACTTCCTTCATCTGCATTAATCTGAGGATGCAGGATAGGTGTAGTATTCCAATGATATACTTAATTTGAAACAGTGGAGAATGTGAAACGCTTTATTGAAAATTCATTATCCAGGTGTTATAAATACATAATACATGCATTATAAATATTATAAGTGTAATATTATAATTGCAAGTCAAATCTGTACTTCACAGCACATATGGTGTGCATTATAATAAAATAAGAAAGAGGAGGTGGGGAGAGAGGTGTAGAAGACAGAAAAGAAAGGAGGTAAAGAGGAGCAGGGAAAACAGCATATGATTAATGAATTACAGTGTTCCCCAAAATTCTCTCAGTTCATCACAATTACATAGTTTTTCTAGTGGTGTCTCCTAACCAGCCTTGGACTTCCAGTCGGCCTGAAGGTTATCTTAAGAGCAAGTGAGGTGGCGATGACAGGACTGGCTTCCTCTCTCACATCAAAACATACCTGCAGACGAGAGACAGGTGGATAGAGAGCATGATTAATCTTTGTTTTTTTATTCTAACACAGTTAGTCATCAATAATCAGGAGGCGAAATACAAAACTGACCTTGGATCATTAACTCTGGGACTACCACATCTCTATCTGTATTTCAATGTAAAGCATCTCTTTAATTATAACTGTAATATAGTATAATATCCCTTATAAGAAATCATGATAACATTTGATAGATAGATGCATGTGACAGGATCATATCAAGGATAGCGTCTCAAATTAATGCATACAGTTGAAGTCGGAAGTTTACATAAACTGAGTTTAAATGTATTTGGCTAAAGTGTTTCACAATTCCTGACATTTAATCCTAGTAAGAATTCCCTGTCTTAGGTCAGTTAGGATCACCACTTTATTTTAAGAATGTGAAATGTTTATTTCAGCTTTTATTTCTTTCATCACATTCCGAGTGGGTCAGAAGTTTACATACACTCAATTAGTATTCGGTAGCATTGTCTTTAAATTGTTTAACTTGGGTCAAACGTTTCAGGAAGCCCTCCACAAGCTTCCCACAATAAGTTGGGTGAATTTTGTCCCATTCCTCCTGACAGAGTTGGTGTAACTGAGTCAGGTTTGTAGACTTTTTCAGGTCTGCCCACAAATTATCTATAGGATTGCGATCAGGGCTTTGTGATGGCCACCCAATACCTTAACTTTGTTGTCCTTAAGCCATTTTGCCACAACTTTATAAGTATGCTTGGGGTCATTGTCCATTTGGAAGACCCATTTGCAACCAAGCTGTAACATCCTGACTGATGTCTTGAGATGTTGCTTCCATATATCCACAATTTTCCTTTCCTCATGATGCCATCTATTTTGTGTAGTGCACCAGGCCCTCCTGCATCAAAGCACCCCCAAAACATGATGCTGCCGCCCCTGTGCTTCACGGTTGGGATGGTGTTCTTCGTGTTGCAAGCCTCCCCCTTTTTCCTCCAAACATAACGATGGTCATTATGGCCAAACAGTTCTATTTTTGTTTCATCAGACCAGAGGACATTTCTCCAAAAAGTATGATCTTTGTCCCCGTGTGCAATTGCAAACTGTAGTCTGGCTTTTTTATGGCGGTTTTGGAGCAGTGGCTTCTTTCTTGCTGAGCGGCCTTTCAAGTTAAGTCGATATAGGACTCGCTTTACTGTGGATATAGATACTTTTGTACCTGTTTCCTCCAGTATCTTCACAATGTCCTTTGCTGTTGTTCTTTGCACTTTTCGCACCAAAGTACGTTCATCTCTAGGAGATTTCAGAGCGGTCTGACGGCTGCGTGGTCACATAGTGTTTATACTTGTACTATTGTTTGTACAGATTAATGTGGTTCCTTCAGGCGTTTGGAAATTGCTCACAAGGATGAGCCAGACTTGTGGAGGTCCACAATCTTTTTCTGAGGTCTTGGCTGATTTCTTTTGACTTTCCCATGATGTCAAGAAAAGAGGCACTGAGTTTGAAGGTAGGCCTTGAAATACATCCACAGGTACACCTCAATGATGTCAATTAGTCTATCAGAAGCTTCTAGAGCCATGACATAATTTTCTGGAATTTTCCAAGCTGTTTAAAGGCACAGTCAACTTAGGGTATGTAAGCTTCTGACCCACTGGAATTGTGAGACAGTGAATTATAAGTGAAATAATCTGTCTGTAAACAATTGTTGGAAAAATTACTAGTAGATGTCTAGTAGATGTCCTAACCGACTTGCCAAAACTATAGTTTGTTAAGCTCGTCATGAAAAATGTCTGTTCCTTGTATGCATGCATATTATTTTCCTACATTTCCAGTCTGTAGCAACTACAGTTAAATGACAGGGGACATAAACAAAAAGACACACTACTCTGTTGACGCACGCACACACATACACACATATATTACACAATGCAGCTCCAGTAACTCCATCCCTTCCCCTCCCCTCCTGGCAGCCTCTCCAGTGCACTGGGCATCCCATGTCAACAGTTTACACGCCCACGTCCTGTTTGAAGCAATAAGGAAGCGAGGGCCATTTCCTGCCTGTCCCGTTGCCAGCCGCCACTGAAAACACTCTTTATTTTTCTCTCTCGCTCTGTGAACGTTTTAGTGGCGACTACGGAGACCGATCAGGACAAGGCAACACTGAGCCAAGAAGTGGCAGGAACATATTCACGAGACATCAAAATGAACAAACTGAAAAAAACTGACTGAAACAAGGAGGGACTACTTGAACTAGTCCAATCAGAAAGCTTGTTTTCGTTTTCAGTTGCAAAACGTTTTGCTACGGTGTGACACTGGGGGAAACGATCCTCAGCCTTTAATGTAGACCTACACTAATGTCTCCACATACAGTACACTCCTGTCAGTGTCTATATGGGCTTGATTTTGACTTGAGATCTGCATGAGACGTGTGTCAGAGAGGGAACATATGAATGATAGAGCATATCGACATCGTCAGCGAAAGGTCTGAGTAGCTTAACTTTGAATCAGGCCCTAAAATAGTATATAGATAAATCCCTCAATCACGGTTAATTTGCAGTGTTCTGGGTGCTAATGCTATTGGGTGGGTTGAGTGATAGTGTCTAGACAGTAGACACCAAGGTACTGTGTTGATGGTAATGTGTTGTGGATGAGCCAATTAGATTAAATTATGCATCATTAAAGAGAGATTGACAGCAGATTACTAACAATGAATGCACCAAAGAAGCATTAATATTCCCAATTCAAATGCATTGATATTCTCAATCGAATGAGTCTGTCTGCTCCTAGATTACACACACAGGGAGAGACAGAGACAGACAGAGGATATGAAGTGTCTAGTTGATGACGAGAGAGTATTACCTCCTTCCCCTGTATATCCTCACATTCTCTTCGTTTCCTGTTAGTCTTTCAAGGTGACTTTGAAGAGAGTGAACGTTTCCGAGGAGGAGATATAAACAGAGAGCAGATCAAATGGTTCCCCTCCAAATGAGTATAAACTAAACATGGTCAGGGCAAGATAAAGCGGTCACAGAGCAGTCCAGGCCCATGGTCTGGTCTATGTTCAAATTGAACACTGTTTGACTGATCCACAAACACATGTACTCGTCCATGATCAGCCTGTCCTGTCCACACCATTATGGAAACATTCAACCACGCACTCCATCATTTACGTGTTCTCTATCATGGACACATTGACACACACACCCCTCTGTAAATCATGCACCTCCTCTAATAGTCACACGCGCACACACACACACAAAGCCTCTACTCTATCATTCATACTTTCCCTCTCTCACATACAGATACACCCCCTCTCTCTAGCAGTCATACACAAATACATGCAGATAGGTATTCTACCTTACACATACAAAGAGTTACGAGGACAGAGCAGGCAGCAGTGGTAAAGAAAAAACTGACACAGCTGTTCCTGTGGAAGACAGATACTCCCACTCCAGCAGTTAACACTTCATAAAATCAATAGCACTCACCCTGTCCTGCCTCCCCAGCCACACACACTTTTCTTTAAGTAGCATAAAGTCATATAAATACAGAAACACACTGACATAATACAGACAGTGATTCTCTCTCTCCCTCGAACCACACCCACCCACCATGGTCCGACATTAACCTGTTCATATGTTGCGGGTCACTACTTCACAGGAGAGCCATTTGAACTTAAACTTAATTTTTTTTTATCCAAATGTGTTTTTTGGCAGAAATGCCTTCTCGAACATGTGAACTTTCATGTGTCTTAATAACAAACTGGTATGCCATCTGTAAATATGAATACAATTGTTAAATTAGAGCCTAGTTGGTTAAGCCACAGAAAAAATCAGCAACCTTCCCACTAGCCATAATTGGCTGAGATAATGAATGGGCTGGACATGCCGAGAGAAGAGTTCAGATTGGTCTACCATGTAGAAGGCTCCTGTCTATTTGAGCTGGTCAGTCTGTGTTGGTAATCCTGTCGAACACTACCTTTTTTTTTGTATTGTGTACACCTCTACTTTCTGGAGGATCGAGTTTTGATAATCAGTGGAATTAGAGTATGATAGCTAAAGAGATGGAGAAAACACCTGTCTCCTGATTACATCTTCAAACTAAGGGCAACCATGGCCTGTCATCCGTGACAGGGAGAGGCATCCATCATGCATGTTGATGGATATGGGCAAGATAGTCTAGCTAGCTACATTTTCAGATATCACACGTTTCTAATTTTGACAGAAAGTAGTTTCATTTCAAGCTAAAGTGTACTGTTAGCTTATGTTATGTGTATGAGATTATTCATATCTCAGAGCCATTTGTTTAGCTAGTTAGAGCTTGGTTAGCTACCACTACCAGCAGATTCATGCAAGGCTTAGTAACGTCATGAGTTGGCACTATGTTCATTGTTGTTTAACTAGCTAACGTTAGCTGGCTGGCTCGCTAGCTAACATTACGTGCTATGTATGAACTTACACATTGTTTATCTAGCTAGGTTCATTTTTGACCTAGTTAGCTACATTTCTTAAGCTAAAGAGTACTGTTAGCTAGCTAGCTGACTTTAGCTGGCTGGCTCCCTAGCTAACGTTATGTTTATGATATTATTCGTATCCCAGAGCTGTTTGCTTGGTTAGTTAGAGCCTATTGTTAGCTAGCTTACATTGAACCTGGTTGATTAGCTCCCAGCAGATTCATGCAGGGTAGTAATTACATGATTTGGCACTATGTTCATTGTTGTTTAACTAACTAACGTTAGCTGGCTTGCTAGCGGAAGTTACGTGATGTGTATGATCTTACAAGTTGTTTACCTAGCTAGGTTCATTGTTTACCTAGCTAGCTACATGTCTTTTCATGCGTGAGTTCCAAATATCTCTAACGGTCACCCAGTGTGAGTTTTTTTAATGTTCTCTCCATTCCAGAATGTGATTGTTACGCAACAGTACATTTTCTCCGTGCTGCCCTCAAACCAAGCCATTTAGCCTGTTTTTATTTATAGGCTGTTTCAACTTCAAATTTAAAATGATTTTCTAACAAGTTTGTATTGTCCAAGAACAGTTTGATTTGAGGAGTGTTCCGCCTCCTCATTCATCCACATAAAAATAGTCATTTTTGCTTTTGCGGACAATACATTTTTGAGACATTTCTAACCTGGACAAAATTCCTCAAACACTTCCCAATTGTTTGTGCAGTTCAAGTCTGCAGACATTTGCGCATCTCCCGTCAGAACAGAATTTGACGGGAGGTATTCACATTTTCCATCTGTTGCCCGCATCGCAGTCATTGTTGTTTTAGTTACTAATAATAACTTTGGAAATGTGTGTTTCTATCAAAGTGCTCTATTGTAGCTTACTGTCTGCATGGAGCATAATATATTTGTGTATATTCCTTACAACCGCGGACACGTAAGGTAACGGCTACACATTTCATAACCTTTATGGTGTTATATTCAATCGTGCTTTTGTCGCTAGCTACATTCTTTTATTAGCTCTGTTAAACAATGCTAATTGCGTCAGAGAAGTATTAGCTTGTGTTGTATTTTGAAGCCACCCTGGCCTTATGACTCCCAAGTGGTGCAGCGGTCAAAGACACAGCATCTCAGTTCTAGAGATGTGACTCTCGTGTTCAAATCCAGGCTGCATTTCTATCAAAGTAAGTGCCTTATTACGTTATAATAGTTTCTGTATGTTGTGTTATGCCGTTTCTACTGTATCTCACTATATGTATTGAGCATGATATATTTGTGTGTATTCCTTAAAACCGCGGGCACGCAAGGTAACGTTACTCATTTCATAACCTTTATGGTGTTATATTCAATCGTGCCTATGTAGCTAGCTACAGTCTTCTATTAGCTCTGTGAAGCCCTCTGCCTCAGTTGGAAATGGAAAGGGGTGTTACACTCCAGACTGGGACTCATCAAAGCAAACAGCAGTGCCAGGAGGAATGAAATGGCTGGTGGACTTCCAGCTACCACAGAACTCCTGTACTTCATCCACTGTCGGTCTGCCTCCATCACCACCAGCATCTTCAAAGAGACCTGGGACTTCGTCAGTGGACAAGGGATCCTCAGATTCAGGGTTCTCAATGGCTACGAGGTTGAGGGGCATCTCCTCACAGTCAGAATCTGATTCCTGGCTTTCATACTCAGACTCATTGTCAGAATTTTAAAAAATCTCCAGAATTTCCACATTTGTGAGTTGTCTCCTTTTGAAAGACATTGCTAATGCAACAGCTTATCTCAACAGCTACATACATAAACAAAATTGAATGGCTCAGAGTGGGAGTTTATGTCACACCCTGACCTAACCAAAAGAATAAAGAAAACAAAGATAACTAAGGTCAGGGCGTGACAGTACCCCCCCCCCCCCCCAAAGGTACGTACTCCCGGCCGCCAACCTAAACCGATACGGGAGGGTCTGGGTGGGCATTACTCCGCGGTGGCGATTCCGGTGAGGGACGTGGACCCCGCTCCACTTCTGACTCGGCCCCCTTACGTAATGTCTCTGGAGCAGGAACCCTCACCACCGACCCCGAACTAGAGGACACCACTGGAGTGAGTGGCGCCTAATGGACTGGCGGGAGACTTTGGCAGCGCCGGACAGGCGGGAGCATGTGTAGGGAGGAGACGGAGAGACAGCCTGGTGCGGGGGGCTGCCACCGGAGGCCTGGTGCGTGGAGGAGGCACCGGATAGACCAGACCGTGGAGGCGGCGCACTGGAAGTCTCGAGCACCGAGCCTGCACAAACCTACCTGGCTGGATACTCCCCGTAGCCAGGCCAGTGCGGCGAGGTGGAATAGACCGCACTGGACTGTGCTGGCGAACCGGCGACACCATGCATAGGGCTGGTGCCATGTACCCCGGCCCGAGGAGACGCACTGGAGACCAGATGCGCTGAGCAGGCTTCATGGCACCTGGCTCGATGCCCACTCTAGCCCGGCCGATACGAGGCACTGAGATGTAACGCACCGGGCTATGCCTGCGCACCGGGGACATCGTGCGCCTCACGGCATAACACTGTGCCTGCCCGGTCCACCTCTCTCCACGGTAAGCACGGGGAGTTGGCTCAGGTCTCCTACCTGACTTAGCCACACTCCCCATGTTCCCCCCTCAAATATTTGGGGCTGCCTCTCTTCCCAGCCACGCTGCCGTGCTGCCTCCTCATACCACCGCCTCTCGGCTTTCGTTGACTCCAGCTCTGCCTTGGGGCGGCGATATTCTCCCGTCTGTACCCAGTGTCCCTTGCCATCCAAGATCTCCTCCCAAGTCCAGGAGTCTTGAACCCGCTGCTCCTGGGTAACACGCTGCTTGGTCCTTGGTTGTTGGGTGATTCTGTCACAATCGCTGTAGTGAGGAGACCAAAGCACAGCGTGTTGTGAATACATACTTTTAATGTAAGACGAAGTATACTAAACAAACAAACAAACAAACAAACAAACAAACAAACAAACAAACAAACAAACAAACAAACAAACAAACAAACAAACAAACAAACAAAATGAACGTGACCGCTATCAACACTGTGTGCAAACATGCAACATCACATAGACAATCACCCACGAATTACCCAAGGAATATGGCTGCCTAAATATGGTTCCCAATCAGAGACAACGATAAACAGCTGCCTCTAATTGAGAACCAATCTAGGCAACCATAGACATACAAAACACCTAGACTAGTAAACATCCCCATAAACATACAAAAACCCTAGACAGGACAAAAACACAGCAAACCACCCCTTGTCACACCCTGACCTAACCAAAATAATAAAGAAAACAAAGATAACTAAGATCAGAGCGTGACAGCTAATTCATATTGTAGTTTGTCAGAGAGAGTTATACAAATATGACCACTTGTTTTACATCAATCTTTCCTCAGTTAGGGCTAGGACAAATGTAGCCTACATTTTTCCGGTTTGGATGATTGTGTTATGCTGTAGATATTTCTGTGAATGTCTGAACATTGCATCCAAAAATAAACTGCTCACATTCTGGACATAACTTTGTAAGGACTGTGTTTGTGCAAAATGTTTCTGAAAAAAAGTGTGGCCAGCTCAAATGCTGATTGTTGCATCATTCTAAACTGGCCGTTCTAAATAACAGTGGTGTGATCGTACGCTACAGGGACCACTGTAGAATGATCACACCCGTGTGATGGTACGTGTGAAAGGTTTAACAAAAGACTCCACTATACTAGTAACCATTTTGGGTGAGTTTATAAATTTAAGTCTGAGTATGCCAGAGCGTCAAATAACTGATGAATTTACAAACGCAAAACAGGAATTGAATATTGCTGGTGTCAGTAAACGTTTGCAAAAAAAGCGTAATGAAGTTGTTGCCAGCAGAGCTGGTTAGGCTGTTTTCATGAGAGAACTGTTATCCCATCTCATCAGCCAAAGCGTCAAGTGTGCACTCTGAATGCGCTGAGAGCGAAACGAGATGGGTGGGGCTAAAGCTTAAGAGGGTGTGAATGATGCTGAGTGGGTGTAGACAAAGAAGAGCTCTTCACTCGGTACCAAAACATTCAAAGGCCATTTTCTCAAAAGTGAGTTTAAAGGTTTATCAACTTTCAAAGCAGAATTACTTTCCCATTGTTCCTCAAAAATGCAGTGTATTTTGTAGCACTGAGTCTCTACTTTTATCCAATGTAAAAAAAACACAATTTCAAATATTGCTACATAAGAAAGATTTGAACCGGTTGGTCACAAACTGTAAAGTACCTTCAGTAGATACATTTTGATTTCAAAATGTTAAGTCCTACAAACACATGCTTAGTACTGTTAGAAAGTTTTAAAAACATGGGATACAGGTGCACAATAACAATGTGAATGTTTTGTATAGTCCTCTAAAAGAACCGATCTCAGTCCTCTTTCAAATGAACTGAGGTTAAAAAAAGGGAAAATAACTCGGTTCCCTTTGTATTCACACT